>NC_046382.1:1866666-2466666 GCF_011125445.2 Fundulus heteroclitus
GTGAGTTACAGAAGAATCAGAGGAAAGGATACAGTGATGACTGTTGGTTTGGAGAATGATCAATGCTGGAGTCTAAGATGCTCTATTGGGGGTTCTATGCCTGGCACAATAACAAAGGAAGATCGTCTCCTCGTCATCCTCCTGGTTTCTCCTCCTTGTTCTCCTCTCCGTCTCCAGCAGAGTAGCAGTGTATGTGGACTGCCCTGCTGGTATTCTGTCCTTCTACAGAGTCTCCTCTGACTCACTGATCCACCTCCACACCTTCAACACCACATTCACTGAACCTCGCTGTTTCATGGTTTTGGGGTCGTTCCTCTGGTTCCTCAGTGTTTCTGTGCTGATTGAGTCTAAAGAGTCTCCTCCTGTCAGAGAAAGCCTCTCCCTGTTGAACAGATAGTTCAGTCTGTTCATTCTGTCTCTTTTTACGCAGAAACCGTTTTCACATTCATGGATTCAACTGTTTCTTTCTTCTTCTGTGAAACTCTTCTAAATGACTCCTTGGAAACTTCTTCCTCTTCCTCTTCCAGTCCTTTAAAGATGGAAGCTGGGATTATTCCAGGATCCAGATGTTGTTTTTCTTTCCTGTTTTCCAGTCAAAGCTTTACTCTGAATATCAGCATGTTGACTTTCTTGGTGTTTACTTTTCATTCATCACTCAGATTTCAGTGAAATGTTGCCAGTTTTTCTCTCTGAACATTTGTTTGTATCAGCTCCTTTTTTTCTAAAGGCTTTATATTCAAATGTTAAATCTTCCTCTTGTATATTTGCTGCAGTTCTATTTTATGTTTTTAATGAACAAACAGATTGTCTTTGTTGCTCATTCTTTTTTTCAGTTGAATAGAATTAATTAGCAGCAGAAACACAAAGCAATGATGTAATGATATTTCTGCTCCAACACCAGTTAATTCTCCTTTGGTCTCCCTGAATTATTGCATTAGTCTAATCGATTTATGTCTATTTGTCTGAGCCACTGTTGGTTTGTTTGTTCTGTATCTGTGAATATTATAAATAAAAATAATGCCAGTACTCTCTGATCACTCTTTGATCTATTATCCTCATATAAAAGCCAGTGTTCCTGGTATTCATCAGACAAAACCTGAATGTCTGACAGTTATTTGATAAACATTAAACTTAAAAACAGCATAACGCAGTGAAAGGTGATGGAGTTTTTTATTAAGAGTATTCTGATGGAGCCGTCCCTTTACAGGTTCCCACAACAACAGATGAATAACAAAGGTTCCACCCCCTCAACTTCCAGCGTAAATGTGTCAATAATAAATAAATAAATAAAATAACTGTAAAGGGACCATCTGGGTTTACAACTTAAAGAATTTAACTTAACATATGAATGTGGTAATCTCTTTTTTAAGGGCGTCACATTTGCAACCTTAAACACGTTGAGGATGAAAGAAGAGTCGACGCTGACAGTTTGTGACTAAAAGAAGTTTCTTTTACTTTCAAAACTGCTGACTTGGACAGACTGATGATCAGATTTTCTCCTGTGGGCACCAAAACAGAATCTGTAGAAACGACACCAACAACAGAACCACATGGAACATTTCACATCAGAACTTTTCCTGTTCTGATCTTTTATTTTTACACAGGAAACATGTGAACGTGCACGTGGCTACCTGCTGCTGCTCTTAAAAGGGACAGTCCCACATTTTCAGCTTCAGGGAGCTGTTAGCGTAGCTTAGCACAAAGACTGGAAGTGGAGGGAAACTGTTAGCAGAGCTGCAGCAGAACAGAACCACTTTGATCTCTGATCAGAACATCAAGCTGAAGACTTCTGGAGTGTTTAGAAGGTGGATTTATCTGCTAAACGGGTCGGTTCTGGTTCAGAACCAGACTAAAGGGTTCCTGAAGGGTTCTTTAGAGCTCCAGGTTCTGTGGTGGTCCAGCTGTAGGCCAGAGGTCCCAGTGAGGACGCAGGTCATGTGACCACATAAATTCAACAAAGAACCATCAGAGAGGAGCAGCTGGTTCCAGGCAGCAGGTTCTCTGAAGTTTCTGCTCAGTTCAAGCTTTCAGACTTTGAGACGCTGACTTGCAGGATTCTTTGCTCTGATGGTTCTCCTGTCCACTTCCTGCTTTGATCTTATTATGGGCGGAGCTTCATCTGTAGCCCCGCCCCTACAGATACCACCTGACCTGACAGACAGGAAGTGGACAGACAGAAAGAGGACGGCAGATGTTCTCCTGGACTCCACAGAGCTCTCAGGTGAAGCTCAGCTTCTAACAGAAACATTTATTTCCAGGTTTCAGTTCTCAGGTCATCAGAGGAGCTGATTTAGTTCAGAAAGAAGCTGCTGGAAGATGCAGATATTTTCCTTTATGGCAGCAGAACTCAGTCCTGAAGAGGAAACAGAGAAGAACTCATCTGGCGGCTTTTTCTCCGTTCATCTCGTCTCAGTTCAGGATTTTTATCGTCTTTTCCGGCTTTCACAGAAAGCGTCGAGCCCGGCTGTCTCAGTCTGGATGAAGACCAGGAGGAGGAGGAGGAGGTCAGTTCAGCTCTGAGGAAGCTCCTTAAACTCCCCAGTTCCTCCTCCTCTTCCTCCTCCACATGAAGGAGGCAGCCTGGGAGCAGCGGTCCGGTCCGGTCTGATCCAGTCCAGGTTGAATCGGGTTAATCTGGATGCAGCAGAGGAAGGAGGAGGTTGAGGAGGAGGTTCTTCAGATCTTCATGTCCTGGGACTCCACCATCTTGGCCAGCGTCTTCTTCACTCTGAGGATGGTGAGGCGGGAGGCGGGGTTGTGGGCCCAGCACTCTGACATCAGCTTCAGCATGGCTCGAAGGCACTGAGGAAACAACAAGATGACTTCAGGAACATGGTTTCAGCCTCCAGGACTGATTTAACCTCCTGGTCCAGCCTGGTACCAACATTAATGGACCCATGGCTTTAATCAGAACCTCCTGGAGCCTCAGCAGGAGGACCTTCCATCTACAGTCTCACCTCGTCACTGTTCCAGCGGTTTGGACACCGTGGGTCGAAGTCCTTTAACACAAACCACCTCCAGCATGTCTTCATAGGAGGGATCTGAGGTCACCATGTTGAAATATGGCAGCTGGTAGTCCTCCACCATACCTGAAGAGAGAGAAAACACCTTCAGTCAGTGGATCCTCCCTGTTCTGATGGGTTCTGTTCAACATCCAACCCACAGAGACCAGAACTTCTTCACATGAAGGGCTGAAGCTGCTAAGATGAGGAATAAACAACCAAAGACTGTCAGAAGAAGCTGAACCTGAAGCGGTCTCAGGAGAGTTTAAACTGGTGATAAAATGAGTTTAAAACGTTATAGTAATTCTTGATTACAAGATCAAGTTACTATGAATTAGTATATAAAGATGACCTGAGAAAAAAACAAAAAATTAGATGAAAACGTGGGTTTTTAAGGCTTTTTAGCACAAGGCTCATTAAAAATGTTGCACCGGATGTCACGTGACCGATAACGTAGTTCGTGACACGAGTTGATCTACTGACTTAGCAACAAGTTACTTCCTGGTTCCAAACTCACTTTTCACAAACACAAACAGACGGATTAAACGTGGTTAAAAAGTGTGTCGTGTACAAACACAGATAACGTCTCCTTACCCCCAATTTCCAAACCCGAAACCTCCTGGAGGTGAGAAAATCCCAACCCGAGCTGATTGGGTTGGACCACCAAAATTCTTGTGTCATTTGTAGTGACCATTTCCCAGCAGTATAAAGGCGTTACTGAAGCCTTATGCCGTTCCAACAATCTTCAAGAGGGGCGCACTTGTCTTGTCTTCAGGTTCCGGCGATCTGTCACCGGCAAGTCAGCCAATCAGACAGATTCATCGCATACTCAACCGCATGACGGGGCCATAGTAATAGGTGCCTCCCATGGAAATGCATGGAGGAACCTATAACTATGTACCTCTAGATGCGTCTCTTTATTCTTTATTATTCGGACTGTGCGTCCCAAACCGTAGCGTGCACCCCCACAATATAGGCATCAAAACGTGCAGCTCGATCGTTGGATGTGTGCTATTACTTTTATTGGGGTTTCGAGTTACCATGGTGGCGTAATTTGCGAAAACCCCCAACTAAAAGTCACAAAGTAATGAATGTAGTCAGGTAGAAAGAAAACCACAAAAAAAGCCTCAAAATGACCATTTTGAACGCTTTACTGTTGTCATACTTTCACCTCCAAACACCATTTAACTTACAGTTTGTAAATATATCTTTGATCTACTCAGAAGTGAAAACGGGATGTGGATATATTTTATGTTTTTTACAGTTACTCCTACACTTAGACGAAGCTGTACGCGTAGCCGCTGCCCGAAGGCGCCGCCGGAAGATTAGCATCTTGATCAGCATCATGAACTTTGAGGATGCATCATTATCCTCAAAGCGTATGTCCAAAAATCAGCAGAATCATTGTTTATAATGGAAGTCTATGGCGGAATCCTCAAACACACCGTTTTCAAAGATTTCACAAATCCAAACACATTTAGCCTACTCACTCAATTTTTACTCTATGTAGACAAATTATACACCAAAACGTAGGTATTTTTGTCAGGATTCTGAAAACGTAAACCTCATTGTGTGGGATTTATAGATTTCTCGTACATCAACCCAAAGCGCCAAAAGTCCAAACTCTCCACATGATCCACTTTTTTACATCGTTGCCAAGCCTACCCTGATATTAGTGCCCCTTTTAACCCCTTTTTGCTCCTGCTACGTGCTGCAGAAATGTTCCAGAGACAGCAAAATCACATAATCCACCCAGTCCCCCACATGATAAAGCTAATGATGAATAAGACAGAGGGCTGCAGCTGTCAGTGTGTTTCCATGATAACTGAACTCTGCTGGCCAGAGGCTCCTAGGAGGTCAGTGACATGCTCCATTGGCTTAGCATGGCACCTTTTGATGCCCACTGCGGGGGCTGTGAAGAACGTAGGAATCTAAGATTCGCAAAGTTACTTCCTGTTAATATTTTTTACGGTACGGTACACACCACGTGGCAGGCCCCATCTAAATTTTATAACATCTTATTGCTATTTGATTACCTGAAAATGCCTAAAAAATACCATTTATTTATTAGTTCAATTCAACCACACTCAATGACAGAATTTAGGCAAGGTCTGTTAATGATAAACAGTCTGCTTCAGTTTACTGTCTGATTCTATCATTACAGTCATTAATTGCTGCACTGGTGGATGAGAGATGCTCAGCAGCAGCTAAAGTTGCTTGTGATGATGACATCAATGTTACTTCTGACCTTATCATAAATGAGCCAGTTAAATAACAGGATTAGTTGGTTAGTATTCACTAATTAGGTCATAATTAATAACATGAATGAAACTTTATGGTTGAAGAACCAAGCTCAGCAAAGTCCATTTCCTATTTCTAACTTTCCTCAAATCTGATTGAAAGGGCTAATAATCAACTGAATTAAATTTGAAATCATATAATCCCAACTCCAGCTTGCTTTTTTTACTACAGCCTCGCTCAGCTCTGGGATATTACGTACAATTCCGGGAACACATGATACTGAGACACTGTGGTTTGTGCTGAATGTACGTCTTTTTGTTTTCTGTTCTGTTTTGGCGAATTTCAGCCATCATTAGGAATGCCCCCAACCATTCCTATGAACTGTCATCCGGAACAGGGGCGATTACAAGCCCCGTTTCCAATTATACACTAGCAACCCATTTTGTTTATTCTCCTAAAATGTTTTCCTCAGACTTACCCGAATTGTAACAGATGCTAGCGCTGTCTTTCGTGTTAATTGCCATGTGAACTTGTCGTTGTGTACTCCATTGTACTCTCTGTAGCGTAGCCTGAGCTGTCAAACAACATCACCGTACCACGCGACCCAAATTGTGGATTTTATGACTAGCTATTTCCAGGGGCCAACTTTTTGTCCTCGAAAAAACACATTTAATGCCGCAATCACGGTTCTAATGCCAATTTTTTTTAAAACATGGTTACTAATGCATGCATTTCCGGGGTGGTTGGTGTTAGAATCAATAATTACTTTAAACTCTCAGTGAAAACTTAAACTATAGAAATCTTTTTTTGGTCCGTCATGAAGAGAAAACATGTTTCCTGAAAGCAAACTATAGAGAAACAGGAGAGCAGCTTGAAGAAACAGGATTTAGTGGTATTAACTGTTGGGTTGTTGAAGCATCTGACTATCTCTAGAGGTTAGAGTCCAACCATCTGCTGCTCAGAGCATCCATGTCTGTCAGCCAATCAGGTGACAGCAGTGAAGCCAAACTCATATTCTGCTAACAACAACGTTAGCTTCAATACTGTAGAACCAGGGACAAATAAGGACAAATGTATAAGGCTAATGCTAACCAACGGCTGTCAGTCTGTGTGCTGCATGAAGAACATGTGCAGCAATGGATGTTAGAGGGGACAGTCAGGGAGGAACTGGACCCACTAAACAGTCCTGGATTTTGACTGGACCGACCCACAACAATCCGTATGTGGAAAGTCATCAGCACCCGCTACCGGTGTCACAATAATTTAATCATGGCTCATGACACTTTATTATCCTTACATCAAAATCTCTGATGTTGACTAGATGTTAAGAGAAGCACAACGCTGAGATGTTTTCTAACCTTAAATATTAAAATATAAATGAAGATCTCATCACCCTGCTGTCCCTCTGGCTAAAACCAGTCTTTGCTGCTACCACTACTTCCATTTCTCTTGCTGGTTGGCCTCCAAGTTAAAGACGCGCTGTTGCCACTTACTGGACTGGAGTGTTAAATGATTAAGCAGGGGATTAGGGGCATTTTTTATTTATTTGCAAGGTCTTGATGTATAGTCATGTGTCATAAATAACACAGCGGTTCTGAATGCTGACAATGAAGTTTATCTATGACTAAAGTGTGATATGGAGTGAAATTGAACATCAGAGGAACTATGATGCAGTTTGGCTGCAGTTCACCACTTCACCATCGGTGGCACCAGTTTCTCAATCTCCAAAACAAGCGTACGCCTGGGTCAGAGTTACTGTAAGTAACAGCACATTTGATGTCAAGTTTTTCTTTAAAGATCTCTAACTTTAATGGAAAGTGATGCAAGATTTAATCCCCATTCTGTGCGTACACCAGCTTTCTAAATGAGGCCCTGAACACATTGGCAGCTGATCATAGTGGTTACCTCCGGTGACGCAGCGTCTGGTCATCTCCCAGACCACCAGGCCGTAGCTGTACATGTCGGCCATGATGTAGGCCTGGAAGTGGTTCTTGTTGAGGCTCTCGTCCAGGACCTCCGGGGCCATGTAGCGGCTCGTCCCGACCCGGGTACTCAGAGGGATGTCCACCTCGCTGGTGTCGCTGTAGCAACACAGGAGACAGATTAATAATCTGAGCTACATCAGAGTGACCCGTGGTGAATCCTTCACTAAACAACTATCAGGAAGATGTTTTTCCTGAGTTCAGGAAAGCCGTCAGGTCACCTCTAAACCATGAGATCACCTGTTAAACTTGACAGCAAGGCCCAGGTCGGCGATGCAGCAGGTGCCGTTCTTCTTCACCAGGATGTTCTTGCTCTTCAGGTCTCGGTGGGCGATGGCGGGCTTGCCCTGCGTGCCGTAGATCTCCGTGTGCAGATGGCAGAGGCCGCAGGCGGCGGAGTAGGCCAGTCTGAGCAGCGCCGGAGGATCCAGCGTGTTCACCTTCAGGTAGTCATACAGAGAACCGTTCTCATGGTAGTCTGTGATGAGGAAGAGCTGCGTGAAGGCACCAGAACCCTTGATGTCTGCTGCGATGAAACCTGCAGAACAAAATGACAGAGAACAAAAAGTTAAAAGCTGAAATAAACAACAACCATTGCAGAGCAGAGTAGTAGGAGAACTCTATAGAGAGAGAGAAATAGACCCTGATGTCCTCCAGCAGCCTAAGCCTATAGCAGCATAACTATAGAGATAGCTCAGGGTAACATGAGCTACTCTGACTATAAGCTTTGTCACAAAGGAAAGTTTTAAGATTAGTCTTAAAAGTAGACGGGGTGTCTGCCTCACGGACCAAAACTGGGAGTTGGTTCCACAGGAGAGGAGCCTGATAGCTAAAGGATCTGCCTCCCATTCTACTTTTAGAGACTCTAGGAACCACCAGCAGACCTGCAGTCTGAGAGCGAAGTGCTCTGTTAGGAACATACTTGACTCATTTATACTAACGTAGTCCTCTTGTAGCCAGGTTTCTATGAGACAAGCACCAGCGTGAATAACAATCTTACTGTATTTACGCTTATCCTTAGCCAGCAGTTTTAGGTAAGATTCTATGTCGCCCGTTCTGGCCCCTGGCCGGCATTTAACTATGGTCCCTGGTGTCTCTAGTGCCACGTTTCTGACTATTGAGCTCCCAATAATCAGGGTCGGCTTCTCAGCGGGTGTGTCGCTGAGTGGGGAAAACTTGTTAGAAACGCAGACGGGCTGGTGGTGAACTGGGGGCTGAAATCTAGAGCTATTGTGACCCAGCAGGCCTAATTATCTGGCTGCTCGGGTGCTGCTGCTGGAGGACCGCAACTTTTGGTTCGCTACATAAAGTTAATCTATGCGGCTCCGCGCTAGCAAAGAGCGGCTATCAGCTGGTTTTTCAACAGCACAGAGCCGGGTCTCCAGTTCTGACACCCTCGCCTCGAAAGCTACAAAAATACTACATTTATTACATGTACCATTATCACTAAAGGAGGCAGAGGAATAGCTAAACATCTGACACAGAGAGCAGGAGATAAGGGGTGAGTTAGTCAGAGACGGAGAAGCGGAGGGAAGAGTAGGGGAGGAAGCCATTGTGGAGCTAAAACCTCTTACCACACCAAGAAAAGCAAACCGTGTGAAACACGAGGAGTTCCCAAACGTGATGTGCAGCAACATAGAATGTTTTTTAAATGTGCTTAAGTGTTAGAAACAGATAGATGTCATATCAAACAAATTAAAGATAAAATCAAAGGTGTAGAACACCAAACCACAATTCACAACGCAGTAACAGAAAACAGGAAGTGACCTCGAATGTAGAGGTCCTCCTCCTTGAATGAGGATGTTATAAACAAAATAATAAAAGTAAACCCAGACAGGATTATACATAAGACTCTGGGTTCCTTCATTCTAGGACCATCTGTGTCTCTGGGACAAAATCTGATCTTTAATTATCATCACAGAAATGTTCTTTATCAACATTTATATTAAGTCTTTCAATTTCCGCATCTGTTGTGTTTTAAATTGTATTTTATGTATGTATTACTAATGTATTGTATTTATTTTAGCCCTACTTCCCTTTTCCTAAGTGGTTACTCCACTTGTCATGCCTCCATTGTAAATAAGAAGTTGTTCTTAATGACTTGCCTGTAAAAATAAAGGTATAATAAAAAGCAGCTTAAATTCAATATCTATAAGTCTCACATCTTATAGGAAAACAATATTTATATTGTTTCAGTGAGTACAATTATCTTTTTTTCAGGTTTGATCCAAACATTTGAGTTTCAAACACTTGCAGAGGCATTTATCCTGACATTTTTTGATCAAGTTATTTGTAGATAAATTGTTTTACAAAAATGTCCATTCTGAAGTTAGCCAACAAAAAATATTCATCATGTTGTTTCTACCCAAGGATTTCAGTTTCAAAAACTTGCAGCAACATTGACTGAAAGTTATTTGTTTATAAATTGCTTAACATGTCTCTGGGATAAAAACTGATCTTTAGTGATCACCACAGAAATGTTCTGTATCAACGTATTTTTCATTAATTATTAACAATCCTGGCTTCCTATAGTACATTTGTTTTGTTTATTCTATATTCTATGTTTCTACATTTACAGATATCAGCTGTATGTTGTTTTTTTTTGTTTTTTTCGCGGCTCTAGTTGCTCGCTTTTTATTGACAGTGAGCTGACAGGAAGGGGGTGGAAGAGGGGGAGAGACATGCGCCAAAGGACCGTGGGTCGGATTCGACCGCGTCGAGGACTAAGGCCTCCAAACATGGGTCGCGCTACCCGCTGCGCCACCAGCTGTATGTTTATTGATGTGCAGCACCTCATCACCAAAGCATATTCCATGCTCAGAGAACCTGAGGAACCTACCGAGGATGTTCTCGTGTCTCATCAGGACCGTCTGGTAGATCTCGGTCTCCCTGAACCAGCTGGCCTCCTCGCGGGTGAAGAACACTTTGACGGCCACCTTCTCTCCTCTCCAGCGGCCGAGCCACACCTCGCCGTAGCGGCCCTTCCCGATCTGACGAACCATCTGGATCTGCTTGGCGATGGTTCGCTGGACCTGGAGAAAGCAAACGTCACGTTGATTAAACTCAACATTTAGGTTTCTGAAATGATTTTTACAGGACGTCTGATGAGATTACTCTACATCTACAGTCCTGACTCATTTATGTTTAAATCAGGAACGTCTAAAGTCCAGGTAGTTGGTGTCTGACCCAAACTTCCTGAAAGAAGAACCAAACTTTCAGTGTAAAGCTGATGTTGAAGGTGGGTGTAGTTGTGCTTCCTACCAGCAGGGGGAGCCCTGAGCCACTGCCGGAGCTCTGGGACTGGTGGATGAGATCTTTGAGGGACTCTCCTCCTCGGATGAAGACCTCCTGCTCCAAGTCTTTGGGAAAACGATCCCGCTCCGTCTGCCACTTGTACCTGAAGACACACAGGCACAGTTTTTATTGGACATTTAGAACGTTTCCACGTTCCTTTTTAATAACGCTGCTATAATTTAAATTACTAGGACTTGGATCACATGCTGGTGAAGATTCTCAGTCATCCAGGTCATGGTCATTCAAAAAAAAGTGAAAAACAAAGCAACTGGACTTGTTTTCCGTAGTTGAAGACGTTTCGCTTCCTGGACAGGAAGCGAAACGTCTTCAACTACGGAAAACAAGTCCAGTTGCTTTGTTTTTCACTTTTCTTTTTGAATGACTTGGATTACAGTTTGGTCTCTGGATCAACTCAGATCAGCTGTTTTAAATAATAAAGAGCTGGAGTGGATTATTTTGACTCTAAATAAAGAACTTTTAGAGCAAAGTTGGACACCTTTGATAACTGTATGTTTCTGGTAAAAACTAAAAGTTTTTATTTAATGGATCAAAGATTAAAACTTCAAAAAGATTCACTTTAAGAGCCAAAACTGGGCAGAATTGTTGATTTTCTTAACTAAACCATGTGGACCTGTTCTGGTGAAACAGTTTAAAGTGGTAGGAACCCTGGTTCTGTCATCATCTTCCTCACTGAACTTGTCCAAATGAACTAAATGTTCCTGGGATCTGGTTCTGGAGTTCTAGATGAAGATAGAAAACCCAATCAGGGTCCAGATGTGGGAACAGCAGCACAGAGACCGAAGGTCTCCCCCAGCTTCTACTGAAGGAGGACGGGACTCTGGCTGGAGACCACATGGAGGGTCCGACGGGCTCAGTGAGGACTCAGCAGAACCGGATCAGTTCTGCCAGCAGAACCGGATCAGTTCTGGCAGCAGAACCGGATCAGTTCTGGAGTCCAGCTGAGGTCGTACCTGTAGTAGAAGACGATGGTGAGGCAGATCAGGGTGCAGCAGCACACCGTCATAGAGATGATGAAGGCCAACCAATGAGAGCTGCTCTCTGCAGAAACAAACAGATCAGTCAGAACCGGTCCAGGTTCTCCAGAACCCCTGATCCCAGATCAGCTGAGGACCCACCCATGGGAAGCTCAGGCGGCAGCGTGGGCCTCAGGTCCTCGTTACAGAAGTTTGTGTTGCAGCACTCGATGGTCCTCCTGGTCTGAGCGTTGGGAGAGTCCTGCCAATCACAGCAGTCGACCAATCAGAGAGCAGAACAGACCCGTTCGGGTCAAACAGGAAGGATGAAGGTTTCACATCAGGAAGAGTCCAACTTTAACTTCAGCTGAATGCAACCAGACGGTAATCTGCTCAGATATCAGTTTCTACATGAAACAACGCGGCACCTGAGCGTGTCACTTCCTGTCTGATCGGGTCACTTCCTGTCTGAGCGGGTCACTTCCTGTCTGAGCGGGTCACTTCCTGTCTGAGCGTGCCACTTCCTGCCTGAGCGGGTCACCTCCTGCCTGAGCAGGTCACTTCCTGTCTGAGCAGGTCACTTCCTGTCTTAGTAGGTCACTTCCTGTCTGAGCAAGTCACTTCCTGTCTGAGCGGGTCACTTCCTGTCTGAGCGGGTCACTTCCTGTCTGAGCGTGTCACTTTCTGTCTGGACGTGTCACTTCCTGTCTGATCGGGTCACTTCCTGTCTGATCGGGTCACTTCCTGTCTGAGCGTGTCACTTCCTGTCTGAGCAAGTTATTTCCTGTCTGAGCGGGTCACTTCCTGTCTGGACGTGTCACTTCCTGTCTGAGCGGGTCACTTCCTGTCTGAGCGGGTCACTTCCTGTCTGAGCGGGTCACTTCCTGTCTGAGCGGGTCACTTCCTGCCTACCTTGCACTGGAAGTGGGAGCCTTCGTACTTCATGCAGCCGGAGGTGAGCTGAACTTCTCCGTGCTCGTCTTCCTCGATGATGGCGAAGCACTGACCGTTGGTCCTGAACACATCAGACCCGCTGTTAGTCACAGCTTTAAACCAGAACCACATCCAGAACCAAGTCAGAACCAAGCCCAGAACCCTGACCTGAGGAGAACTTTGGGTCTGATCAGCAGAGTCTGCTGCAGCTCTCTGATCTTCACCTGAGATACTTTAGAACATCAGCCTCTCATTATCTAATCACCCTGTCCTGGTTCTGGTTCTGGTCCTGGTTCTGTTCCCCTGACGGAGGCTGTACTCACTGGCAGGTGTTGTTGGTGGCGTCGTCAGGACAGTGTCCAGAGCAGAAGCAGCTGAGGAACCGAGGCAGATCCTCGGGGGCGATGGTGGAGTCCTCTCCGGGACGCCGGGCCTCAGGATTCACACCGGTACCCTGCAGAACGTGGTCCGGGTTCTGACCTGCAGCTGGAGGAGACAGAACCACATGTACAGCTGGGCTGATACACAAAGATCCTATCAGTTAAAACCACAGACAGGATGCTGAACTCCTGTCAGTATTCAGGATCTGTGGTTTCATCACCATGAAGGTCCGGTTCTCCGGTTCTTCCTGCAACTTTTATAATTTTCTGCAGATTTCTGAACCGTTTGTGAAACATTTTGCTGACCCAGCAGATTAAACTGACCCCAGGTTGACCAGAGCACCTCCTGCTGGAGGAGAACCAGGACAGGCTGGGAGGAGCAGCAGGAGGTGGAGAACAGGTTCTCCTTAGGTTCCTGCAGTCTTCCTGGGTTTTTCTCTCATTTTAGGTCCAGTTTGGTTCTGATTTTCTGGACTTTCACCTCAAACTGACCCAGATTAACATTTCACAGTGAAACACTCGATGATGCAGGACATGAAGGTCTAATGTTTCCAGGTTCTGATGTGAGATGTTGCTGCAGAACATCAGGAACCAGAGGAACCAGCTGAGATCCGCTGGTTCCTTTAACCTGACAGAACCTTTGTTTGATGAAAGAATCTTTATTTTTGTGGCTTCATGCAGGTCTGGTTCCAGCCGTCCAGAAGAAGCTGGAGGTAAAACTAAGCAGCCAGGAATTCAGCTCTACCAGAACCCTCAGAGTGAGACCTCTGTCCTCCAGTGGATCAGGATCTCTGACTGCAGCTCCATCAATAACCTGATCTAATCAGCTGAGGTCCTGCTGCCTCTGATTGGCTGGGAGTCCTCCTGTCGGGCTCTCTGATTGGCTGCTGCCTCCATCCACATGTGTTTAATGGCAGCATCAGTCAGAGCGGAGCCTGAGGTCTGGCAATGCATGCTGGGTAACTCAGCAGCTTTATCTATGCTCCATGTGAGCGTCTGAAATCAGAGGCTGGTACCGAGGTCCACAGAACCTCCTCAGACTGAAACCGCTTCAGAGGTTCTGCAGGAGGCCCGTCTGCAGGGAGATCGGACCTCAGACCAGAACATCAGGTCTCCAGAACCATGACCCGTCAGTCATCTTCAGGGTTCAGACCAGAACCTCAGCCTGCAGACAGAACCTCAGAGCAGAACCTCATCATGGCTGAACGTGAGGAACCGAAGCAGGTCCATTATTTCAGGTTCTGTCTGGCAGACCAGCGGTTCTCCCTCAGAACCAGAGCCGGGCCGCTGCTGCGCGGCACTCTGAGGGAAACGGACCGGGCTTCAAAGGCTGAATGAGCCTCTGGGGGGATGGAGGATATTTCCGGAGAACAATGGCTGTTTGGGTCGCTTAGCGCCGCTGACAGATCGGACCGGGCCATACAGGAAACGGTTTATGAGTGAGAGGAAGAGAGAGCGGCAACAATCAGCTCAACAGCTTCCTGAGGAGGAGGAGGAGGAGGAGGAGGAGGAGCGACCCGACTGGAGGCAGAACCGGGCCTGAAACCAGCAGCTCCTCTGCTGCAGGAAAACGGACCTGGACCCGTTTCCCTCGGCAGGTCAGAGTTTTAGGAACCAGTGAAACCCGTTTAGCTCCAGACGGGTCCGATTAGAGTCTGAAGGATTCCCTACACAGAACTCTGGGTTCTGACCGGGTCTCTGCAGAACCTTTATGCTGAGGTAATTTACCGGTTCTGCTGGAGCAGGGAGCTGAACACCAACCTGGTTCTACTGGTTCTTACAGATTTCTGTCTCGGTTCTGGTCTGATGATTCCAGCTTTAGCTCCAGGGACCAGAACCACAGAACCAGGGGTTCTGGATGTTTGGATCTCCCAGTCAGTGCTGATACTCCTGGACTTAACAGAGAAACTGGACCTTAAATCTTACCGTGGGTTCTTAGAACCAGCAGGACAGCAGCAACCATCACGGCCAAACTGGACAGAACCGCCATCCTGCAGCCAGAACCGGGTCCAGAACAGCACAGCAGCTTCAGAGAGTCGTGGGTCCACAGCAGAACCAGCAGCGGTTCTGATGAAGCAGCAGAGAAGGTCCGAGAAGAAACGAGGAGGTCCAGAAGCAATCAGCACATCAGGTTCTCCTGGGTCTCACTGGTTCTGAAGGTCCAAACGCCTGGAACAGGGAGACAAACATCAGAGTTAATGAAAGCTGAAGCTCTAATATTTTACTGAAAGTTCTGCCTTCAGCAAACGGGTCGGATCCAGAACCAGTACATCCTCAGCACCAGCTGGAGTCGGTCCATTTCAACCAGAACTTCCAGGTTCTGCAGACCAAACCCAACGGGTCCAGGTGATCCACTGACCTTCTAGAGACCTTCAGAGCTTCCAGAACGGAGCTAAACTCCTGCTGTTCTGATCCAAACGGGCTTTTCTTCTGCTGACAGCGGTTCTGATGGTCCAGAACCGTCTTGGTATCGGTTTATTTCAGGAACACAGTTCCACCAGAGAACAGACAGAACCTGCTGGTTGATCCCATCAGTTCACTCGTAGAACCTCCAGGAGGAACCAGCTGAGAAACGGGCTTCTGTCCAGAACCGAGCCTGATGCACTAAACAGAACCACCAGAACCGGACCTCCTGCTCATCTGATAACAAGAGTGTTTAAACATCCTCTCATTTTATTTTAAAACATCTGAATCGACCCGTGTTCCGTGCAGAACCACCAGGTCCAGATCCGCCGGGTCCAAACATTTATGCTGCTTTGGTCAACTTGAATAAAAGAGGCCTGAGAAAAGAACCCTGAGCAGAACCTGGAGGTTTTATTGGCCAAAGGCCCAAAGCAGACCTGGTGCTGGACCCGGTTCCCAGTCAGAGACGGTTTGATAAACAGCAAGTTCTGGAGAATCTGTTTATGTTGACTGATCCAGTTCAAGTGGGGTCTGAAGGTTCTAGATCAGAACCAGAGACGATCAAATGCAGTTCAGCCTGAAAGCTGTGAACTTTAATTCAGCGCCAACAGGAAGCAGAACCCAGGATCACCTGCTGCAGTTTCCCCCAGAACCCATCAGAACTCCTCAGAACCCATCAGAACCCATCAGAACCCATCAGAACCCATCTCCTCATCTTTTCTACCAGACGTCGTCACACCAACAGCTGAACGTGAGGCTCTGATGCTGCTTCAGACAAAAAGTCCAAACCTGATTCCTGTCGTCAGGGAGCCTGGACAGAAACCGCGTGTCACAGAGCTACAGGCAGGAACGTGGCTCATTAGCAGTGAATAAACTTTATTATGGAGAGAACCTCCCAGTTAATCCTCCTCAGGGTTAATAAGTTAGATGTTTCACTGAGTCTGAAGGTTTGAGATTATATTTATGGCAGAAAAGCAGCGACTCTGAACCTTTGGACTCTGGTAGAACCTCTGAGGTCCTGCTGCTGCTGCAGATCTGAGCAGAGAGGAGAACGCTTGGTTCCCCAGAAACATCATCAACGCCTAACCCAACCATCTGGGCTGAATAATGATAATAATAACAATAATAATTAAAACCGCAAGCGGTGATGAGCGGCCCTCGCAGCAAAGCGCCGCTCCGGCCTTGGCCACCGCTGGGATTTGCGCACTGCCGGCCGCCCGCCACCGCAGATGCTGTCACGCATTTTGCCCGCCCGTCCACTGGGCGATTTACACGAACGTGTTCGGCAGCGCTCCCCCACGACTCACAAAAAATCTGGTGCAGATTCACCACAACGGACCGGTATAGCGCCCGCTTCACAGCAGACGCCGCACCAATCCGCCTGTCGATCTCCCGCTCCATCTTCCCCTCATTCGTGAACAAGACCCCAAGATACTTGAACTTCTCCACTAGAAGCTGGCCCTTGGGACTTTCCTTTTTTAAAAAGCTTATAGTTAGAGTGGCTCATGTTACCCTGAGCTACCTCTATAGTTATGCTGCTATAGGTTTAGGCTACTGCAGGACATCAGGGTCTATTGTTCTTCAATTTTGAATGACTGTTGTAATTTCAGCTTTTAACTTTTTGATTTTTCTTTTTTCTTCATAGTAGGCACACCTGGTCTGGCGTTCTGTTAGCTGTGGCTTCATCCAGGGAAGACAGATCACCCGCTACTACCATCTAATGTAGAACTTCTGTGCTTTTTTTGTCTCTCTTGTTGTGTCTCTGCTCTGTCTTCTGTAACCCCCAGTCTGTCGAGGCAGATGACCGTTCATACTGAGCCCGGTTCTGCTGGAGGTTTTTCCTTCCCGTTAATGGGGAGTTTTTTTTCCTGCTGTCGCTTCATGCTTGCTCAGCAGGTAGGATTGCTGCAAAGCCATGGACAATGCAGACGACTCTCCCTGTGGCTCTACGCTTCTTCAAGAGAGAATGCTACTTGTCAAGACTTTGATGCAATGAACTGGTTCCCTTATATAGGAATTTTTGTGTATAATCTGACCCAATCTGTATAATCTGATTGATTTTGACGTTGTAAAGTGCCTTGAGATGACATATTTCATGAATTGTCGCTATATAAATAACATTGAATTGCATCATCTCTTCAGACCAAATAAACTATCACATTTTTTGAGACAGTTATCTCATTTTAAAGATATAATCATCTAACAGTATTACTCTTAGCAAGTTAAAGCTCCATAATAATTTTAGACCAGGTTTTAGTTCCACTCTTTTATTATGCACATCTAGGCTACCTATAAATATAAAGTATGGTATGCCAAAAAACATTTTCAACAAAAGGCAATTTTAGTAATGGCCTTGCGATTTTATATCTAAGCATTAAAAATGATAATATTTCACCAATTTTCACAGCAAGATGGAAATAACAACTATCCAACATTTTAAGATTTTGTAAAAACTTTTTTCCTTTTTACATACCTTTTGAAATTAATACTTGTTTCTACTTCTCCAAAATTAAACTTCAAGAAAACTATTGTGCTGTCCTGGGGCCATATGCAGCTAGACAGCTAGGACAAAAGTTCCCCACAAAAGCTTCCTTTTCTTGCATTCTCTGAATAACCTTTGTTCCCAAATCTGGCTTTAAACATTCTTTTTGTAAAAAGACGAATATTTTTCCAAGGCAGAAGCGTGTAGAACAAATTCAACTTCAACATTAGCAGTTTCCCTAGCTTCATCGCTGAAAAGCAGCTTTTAACCGGAGCAAAATACGTCAAAGATCTTTTTTTAAGGTGAGAGCACTCACTATCTCACGTAATTCACATAGAGATCTAACAAAGTTGTGATGTCTCACTCTGATTAAATATGAACCCAAAACTTTTCTAACTGTTTTTGCCTTGGATTTCCTCTGAGTAATAATTAATTTATATCTTATTTATGTAATGTATTCACGACATGAATTCCTTGCTGTCTTAACAAAAGGCAGAACAACTATAACGTTACTTTCTATAATTATTACAGGTTCTGCTGAGATGTCAAATTCTGGAGAGTGCTTAGACACCCTGACACACAAATATGGATTAACTTCATTTCATGTGCACTCGTGAACTTGTTTTAGTTGATTTAGTTTTCTTGATGTACTGTAGAGCGTGATGAAGTCTGTTGTGGTATTGTGTGCACTGGATTGAGGGGACAGTTGGTGTTGTCTGTCAAACCCAATCTTCTTAAGCTGCAAATTCAGTAAAGTTACAAGTTTTCTTGCAACCTCTCATATGGAACTAGTCTAAAAAATAAATAAACTGATAATTAGAAGATCAGTTTGTACATCCACACCAACTCTAGAACCAAAGCCGTATTCAGCTGGAACTTATCCTGACAAAATGTCCCAATTCAGTCAAATAAACTCCAAAAGCTTAGAGGAGATCATTCAGCAGCTAAGTTCCTCCTCATGCTGTCTTGATGCTCTACCTACAGTTTTCCTTAAGAAAGTTTTGCCTGTCATAGCGTCTGATTTGACTCAGACAATAAACACGTCCCTTCTGTCAGGTGTTTTCCCCCCAGTCCCTGAAAACAGCAATTATCAAACCACTGTTAAAAAAGAACAATTTAGACAAACTACTACTCCAGAACTACAGGCCCATCTCAAAGCTCCCCTTTATCAGTAAGATCATTGAAAAAGCTGTGTTTCAACAATTAAACACCTTCTTAACAACGACCAGCCACTTTGACGTTTTCCAGTCTGGCTTCCGTGCTCACCACAGTACAGAGACCGCCCTTATCAAGGTGTTTAATGACATCCATATAAATACAGACTGCGGAAAAACCACCATGATGGTTCTGTGTGACCTCAGTGCAGCATTTGATACTGTTGATCACTGCATTCTGTTAGAGCGCCTGGAGAACTGGGTCGGCCTCTGTGGTACAGCTCTCCACTGGTTTAAATCCTACTTAAAGGACAGGGACTTTTTTGTATCAGTAAGTAACTTTACATCAGAGATGACAAAAATCACATGTGGGGTTCCCCAAGGGCCCATTCTGGGTCCCCTCTTATTCAATATCTACATGCTCCTCTAGCTCAGATCATAAGAAATAACAACATCAACTACCATAACTATGCAGACGACACACAGTTCTACATCACCATGTCACCAGGTGACTATGAACCAGTTCAAGCACTGAGTAAATGCCTAGAAGAAATCAATACGTGGATGTGCCAAAATTTTCTTCAGTTGAATAAAAACAAAACAGAAGTAATAATTTTTGGACCAATAGAGGAGAGATCAAAGGTTAGCACACAGCTTCAGTCGCTTCAGCTAGGAACCACTGATCAGGCCCGAAATCTTGGAGTAGTAATGGTCTCAGACCTGAACCTTCAAAAGCATCTAAAGACAGTTACAAGGTCAGCTTTCTATCACCTGAAAAACATTTCCAGGATTAAAGGACTAATGTCTCAGCAGGATCTGGAAAAACTAATCCATGCATTTATAATTAGTAGAATTGATTACTGCAACTGTGTTTTTACAGGTCTGCCTAAAAAGTGGATCAGACAGCTGCAGCTGATCCAGAACGCTGTTGCCCACGTCCTCACTAAGACTAAGAAAGTAGAGCACATCACCCCAGTTCTAAAGTCCTTCCATGGCTCCCTGTATATCAGAGAATAGACTTTAAAAACTTCTGTTCGTCTATAAATCCCTGAATGGCTTAGCACCTAAATACATCAGACTTGTTATCCGTGTATCAACCATCCAGACCATTAAGGTCTTCTGGATCTAGCCTACTCTGCATACCTAGAACCAGAACTAAACAAGGAGAAGCAGCATTTAGTTCCTATGCTCCACTGATCTGGAACAAACTTCCAGAAAATTGTAAAGGTGCGGAAAGACTGAGTTCCTTTAAATCAAGATTAAAAACACATTTGTTTAGGATTGCCTTCAACTGTTCTAGTTAACTGAATCACCACTTTTTTGTTCTTTTTTCTATCTACATTTTATTCCTACTTGCTTTTATTCTGTTTTATTTTGCTATATTTTAATCATGTAAAGCACTTTGCATTGTCTTTGTACTGAATTGTGCTATATAAATAAATTTGCCTTGCCTTGCCTTACTGAACAAGACAACTTGGTTTGTGGTTTATTTGTGGTCTCTTGCTGCCACCTGGTGGACAGGTTTGAGCAAATAATGCTGTCAAAAGATTAAAAATATATGGTTTGATGTGACTTCCCCACGCCACCACGCCGCCCTGCTCCATGGAATCCACTTGGGGCTGGAATCCACAACACACCAATATGTCTTCTGTCTCTTGACACAGTTTCATGTTGATTAGCTCAGAGGGGTAACATAGCGACCGCTTACAACAAAACATGACACTTCCTGTTGTCAGGGGGCGTGGCCTAAGCAATGTCATCATTTGACCATTGGATATTGTAGGAGACCCGATGATGATCAATCACAGAAAGTTTGGTGCCTCTGTGTGTGTCTGTGTAGGAGATATAACACTTTTATTTTTTGTGGCGAATAGGTGAACTTTGACCCCTGCCAACGCCCCTTCACCATGCTCAAAAACTCACCGTTTTGATAACTTTTAATTGGCCATGCCTTATGATCAGACTGACCGAGTTTCAAGCCGCTCGCTCAAAATCCCTAGGAGGAGTTCGATCAAATACCAATGCTGTAAACGTCAAAAATCAGGTCAAAATCAGACCTTCAATCTAAAATGGCCGACTTCCTGTGATATTTGCACTATGACATTAATTGTAAATTCTGAGCGTCTTGGTGAGCTCTACCACTGTACCAAATCTCATGTCTCTACGATGAAGTAAGTGAATAGCAAAGGGCCCTTTGAAAACTTCTAGGTGGCGCCGTTGAGGCATTTTTCTTTTGATTTTTGTGATGACCTTAAAATACAAAATTTTTAAACAGTCACCATGCATCTGCAAAGTTTGGTGAGTTTTTGAAAAAGGTAAGGCCCCCAAAAAGGCCCCTCTTTAGGGGGGCAGAATAATAATAATAATTAACACTACAGATACAATAGGCCTTCGCAGCGCTTCGCTGCTCGGGCCTAATTAGAAAATTTCTGAAGAAATTTAGCAAGGCGCCTGCCACTTGGTGCGTACCGTACTGTCAGAAATAGCAACAGGAAGCAACACTGCGAATTTCAGCTTCCTACGGTCTTCACAGACCCCGCAGCGGCCGTCGAAAGGTGCCATGTTAAGTCAATGGACCTCCTAGGAGCCTCTTGCTAGCAGCGTTGTCATGGAGACTCACTGACAGCTGCAGCCCTCTCTCTGTCTGTAAAGGCAGAAGAACTCTGGCTAAGCAGCAGTTGGTAGGACCTTCCTAAAGCTACTTCCGGTTAGCAACATGCTAACGGTTAGCCGCTAGCATGGTTGTGTTCAGTATCACCGGGTGATGTTACTCTGTTAGTTTGATTGAAATCCTGTACTGAGAAGTGCCTAAAAAGGGAGAAAATCCTAAAGTCACCAAATCTGTCAAGCAGAAGTTTGTACAAGCTTCCTAGAGCTACTTCCGGTTAGCAACATGCTAACAGTTATGGGACCATAAGGGGTTTGGTTCCCCGTTGAAAAGCATTGGATGTTTGACACCTCATAGCTTGGAGATGCTTTATGCGACGTAGCCCAAATTTCTTGTGGAGCTTTCTCTCTAAAGGAAGTACAGACTCTGTGAAGCAGAAGTTTGTCCGAGCTTCCTAGAGCTACTTCCAGTTAGCAACATGCTAACAGTTAGGCGCTAACATGGTTGTGTTCAGTATGACCGGGTGATTGTACTCTGTCAGTTTGGTCCAAATCCTGTACTGGGAAGTGCCTCAAATAGGGAGAAAATAAGTTGTTTATAACGTTGCCATCGTAACTCAAAATGGCGGGTGGTACAAAAAAATACTTCATGGGATCAGCACACATGTTTTGATATACACACTGTGGGGATTATAATACAAAACTCCAAGTCTTCCACACCCGGAATCGATCCCACGACCTCTTGCATGCAAAGCCTGCACTCTCCCTCTGAGCTATACTGTAGCGCCATATATGGGCATGCATTATGGGACCATAAGGGGTTTGGTCCCCCATTGAAAAGCCTTGGATGTTTGACACCTCATAGCTTGGAGATGCTTTATGTGACGTAGCCCAAATTTCTTGTGGCTCTTTCTCTCTAAAGGAAGTGCAGACTCTGTGAAGCAGAAGTTGATGAGACCCTCCTAGGGCTACTTCCGGTTAGCAACATGCTAACAGTTAGCCGCTAACAAGGTTGTGTTTGGTATCACCGGGTGAGTGTACTCTGTTAGTTTGGTCCAAATCCTGTACTGGGAAGTGCCTCAAAAAGGGGTGCCAATACTTAATGTCACCAAACGTGACCAAAGTTCATGGGACAGATTGGCCTCCTTTAGCAACTCAGCCTTACCACATCTGGGCCCAGAACTCAACATTTGACCAAATTGGTGTGTAGTGCCATTTCCCACAGGTGGGTGGTGCTGTATTGGCCAATTGGGTCGTGTCTGGGCATCATGCCCAATAGGAAAGCATGTGAAATCCAAAATGGGACAGAAAACTGACACATGGCTGAGAGTCACTTGAAAATTTTGAAATGTCAAGAGGAAGTGACTGTGCGAATTTCAGATTTCTACATTAATCACGGCAACTGCAGTGAGAGTTGAAAGTTGCCATTCTATCTCAATGGAGCGTCTCCCTCTGGTCAGCAGAGTTCCGTCGTCATGGAAACTCACTGACACACCTGCAGCGGGCAATTCTACATAAGTGCAGACACTTTGTGTCAGAGTCTGCCTATTGGATTATAATGGAGAACTTTGCCTCGAACAACGCTCCATATCTCCTGATCCGTAAATGGTAGAGACGTAATTTTTTCTGTGTTTATTTCGTAAAGGATAGGGGAAGAAGACAAGCTATCGATTTTGCCGGAAAAAGTTTAATAAAGGCGTAAAAATTATGATAAAGGAGATTTCTATGGAATTTTAGAAATCCTCTAAAAACGGTCCCGAACAAATCGCTTTAGCTCAAAAAGTATAAGAGATATAAAAATAATTCTTTCACCGTGAGTATCAGCAGGCTGTTGAGGACTATGGTGCTCATTTTTATGTTTGTACAAGAATCTGTGTAGGCACAGCGACGATGTAAAAAAGTGGATGATGTGGGAAAATGCAGCTCTAAAGCGTTTTTTAAGATTTTGCACATTCGCTACTCCCGAACAAATTGTTCCTGCGGAAAAACCGTAAGAGTTATCCACAAAAATCCTTGTTTGTGAGTGCCAGAAGGGTTGGGACATTCATGTGTGAAAGTCTCATGCCTGTACATAAAACGGTTTAGGAGTAGCGACGATGCGAAAACATGTGATGTTTTGGATTTTCAGACGTCACTTTTCAAAACCGCTCCATAGGAAATGAATGGGGGAGGTTTCGGGTTTGTGTTGGTCTGAGGTGCTTTGCGAAAAATCTATAAATGCCACACCAATGAGGGTTACATTTCCTGAATCCAGAGCAATACCTACGTTTTGATGTATAATTTGTCAACGTAGAGTGAAAATTGAGCGAGTAAGGTCAAGTTGTTCGGAGTTTTGAAATCTTTCAAAAAGCTAGAGTGGGCCACTCTAGCGGTTGGAGAATTCCGTCATTGACTTTCATTATAAACGATGATTTCGCTGATTTTTGGACATGAGCTTTGAGGAGTAACTGTGAAGAGATGATAAAAGATATCCACATCCCGTTTTCACTTCTGAGTAGTTCACAGATATATCTACAAACTGGAAGTTAAACGGTGTTCGTAGGTGAAAGCATGACGACACAGTACAGTGTTGAAAATGGTCATTTGGAGGCTTTTTTGAGGCTTTCTTTCTACCCGACTCCATTTATTCCTATGGGTTTTTTGGGTTTTTTTTTGCTAACTGCATTGCCATGGTAACTTGAAACCCCAATAAAAGTAATAGCACACATCTCGTAATCGAGCCGCACGTTTTGATACCTATATTGTGGGGGTGCACGCTACGGTTCGGGCCGCATTAATTGTGACGGATGAAAAATAAAGATAAGATAGAGACGCATAGTAATAGTGCATAGTAATAGGTGCCTCCATGCATTTGCATGGGAGGCAGTGCTGTGCTTCGCACAGCACTGCCTCCTAATTGCAAATGCTATGGCAGGCGCCTAATAATAATAACAATAATATTATCAAATGATCAGACATGTCTTATGAAACAGAAACCGCTTGTTTTCCTTTATTTCTAGATAAATGAAACGTTTTATTCAGGGAATCCATTTCCTCCTGTTTCCTCTGAAACCTCAGAGCAGTTTTTCCAAGTGGAGGTTTTAGAAAAGAGTTATTCAGCTTTTATCAGAGGATGTTTATCAGGACTGAGTTCAAATGGCTCCTGTGAAGGCATCTGAGAACCGGGTCAGAACCAGCGGTGGAGGACGGTGTGAGGAGGACGGCGTGAGGAGGACCTGTTACTGATGGAGGACGAAGGTAAAAGGCTTCAGAAAACAGTTTGAGGCTCTGAGGTTCAGGAGGAAGAAGCTGTTTGAGGAGTGAAGCTGAAGTCCAGACATGTCAGAACATGACTCCACTGAGGAGGAGGAGGAGGAGGAGGAGGAGCAGCAGCAGCAGCAGCAGCAGAGTGCCCGGCTCCTCCAGGAGGCTCTGAGTGTTTCTCCCCTGAGGAGGCGGCGCTGATGGACTCTTTGCTGATTTCAGCGCCTCCATCGACTGTTTTCAGAGGGAAGTGGACGTGTGAGTGATTTACAGAGTGTGTGTGGGGGGGGGGGGGGGGGGGGGGCTTTCTGTCTGGGGCCCAGTGGACCTGCCTGGTCCTGCCTGGTCCTGTGGGCCCGGCTCCGTCTGAACGGGCCTTTGTGTCGTTATCTGCCATCAGCAAACAGAGCGAAGCCTCAGCAGCAGACCAGGTGGAGAGCTTCACTCCTCTGTGATCCAGACGCTCACCAGGAGGTCCAACCGGACCCACCGTGGTTCTGACCCGGTCCTGGCTCATCTGGTCTGTTCTATTACAACCCCCAGGGTTTAATACTGGGTTCCAGAGCCTCGGTTCTGGTTCTGCTGAATCCTTCAGCACCAGATCAGAGGTTCTGGTACCAATGATCAGATGGACACACTGAGCAGAACCTGAGGTGGTTCTGATGTCAGGTTCTGATGTCAGGGCAGACACCCAGACACACAGAACCGCTCCCTGAGCTCTTTGCACACCTTAATGTGTTTATTGGAACCAGCAGAGTGGTTCTGAATCTCTGATCGGACCCAAAAGGTTCTCCTGCTGGAAGCAGAACCTCAGCCTGTCAGTCCAGGTGGACGTCCATGTCCGGGTAGGTCTGCAGGAGGTCCGTCCTCTCTCCAGGTCCAGATGATGATCAGAGCTCTGAGAGGTTCTGTAGAACCTGGCCCTGCTTTAAACTGGACCAGAACCTCCTCCCTGACCCGTCTGCTGGCTTCCCTGACGCTGGTGATGTTCTCTGGAGAACCTCTGAGGCCTTTCAGGACCATCTGCAGCTGGACTCGGGTCCCTGATGCTGAAGTTCTGACCAGTTTGGTGTTGGTTCTGTGGGACCCAAACGGGCTCGACCCGGTGGGCTCCCAGGTTCCTGCTGGAGCGTCCAGCTGCTGCAGAGACCTGAACACCTCAGAGTCCAGCAGCAGTTGTTCAGTGAGCCATGGGAGGAATTCAAGGTCTCAGCCCTCTAAGGATTCTGGGAAATGTAGTGAGAAATGTTCCTTTCAGCAGAGCGCTCCACCAAGCTGAGCTAAACGTAACTGGAACCTTCATCCTGTCCTCTCCATACTGTCAGAACCTCTGTTCTCCTGTATAGAAACCAGATAATTGAATGTTTGGACCTCTGCGTTTATCTTTAAATCACCAGAACCGGCCCGCGGGTCCATCTGCAGCAGGGAGAACCAGGCATCGACCATCAGGCATTAATGGGTCGCCTCATCCGGTTCTGGAAGAGCGGCGGCAGACTAAACGCCTCAGAGGCAGAACGGGCAGCGCAGCTCCACAGCTGGACCAGAACCAGGAGGTGGACAGAACCTCTGGACTGGGTTCTGCTGCCAGAGAAGTCTCCAGGAAGTGGATCGTATTAAAACGGTTCAGTAAACCCAGGTAGAGGGAGGAGTCTCAGGGGGAAACGCGTCTCCAGGTGGTTTTACTGCTTTATTTAAGCTTTTTAAAGCAGAACTGTGTCTGCAGCTGCTTTCTCTCCTTAAAGGTTTTAAAGTTGCTGCTTGTGATCATCAGAACCAACATCTGCAGCTGCCTCCTCCCCTCCCTCCTCCTCGGCACCAGTCCCGGCCCTTATGGGGCCCCTCCTTGCAGGCGGGCCTCTGGGTGCAGCAGCAGCAGCCTGGGTCGGTGCCGGCGCCCGGCCCACATGCCTTTCAGGGCCTGGGAGACGGCAGCCAGACTTTGTGGCTCCGCTGCCATTGTTTGCTCGGCTGCTCCGAGCCTCCTGCCCTGCTGGGGATTAGCTCAAGATTACCCACAATCCTCAGCGTCACAGCATCTTCCTCCTCCTGATCCTTATCCATCGTCTTCTGCCCATTGATTCATGTTTAACCCCTCAGTGTTAACACACGGTGGTGATATCAGCACTTCCAGAACCCCAGAGGTTCTGGTGGACCTCAGAGGTGGTCGTCTTACATTCTAATGACTCTAGAGACACAGAGCCAGCTGGACTCAGATCATCATGATCATCATGATCATCATGGACCCACATGAACGTGTGAGGAGAACATCAGCGAGGCTGAAACACGTGATCCTCCACCTCTGGCTGCTTCAGCTTTACCTGCTGCTCAGGTGAGGCAGAGCTGCTGATCTACAGCATCACTGGAGCTGAAGGTGGAGGAGGACTACGTCAGCTTTAGTCCACAGCAGCAGGTTTACTGAGAGGGAACCAGCAGAACTCAGAGGACAAATTAGGTTATTTAAGGTTTTTATTTACAAATTTTAAATCATGTTAACGTTCAGAACTCCATTATAATTATATTGTTCTTCTTCTGAGTTTCATTAACCGTTCAGCCCCTACAGCTGGTTCTGGTTCTGGAAAAGTGACGAGCAAAGAGAGAAACAGAGATGGAACCGTTCCCTGATCTAGAACCAAGAATAAACGTAGAACAATAGTTCCTCTAGTTTTTAGTCAAAGAACGCACTTTCAGCTTTTTTACAGGGACTAATACATAAAGTTGTCAGCTGTGCACTATTTTTATATTTTTGAGGAATGCACTACATCAGCTAGACTTATTGGTTGAAATTATATTTTAATATAAATAAATGTACTTGAATTTAACTTGTCAGTGTCAGGACATTTTCTATGTTAACCTTGTGGAATGCACTTTTAGTCTGATTATTTTAGCTAATTATGGTTCGCTAATAGTTTATTATTAAAACATTTAAACAGTGGAGAGTGTCTGGTTTGTTTAGACTGTTGTTGTCATGATGATGTTACACTTTAGCTTAGTAGGCTTTTATCTACAGGTAATTTATTGGTTATTATCAGTTATTATCTGTTATTATCAGTTATTATCAGTCTCTAGATGGAGGAAGTTATCAGTCCTAAAAAGTTCTATTCTCTGCTTAGAGCAGCGCTACCAGCTCTGTGTGGTTCGGTACCGTTTCAGTAAAAAGGTTCTGATGAGCAGAAACTAATTCAGACGTCGTGATTGGATCAGAACCCTAAAACGATCTGAACTTTAAAAGAATGAGTTTTCTCTGGTTCTGATGGTCCAGAACCAGACGGGTCGGCTGAGACGTCTAACTTCATTAAGCTGCTCCACAGATTACCCACAATCCTCAGGGGCGACACAGAGTGGTCCAGCAGCTCGTTGCTCCTGGAGGCTTTGACCTCGTTAATCGTCATAGAAACGGGTCCATCAGTACCTCACACACCAGAACCTCAGCAGGGAGAACCGGGCCAGCAGCAGACGGTACCGGTGTCAGCGTGGGTGGCCCGGTCAGAACCGCAGGGCTGAAAACGGGCCCAGATACTTAAAGGTGATGAGCAGAAGGTCCAACTCAGAACCTGAACCTTCAGAGGTTCTGCAGAACCGCTGATGGAGACCACAGAACATAAAGATAAGAACCTGGAGCAGAACCAGGAGGGATCCAGGTCCAGAGTGAAGGTGGACTGAGCATGCTGAGGCGGACCAGAACCTCCCTGCAGCGGCTCAGAACCTCCCTGCAGCGCGTCAGAACCTCCCTGCAGCGGCTCAGAACCTCCCTGCAGCGCGTCAGAACCTCCCTGCAGCGGCTCAGAACCTCCCTGCAGCGGCTCAGAACCATGACGGTCTGTTTTACTGCGTCAGCCTCTCTGAGCTGGAAGCTGTCCTTCAGCTCTGAGGTCCAATCACAGCCCAGAGCGGTGCTGCTGTAACCTGAGCCGGGCCGGGCCGGGCCGGGCCGGGCGGCGGTTCTGCAGACAGGGTGGGGGTTCTGGAGGACATGTGGGAGCGATTAGAGGCAGCAGACTGGCCGGCTCTGACGGAGGAGAGCTGCAGACATCAGCCTCTCAGCTCACTCCTCTGAGCGGAGGGAGAACCAGCAGGCAGACGGTCCCTGAACGCACCACAGGGGGACAGAGGTCTGGTTCTGGAGAACCAACAGAACCAGAAACAAGGACTAGATGGTTCCGAGGAGAACACCTCCAGCTGCTCCCTGTTCCCCCAGCAGAGAACGTTTAAGGTCCGTTCTGCAGAACCTTTATGCTCTTTATTTACCGGTTCTGTTCCATCGACCCGGTCCGTAAACATCCACTGCTCCATCAGAATAAGTAATGCTAACAGGAGCGGCAGAGTTTACACAGAACACGGTGATCAGGCTGGATGAGGCTCCGCATAGTGGATCTAAAATCCACCTTTAATCACTGGGAACAGAACCGGGCCAGAACTCTGACTCCACTGACCCAAAACAGAGGATCCGGTTCAGAGCAGAGTCTGTGGACCTGGTGGAGGTCACCAGGAAATACGAGAACGTCGTCTGCAACTCAGAGACACCAGCCGGACCAGCTGCTGTCGGTCCAGAACCGTTAGACGGACCTGTAAGCGGTCCTAAGCTGGTGTGTTCAGAACCTTCAGAACCAGAGCTGGTCCAGCAGCTCAGAACCTGCAGAACCTTCAGAACCTGCAGCAGCTTTCAGCCAGAACCGACCGACCCAGACAGAGCAGAATCCTTCAATCAGCGCTCTTCCTGCTGCGCTCCACTGCAGCCATTAATCAAACTGGAGGGCAGCTCCTGTCAGCCAATCAGAGCCAGGAGGCCCTCTGATTGGCTGGCTCTGATTAAAGCTGGGGGGGGGGGGGTGTCAAAGGTTAATCTACTCATTACAGCAGAGAGGGAAAGGAGGGGGGGCAGCAGAACGTCTTCATACCTGACTGGAGGCTCCATGGAACAGCAGAGAGCAGGACGGAGCACGGCCCCATGGGAAATGTAGTCTGCAAGCAGCCGGGCTGGAAAACAGACAGAAAGACGTCAGAGTTATGAAAAGGTTCATGATGTTTATGCGAGTTCCTCCTCAGAACCCCCTGAAGCTGCTTCTAGAACCAGAACCAGAACCAGAACCAGCTGCAGGTCCAGACTGGTCCGCTGATGCTGCTGGGAGGAAGAGGAGGAGGAGGAGGAGGAGGAGGAGGAACCGCCTCACACAGACGCCTCCTTATGGGCCTGCAGGGACCCATCAGGGCTCTAATGGTCCCGCTGCAGCCAGACAGGAAGCTGCTGCAGCTCCCTTCACAATAAGAGCCCAGAGGTTAGAACGCTGGGCTCAGGTTCAGCATAGCGGGTCTGGACCCACCGCGGTCCAGCCTGACCCGCCACACACCTGGACCTGCTTCCCACCACAGAAGAAGACAGCAGCCAATGGGAGGTTCAGCTGCCGGGTCGCTCTAGAACCGAGAGGAGAACCTCTGAAGATGTTCTACAGGTGTGGAGAACATCTGATATGGACCAAAGACGTCCTGCAGCTCAACAACCCGTCTTCCTTCAGCCAGAACTCACCAGAAGAACCAACGACCAGCTGTGGTTCCTTTAACTGGTAGAACCCTGTAGAACCCGGCTGAGTCTGTTCTTCCAGACTTCAGACCCGTTCTGCTTCTTTTAAACTAACAATCAGAACCATGTCTCTCTGTGGCAGAGCAGACAGAACCTACGGCTGACGCTGAGGTCCGGTACCGACCCAAACCTCCAGCAGAGACTCTGCAGCTCCAGGTTCTGGTTTCTGGTGAGGCTTCCAGAGGGAACCAGAGGGAACCATAGGAACGATGTTCTCCACTGGAATCACAGAGTTCTACGCTGAGGTGAACGGAGGCTCTACAGCTGCTGAGACCAGGAGCCATGGAGCTGACCGAGCAGCCGTGGAGCTGACCGAGCAGCCGTGGAGCTGACCGAGCAGCCGTGCTGCTGGTTTACTCTGCAGCAGAGAGTGAGGGAGAAGCAGGAAGAGGAAGTGTTCCTCCAGTAGAACAGGTTTCCCCTCCACTCAGCGCCACAGAACCGGTCCGATCCCTGAACCCGGCCAGCAGAACTCTGAGCCGGACCTTCAGCCTGATGAGAAACGTTCTGCTGATGCAGTTCTGCAGCGTCTCCAGGTGTGGGTCTGATCACCTGTCACATCAGCTGACCTGTGGATGACCTGATCAGCTGACAGCCAATCAGAAGAGCCGTCTACGTCAGGTGTGACCCTGAATAAATCTAGACATGAATTTAAAGCAGGTCTGGACCTTAATGCTGATTAATGAACCTCAACACGTTTATTCTTTATTTCTCTATGAAACATAAATCTTCTTACAGATGTTGTTAAACTATTGGTCAGGCTGATTAATCGATCAGGATCGCAGCGTTCTGGAGCGTCATGGTTGATTGTTCCGCCTGCAGTCGCCTCAGAGGAAGCTGCGTTCCTGAGCTGATGACTGAGATGGTGGAAAAGCTGCAGAACCGGTTCTGTTCTAGAACCCAGGAATGCAGCCCGCTGGGTCAGCCGCAGCACAACAACAGGCCTGGTGCCTTCAGGTACCGCTGGGAGCTTTCTGTTTCCACCTGCACTGAGGACGCCCCGCTGCCCTGAACACCCTGAACGCCCCGCCAAAGGTGCCCCCCCACCCAGAACGCCCCAGAGAGCCTTAACAAGATGGGCGTGGCTTACTGAGAGGGGTGTGGCTTACTAGGAAGGCGTGGCTTATCAACAGGGGCGTGGCTTACTGAGAGGGGTGTGGCTTATCATTAGGGCGTGGCTTACTGGAAGGGGCGTGGCCTAGAGTCACATCCGGCAGTGATGACAGCGTCGTTATCGTTGAACTGATGACCAGCTGCTCTAAATGATTCTGACCAGACAGAGGAGAACCGGGTTCTACGTTCCGCCTGCAGAACATCTACCAGAACCCAGCAGAACCAGGCAGACCTGGAGCTGCTCCTCTCTCACAGCGGAACCAGAGAGGAAACGGGTCAGGACGGTCCGTGTCTGCTGGACTCCAGGTTTCAGAGCCCGGCGGGTCAGAACTTCAGTTCAACCCTCAGCAACCAGAACCTGACCCGGTCCAACTTCAGGCAGCAGAACCAAGATGGTGGCCGAAAATAGAAGAACCCTGGAGGGAAATTGGTTCCTGTCTTCTGCAGGAAACATCTGGAGGTTCTGATCCTGGTGGAGCTGGTAGGTCACGGATCAGAACTTTTCCTTCCAGGCAGGAAGTTCTGGAACCTGAACCTGCCGGTACCACCGAGGTCCGTCTCTGACCCAGAGTGGGTCAGAACCGCTGGTCCTCTCTGAGCTGCTGGGTGTATTTAAAGCAGAGATCGATACCGGGCCAGAACCAACCCGACCCGCTGACCGTGGAGGACACGGCGCCGACCTTCACCTGATACCAGGCTGAAGCAGGAAGGAACCAGAACCACTCTGTTTAAACACAGTAGAACCTGAACCTGGGTTTATCTGAACCACCTGGAAGAACATCCTGGTATCAGTTCTGATCCGTTCCAGAAAAATCCAACAGAACCAGAACTGATCTGCTCTGATTCTATGAACTGACCCAGCTTCTCTGAGTCCGGTACCGAGCTGACCCGATAGAAACCCGACCTGCTTCTGGACGGGACCGTCCCAACCGGGCCCAACAGAGACCCGATTTAGGGGAACCTGACGGTCAGCTGTGGTTTAATGAGGCGCCGGCTGATTGGACTCCTGAGAACACGGTAGAACGGACCGAGGTCCGAACAGAACCACAAACCCAGCGAACAGAACCAGAACCACTGTGTGGGTTTTTATTCTAGCTCTTTATTCAGCCTCAGAGCAGAACTTCTACAGAACCAAACTGAACCTGCAGAACCGACCAGAACCAGACGGGTCCAGAACCCGGTTCTGCTGAGCTGCTTCACCGTTCTCCAAACATGCAGCAGAGAATAAAGGCTCGTCTGTGAGCAGGCTGCCATTTACCGCCTTTATTTATCTGCTGCAGCCCAGCCAGGGGGGGGGGGGGGGGTGGATTGCATGTTTTCCTCCTCAGAGCAGCCACTCTGTCTCCAGGTCTGTGGGGGAGGAGGAGGAGGAGGAGGAGGAGGAGGGAGGGGGGGGGGGGAGCAGACAGAGCGGAGCTGGAGACTGAAACCTGATCTCCTCCCCTCCTCCACCGCCTCAGAGGCTCCCTGAGAAATCTGATCCTCCTCTGCAGGCTGGGAGCCGTTCTGAGGAGCAGAGGAGACACAGGGGGGGAGGGGGGAGGAGGAGGAGGAGGAGGAAGAAGAGGAGGAGGCCCGGTCTGGCCTGCAGAGGGAAGCTGAGGAAGGATTCACCGTGAAAACATCTCCATCCCAGGGTTCCTACAGCATAAGGCAAGTTAAATTCAAGACTTTTTAAGACTTTTTAATGCCACTTGAAATAAAAAGTTAAGACCAACTTCACGATAAACAAAATAAACCTGGTTGCGACAAATTCACCCAAATGTTTATTTTAACATAAACCATTACTTTCTGGCTCAGCAGACATGTTAAAGATTTTGAAAAACATTCCTTATAGGAAGAAAGCTAAAAAACACAAATTACAGATTTATTTTAACAACTACTGAACTGAATTCACAAACTTTGTTTTGTTCCCTACTGAAATAAACTATAAATCAGTTTTAAAAACCACAATATAACCAGTGCCAACTGTTTTTCCCAGCTGTGGTCCGGCCGCAACAGTTTTTATTGCTTCCGCTATCGGGACGGAACCAATAATGGTTACATTGAGCCGTTCGGTAAATTTAAAAAAAATATAATTTTGTCAATTATTTTACTGTTTGGTAAGGATTACAAAAATAAAATCCTATTTATGACCTGGTAACAATTTTAAGACCTAAGAAAGACTGATTTAAGACATTTTAATGCCAATTAAAGGCCTTAGTTTTAAATTACAGAATTCAATGCCTTTTAAGACTTTTTAAGGATCCGCAGGAACCCTGTTATATTCTGTTCTCAGGCCCGGCAGAACCAGCAGCTCTTCAGCGGTTCGGTTCCGGCCCACATATGTGGACATCAGAGAGGGAATCAATGCAATCACAGTTTGACCTTCAACCGGCCCAGTTAGAGGAGCCGACCGGGTCAGAACCGCTCTGGCTGACCCGTTCCACAAGTCAGTGAAGATACAGAACCTCTGAGCCCAGTTCAGAGGTTTGACATGTAGAACCACAGAAATGTTCAGTTACTGAACAGAACCACCTGCTGGACCGGCCCGATCATCCACGGTTAGCTCAGTGACTCTGATTCAGACCCAGGAAGGTTCTGCTGGCCCGCTTACAGCTAGCAGCTGCTCCATCTAATCACAGGTCCAGTTTAGACCGGTACCAGCTGGAGGTCCAGTTCACAGCTGACGGGTCATTTCTCTAGTTTGGTTCCGTCAAACCTGGGAGGCTGGGTCAGGAGAACCGACTGTCAGAACATGGAGGAGAACCGCTAACCGGGCCTGCAGAGTCCCACCAGAGTCCATTTATGTGCTGACTCTCAGAACCGGACCAGAACCGGGTCGGCCATCAGGACCGGGTTTTCAGGAAGATTGATCAAACATCTGGACCTCAGGCCAAGGACCAACTGTTGATTTAGGAGACCAGAACCAGATGTTTACTGCAGAAGGTTCTGGACGTGAACCCAGTTTCACCTGAACATGTTTGGTGTTCACTTTAGAACCAACCAGTGATAAATGGACCTGGAACGCTGCACAGGAGAACAATGAAGAACCAGAACCCAAAGACAGACGTTCAGGAGGTCCAAACTGGACCGGAACCGTCAGAGGAACTGTGATTTATTCTATACTCCAGGTTCTGGTTCCAGGACGTCCTTTGAAAGGAAAAACACAAACCTATTTGCATACGTGTGGATGCTGGGTGGAACCGGCACCAGGAACCCGGGTCAAGTACTGGTTCTGGAATGTTCTGACCCGACCTGCTGACGGTCCTGACCCATAAGCCTGTGCTGTAGGTCGTCTGCTGGAAAGTCTACAGAGCTAGCTAGATGCTAGCTGCTCTGCTAGCTGCTCTGCTAGCTGGATGCTAATTGGATGCTAGCTAGATGCTAATTGGATGCTAGCTGCTTTGGTAGCTGCTTTGGTAGCTGGATGCTAGCTAGATGCTAATTGGATGCTAGCTGCTTTGGTAGCTGGATGCTAGCTAGATGCTAATTGGATGCTAGCTGCTTTGGTAGCTGGATGCTAGCTAGATGCTAATTGGATGCTAGCTGCTTTGGTAGCTGGATGCTAGCTAGATGCTAATTGGATGCTAGCTGCTTTGGTAGCTGGATGCTAGCTAAATGCTAACTGGACGCTAGCCGTTCAGGAAATCCATCCACGGTTCTCCAGTTAGCGACCAGCTAGCTATGACGCACTGAGCCTAGAACAGCGGCTAACCAACTTAGTCTGCTGTATAAAAATGTTTTAGAGAAGCGCTGCAAAGCAACAACAACGTAGTACTATGTTGTACTATGTTGTACTACGTAGTACAGTAGAGGCAGAAGCTCCGCCTCCACTGACAAAACAACATAAACATGTGAAGAGCCCCAGTGAGGAGAACCTGAGGGTAGGCCTGTCACAATAATCAATAAATCAATTAATCGCACGATAAATAAAAACTATCTGCGTCATTTAATTTATCGTCTATATCGTCTCTGCCTGTGTTTTTCTGTTTCTATTGATGACGCTGGATGAAAAGGCTTAACTCCGGTGCTATCCACTGACCCCTCCCCTTCCTAATTTTTTTTAGGAAGGGAAAAATGAGGAGGGAGGAGGAGTGGACTATCGCATCAGGTAGTCAGTCAAAGAATCCTTTGATGGCAAACTTGGCCAAAAAAATACATGTGTATTTGTGCAACAAGCACCAGTTCAGAGAGAATGTTTGGTACAGCTGGACACATTGCTACTCTTGCTCGGAATCTGTCTGACTAAAGTAGTTACAGATCTGCTTAAAGATTGTTGAGGCATCTAGTCTTATTTAAGAATCTGCTTTTGTTACTTTGCATTTTTTTTTATAAAATGGCAGTTTTGCCTATCTTTTTTAAAATCTAATGATATACAGACTTCATTATCTGTACTCTTTTGGTTGAATGTAGTTTTTATTTCCACCATGGTTTTATCTTGTGTTTAGTTTTTATTCAAGTGTATTTTTAGTTAACAGAGACTGAGAGTCCATTTGATTTTTATTTCTCGTTTTATTTTGTTAACCAGTTCCAGTGTAAAGTGTGTTTATCTTTGGCAGGAAATCGCAAACATTATTAAGTAATTTCCATTAAATCAGTGCAAAAAGGTCTTCAAACAATATTACCGTTTATCGCAATAAGTTTTGAGACAATTAATCATTCAGAAAAATTTGTTATCGTGACAGGCCTACCTGAGGGTTCAGCCAGGAGAGAACTGTGTGCTCAGACTTCATAGCCTAGCTTAACATGTTCCTGTATTTATTCTGACCATTTCCTACATTTATTCTGAGCTTTTCCTGCATTTCTCACCACTTTCAGTGCATCAACTCGCTGTGACACAGAAAACTGTTTAACTGATGAGAGAACGTGGCTTTATGCGTAAAGTAGTGAGTTTGTGGGATCTGTGAGGAGGTGACAGGAGTCACTGCTGCAGTCATTCCAGACATGATGACCTCCAGCAGAGGAGAGAACAGCCACGGTTCCTGATACTTTGATGGTTGATGGTTCAAAACCCTGATTTGCTGCTGAGCCACAAAACTCATGAAAACATGAAGCTCCTGGTGTTTGATTTGGAGAACGCTAGTTAGAGGAAAACAATAATAATAACAACAATAATAATAATAATAATGCTGGTGAAGATTCTCAGTCATCCAGGTCATGGTCATTCAAAAAAAATGTAAAAGACCAAGCTGGACAGGAAGCGAAACGTCTTCAACTACGGAAAACAAGTCCAGTTGCTTTGTTTTTTACTTTTTTTGTAATAATAATAATAATAATAATAATAATAATAATAATAATAATAATAATAATAATAATATTCCTGCTGGTATCTTGTCTTGAATTCATAAAATCAATCTGAGATCCTGGCAGCTGCTCGTTGTTGACAGGAGCAGATTTTCCTGATAACCTGACTTCCTTTTCTGACCCGATAATGATCTGAACCAGAACCAGGAACCAGAATCAGAAACAGGAACCAGAACCAGAATCAGGACAGGAACCAGAACCAGAATCCAGAACCAGGACAACAACCAAAACCAGAATCTGGAAAACAACCAGAATCTGGACAGGAACCAGAACCAGAATCAGGGCAACAACCAGAACCAGAACCAGAACCAGGACAGGAACCAAAACCAGAATCAGGGCAACAACCAGAACCAGAATCTGGACACAAACCAGAATCCGGTCAGGAACCAGAATCTGGACAGGAACCAGAACCAGGGGCAAGAATCTGGACAAGAACCAAAACTAGGACAAGAACCAGAACCAGGAACCAGAACCGGGACAGTTTCGCAGCTGAAATGTGGGAAGGACCAGCAGACCCGGGTCGAGCCATCTGTATGAACACCAACCCACCGAGGTTCCGTTCTGACCCAGTCTAGGCAGCTCCCTGAGGTCCAACAGAACCGCGGAGCTAAAGCAGTTTCCTAGCGGAGTTAGCCCAGCAAGCTAACAGGCAGGAATGCGGCTAATTAGCGGGTAACAAACTTTACAAAGTTGATGAAAATGGTCCCGATAATCCTCCTTAAGGTTAACACGCCGAAATTAAATCCGTTTTAGTCTTTTTGACGGTTAATTTTAACCTTTTAGACAGAAAACCAGGGAAAAAAAACAAGCTGCGCTGTGAACAAACTTTTTCCACGACGGCAGGACCCGTCTATCTCCTGGCGCCACCTCCGAGACCCAATCTGTTCCCCTGACTCTGCTTTGATGTAACCCCCCTCTGACTACACCCACCGGAGGAAAGGCTTTAAACAGACCCACAAAGTTTAGCCATAAAATAACCGATAACCCAGGGATGATGGCGGCTCGGCTGCTTCTAACCCGGGATATTTTCCACCCGCAGGCTGCGGCCGCTCCAGCACTTAGACGGAGCTAAAGTCTCAACTCGAAGCCGCAGGTTGGGAGCCAACTTCTGGGTTACATTAGGTTAAATCCAGCCTTACCTTTATCAAATATTTGGCCAATATTCCCAATGATTCCCAGATTATTTTCCAAACAATCCGAACGAACAGACCCAACGCTGGGAGTGCGGAGAGCGGCCAGAAAAGTCTTATTTCCAGTCGGTTTTCCAGAAATATTTCCAGGATCCTCCTTCCAGCTCCGTGATCTCTCACTCTGATTCTGCTGCTTGTTACAAACCGCACACAGATCCTCTGAGAAACAGGACCGCTCACTCTGACTCTGCTGCGGCCGTCACCAAGGAGAAGAAATGTGACAGAGATCCTCTCCAAGACGTGACGACTCACTCTGTTTGGCTGTTATACAGGTGTAGGAGGACAAATCTGGCAGAGATATGTTGTATAACAGGAAGTCTTACTTTGTGTGATTTCTGCCATGGACGGCTTTTGATTTGTCCCATAAATCAGAGATCAGAGGTGGGAATGTTGTCCCACTTGAACTGGAAGTGTCCCATTTGAAAGTCAGGAAGAAGTCAGATTTGCTCATTGTTTAAGTGGCTAACTGCTGCAAACAATACAGTAACCATTCTAATTTCTTAATTCTATCTTTTAAAACACAAAAGGATCACATTCACAATTCACCACCATGTGTCCCCCTGGTTTAAAGAGACTAACTGTCAGAATGTCATATTGTGTTATAACAAATATATAACAAATATCGTATTTCATGCCTTTTATTGGTGTGCTGCCATCTTGGATTTTAAAGTTGAGGTTGTACAATGAGCTCAGCAGCCTTTTTTGTTGTATTTCAGAGATCTAGACACAATAAAACGATATCTCAGTGGGTCTGCTATATTGCATTATTTATTTACTAATCTTATATGTATTTATATATAAACCTACTTGTGTCTTTCATCCAGATTGTGAAAGGGAAGTTTTTTCTCTGAAACCAGAGTTAATGGAAGCTGTGTTTATATTTGGTAACTTTTGATGACTTCTTATAATAAACAACAACATGTGTCTATAATTGTTTATTGTGTAAATTCAGTTATAATAATGGAGATGATTGAACAAAAACTAAATCTAAATGATAAATGGACTGTCTAGTCGTACTGACCACTTAAAGCGCTGCAGCCACAGTCATGGTATTCATGCACCGATATGCAGATCAGTATGAAACCTAGGGTTAACTGCCTTGCCCAGGGGCACAAGAGTTCTAAATGTAACCGCCTGACAATTCTCCTCTCAGGTGTCTGGGTACCATCCTGGATGGATCTATCGTCTCACATCAGTAGCACCTCTGCAGATTTCCACCTTTGAAACAAGCACCGCCTCCGTCCATCTTCCTCCAGCAGGACCTCGTTAATGCACTCGTTATTTCTCCTTTAGATTACTGTAACTCTCTTTTTTCTGGTCTTCCTCTCACAATCACTCTTAAACAGCAGCTTGTCCAGAACACAACCAGTTGGATCATCACTAGAACCGGGTTCATTTAACATCCTTTAACATCTCCACAGCTTATCAAATATGGCTTCAATTACAAGATTCTCACCTTCAAAGTAGTTTAAACGTCTTTAAACTGATTACCTGTTCAGCTGAGAGTTAATTTAAAATTTATGACTTTAACTTTCAAGGCTCTAATGAATAGTTAAAGAAATATTAGTGGGTATTTTGGTTAAAAAAAAATCTCTATTTCCCTACACAATAAGAGTAGCAGGGAAGAAGGAGTCAATTTCACCAATAAATAAATAATAATATATATAAAGTATATTTATCCTTTAGATTACAAAAAAACTCAGTTTTAGGAATAAAACAGAACATATTCCATGTTCTTAGCCTGAACCTGTTTAGTTTAGTGTCCTGGGGGAAAAAAGTAGAGTGGGACATCCTCGCATATTTTCTCCTCTGTGTTCAATGATGCACATACATTTTTGTGGGCTTTTATTTTGAAATCTAAACCACAGACAGAGTCGGCATCGCTGGCCATGAATGTAAACTGAGGAGTGTTGCAATAATTGTTGCTAAAGCGTGAACAAGGGCGTAACCAGAACTGAGAAGTGAGGGGGGGGGGGGGGCATATTTAACAGAAGCCTAATGACTGATTTATCCTCCTCTCACACCTCTACAGTGGCTAAGGAACCACATAATCAACTTTAGTTCTTTAATTTAACAAAATGTAAAGTTTTAGCTGCCAACTCTGGTTGAGGTGACCCCTGTCTCTGTCTGCAGGCTGACTGTCGGTGCTGCAGCCTGGTCTCTCTGGTCTGGTCTCTGGTCTGACGCATGGCCTTCTCACTGGGCGACCTTTTACAATACACAATAAAATATTTTAGAGTGAAGGAGAGTTACTCTGAAATATCAGTAAAAACCATCGCCTGATACCTGCTTGGTGTCTCCTTGCAGATAAATATATTTAGTTGTAACCTCTCCTTACCTGTGAAGACCCAGCATCATCGTCCACTGCTTCCTGCTTCTGCTCTTTCCATTGTGGCGATAAAGATTTATTTTAAACGTGAAAAGCCACAATGAGCACAAGGTCTACACAGAAATTAAAGAGTTTTGTGTTTATCCACGCCATGAAATATCTAGAAAGGGGCGTAACACAGCTAACAAAAGTATTCTAGTTAACTTACAGAATGTACAGGCATGTATTAATGAGTCATAATTTATCTAACATTATCTGCAACAGCATTACTCGATATACACGGTTTATTTAGAGTAAAACTGTTCAGTTTTCTGCCTTTGCTGGTAGTGACTGTTCTGCTGAACATCCTGACATTAACACAGCTGCAGCATTTCTCCTGTCTGTGATCCACTGTTTGATCATGATGCATTTAAAGACGCCTCGGAAAAACACATTACCACACGTAAATAAAAGATTAAGGGCACAGATTTGGAAGTTTGGGTGGGGCATGTCCCACCTGAACCCCCATCCGTTACGCCCATGGCTGAATAATTATGATTTTAGGTTTTCAGCTGCTTCTGTTGCTCATGTTGCAACAATTTAGTCAGAGTTTAGTCATGGTTACAGAAATCAGAAAGAGGAACTCTGTAAAGGTTTAAAAGCCGGTCAACAGAAACTATAACTAATTTTTAATGTATTTAAGAATAAATCTAAGATCAATTGTTTCACAATAACCTTCCTAATGCATTAAATGTGTTTGAGTCAGATCAAAGCATGAAATAAACAGATGATTGTGTTTGAGGTGCTCACTTTATTCAGCCTGCAGAACAAACAATTCTCCACAACTTGTTAAACATGTGATGAAGCAGCTTATTAATTAAAAATCAAAATCTTCAAACTGTGAACACTCCTTAGATTCAGTAAACTGTGAGGTTAGCGCTTCTCTTTCTGTCACGCTAAACTAACACTGACATGCTGCCACAAACTGCTCTGCATGCACACATTCACACACAAAAACCAAATGTATAAAAGGACGATACAGAGTAAAAACTGTACACAGACCAAGTACCGGTGGGGAGATGAACTTTAGACATGAACGCATCACAAAGCTGCTAATTAAAAAGGCACAATTCACTCTGAACGCTTTAATATCATCCACAGAAACTCTGCGGACAAAACAAACCTCTAAAAAATATGCATCATACATTCAGTTAATCTGAGAGTTCGTTCACACTGCAAAACTTCAGATTGTTTATGTTGCCCTAAAACAGGACAAAAAGGTACAAATATTCCTTCAAATTTACATTAAAGAAGAAGATTCAGCCTGGTTGTGTGAGAAACTCTGCTGTGGCTAAAATCTTTTTCCAGCAGTTCAGGTTGATTCTGGCGACACCTGTGGCTGTTGAAGGTACTGCCACAACGTCTTCACAATAAATCTAAGTTTGCGCTGCCCAAAAAGAGACCCAGCACAGAAAAATGTTTTGCTTTTCCAGTTAAAATATTGCTCTTCATCAAAGACGGGAAAAAAAAAAGATTTGACATATTTTTTTTATTGTTCTGTGTTGCTGTAGTTTCATTAGGGGCCACTAGATGCTGCTATAAAGAGCTTTATGTGTATAATAATATAAGTCCAACAACTTCTCACAGTAAAACTTTGCAAATTGTGCAGTTTATCATGATTTCTGTAAAAACTTAGTCTTAACTCAGCACATTAACATAAAATTAAAGATGAACTAAAGACTTACAAACCCACCAGAAGGTTGGCAGTGACAGCTGTGTTGTCATAGCAGAAGATACCAACCATTTATTTTACTAAACTCGTAGGAGAGATAAAGTCAAAATTACTTTCAAACTGAATCAAAGCATTGGTTAATGCTCCTGAATTACATCACAGCCCATGATCGATACTAGGGTTGTCAAAATAATTGATAATCTGTTTCCACATTACCAATACCAAAACATTGACTTATTCAAAAGTCCTTATGTGCAGCTAAATCGATGATCAGCAACGATGATCAGCTGTTGGAAGTTAAAACTCTGCAAACGTGTTGAGTTCAGCTAGATAATAAAAGAGGAACATTCCTTTAAACGCAGACGGACAATTAAAATCTCAATGCTGAATGATGCCAAGGGCTAGCTATCGCTACAATATATCGAGACAAGATAACACTATAAGCTAACACTACGACACTGATGTTTGAGAACAATGTGAGAAGGTCATTAAATCTCCTGTATCTGCAACTGTGAAGTAGTTAACCTCCCGGGCGACATAAGCTAGTTATATCTGGTTAAATATTAGCTTCGCAGACACAGACAGGCCAGATGTCGGGGTTCTGGCAGTCTGAGTTTATCTGTTGAGATGCACTTTTGCTCCGTTCTGCTACGGTAACAATCAACTAAATATGATGATAAGCTAATGACTTAGCTAGCTAATAAACAGTGAAGTAACAAAACAAACCAGGGTCACCCCCCCCCCCCCCCCCCCCCCGACCATTACTCCTCTGTGTAGGTGTAAGGCTACTGGAGGTTAATGTGGCTAATAATAACACAGGTTCTGGTGGAACCAGACTATTACAGCAGCACAAATGAATTACAAACTTGTTTGAGTGCTGTTCCTCAACTGGCCACCAGGGGCTGCTAAAACGCATTATTTGTAGTTGCACTGTCTCTCCGGTCTAAAATAATAATCTCCCAGTCCCACTCTGACTCTTTCCATCCTGAAACTGGTGCCATGATTGTATTTTTCTCCAGATTCTGAATGAACAGACTCAGATTTGCCTAAATTCCACATTTGCAGTGAAACTTCTGCGATAGACTGGCGACCTGTCCAGGGTGTACTTCACCTCTCGCCCTTTGACAGCTGAAGATAAGCACCAGCACCCCCTCACGGCCCCACAAGGGATAAGCATGTCAGAAAATGGATGAATGGATGAAACTCATGTTCCCCAAATCTGCTGAAACCAGGTTCTTCTGCAGATTTAGTTAAAACCGACCAAGCATACCTTCATGTATCTCAACCTGAACCATAACCTTGTGATTTAGTGAAGGTTGTTCTGAAGTTCTGCAGTGTAAACAGACCCATTAAACATGATCTGGGTCATAAGGTTTACAGTTTACTTACAAAAAATCTAATAAAAACAACACTCCAGATAAAATTTAGTGAAGCCAAACATCCCCAGTGAGGATAAATCCACCTTTCCATGAACATCAAACCGTCTGAAGCATCAATAAATATAAAAGAAGAAGAAATATGGTGAAGGAGGATGGACTTCATCACTTCCCTCTGAGATTCTGCAGCAGCTTCACCTGCAGGAACAGCAGCTCTGTGCTCAGAGAAAACAGCCTGAAGAGGATTAGTTCATTTTTGACCAGGTTGTAACTATTCTGTCTCGTTTTGGACGTTTTCTGGTTGTTTTGATCTCTTCATGTCTCCTTTTCTCAGTCATTTCTGTCTTTGTACTCCTACTCTGGATGTGTTGAGTCCTCTAACTGTGACTGGACTGAGAGTTGACTCTGATCCACAAACAAGCAGATTTTATAAATGAAAATTTTCCCTTTTGGCTGACATCAGGGACCATAAACGTCCCTGTTTGAGCTCTGAGATGAAGCTGCTGCAGAGACACGAGTAAAGCTGCATCTGTTGGTAGTTTCTGGATCAATCTGCTGCCAGCCTCCCTTCCTAAAAACAGCAGACAGTTGGTGAAAGAACCCTGATGTGATGCTGTTTAGTTCAGGGATCGTCATCAGATTTAGAGATCTCAAAACATTAAAGCTCCACAAATGGACCTGCTGCTGCTTTGAAAAACAACGTTTCTGCTAAACTCAACCTTTATACAATAATAAGTTAAAATTAACCTCAACGAGTCAAACAGGCACATCTGCTGATTAATTAAAAAACATTCTTCATTATTAAATTATGATGAATTTCATCATGGGAAAAACAAAAGTCATGTTTTGTATTTAGAATGAATAAGATTTTTGTGGAGAAAACATCAAAGTTCAATAAACAACTAAAAGTAAAAAGTTATTTTTCTGTCTGCTGTGCCGTTTTGCTTTAGCGTGAACCTGGCTGTGTCTGAACTGAACGGCGCTCTGATGTAACTCAGCCAGACAACAGCAGGAGTTCCTGTCTGGAAGCAGAACCACCAGGCAGCATCGTTTCAACATCAGTAACGCACAAATAAACCCAAATCCGTGAGTTTCCGGCCCGGTTAGCGCGGCAGCGTCCAGCTGGGGGCCGCGGGGCTCCGCCAGCCGAGGGTCTACACGTTGATGGCGTGAGCGTGCTTCTTGCACAGAGGCTTGTCTTTCTTGGAGTAGAAGGGCTGACCCTCCAGGTTCACATGGCAGACCTGCAGCGACAGCAGCAGTTAGAGTGACAGAACCAGAACCGCGACCAGAACCCCCGAACAGAACCGGGCTCTCACCGCGCACACGAAGCAGGTGTCGTGCCAGGTGTGACCCAGAGCCTCGATGAATTTGTCTCCAGCCTCCACGGGGAAGTCGCAGCCGTGACATTTGGTGCTGAAGAGGGAGATGTAGTCTGCAGACACACGAAGGAGGGAAGGTTCAGATTTTAAGAAAAGCTGGAAAACAATCAGCTGCTCTGGTTTTCAGGTGGAACATATTTCAAATCTCAGCCAGGTCACCATTCAATAACTCAGTAACCTCCATGACGGTTCCCTGTTCCCCCCCTCAGGTTCCCATCTAGGACCGGCTAAGTCCAAAACCAATGACCTCCTCCCTCTCTGGACAGTACGCATGCATTCGACTCCCGGTCTGTGTTTGGTTCTCGGTGTTCTGGCTTCAGGACGACATCACGTACCTTTCTCACAGTACGGTTCTCCGTCCTCCATGTGGAACAGGCTGTTGCCGAACGGTTTCCCACAGGCGGCACAGACGAAGCAGGTGGTGTGCCACGTCTGCCGCAGGGCGTGCATCACCTCCTGCAGCACACGGAGCATGTGGACGTCAATTCACGGCCACCAGAACATCAATGATTACAGAAGAAACTTTAAACCAGGATTAACGTTAACGTTTACCTCAGCCTCCCCTCAGTGGCGCCCCCTGTCTACAGTCTGTGTTCATAAAACATGCTCAATAAACAAATAAAAACTAAAATCTTCATAACACCAAAGCCCTGTGATCTTCGGCTCGTCTACCTCTAGAGGACCTCAGGGCTCCATCCTGAGCCCAGTTACTGTCTCAGAGCTGCTCACTGAGCCTCCAGCCCTCATGTCTTTAAAGTTATGGTCAACAAAGATTATGCGTATTTTTAGCCTAATCATGGGGCTAATTAGTCCAGCATTGATCTTTTGGTCATTTTAACTTTAACTTGGGCTGCGTCTGGCGGTTCTACTGCCCGTTTTCGCCCGTTATTTGACTCCTCCCTGCTCAGATTATCTTTGTCTGGTTTAGTGATTCCTCCGGCCTGGTAAGGCCTGGAGGAGGAAAACGCCTCCTGGGTGTTGCTTTAGCCCCCCTGTTGTCACTTTAAAGAAATGTGCGAGAATATGGATAATATTTTATAGACGTTGTTTGTGGTATGCCCGAGATAATATGCTTGTGTTCAACTTTAGGAAATGTTCTGTCTGAGTGAACGTGGCACTTTTTAAAGCATATTGTTTTCCTTTGTGTATGTGTGTCTATCTATCTATCCATCTTTCTATCTATCTATCTATCTATCTATCTATCTATCTATCTATCTATCTATCTATCTATCTATCTATCTATCTATCTATCTATCTATCTATCTATCTATCCAGGCCAGCTGACAGCTTTGCTAGGGCCCGGGACAACGCAGTGTCCCGGGCGGGTGCCATGGGCGGGTGCCATGGGTGGGTGGGTGGGTGCCATGGTGGGCACCCACCCACCCACACATCCACCCACACACACACACACACACACACACACACACACACACACACACACACACACACACACACACACACACACACACACACACACACACACACACACACACACACGCACATACACACACACACACACACACACACACACACACAAACACACCAAAAAAAATTAACTTAACTGTATACTTCATGCCCTGGAAATCTCTGTATTTTATACTGGATATTTTCAACCCATCTATTGAATTTAGTGCACTAGTTGATCTTTTCTTCATCAGAGAACAGCAGCACTGCAGCCAAAATATGGCCTTTTTTGACCTGCTGTATATTAGCCGGTCCCTAAGCTTGATGTATCATGAAACTGTTGACCTTTCGGGTTTTGTGATTTTTATTTTATTATTACAATTAAATAATAATAATGTTATGTTCATAGTGTTTTTTTCCTAATCCACCTCTTATATCTTTCAATCCTTATGTAATTTTGTCAGTGTTGTGTGCACCTGCCTGTTGCTTTAATCCTATAAATTTCCCCGTCGTGGGATAAATAAAGGATTAGCTAATGTTATTTTATCTTAAATAACACTTTTTAATAGGATATATGTACTGGGTTCTTTCAAGGTCTTAATTACATTTTCTGTATGGGCTCCAGTAACATATGATATATAATATCTACTTTGAAAGTTAACATGAACTGCTGCTGAAGATGACCACTCTGCTCTACCTGGATGTTCTCTGGAGGCCTGAAACGCCTCAGTCACTGATGTCAGTCTGTGGGTCTGTCGGGGTAATCAGAGAACTTTCATCTCCTCTCCGTTTCTGTCGCTCGACGTTTTCCTGCTCATGATTTTTCACGTGTTTAGATAAATTTGTTGTGTTTCCACTGAATTTAACCGGATTTTTACAAAACATACAGCTTGATTTCATTTAAGGTATTAAAATAGAGCCAAAAGGTCTCTTCTGTTTTTCTGCTCCTGCAGTCTCTCTCTCTCTTCGAGTCTGATCAGCAGCAGCGCGGTTGTTTGTGAGAAACAGTTGAGTGGGCGGGCCAGGCTGAGCCTGCGTGCTGATTGGCTGGGGCCGCTGAGCTATGTACGAGAGGGGAGGGGGACCAGCAGAGTGCCGTGACACAGAGTGTCAGTCAGTCAGCATGCGCTGACTGACTGACACTCTGACTGACCATTAAAATGATCAGTCAGAGTGTCAGTTTTGCCCCCCCCCCCCCCCCCTCTGTCCTGGGCCTGGGACAACTGACCCGTTTGTCCCCCCCTAACGGCGGGCGTTGGGGGGGGACAGAGTAAAAAAACAGAACCAAACTAAAAGTAAAATTTTCTTGAAATTAGTGTATTTTTCCTTGGTTTGAGCAGGTAAATAAGACTATTTTGCAAATGGAATGAGTAGTTCTACACCTAAAGTAAGACAATTAGATAAACTGCACTGAAATAAGATGACAGAGACGATTTTGTTCCTGTTTTAAGGAGAAAATCTTAGTCCATTGGGAAATAATCTAATTTACCTGCTCAAATCAAGGAAATACTCTAATTTCAGGAAGATTTTACTTTTAGTTCCCTTGTTTGCAATAAAACAGTTTCTGCTCCTGAAACACTTGAAAGTGAACAGAGCCATAACGAGCCGGTGGAACTTGGCCTTTATACGACCACAGCTGAGGCGTCTGTCTCAACGAGACCCAAACGTCTCTGGCAGAATCTCACCGACTCCCAGGGAGCTTGGAGACGGTCAGATCTGGCTTTGCTACAAGCTGAAGCCAGATCTGACCCTGAAGACCCTGGTGACTCTTCATCATGACCCTAACACTACTGACTACTGAGTTCCTGGTACTTCAGGCATTGCTGGAGTCTTCCCCCCGACGCATCGGTCTCACCCCCATGATCTTGGTGTTGCAGCGAGCGCAGGTCGGAGCGAAGAACTCCTCGTAGCAGTTCTCACAGTAAACGTTGTTCTGCTCCTCCACGAAGCTGACGTCGGCCAGGGACACGTGGCAGTAGTGACAGTTGAACTCCTCGGGGTGCCAGGACCTGCCGAGGGCCACCAGGAAGGGCCCCCTGAGGACGACAGCGACACGTTCACACCGTCAGTCTGTAGCAGAGGGTAAACAAAGCGGTGGCAGCGGACGGCAGGTACCTGATGACACTGTTGCAGGCCGAACACAGCGGCGTACGGCTGCTGGCGGCAAACCGCTCTGCTCTCTGGGCCACGCCCCTCGCCACAGGAAGGAAAGGGGCGGGGCTAGGCGTGACTGGGGCGGGGCTGGGAGCCGCCGGTCCAGCGGGTGAGGGGTTAGGGATGTAGGTCGGTGGGGGAGGGGCTCCTTGGGGAAGCGGCTGAACCTTCATGGAGGAGGTGGTCGTCTTACCGGGGTCAAACTTATCGGCGAAGTTGGTGTCGGTCACCCACGGCGGTCTGCCGGAGGTGCCGGAGTCCATAGCAGGAGCAGAAGGAGGCGGGGCAGGGGCGCCCCCTGGAGGTGGGGGGTGGTTGGGGACTGGAGCTGAAACCGGAGGCAGTATTGTTGAAACAGATCATGACGTCAACAGTGTGGTATTAATCATTATCTATAAAATAAAACTTTATATTGGGTGACAAAAGACAATAGATAATAGAGCAATTATTGTTAGTACAAAACCTTTTCACACAAAAACACATTTCCGGATGTCGTACTGTATGATAAAATACTAAACAGGAGGAATAGTGACCAGTACCACCTAGTCTCACACAACCCCCCCAATGTGACCCGGTTCTGGCTGTACACCACCAGCTAGGACTCACCTTCTCATTCAGCAGTTTGCCTTTATTTTTATTAGTACCTATGACGGTACAGCTTGCACAGTGTGTATATTTGAGCTTTAGACACAGCTCAAATATACATTATTTATTTTAGTTATTTCACAATTTTGTGTTTCATACATAATTCTGTGAACTGTTGAGTCGTAGTTTTGATGTCTTCACTGTGTAGCTGGAATGTGGAAAGTCATAGAAATGAAGGAAAAGCCATTGAATGACAAAGGTAAGTCATAACTAATGACATCCCTGTTCTAGACGTCTCGTTCCTACACACCTGATTCATGCAACATTCTCACCAAGACAGCAACTTCTGCTGGGATCTGTTAAAAACTCAAACGTTTAAATTGAATGTGTGGCATCAAGCTCAAAGGACCCTAAGGACCAGGGATGGGGACCCCTGGCCTTCATTCACTGCTCTGAATGGAGGCTCTGGTAGCTGCCTAGTATCTCTGCTTCTATGCTCCTGATGCCACCAGGTATGCCCCCCAGTGGCCATCATTGGCATGTCAGCTGCTATAATATTCCAATCAGTGGTCCCAATCACATCCAGGATATCCTGGGGGCTAAACTCTTTTAAGTCCAAGTAGAGAAACTTTGGGTAAACTATTGAACTGAAATACTTGATTGTCTCCAAGGAGCCATGGTGGGCACTCACCCAAAAATCAAGACATTAAGACATTAAAACATTTTTACAGGATATTATCTGAACTCCAGGAAGCACTTTTTTTATCAGGAGTGATTTAAAAAGCCAACAGCTAAAGGGATAAAAGACCTCAGGCATCATTTAAGCCTCACCTGGCTGGGAGGGGTAGATGCAGGCCGTGCTGACAACCTTAGGGGGGGCGGAGCCAACAGGGATCTGGATGGAGCTCTGCTGGGTGGGCGGGGCTTGTTGTGGGGGTGGCTGCTGGTAGTGCTGTGGGACTGGTTGGTACTGCTGCGGCATTGGTTGGTACTGCTGTTGGATTGGTTGGTATTGCTGAGGGGGCGGAGCCTGGTACATGGGTGGGGGCATTCGGTACTGGCTGTAAGAGACAACAACCAGGTTCAACATCTACAGCAGAACTTTATTATGCTTCTGAGAAGGAGGACGTCTCATTCACAGCCAGCAGATGATCCTCTGCTTTATCATGCAGGGTCCTGATTACACATCCATCCTTCATCCGTCCATCATCCATCCATCCATCCACCCCATCTCTAGCAGTAAATGTACCCCCTAGTCCAAGAGCACAAACCCAGATCAATCCATCGTTCCCAGATCTGAGTCTTTAATCAGTTCAGCTCTGCCGACGGCCTGATAACTGACTATCTGTAGAGCACTTAAACGCAGCACGTTTCCTACAGCAGACTCGTAGACATTATATACATGGACGCCTCATTAAGCGCTGGAGTGCATCCTGCGGCGCCGCCATCTTGGATGGGTCTCTCCTGCTCTAGGCTGGCGTAGGCTAGGCTAGCAGCTCAGGATTGTACACATGAGAGTGAAATACATTCAAATAAACCATCCAACTCTTTTCTTTATTAAACTATAAAATGTATTAATCTATCATTTATTAATTAATTATCATTTATTAATTTGTAATACCACACGTCTCTTTGTATTAGAGCATAAAACAAAGCATTTCAGCATGAAATTATGTATTTATTTACATATTTAATAATATCCCATACCACATATACATCTGTTGAAGAGCATACATTTATGAAAGACATTGTTTAAACGACATATTTCAGAATTAAAACATGTCTTTTTATGTGTGACAGCGTCCTGTATCATACCCACATCTCTGCTGTTTGTAACAAACCAGAATCGCATAAAAATACAGGTAATTATGATTAATTTGAGTTGGGCAAACAGCTTCCTCACGACAAATAAATGCACTGGGGTCAGTGAGAGACCCATCCAAGATGGCGTCTGTGCTGAAACGTCAGCTGCATTAGGCCAGTTAATGGCGGTCCTGAAATGTGACCAGAGGGAAACTCCCACCAAACATCAGACAAAGCAGCTGCCTTCCCACCAAACACATCCTTACTCTCTGACGTCTCCTGCTTTATTTCAGTTTTTCCTGCCGACCTTTGACCTTCTCAACAGCAGCAAATTGCTCCATTGATAGAAAAGCTGGAGAACGGTCCAATCAGAGGACGGGCGGATGTGCTGGGAGTCAGGAATATTCCAGGACTGAGTCTAAACTGGGAGCCGTAGCAGCAGCAGGAGGAATCTGATTACAGGTTGTTCCAGGGAGGGTGGAGGAGCAGTAACGTTAAAATGGGACCAGCCGTCACTGGCCGTCTAAGATAAAGATGCATTTTCTCTTGCATTGAGGAATTTCATCAATTCTCCTCCCAGCAGATGGATTTCTGCCCTCCTCCTCGTCTGTGGTCCAGAATCTAATAAAGTCCCATCAGTGAGTGAAAGCAGCTGAAATCCAAGCTCTGCAGAGCTGGAAATCATCTTAATTCCTGTCCTGGCTGCAAAAAGATTTCAGAGTCTGAAGGAGGCGTTCAACCTTCATCCAGTCCATGACCTCTGATCCACCACTAACGCAGCTCCACACGACCAAAATGAAACGGATCAGAGAATCAGGCAGAACGTTAGAGGAGAAGCAGCCGTCTCTGTCCCCCCCCCCCCCCCCCCACCTCCATCAGTCTGGACCACAGGGCGGGAAGGATCAGGAGGTTCTGTGCTGCTCCTTCAGACTGAATCACAAGCTAGAACTGTTTCTGATGGTTTTAGTGCTGATTAAACACACCTCCAGTTCATTTCTGTTCACTTTATTCAATAAATTATCATCAATAAATCAAACAAGCAGCCGATTTGCTCTAATCTCTGGACACCAGAGAGAAAAAAACGGACCTGACAGTTTTTCTAATGAGCAGAAACCATCTGAAACCAGAGCAGACCTCCAAATGTTCCCCTTAAGGAGGAGGTTCTGCTTCAGTGGAAAATTGTTCCTTAGGAGCTCCGGGTCTGGTTCTGGGAACCTCTGAAAGACTTATTTGATTTACAAGAAGTTCTCTGAGGAGATGCAACATTTCAACAGGAATCCTGCAACATCTTATCTACACTGAACCAACCAGCAGCTATACGCTGATACTTTCCTGCCTTAAAGCCTCTAAATCCACAACAAAAGACGGCCGAACCCAAAGAAAGTGTAATTTGTAATGGTTCTGATCCAATCTCAGGTTTTCTTTTGCTGCGGACATTCAGAGAAGAAGCTGAACCTTCCACAAAATGAAAGGAAACCTTTATATTAGACCCTGAACTCTTCACTTGTTGCATTTTTCTCACTTTCCTCCTTCTGTTCTGATTCAGCTGCATCTCGTCTGGCAGCAGATAAATGAATATATTTAGTGTTTATATCAAGACGGATGAACTTAGAGTTTTTTTCCAGTTTTCTATTGTTTTAATAGAAAACAGTTTTATTGTCATTTCTAGTGTTTTAAGCTGGAAGTCGATGCGATTTCTCTAGTTCTCTTGGCCTGGAAGCCGTGAATCAATTGCTTAAGGAAAGCCTCCACCCAGGGAGACACTCATCCCTGCTGCAGCCTCTTTATTGGTGGATAAAAGCTCGACCTGCGCTCCTATTGATTCCTGTTGAGTCATCGGACGCAGGATGGAGTCTGACAGGAGGCTGCTTCAGAGCGATGCAGCCGGGATCGATGGGATGTAATGGAGGCATGATTAAATAAGTGCAGGGAGAACAGAAAGCTCCATCCATCATTGGTGAGGGGGGGGGGGGTGGATGGAGAGGAGGAGGCAGCAGCAGCTGCTGCAGAGCAACAGGCTGGGAGGCCCTGGTGTTTCAGCTGTTCTCCAACAGAACCAGCACATTTCTCTGCAGCTTCAGCCTCTAATGGCTGCAGGAAAACTGGGGTCATTTACAGCCAACGTGTTCCTGCAGGTTTTCCACCATCCTGTAACATTTAGAGGATTTTAAACCATCTTCATGGTCCTTCAGGTGATGGAGAGACAAACGTCTCTCCTCCTCAGGTTGATACGACCTCTGATTCTGCAAACATCAGCCAAACACAACAATATTCATGTTTCAGTCCGTCGGTGTGATGAAATAGAGAACCCGACAGGAAACTGATGATCGCTGATGAACAAGAACTTTTCATAACAGAAAAGGTCCAAGAGTCCAGAACCACAGATCCACAGAGGAAACTAAATTAGAGCAACAGGAGACATGACCACAGAGACGACGAACAGCTGTAAACCTGGAGGTGCCAGCAAGAGGATCTGACTCAGCCCCAAGTCCTGGACTACAAACATGAGTCCTGGACTACAAACACGAGTCCTGGACTACAAACCCGAGTCCTGGACTACAAACATGAGTCCTGGACTACAAACCCGAGTCCTGGACTACAAACCCGAGTCCTGGACTACAAACATGAGTCCTGGACTACAAACCCGAGTCCTAGACTACAAACCCGAGTCCTGGACTACAAACCCGAGTCCTAGACTACAAACCCGAGTCCTGGACTACAAACCCGAGTCCTGGACTACAAACATGAGTCCAGGACTACAAACATGAGTCCTGGACTACAAACATGAGTCCTAGACTACAAACCCGAGTCCTGGACTACAAACCCGAGTCCTAGACTACAAACCCGAGTCCTGGACTACAAACATGAGTCCTGGACTACAAACCCGAGTCCTGGACTACAAACCCGAGTCCTGGACTACAAATCCGAGTCCTGGACTACAAACATGAGTCCTGGACTACATACCTTAGTCCTGGACTACAAACATGAGTCCTGGACTACAAACCCGAGTCCTGGACTACAAACCCGAGTCCTAGACTACAAACCCGAGTCCTGGACTACAAACCCGAGTCCTAGACTACAAACCCGAGTCCTGGACTACAAACCCGAGTCCTAGACTACAAACCCGAGTCCTGGACTACAAACATGAGTCCTGGACTACAAACCCGAGTCCTGGACTACAAACCCGAGTCCTGGACTACAAACCCGAGTCCTAGACTACAAACCCGAGTCCTGGACTACAAACCCGAGTCCTAGACTACAAACCCGAGTCCTGGACTACAAACATGAGTCCAGGACTACAAACATGAGTCCTGGACACAAACCCGAGTCCTAGACTACAACCCGAGTCCTGACTCCAAACCCGAGTCCTAGACTACAAACCTACAATCCAAGTCCTGGACTACAAACATGAGTCCAGGACTACAAACACGAGTCCTGGACTACAAACATGAGTCCTGGACTACAAACCCGAGTCCTGGACTACAAATCCAAGTCCTGGACTACAAACATGAGTCCTGGACTACAAACACGAGTCCTGGACTACAAACATGAGTCCTGGACTACAAACACGAGTCCTGGACTACAAACATGAGTCCTGGACTACAAACATGACTGAAGTTTCTATCTCATTTCTATCAACTGATGCTGGAGACCATGTCAGGGTGGGTTTGGTGCTAAAAACATGTTTGTTTTCCATCACGCAGCGATGAGAGAAGGTTCCTGAACGCAGCACAGAAACAGAGGCGTGTTGGAAGAGAAAGGTGTAATTAGAACAAATGTTTGTTATTCTTTACTGAACGTCTCTGCATTTATTACAAAATATAAATTGTTGTTTTCTTCTAACGGACTTATATGTTTTTAATGAGTTTTACTATAACATGAAAGTCAGACGCCTGTATCATCTGCTGGATTTTTACAGGAACAAGAACCTTTTCATGGATCAGAACCTCCAGAGAAGAACGGGCCCATTACAGAGAGGGAAAACTCTACCAAGAACCAGACAGCTCTTTAATCTGGACTTTTAGTTCTTTGTTTCCTCCTGATGTCTAGGTATTCAACAGAATATTTTTCATTAATCTCAGCTGTGTCTCCTTCTTGGTTCCACACCTGTAGTGGATTCAGATCCAGAGGCCCGGATCTGAAATCAGCCTGAATCTATTTCATGGATTATTCCCAGTTTTCCATAAACATTTTTAACTTGATTTTTATCTTTCTGGCTGTCAGTGTTTTAAATCCCAACAACAAACCTGCAGGTTGTTGTTTAATCTGTGCACAAAAGAGACGTCATCAGTCCTACAGCTCCTCCTGCTGGTGGAACCTACTCATTACATGTAGATTGGTTTAAATGGAGCCTGATTAAAACCAGAACATGCGGGGCACCATCAGTGATCCAACCAACCTCCTGAGAACCTGTGGGAGGAAGGATCAGCTTGTTCCTGCTGGGATAATCATGTTAAACACCAGAGGAGGACCAGTGAGGGGAGAGGAGGTGACTGAATCCAGGGAGGGAGTGCAGAGGATGGGGGACTGTGCTCAGGTGAGGAGGCGGGGTCAGCCTACCTGCTCCTCCTCGTCACCTCCTCCTCCTCCTCCTGCTGATGCTGCAGAGCTGCAACACAAACACGAGGAACGTTTCTCAGAAGCTTAATAAACAGAAATGTGTCGTAGAATAAACCCTGAAACAGAAGAACATTAGTCTCCATATTCCTTCCTTAAACAGTATAAAGGTGTTCATGCTTCGTCTCACTTGCTTTGTTTCTTCCTGCTGTTTAAGCTGCAGCCCAGAAGCTGTTGTCCCTCTTGTTAATGTTTCAGTTCCTGCACTGCAAAAAGGAAACTAAAAGTAAGTAAAATCTTCTTGAAATGGTTGTATTTGTCCTTGATTTGAGCAGATAAATAAGATGATCTGCCAGTGAAATAAGATTCTTGCATTTAAAATTTATCTAATTATCTAATTTTAAGGGTCAAAATACTCGTTCCATTGGCAAATAATCTTATCTAGCTGCTCAAATCAAGGACAAATGCACTAATTTCGAGAAGGTTTTACTTACTTTTAGTTCCTTTTTGCTGTGTGCTTCTTCTCCAACACCTCCAGCGCTGAAGGCACCAAACCACGAGGAGCTCCTGGTCGTAACGTGTCCCATTTTTCATGAAAACACCTCCTACCATCACAGAGTCTGGCTGCAGGGACTGGATGCTCTGTTTTCATCAAACATCTGGAGAACCGACCCATCTGGTCCATGGTGGTCCATCCCAGAAGCCTCTGAGCCCAGAGATACTGAACCTGCTGAGGAGAACATCAGGCTTCCTCTCTGCTCAGCGAAGGCTGTGAATGTAACCCTGGATGTAGAGCAGGATGAAGGTTCTCCAGAACAATCCCTGCTCCACAAGGTTCTACTGGGGCTGGATGATGGTTCTGGATGCAGAACCGTCTGAGGGATCGACTGAAGCTGCTTGTTGGAACTCCTCCAGACTACCTGGAGGGTTTCATGATGTTCTTCTCTGGAGGTGAAGGAATCTGCAGATCTCTTCAAGAGGAATGTTGCTCCTCAGCATTTTATGGATGCTGCTTCTAGACTAAATGTCCACAATTAGTCACACGACGGGTTTAATGAGCTGCAGCTTAAAAGCAGGAACTGATGGATCTGAAACATCTCAGCTGCACCCAGTCTGACCAACATTAAAGTCATAATGACTCTAATAATTTAACTGAGAGGAACCGGCCAAAGCACTTACAGGACTCGGTGTGGGTCATGTGGGCCAGGAGCTGGAAGGTCTTGGACTGGGAGCTGGTGCTGCGACGGCCCCAGTCATTCAGGTCCTGGTCCTTCTCTGTGATCCGGACCGCCTGATGGACCGGGGAGGTGCCGTCCACCAGCCGGTCCTTACCCGACACCGGACTGCAGCTGGATCCCCCAGAACCAAAGCGGGTCGGCACAGAGAGACACTACATGAGAACACTGACTGCCAGGGAAGGAGCTTTCTGAATCGTGGAGGTTCTGACGCCTGAACCCGACAGTTCAGGCCGACGCTGCCAGAACTGTTGGGTTCTGTTTAGAGCTTAATGACATAAAGAGGAAAACACAGTGAAGCTTCTGAAGATCGGAGCAGGAGGAGAAAAAGGAGAAACCAGGTTTAATTAGCAGCTGATTAAATGTTCAGAAGGAGAAGAACACGGATCAGAACACCCAGGGTTTCTCTCTTCACTTTAACCTTTATCTCTGGTTCTCGACTTTATTCTGGGTCGATCTCAGCCTCGTTAGGATCTCTAGTCAGTCTGTATCGTATTTTAGGAACGTTTCTGTTTGGTCTTGTCTCTTTTTGTATGTCAGGAATCCTGATTACATCTTTATGTTCATTAAAGGCCATTTCTCTTGTGTTTTAATGAGATATTATAGTGTTTGTTTTCTATCAAAATCAGAAACCAGCAGAAAAAAACTGATCCTGGGATAAAGAAGCGCTGCAATGATGTTCTCACAACAAAAAATACAGGTTCAATGTTTTATCACAGCAGTGAAAGAGAGAGAAATCATAGCTGTAAATAAAAACAAAAGCTCCTCTGACTGTGATGACATTTATTGGCAACAGTAAAAATAGTTATTGATGCAACTGTTAAACCTTTGTCTCTTTCCAAACCGGTGAATTTCCAAACAAAATGAAAACTGCAAAAATTAGCAGATAGACTCCAATTCACCAACTATAGACTGTTTCTCTGCTTCCACACATTTTTGATGATTTTAGAAAAACTCTTTATTAACAGTCTGGAAAACTTAATTGATAAACACAAAGTATTTTCTAAAAGTCAACATGAATTTAGATCTTATAGATCAACAGCCTTGGCAGGGATTCAGCAGCTTCATAGATAAAAACAAGTTTGTAGTTGGTCTGTTTGTTGAACTAAAAAAGGCATTTGACACAACTGATCACATTATATTAAAAATAGAGACACCACTCTATTATTTTAGCTTTGTACGATCAGGACGGGTTTAGGGAAAACTGTAAGACCTTCAGCGATAGTAAAAATATTTTCTGAAAGCAGAACTGTAAGACACCAAACTGACTGAAAATGGTGACCCCAGAGTGAAGATAAGTTAAAAAATGTGTTTTCACTGAGAGAGGCTGCTGACCTCTAGTGACCTCTGGTGACCTCTAGTGACCTCTGGTGACCTCTGGTGACCTCTGGGGAGAGCAGATGAGAAATAAAGCCCAGACCAAATGTACGCTACATGAAAACTGTAATTGATATCTGAAAAATAGTTCAAACCGTGAGCGACAGCCTTACTTCATTAGATGTAAAAGATTTAACAATGTGAATATGATGTATGGCTCCATCATTTCTGGGCAAGCTGGGACAGAAATTGCATTGAAAAAAATCTGTGCAATTCTGAGACTTTCATGCAGTTAGGATAGCCTTCACAAAAAAAACTATAGGACCTAGACCTAGAGCAATTCTGAATATATTCTATGAAAGCTGAAAGACGTGACCACAAACTGTGCAAAAACGGCGACTGTGGAGCGACATTTGTGGCTGTGAGGGTGAGTTAAAAATCTATATTTTGTGGGGGAAAAAACTGTTAGCTGTGATCGCACTCTAACATTTTCCCACAAACTTTGTGGGGGTTTGAGGCGCATTTTGAAGAAATTGTAGCAAGTGTTAACATACGGTCTCCACTTCTGAAGAGAGGACGGATGTATCTACAAACTGAAAGATAAAACCGTGTTTTAGGACAACATAAAACAACACAGGGAAGGCTCAAAAACAGTGGTTTTGATTACTCCACTCATTCCAATGTGATTTTTTACCATGTTTTTTTGCTAATTATGTCACCATAGTAACTGGAAACACAAAGAAAAGTAATAGTACACATCTCAAGATAGAGACGCATATTTTGATACATATATTGATAGGGTGCACCCTACAGTTTGGGCTGCATTTATGTCCACGTGTTAATAATAAAGAGTCCAGATTAGAGGTGAATGGTAATGGGTGGCGCTCCAATATGAACAATACTTTTCCAGACACGCTCATCTTTCCAGGTGATTTAACAGAAACTTGGCAATTGTGATCAGCAGCAGCATCAGAAAGTTTAACCTTCCTCTGGTGTTAGCTTTCTGCTGCCATCCGTAGTGTTAGCGGGTCATTTTGGACCTGTGTATTAAATCAGCCATAAAATACCCTAAAAACAATCTTTTATCATCCAATGTTTTGTTAACTCTTGTTTAGCTGGTTGGGCTCCCTTTTCCATGAAAAGATTGGTATTAATATTTTTTTGTGGCCCCTGGGCCTTTGTTTTAACAGCATATCTTCTCCTCATTGTTGCATCCTGTGAATTGGAGATGTGTACTCTGCAAGTCACCACCTCTACACTCAAATGGCTTGACAAGCCTGGACATGTCTCCCTTTGTTTGTTCTTGCAAAAAGGCAAAGAGAAAAGCCCCCAAATGAAGCTCAAGTGGTTGGAGGAAGAGGCTGTTGGTTGACTGTGTGTTCATGATTTAATTTTGGGCATTTTTTATTGTTTTATAATAGAAAATTTTAACCGGGTCACAAATGACCCGAACACCACAAAAGTCATTTTTTTCACCAGAGCACTTTATAATTTAGTAAAAAAAAAAAAAAAGATTTTACTTTGTTTAAATGGAAGTCCCTGACAAAGTCAAAAAGTTTCAACTCAAAAAACAAATGTATGAAGTGCTTTTATGCCGTCGGAACCCTAACACCATAGGAAGGTTAACACAGAAGACTTTCCCCACATCTCCTCCAGCAGCAACATCAGCTCCAACCCAAAAGTCCCAGACACACAGAAAATGGACTGAACCAACAGCGGACATCAGAACCGTCTCACATGTCCTGATATCTGAGGTAAACGTTGACGCTCAGACTTCTGACAGTGAAAATGATCAATGAGAGCAACAAACATCCAGAACCAGAGGCTGGAGCTCCAAAGGTTCACACAACCAGAACCCAGGAAGAAACCCCCCCAAGATCTGATCTGACAAGGAGGTCTCAGCATGAAACAGGAGGGAGAGGAAGATTAGAAGGAGACGCTGAATGGTGGAGGAATCATTTCTGGGTTAATCAACATCCAGCAGATGGAAGTCAGAGGGAAACATGGAGAAAGAGAAGCTCAGACAATAAACCCGTCATCAGCTCGTTTTAAGCCCTGCAGATGTTCCCAGATGCCTCCAAACAGCAACAAGCTCTCATCCTGCTGCTCTAGACTGGACTCATCATGATGCTGCGTCTCCAGACACGAGGACAAATTCAACATCAGCATCTTCATCTCACACACATAAAACTTTACAGGAGATGAGCGCCGTAAAAACCTCACGGAGAAAGAGGAGGAGAAAGAGCAACTAAATGGAGGAAGAGGAGGAGGAGGAGGAGGAGGACAGCATGAGGAGGTGTCCCTACCCGGCATCGTGTCCCTTGGCCTGTGATTGGCCGGCGATAGTGTCCATGATGGCGTCCTGAGAGTACAGGCTGATGGGCGTGTTGTACTGGGCGTGGATGATGGTGGCCTTGCCGCCGGGACCCGTCACCTCGATGCTCTTATGGCTGGAGACGGACGTGTCCTTCATCACGCTGGGGCTGAAGCCGGCGCTGATGGGGGGGACGGAGGGGACAGGGAGGGGATGAAGGACAGGACGGACGGTTGGAGGAGGATGTGGAGTAGACGGGTTTGTGTTTAAAAGAAGAAGAACCATCCAGGCAGCTCCATGCTCACAGCAAACACACCAGGCCCGGTCCATTCAGCAGAATTCAGGTTCTTACTGTCATCCGCGTGGAAGAACCTCAGAAACACCCAACAGAACACGACAGGGGGGGATCCAATCAGAGGAGAGGACAGACGATGTCCTCTCCTCTGATTGGATCGCCTTGCATACATAGGCTGTGACTTCTAGTTCCAAACTGTCCACAACCAAAACCAATGATGAGTCTTTGTAGAAACAACTGACAACAAGCTGAAAGCAGGAGAACGGAGCTGGTTCTGGTTCTGCTGGTTCTGGTTCTGCTGGTTCTGGTTCTGGTTCTGCTGTAGCGGGTCAGACCCGTCTGTCACAGAGTTACTTTTCTAATTCCATCACCACCCAACCTCAGACTTCAGTGGGTTAAAGCAGAACTGTGAGGTATTTACGGATATAAATCTGAAAAGTGTGGTGTGCATCTTTGGAGAACCACCTCTGACTGCAAGTCCTCTGGGATATCTAAGAATATCAGTTTTCAACACGGATTCTCAGTTGGATTCATGTCTGAACTTTGACTAGGCCATTCTAACCTATGAGTCTGATCTGATCTAAACCATCCCATAATTCTCTGGCTGCATGTTCAGGGTGGTTCTGCTGCTGGAAGTTTGAATCTCCAGCCCAGTCTCAGATCTTCTGCAGCCTCTAACAGGTTTTCTTCCAGGATGGTCCTGGTTCATCTCCATCCATCTTCCCAGCAGCTCTGACATGTTTCCCTGTCCCTGCTGAAGAAAAGCATGATGCTGCCACCACCATGTTTCACCGTGGAGATGGTGGGTTTTAATATTCCATCATGCAGCAAAACCTAATAGAAAATGTCGTCTCCTCTGATCAGATCACCGTCCACATGTTTGCTCTGTCTCCTACAAGACTTCTAGCAAACTGCCAACAAGGCTTCCCCTACCTTTCTTTTAGTGAAGACATTCTTCTTGTCAGTCCTCTATAAAGGTCAGATTTGTGGTATTCATAACCAACAGATTGTCCCACCTGAGCTGTGGGTCTCTGCAGCTCCTCCAGAGCCACCACGGTCCTCCTGCTTCTCTGATCAATGCTCTCCTGGTCCAGCCTGTCAGTCCAGGTGGACGTCCATGTCCTGGTAGGTCTGCAGGTGCTCCATCCTCTCTCCAGGTCCACATGATGATCAGAACTCTGGGAGGTTCTGTAGAACCTGAACCTGCTGTAAACTGGACCAGAACTTCCTGGTTCTTCTGGAACATCCCTGGTTCCCTGGTCTCTACGATGCTGGTTGTTCTCTGATGTTCTCTGAAGACCCACTACAACATTCAGGGAACATCTACAGTTAGACGGAGGTTTGTTGACACACAGATGGCCTCTGGTTCTGGATTGGTGGACTTCTGATGGTAACCGGTTGGATTAAACTTAGAGGTTCTGAGTGAGAGAAGCTAAATACGAATGCATGCCACACTTTTCAGATCTTGTTTTGTAAAGATGGTGAAAACCATCAATCATTTTCCATCCTCTTCACAGTGGTGATGGTCCATCATGTAATAAACCCACTGAAGCTTGAGGTTGAAACGGAACAAACTGGGTTGGTGTTACAGGGATGTGAATAATTCTGGCAGGTTCTGGAGTTTGGACTCCTACCATGTTTAGAAGGTTCAGCCGCCACCTGTGAAGACTTTTCCTGATCGGCTCCCAGACAGATTAAAATGAAATGATCTGTCAGGTGGAGTACCCAGTGGAAAGGCTTCTGATGGAAAAGCTTCAATAAAAGCTGAATTTTCAACTGAATGACAGAAAATTACATTTAATCATCTTCTGCCAGTTTGTTGGTTCACAGCACTTAGAAATCATCTGCTGTTTGCATGTGAGCGGCCCAATTTAACACCAGACAAAATGCTGATCCAGAGAAGTCTTTCAGCTTTCAATTTAATTAAATAAAAAAAATAAATATCAATAGAACTAAATGTATTCATATTGACCAGAAAATGATTGTAAATTAACATAAATACTCATAGTTTAGCAGAATGTTGAGATATTCCCTGACTAAGAAACAAAACAATGACTGTTTATTATCTTTCCTTTAAAGGATCAATTAAATTAATGACAGATTTATGTTGTCATTTCCTAAAACTGCTGATCTGATTTAAAAACAGATAATTCTACGTTCGATTTGTGGAGCAGAGGTAAAACCGAACAGACCTCATGAATTTAGAATTAAAACACCAAGATTTTCCAAACCTAAGCAGCAGGTAGACATGAACCAGGTCATTAAACATTTCTGACACATTCCTCTTTTCTTCTAACAGTACAAACTTTTTACACCAGGAATAATCATGCAGCTCATGCAGCCTTCAGGAAGGTTTCGGGTTTTAATGCAGAGCTAAAACTTAACAGCTCGGCTGCTGTAAAATCTGGTGATTAGTGGGATAATCTGGCCCAGAATGTCTCACATAATGAGACGGACATTAATGAATAACACAAGAAAATACTGAAACATTTGCTGTTCAGATTAAATTCAAACTTATTTTTCATATTAAATAATGTTAAAATGACCAGTTTACTACAAACCATTAAGATAATCTGACATGAAAGGTGTTATTCTGATGGTTAAAGCCAGGAAATCACTTTGCTAAACTGTGAACTTTAAACCTTTAAGGCAGTTTAGAGTATCTAGCAACAGCTTCCTGACAGATCAGAGGGAATTATACCGTTAGTTTCATTTACTGCTAAAACAGTGAAACGTTCCCCTGAAGGGTTTCGCCAAGCAGCTCCCAGACGGGCATCAAACCGCCAACCCAACAGCCTGTTACTGTACAGCTGTCCATCTGCAGACACCAGCAGCACCACGACATGCCTTCACACAACAAACACACAGCCAAGGCGCACTCAGCAGGAGAGGATACTAACTTGGGAGGAGTGGGGCAGAGAACCTTTTAGACAAACAGCAGAGACAACAGAGACACAGAGGAGAGAGAAGCATCATCAGAAACCCTTTAGATGGAGTTAGATGGAAGGAGGCTCAACGTCCTTCAGAAAGAGGAACTCTCAGTAGCTTCTTGACTGCAGGGAAGTTGGACCTGTGAGTTAAGAAATGTGGTTTATCAAGACCTTCAGCTCTTCCTCTGATGGCGCCGGAATCACCTCTACTCTCCACAAAAACCAGCCTGGAAGAGGTCAGAGGTCATGACCTTCCTGCAGCCGTCCAGACGCTCTGCTGCTGAACTCTGCTGGGATTGTTATGACGGAGTTCTGCGGGCTGGTGAAGTTATCAGTGGACTGGGATTCAACAGAGTCAATGGAAAGCTGATGGAGTCAATTTAATGCTGGTATATATTATTAAATGCTGCTACTGAAGCATGTGATGTGTCATGATTACTGGGTCCTGGAGCAGGATTCATAAAAGGAGCTAAGATGGCCAAAGAACATCCAGTTTCCTTTTCCTGTGAGAACAATCATGAACATTACAAAGAGGAAGAAACTGTAATGTTGTCCAAAGCTCTTATTCTCATCGTTATGTAGAGAAACTGATCTCTTCGGCTGCTGGAGAGGTTCACTACAGGCGCAACAAAAACAGAGAATATCATATATGAGCCACGCTTCTGTTGAACAAGAAGGTGGCAAAAATATATATATATATATATATATATATATCGCCGTGCTTGATATATATATATATATATATATATATATATATATATATATATATATATATATATATATATATCAAGCAGCACGTTAGAGAAGCGTGCTTGTGTTCTGAGAAGGGTGCAAGTACCCAGTTTGATCCCCGCAGACTACCACTGTGGGTCCCTGAGCAAGACCCTTACGTGTTAAATGCTGAAGACAGATTTCATTGGAAGGTACAATAGAAATGACGAGTAATGATTTCTTTCTTTCTTTGATGCAGGTATACCAATGAAACTAATGGTGCATTCCATTTACCTCAAAACTCAAATGAGCCAGTTGGAGATGACATAATTTCCGATTTTCTGCGTTCCAGTTTCCCTCTTGTAGGATAGAAGGAAAAGCAATGGACGCTTGCAAAAAAGCCATTTTTAGATGTACAACTTGAGTCTCAGAATGCCTTTTAAAGTTATGTTATTGCAAAATTTGTCTTTTTTACATTCCTTATCAGCGCCTATTAAGACAGAATGACCATACATGGTATTTTGGGCACATAAATAGCGCTGAATCATCATGTTTTATGAACACAGAAAAATAGCACCTGTATGACTTAATACATTTTAAATGAATAATAAAGTGCAACAAACAGCCAAAGTACAAAGCTTTACCGAATGTTGCTAAAAGTTCAGCCATCTTGAATGCACAAATCTGAAATGGTCCTGTTGCACCAACTTTCTGACTTGTAATTCCAACTTCAGGGGATGTTCCAGTGGAACTTTCCAGCTCAGAGGACAAACTGATAATTTTAGTGGGCAGGTCTCACTTCCAAACTTTTAGACGGTACATCTATTTCAGCTCCAGTAGCTTTGGGAAAGGGTTTTCTTCTGATTTTTGACGGAGAACCAAACATACTTCCATGATGTGTAGAAGACAAAGAAGATAAATAGCATTTGATGAAGAAGAAACCGTATGCTGAGCAGGATCCATACAGAGTGAGGACGTTTAGATTGTGATTGGTTTTAAGACAGACAGAAAAAACAAATCTCTGATATTTCCTGTTTTTCTTGTCCTCTAAAAAGTAGATTATTAACATCTGCAAGGCAGTAATGGAAGTAATAGAGAGTTCCACGTCTTACAGCCGGTTCCCTCTAATGGAGACTGAATGCAGGCTGGGGAAGAGTCGCTGCTGACCAAGGAGTCAAACTGAGTTCTGCTCAGGGGTTAAGAGACATACCAGGGGAGCTCCTCCAGAGGACAGGTAGATCTCCTACATCTGATGGAGGATGTAGGATATTTTTGACTTTTTATTAACATCTGATCTTTTTACATGTGAATGTTTCCTGATGGTCTCAAGGTTAAAGTTTTAATAGGTTGAGTGGAAGTTTGTATTTATGTGAACTTTCCTTTAAGAGGGCAAGATATTTTATGTTTATGTATGCATTTAGGATTCTTGTTGTGTATGATATCAAGAGTTTTATATTAAATGTAAGATTGATTTTAGAGTTTAATTGCACTTTGAGTCAGCAATCATCATTAATATAAAACAAGTTCCCAAAGCCCATCACAGTGTGAGGTTAAGTTACTGTGGAACTTCCTGAGAGGTCTACTGACCTTTAGGAGCGTTCATATAACCTAGCAGGTGCTCAGCTTCATCGTTTACACAGTAACCAAATCACAGCTGAGGAAACCCTCCAGGCACGCCGGGCAGCAGAGTGTAACTCCTGCAATGTGACCGGCGGTAATGTCTCTGGATAAACTGTCCTCTTTACTTTCAGATAGCACTCTCTGTCATGATCACTAATTCATTCAGCTGGAATCAACAGCCAATTGATCTCATTAGGCTCTGCAGTCACGTTTTGCTGTGTGAGGTAAAAGATTTTGACCCTGAATGTTCTGAACAGCCAGTGTTTCTCCTCCCTCTGGGTCAGAGGTGAACAGAGCAGAGGTTCAGTGGAGCTGCTGGGGTCCAGGTTAGCTGCAAACATACCTTCTTGAGGTTTGTGTTGACACAATGCCAGGATGGAAAGATAAAAGCAATTGCATTCCTGATCAAATATATCTGAAACAAATCTGTTCAAGTTCTATGGAGTTCTGCTAATGACCTGATTTTGTGATTCAGGTGTGTTGAAGTAGAGACACGTCTAATAGCTCCACAACACAATCCTTGGACTGGAGTTTGATGCCTGTCCCCTAAAGCAGGGGTGTTAAATTCCATACCAGTAGCAACTCTGATTATTTAAAGTCAATTAGATATAATGAATCACCTCTAACTAATGCTATGTTCACTCTGCAGAGAAATGTAACCCTTTCACGGCAGTGTGAACAGACCAATTCCGATCTTTTCGTCTCCCAAAAAATCTGATTTGTGCCACTTCCATATGTGGTACTAATTTAGAGATCTATCAGATTTTTTTAAAGCTTCTGCGGTCGGAATGGTCACGTTGCATTTTATTCGTCTTTCACGTCACTCTCCTGTTTCTCACTACACATCCACACTCTGTAGTAGCAGTTAGCGCTCCATAACAGACTGTTTTTAATACCTGTGCTGCTTTCTTCTTACCTTCTTTTGTCTTGCTACGATGTGGTCTTATTATTGTCAGCTCTCAATGCTCAACAGATTTCTAATAATAACAAGGAGACACACTGGCTGGTATCTGCATTCTCATTTCTTTTGGGAGGTTTTTCTAAACAAAACTTTATTGAACACTTCTAGAAACAATTACATCCACCATTACATCCACAAACAGTGGATGCTCTGTGACGTCTCCTTCTGTTGTCTGTGCACATGCGGGTCACTTTACAGTCTTGAACCATTCAGACAGCAGAATGATGGTGGTCGCATTTAATAGTAGTATGAATGGCCACCTCAGAAAAAAATCAGGAATCGGAATTGATCATCAAAACCTACAGTGTGAACATAGCCTATGAGACTAGAATAAGACACTTTAGGATCTGCCAAAAACTGCCTTTCAAACATGATTTTAATCTGTGTTTGTATGTTAAATGAGAAATGTAAAATGTATTCAGCCTCTTGTTTACTGAAAATCAAGTCTTGTTTTAGTTTTTTTTTTCTCTGGACGATATCTGAGATTTGACCAAACTGTTTGTGGTAACAAATATACTAAACAGCTCCAGGTTGTTTGGGTTGTTAAATTTACGAAAATGTAATTAAACTCAGTTTAGAGATGACCTAATGAAGCATGATAACCTCTGCTCTCATAACCAGATTTATATCTGAGAACCAGCCTCCGGTTTCTCCTTTTGTTAGTCGTCTTTTTCTCTACGTACCCAACAGGCCGACCCGCCTGCATGGCTGCCATCTCCCTCAGAGTCTCCTCTGAGTACAGGCCGATAGGGGAGTTATACTGCCTCCTCTGACGGGGGCTGACCGCTTCCCCTCTCCTCCCGGGAGAGCCTTTCTCTACAGGCTTGGATGAGGCCGATGGGCGGCCATTTACCTGCACCGACTGAGGCACCAAATGGAGGAGGGTGAGTCACGGGGGAGACATAAGGGGGAGGGTGCACAAAATGTTGGGCATCAGCTATCTGATGAACAGATTAAAACGTTTATTTAGACTTTTGACAGTTTTTTTTATTTCAACATCATCACAATGTTTTTCCAGTTTCAAAGACAAACATTGCATTTTTAAAATAAAGAATGTTTTTTGCTTACCCCCCTTTTGTTGTTATATTTCATCTTCTACATACATACTTTACCATGATTATGTTAAGGACTTGTGATCGGAGAAGTTTAACTGTGATTGAGAGCATTCCCCAGGATTTTAAAAAGAGAATTATATTCTAACCTGAAACACGTTTTCACTAAAACTACAAACCAAGTGTCTGCACTGCTGTTTCCAAGTAAAAATACCACATTTCTGTTGTTTGTTTAGCAAATTAGTAAGTAGTGGCTTTATTTGGACTTTCACAATGTGTAAATTAGTCCAGTATTAAAAAATAGAGATCAATTCCATTCTTCCGTTTGTTAAATCATATTTTAGGCAGTTGAACAATTTAATTTTTGTGGCCCTTGTTCGCATTTCCTTCAGCATCCTCTAGGGGCCCAAAAAGCTGTAATCGTTCTGAGTCCCAAGAGTCGATGTGACCAAGCAAGTGTGTGTGTGTGTGTGTGTGTGTGTGTGACAGAGTTCCTGTTTATCCCAGTCCGTGAGGACCAGTGACAGTCATTCTGCTGACTGAGGACATTTTGCAAAGCGGGGACAACCTAGAAATTAGAGGACTTGGTCCTGTATATAAAGTATGTACGCTACTGTTATGTTATTTGTGAGTAGTTGTTCACAGATTTCCAGTTTTATCTTCTTTTATCTTACAACCATAGTCATTATTATTTGTTAAATGTGTACTTGTGATTAATTTGTATAAAGTGTTTGCCTTTTATTTATGATAAATCTTTACCAAATTGGGATTAAAAATGTGTTTGTACTGATAAAAACGGATGACTTCATGACAAAGGAGAACAAAAAGAAATGGGAAAAAAGGAATCATTTTGAATAAAGAAATTACACAACAACCAAATGACTAGAGACAAACAGCTTCTGTGATGGTAAGAGAGCGGGTGGAGCTACCTGCTGATGGGGGATCATGGGAATCCCTGCATCCATTCTTGGTGGCGCCATTGGAACTGGTCGCTTCGACCTGCAAGAAGAAACCAGAGATAAAGAGGATTATAATAGTGTTTAGACCATGTTAAATCTTCTTCTGCTCATCCTGAAAGTTAAATTAACCTCTGAACAGAGTCAGAAAAGAGGTGATGGGTGGATTTATTTCCCATTTGTTTAAACATCTAAGCTGTGACTGACTGCTGTCTTCGTGGGTGCTGTGACAGAATCGAGGCACAGACAGGCTGAAGTTAACCCATCCCTGTTTTACTCTGACTCACCAGGAGGAGCAGTATCAGTCCTGCTTCAGCTGACCTGTGAACCGGTAGACTGGCAAAGCAGCTGCAGGTATGAAAGCTGATTGGTGGATTTAAAACTAAAACACACGTGCAGTTTGGATTTAATAGACAATATTTGTCACCATTAACATTGGATGTGTCGTGGTGCGCTAAGACAGAATCGGTCAGTGAACTCTTTGTGGTTGTGGCAAGTTAAACTAGTTTATATGATTCAGACATCTAACCAGGATGACTCTGAGATTTGCAAGCTGATCAGCCATGTTTAGTTAAACGTCTATAAACTAGAACATGAGGTCAGAGTGCATCAAGCAGTCACTTTTCTATGATTCCTCCTCTCAGCATCCTGGTGGATATGATAGAAACTATGCTAAGATTAGAAGGTAAACAGTTGCAATATTTAGTTTGTGTCCTGTAGAATCAAATCAGCAGAAACAAAGCTTTAACTTCTCTGCAACAAGTGAGAACAGCAGGAGGTCGAGGGTGAGAAGCTGGGTTGAACTTGAGGGTTAGAAGTGTGTGAGCCTCGTGGTCAGAAAGCTACTGCTCCACATGGAAGAAGGTCCTACAGGAAGAGCAGTCAACAAACTTCAGAGAGGAAAAAGTAAAAAAAAATGGTGCTGTAGCTGGAAACATTATTTGTGAAAAGACACAAACTCTGTTCACTGGGGAGGAGTTGCTCTTAAGGCAAGGCAAGGCAAATTTATTTGTAAAGCACATTTCAGTACAGAGACAAGTACGCAAAGTGCTTTACATGATTAAAATATAGGAAAATAAAACAGAATAAAAGCAAGCAGGAATAAAATGCAGAAACAAAATAGAACATGGGCAAATATAAATTAAAAGCAAACAAGTAAAAACAGTTGGACTACAAAGTAAACTAATGACGTTTCAGTAAAACAGTTTAACTAGAACAGCCGAAGGCAATCCTAAACAAATGTGTTTTTAATCTTGATTTAAAGGAATTCAGGCTTTCCGCACTTTTACAGTTTTCTGTTAGTTTGTTCCAGATCAGTGGAGCATAGGAACTAAATGCTGCTTCTCCATGTCTGGTTCTGGTTCTGGTTCTGGTTCTGCAGAGCAGGCTGGAGCCAGAAGACCTGAGTGGTCTGGAGGGTTGATGCCCTGATAACAAGTCTGTGATGGATTTAGGAGCTAATTCAGGGATTTATAGACTAACAGAAGGATTTTAAAGTCTATTCTCTGAGATCCAGGGAGCCATGGAAGGACTAAAGAACATTTTGAGAGAGTCTGTCAAATGACTTTGTACTGTGTGTGTTTGGCACCAGTGGCCTTTATTTCACAGTAAGTGGGGTTGAGAGAAAGGAGGAAGATATGAAACAAAGGACCACAGGATGGGACCCCAACCAGGACGACTACGTTGAGGACTGAGGCCTTTGATCACGTTCTCTACTCCAGCGCCGCCACCACGCTCTACACTCTACTCTATTCTAAAATCTTAAGGCTGTGAGAAATGTTCCCACCAACAGTATTCAGCAGTCACTCTGAAACATATAAATTACTTCTCTACAGGATTTAAATGGGAGTAAAAGAGGGGCTTAAAGGTTGTTGGGTTAAAGTGCTTCCAGGAGAATTCAGATCTTACTTGGTCATGGTGAGCGCCAGGTTGTGATGGGCCATCTTGATTTTGTTCTGCGCCTCCAGGTGCGTCATCCCCTCTGTGCTGACGCCATCGATGGCGACGATGACGTCGCCCTGGATCAGGTTCCCCTGCGCCGCCTTGCTGCCCGGAGAGATCTGTCCAAACACAAAGACGTTCCCCTGTGAGAGCCTGTGAGGGTGATGAACTCCTGCTGGAGCACAGGTCAGTGCACACGATGCCCTGCATCTCTGGATTATTTTATCCGGAAGGCAGCAGAGCTTTCCGTGAAACCATCAGAGAAATGGGGCAGAGCATTAATCAATAAGTTAATGACTCATACGCTCGGGTTACTGTAATCTGAAAATCTGAGGACACGCAATCTCACCACGTTGGAAGACGGAGGGAATCAGGTCAGCATGCACAGGTTTGCTCTGCATGAATGTCTGACAGAGGAGAACTGGACCAGAAAGGTCTCAGAGAATCAACAGAGAGCAGCGGGTCAGATGAACATGACGTTTTCCATTGTTCAGCTTTAACCTCTAACTTTAACCCTGCAGCATCACTGCAGCATTAGGCGTTCCCAGTCTCCTGGACCTCCTGAAACGTCTGGACCTCCTTAAACTCCTGACTCTCCTCCACCTGCTCACTCCCGCCTTTTTTTAGCTGGTTGGTTTATGGCGGCTGGATTAAACAGAACCAAAGTGTGGAGTTTGATGCAGAATGCCGCTCACTGAGCCCGAACAATACCGGGCCTGTCCGGCCGGCGGACCGGCCTAGTTTCCCAGGAGCCTCTCACACTGACCCACATACGTGTTCCACACAGCAGGATCACATTTCTAAACTGCCAGGACCTCTCCCACGTTAACTGAGGACCAGATGATCTGGGTTTTGGTTCTGCTGAACAGGTTTTAGAGAGCAAGTTCTCTTTCTGTGTTGAAAAGGATCCCTGCAGGTGATCATTATTTAAAACAGATTAAAGCTGATGCTGACTCCTCTCTGTGTGATATAAACTTAACGGAGATCTGGAAATATGGACAAGAAAAAAGCCAGAGACACACAATATGTCATGATATTTAACGTTTCATTGTCATATAAATATATTTGATCCAGTTTCAGTTCAGGGTTTGTCTTTTTGAAGCTCAACCATCATGTGTTCTTTATCTATATGTTTGACCCTCAGCTTTTATGTGACTTTTAGTGGAACATGTTAAACTTCTTTGCATGTTTCTTTTTATATTACATTAAATCTGCTGTTATCTCATGTATTTGCAGCCAATTGCCCACCCTTCCCTTAATATCTTTGGCTCTTTGTTGGTTTGGTCGGAGCCAAGCTGCTCTGTCTATCACTCCCAATGCTGCCTGGGTTTTTGGGAAGGTTTTGGTCAGTTCTTGTAAATTTGAATCTTATTTATGTTTATATTATTTATGTAATGTTTTTTTTTAATGCAAAGATGCATCAAGTGTCTCTGCAGTGTCTTGTTTTCTTATCAAACACCACCGTTTTAATAGAACTTGCAGAGAGACGCCCACAGAGAGCTGCTGCACAGTTACAGAGGTATAGCGTATGTTGGAGGATCTCTGCAGGAGCAGCTGTGACCCTTCAGAGTCGTCTCTGCAGGGCGTGGCGGTTTAAACCCAGCAGGCTGCAGAGACACAAGCCAAACATGTCAGATTGTTTCACAGAGACAGTCCTGACAGGAACGCCTGCTGGTTGGTCTCCTCTGACGTCTCATTATTGAGAATCCTTGCAGTAATAATGCTCCTTGTGTTCATGTCTCTGCTTTAACCTTCAGAGGCTGGATGGTGAGTTACATCCTGCAGGAGACGTTTAATCTATTTTCAGAACTTTTAATCTCCTGATGTCTTATTATGCCATGATCTATGGCTTTCTGTCTCGCAGATAAAAGGTTCTGGTTTGGTGTTTTGTGGTTCTTAGATGGATTTTGTTGCAATAATCTAATAACTGATTCATTGCCCTAAATCTGCTCTCTGCTTTGGTTTCAGTCAGTCGGCTCAACCCTGACGTCCAGAAAGAGCTTTTAGATTATCTATTTATATGATCTAAATCTAATTCCTAATCATTATTAAGCTGTTTAGTTAAAATTATAAATAACAAAGACTGATATTATGACTAGTCCCTTACTCTGGTTATCTGACGCTGCCTGTAATCAGGTCTAATTAAACCTCTGAGCTCTCAGATGTGTTTCCTTCTAGCTGAGCTGTGGGAGCTTCACCATCACCAGAAACCCGAAATCCCCCCCGTCCTGCATCCCTGCTGATCTAATTTGGGACGTCCGGATGTGGGAGCGTTTGGGATGCCCCTGAGCGGCCTGTGTGTGCTGCTGTAACCGGATGCAGGAGAACCTCAGAGCGCCGGGTCAGCTCCATGTGTTACAGCGGGGATCCAGTTACCGAATGCTCGGCTTTCACACACTGTAAAACTTTACAGGAGCAGCTGAGGGGGCGGCTGGACGGACGGCAGCAGGAAGACCGACGCCTGGGCTGCAGAGCAGAGGGCTCAGATTGTCTCTGCAGGCACCAACGTGTGAGATAAAAAATATGCTTTTAATAAAAAAAATCAATATGAGACTCTGCTGCAGATGGAGGATGTTATTGGTTCAGAGGAAAGCTGCGTCCTTCAGAAACGCTCAGATTCCTGCTGAGGAGAAATTAAAGCAGCTCGACTGAACTGAGCTGCAGGATGAAGCTTTTCTGCAGAAAATCTGCCTCAACAAAGAGCCGAAAACACTGACTGGGAATCAAACTGAATCAGCTTTTCTTGTTTCTTACGGAACCAAGTAACAAGAAAACGTGGTCCGGTTCTAGGATGTGTCCAAATGAAGCCACTAGAACGATCTGATGTCAAAGCAGGTTGGTGTTAACGAGGAACCAGACACACAGCTGAGTTCTCTCTGGTTAATTGGGTCCGCTGCTACCAGTCAGCTGTGTTTTAACAAAGAGGAACCATTGATGCCGGCTGTTAATAAACTGTTAAAAACCCTCTTCTGGAACCAAAAACACAGTCATGGTTTGGTTACCAGACACAGCGCCACCCGGTGCTTGGTGCAAGCTACCACAGTTTTAAAACAGAAGTCAGCTGACCCCCAGCATATTCAACAATTATCCTGAAATGTGTGAACTTCCTACCTGCTATAAACGCTCCCTATCAGAGTCTGTACCTGTAGCCTACCATCCTCCCCCTGCCTAGAACAATCAACACTCCCCAGGTATTTATCCCCTCCCCTCCTCTCCTCTCCCTGAACACTAACAACTGCGTATCTGCAGACCCATTTGTGAAACTCCTGAGGTTTGCAGATCATATCACTGTCACTGGTCTGAGCTAGAACATCAACACCTAAACACAACTGGAGATTCAGCCGTCCACCTGCCCCACAAGAGCAAAGGACACTCTTTTAACGACAATGAAGTCCAGATGTTGAAAAGAGAGAACAGATGGTTAGAAAGAAGTGAAAGAAGCCATCTTGGTCCAAAGAGCAAAGCCATCAGTGAACAGAGGAGGAGGATGGAGCTTCAGCTCCTCAGAGTTTACAGCTCTGTCCTCCAACACGTTCCAGAGAGATTACATCAGCATCTCATCATGGTTCAGGAGACCAAGTCCTCCACTCACACCAAGCAGCAGCTTCTAACCACCAGGACAGTGATGGTGGCTCACTGGTTCTGACCTGGACTGGTTCTAGGAGGATGGACCTCCATGTGCTCAGAAACATCAGCGCTCCACCTGCAGGTTGATCAGAACCTCCAGAACTGACAGAGACTCCTGGACAGGTGAGGAAACGTCTTCAGAAGAACTGAACAATAGTCCGGTTGCCTCTGATTTAAGCCTGTTTGCTGCTGATGACCCGGATCACTGAGGATTTGCACAGGCATCTATATAAATGGAACCTGAACTCTTGCAGTATTTGTGCGTTCACAAACACACGAGAATCCATCTTGTAGCCCTCAGGCTTCAACCGTTTGTGCCCGAACCAAAAACAGTTTGGGCCAATCATGTTGCAGTATTGAGGTTTAAGGCGGGACATGCGACGAAAGCAAGAGTGGCTGAGCCGCTGGTTCTCAGCAGGTAAGAAAATATTTGATTATTATGTTCTTTTTTCAACTATGTTAACATTATTTACCATGAAATTGTTATGATATTTTCTTACAAAAAATTATTTCAATATATAATCAACTATTATATATCGAGTTAAAATAACAATCACACAACAGGAATTGAACTGTGCATGGAATGACTGAAAAAAATTGCCTAAAAAATAACATTGTTTTGGCGCACAACGCTTGCCGTACATTAAAGTGGCTTTAAGTGTTTTAGATGAGAAGAAAAGAGAAATGACCTCGGCCATGATGATGTTCTAGCTCAAGAGGACCAGCACTGGATGATAAAAGCAGCTCTGAACTGTCCTTCACTACACAAAAAAAAAAAAAATGGAGGTCGGACTCCACAAGCTAGCGCATCTTATGGTGATCCTGATGCTGCGCAGACGCCTGTAGCTGATGATTTAGCTGCAGATAGAGACTCAACACTAACGTTAGATAAGATGAGGAGAGGCCAGACTGTTGGTCAGAGGATCAGATGCTGCTGATGAGAAGCTGGAAGCACCGAACCAGTAGAGATGAACCCAAAACCTGCTGGAGACTTTGAGAAAGCTGATATCTTCATTCTAAACTACGTCATCACTGTTATTTTTTATGAAACTACTGTTTTCTAAACAATTATTAATAATTAACATTTTAACATCATGCTGTATGTGCAAAACCTGCTGTTATATTTCAATTATTCAAAGTACTAAAACTGGCACTTATAAATTCCTGATGGAGTGAAATGTTCTCACAACAATGTTTTCTGCTTTTTTGTCCTTTATCTTTCAGCCTCTGTTATCTAAAATAATATAACATATTTTCAGATTAAAGGGAAGTTTATGAGGTGGCATGGGTTAGTTGAGACCAGACCTAATATATGTTACAGAAGGAAACGATAATAGGCGTATTGAAAATCTTAGGTTCAAACCCTATAACGTCTTTATCTTTTTAAGGATCATTTGTTCTATATTTTAAGGTTTTTAGGTGTTTTTCCATGTCAATGTTAACACCATGAGGCTTGAAGTTAAAAGCGGCTACATGGCACTTTGAATTTGGCTCCTGTGGGTTTGATTTAGAACTGATTTAGTTATTTTGTTCTTTTTTTTGTCATTTCTGTACAATGAAACTATTGATCCACAGATTGACAGACGGATCTACATGAAAATATTACTCACGTTTCTCTCCCATATTTGTATAACATTGATGTAAGTACCAACACTTATTTTTTCCATTTAAATCACTGATTGAAAGGAACACATAATGCAAAAGAAATAATAATTTATTAGTGCCCATATTTCCGTAGATGGAATCAGAGAAGGATGATATTTTGGAAGCAGACCCCGACCAACAAAGGAATATTAATCTGGATGAAGGGGATCTTTCCGCTGCTGCTGAGAATGCTAACTCTGCTAGCAGTGGATGGATAGAGGATCTTAGCAGAAGTCAAGATAGACCAAGACAACTTCTGCAAACATATCCGTCTCGCCTGTTTGGAGCAACAAAGAAGTTTGAACTAAAGTTGACTTGATCAACATTTTCCACCTATGCAGAAACATCTGCAGAAACAGAACACAGAGAAACCACTGTGACAGTTTACATACTTCACTATTCAGCCACATGTCATGATTCTATGCCTTAACCGAGCTGCAGAAAAACACAAATCTTCATATCCACTGACTGGTGAACGAGTTCTGGGTCAACATGTGTGTGTTCAGAAATTAAGGAACAAATGATCCTCAGTAAAATGCTGAGCCCCCCTCAGCGCCTGCAGGAATAAATCTCTGCTGACCCATAACGCGAAAAATAGCAATATCCGCGTTAATCACCGTGGTTCACAGAGCTAAACTGGGCTGACCAGAACCCCGTACAGAACAACTTGAGAACCGTCCAGAACCAGAGGTCCAGATTAGATGAAAGCTGCTATCAGAGCAATCTGGGCTTCCAGAACCCCTCAGCAGAACCACGGGCTGGTCTCCTCCTTTTCTGCTGCATTGATGCAGGAATTCATGCAAAAGGAGCCCAGACCCGGCACTGAGAGCAGAACCTGAACAGAACATGGACCTGCTGCTCAGTTGGCCCACATTTCTGCCTCAAAACCATTTTTACTCGTCTAATGTGATTTCTTTAAAAAACTGAATGTTGGCTTTTCATGAACTCTGAGCAAGAATCGTCAACATTAAGGAAAATAAACAGTAAAATCTGTAAATCTTTGTAACGAGTCTGTAAAGCTACAGTTTCACCCTTTTGAGCTAAACTATTGAAATAAAATCCCTTTTCAAAGATATTTCAGCAGCAACAATCTGTCCTCTGGACAAATGAATGAAGCTTCCTGGTTTTAATTTGACTCATTTTCCAGAATAAGAGTCAAAAACAACCCAAATTAGACCGTAGACACAAGTAGACCCAAATCAGACAGAACCGGCCGGTTCCTGCTAAGCGTCAGGAGTGGACCGGTCGGTTCCTGCTGAGCGTCAGAAGTGGACCGGCCGGTTCCTGGGTGGCGTTCAGCCCACAGGAGGTCCAACATGTCAGCATCCCTGCAGCAGATGCAGGGGTGAGAACAGACAGGAGGTTCTCCTCTCCGGCTATTCACAGACGGAGCTCTGAAAACCTAAACCAGCTCCAGTTTTAGAAGCTGCAGCTCTGCTTTCAGGGGCCGCCGGGGGCCACGGAGCCACCGCGGCCCAAATCAGCCACCAGTCAAGTCTGAGAGCACAAAGAGCTGCAGGGGGAACAACCAGCCAGCTGTGGAGCAACATTTCACAGTTTATGTCCAACATTTCACAGTTTATGTCTGTTCCAATGAACACGCAGAGAAAGCAAAGCTCAGTTTTAACATCCGCCGTGGAGAGTTTAGGTTTCTGATCATTAGCTGCGGTCCAACCAGGACAGGTAGCTGGTCTGGCCTTAAATCACTCATTCAGACACAGAACCTGAGCTGGAGTCCTGAGGGACCCATCAGGAAACACAGACGCAGGTTCCCAGCAGTTCCTTACCCTGGAGATGGTCAGAGGCATGTTGAAGTCCTTGCCCCCCTGCAGCCTGAAGCCCCAGGGCCCGGGGCCTGGCAGGGTCACCGTGTAGGCGCTCATTCTTCCAGAGAAGCCAGGAGGAGCTCCAAACTGAGGGCGGATCTCTGAAGCACAGCCCCACGCTGAGCAGAGAGACGGGACGGAGGCTCTGGAGGAGGACAGCAGGAGAACGATGGGGGAACTGAGGCGAAGGCACCGAGGGAAGCTGAGGAAGAAGAGGAACCTGCCTGCTCTGAGCTGAAGTGACAGCCTAAGAATAGACAGAGATAGCAGAGTGGCATTGTGGGAGGGGGTGAGGGGCGAGGGAGGAGGGGGGGGAGGACTTATATGGCGTGAAAGGGGACACCCGGAATGCCAGGCTCGCCGTGATTCACCGGGTTAATATAGACCCAGCAGATTCCTGCGGACCCCCTCCCCCCCCAGGCCGGTCCTGCAGGGCACAGGGTCTCCCTGCGACCCAATCAGGAGCCGCGGCAGGAAACGTCTCGTTATCTGGGAGCTGATAAAACCCAAACTGAAAGGCCAGGAGCTGAGAGGCTCTGATAGGGAAAAGGTCAGCAGCAGCAGGCGGGTCGTTAATGCCGGAGGCTACCGTCCGTCTGGAGTCAGAGTCCAGCATCTCCCTGACAGACGCAGGAGGAACAGCCGGAGAACCACCAGAACCTGAACACCGGGGGACACAGAACCCTGATCTAAGTTTAAAACGTTACAAAGTCCACCCTGTAAGAAACTAAATATCACCGTCGCCTGTCCAGCAGAGGACAACCCAGAGACAACCCAGAGACAAGCACAGGTGTAGTACAGGACAACTCAGCAGGTAACCTGGACAGCAGAGTACCCAGAGAAAGCCCAGACATGACAGGAGAACATGAACGTTCCACACAGAGACGGCCCGGCTGGGATTTGGACCTGGGAGCGTCTCCCATCTTCATCTGTGGATGGAGATGTGCAGAGAGTCAGTTTGTCTGGAGATGAGATGAAATGACCAGCAGGGGGATTGCTGCATTAGCTGGCACTATTTTCAGCGGCGGAGTGATCCGTGGGTGTCGTCTGCAGGGTGAGGCCTGGAGATAGAAGCTGGAAGAAGCTGCAGAAGCTTCTCCAGGCTTCAGGCAGGTAATGAGTTCCTGATGTTCCTCAGGTGTTAGAGCAGGTAACGACCACAGATCAGCAGGTTCCTGGGATCTGCAACCTGCTTCATCACCAATCCTGGAGGACAAACACATTTTCTTTGAAGAAACGAGGAGATTCTGAGGCGTGACGACATCCGTCCATCCCCAGAAACACAGAACAGCGACGATATAAACTGGTAGTCTGATCCAGAGCCAGGATCCATGGAGGTCTGGGTCTCTGGGAGATCTGGACCTTCAGAGGATCTTCAGCCTGGCACCAGAGGAGAACATCATCAAATGTTCCTCATAGAGACCTTCAGACAGATGGTCCCCATGCAGAGCAGCAGCTCAGGTTCCTGCACCACGTGATCCGGGTCATGCATGTAACGTGTTCTGCAGGGACTGATCCCAGAGCAGCTGGATCTGCTCAGCGTCCCGTATCATCGGCTAAGTTTAGACGCCTTTGTGGCAGAGAGGAATCTGACAGAGGCGCTGCAGAGCTTCCCCAGGCTGAGGAAAGGTCACACCGGGTCCATCCCTCTGCTTCCAGGTTCTGCCCAAGCTCCGCACCTCCCTGTGATCCTTATATCTGGATCACTGCAGAACCGGGCCGAATCTGAGCGAAGGAGTTTATGGAAACACTCAACAACAGACTGACCAGAACAACAGATCATTTATAGATAGTTAATCAAATAAAATACAGCAAGCAGCAGAAACAGGCCTGTGGTGCTTCTGGACGACATCATGAACTCATCGGGTCTAGAACCATCCAGTCTTCTCAGAAGATCAGGAGAACTTCAGCTACGCTAAGGAGACCAGAACCCAACACAGCCGTAGATGTTTTACTGCTAACGGTTCTAAAGAACCGCTCCGTGGCCCATTTTGTTCCCTTCATGAACACCAACAACCATGAGACAGTCACACTGAGCCTGGTTCTGGTTCTGCTGGAGGTTCTCCTCCCTGTTAAAGGGGAGTTTTCCTCTCCACTGTCGCTTCATGCATGCTCAGTATGAGGGATTGCTGCAAAGCCATCAACAATGCAGACGACTGTCCACTGTGGCTCTACGCTCTTTCAGGAGGAGTGAATGCTGCTTGGAGAGACTTGATGCAACCTGCTGGGTTTCCTTAGAGAGGAAACTTTCTCACCAACCTGGAGGATCTGATGGAGTCTGACTTTGGAAAGAGACTTGAGATGATGTGTGTTGTGTATCATGAATCTGAGCTCCATAAATAAAATAAAATTAAAGTCACACAGATCCTTTCTTCTTGTCCTCCATTCTGATGCTCAGTTTGAACTTCAGCAGGTGGTCTTCACCACGTCTACAGGTGCCTTTAACTGCTGCCATGTGATTGGCTGATTCTCCTCCAGGGGGAACATGTGTTCCTAATAAACCTACCGTCATTATATTTTAATGTGTCTTAATCAGATTTTGCTGCTGCTGTTTGTCATAGCTGGCCCCTTCACACAGAGTTTAATCCGTGTTGTTTATAGACGGACATTAAATGAAAAGGGGAGAATGAGCATTAATTAGCTGAACCTGTATTTATTCAGTCCTCTGCTGCTAATATTCATCATGGCCTCTTTGCTCCACACGGCAAACACCAGAACAGGAACATAAAACCATCCCATTGCTTTTGGTTAAGGTGTGCCAGCCCTTAATTATCAAAGCCCCCCCCGACCTCCTACCCTGATTTAAGATCGCTGAGGAAGATTTTAAGTGACTCTTTTACGGTCAGAAGACCAGCAAAGGTCCAAGAGTCTCTGGGGCTGGTAGAGTCAGCTTCAATCGCTCCATCATGAAATGACGGCAGACCTGTAGCCAATCACAGACCCCAGCAGGTCAGGAAAAGACGCTGCTAACCTGGGTCTACACTTCATCCTGGACCACCAAGACCATCCAGGCACACAAACAGGATCCTGTTCATGGACTTCATCTCCACCTTCAACACCATCAGACCAGACATCCTCCACCAGAAGCACCCAGTGCCGCCCTCCACCTGTCACTGGATCACCTGCAGGTGAGGCTGGGGAGCATCTCCTCCTGCTCTCTCTGGACCTGAGCTGGTCCTCCCACACGGACCTGGTTCTGCTCCACCTTCCCCAGGACCAGCTGGTCGTCTTCTCCACCACCATCCTTCAGTCCTCCATCAGTGTGGTTTGGGTCGTCTACAGAACAGGACCGGTCCAAACGGTCCAAACAGCAATGAACACTCAGGTCTGCAGAGAGGATGATCAGAGCGGACCTTCCCTCCATCCAGAACCTGAACGGGTCCAGAGTGCAGTGTCTCTCTGATGGATACTAAACAGTCAGAGGACCCGGATCAGTACCAGGGTCTTTGGTACCAATCCAACCACGTCCTCCTCTTTCCTAAAATCATGCATGTAAACATTATTCACAGAATTATTCTTTGTGTTTAAACTTAAGGTCTTTGCTGTGAACAGAGAGGAACCAAAGTCTAACTCCTCCGTCTCCAGCCTGGTGACTAAAGCCCATTGTCTCTGTCTCAGTGGGAGTGGGTCCAGTTCAGTGGGAGTGGGTCCAGTTCAGTGGGAGTGGGTCCAGTGGGTCCAGTGGGTCCAGTTCAGTGGGAGTGGGTCCAGTTCAGTGGGAGTGGGTCCAGTGGGTCCAGTGGGTCCAGTTCAGTGGCAGTGGGTCCAGTGGGTCCAGTGGGTCCAGTTCAGTGGGAGTGGGTCCAGTGGGTCCAGTCCAGTGGGTCCAGTTCAGTGGGAGTGGGTCCAGTGGGTCCAGTGGGTCCAGTGGGTCCAGTTCAGTGGGAGTGGGTCCAGTGGGTCCAGTGGGTCCAGTTCAGTGGGAGTGGGTCCAGTGGGTCCAGTTCAGTGGGAGTGGGTCCAGTGGGTCCAGTGGGTCCAGTTCCACTGACGGAACCAGCGGACGGTTTATGGAGCAGAAAGGAGGATGAGTAAAAGCTGCTGACCTTTAGTGGAAAGGTCAGAGCGTTCATGAGTGAGAGTGGAAGGCCTGATGTGACAGAGAGCCATGCAGCTGCTGAGCATTAGCCCCCCCCCCCCCCATACCGTCACCACGGTGACAGAGTAAACTGATTCAGAGCCTCAGGCGCTGATTAAAGGTCAGATCTGCACACCTCAGTCCCTCTGAGACCAGAACCATCAGACAGAATTCACCTTTAAAGATGTTTTATTCTCTACGACACTGAAAAAAGCTCAGATCAGGTGTGTAAGGTTCACCTGAGAGCCCAGGTAACCCCGCCCACCTGCTGCAGCTTAGCTCCGCCCAGCAGGGCCGCTCCGTGCACAGAAACCAGCAAACACCCAGAAAACTTCCAGACCCGGAGCTCTCAGGTCCGTCCGGACCCGGAGCCTCTGCTGCCTCCGCGGGGGGAGGCGACCGCGGGACCCGGCGGCAGGAGCTGCCAGCCGGGCGGCGGAGCTCCTGATCCCGGAGCTGCAGGAGGCGGAGGAGGCCGGGAGGGAGAGGAGAGGGGAGAGGAGAGGGGAGACGGGGTGGAGGAGCAGGAGGGGGAGGAAGCATGGTACCTGTCTGCGGCGATCCGGGGTCCTGCTCCGGTCCCCGTCCAGACTCCCTGCCTCGGAGCAGGAGGGAGGCCCGGGAGAGGGGGAGGAGGCCCCGCGGGAGGGGAGGAGGCGCAGCAGGAGGGGGGGTTAGAGGATTTTCATTAACGGGATTTTCATTTAAAGAGACAGGAGGCCTCAGTTAACAAAGCCTAAAACTCTCAGCTCCAGTTTCCTTTACAGGTTAAACGGCACATTTTATGTTTAATTAATCAGTTAATTAATTTATTTTTTGTTTTTTGTTCTGTCTCTTTCCAGGTTGGATTTCATCAGTGCTTCAGTTTTGTTTTCAGTCATTATTGCTGACCAGTATTTAAGGGACTTATCCAGCAATATGCACAGTTTTAGCCTTTAAATCCATGTTTTGTCCCTGGAGTCTCCAGGAGAGCAGAAGGTGAATCCAGACTTTCCAGGAGCTGCAGACAGAACTTTAGGTTCTGTTTGGGTCTGATTATTCAAGACATTCAGCTTTCTCTGTTCTATATTACATTTTTAACAATTATGTCCCAGTATTAGCTGCAGAGCTGCTGTACAAGGTCCTGGACTTCCTGCTCACCAAGTTCACAAATCCACCATTTCTATTTTGTAGATGAAGGACGCCGAAGCTACAAGCAGAAAAGTCAAAACGTTTGGCTGTTCGTCACCAGACTACAAATATGGCTGCAGGGGGCGCTGTTAAATGCACAGTGACATGGGAGGGGGGGAATTCAGATTTAAAGAGACGGCACCAAAACGAGTTGCTCTCAGTGAGAAAATGGGGAACGTGGAGTACATTAATAAGGAATTATGACCATAGCATTTTGGTTCCTCTTTATGTCGACGATGATTTTAATACGAAAAGGAATGCATTAAAACTAGGATATGAACCCTTTAATTAACCAATATTCCTCTTATAAACCATTTAGCAAGAGAAACAGGTTGTTTTGTTCTGAACAGACAAGTTTCTGGAAAGAACCTGTTAGGAAAACATGAGACGGTGATTTTAGATCCAAATGCCGACTCAGCGAGCTGAAAGCCTGCAGCAGATCTGAAGGACGATGCATCGCTGAGTTCCCGTTTCATCGTGCAGAACTGTTCTAATGTTTTCTATTCTAACTATGTTTTCAGCTCAGATGTTTCTCAGAGAAAAACAAGTGTACTGGTGCAAAAAGCAACATTTATGTCTCTGCAGATAGAAAGAGAGCTGCTGGGGTGTGGAGAACAGGTTTTTATTTAGAAAAATAATGAGATCAGCAGCGAGGTACACAGCATAAATAATATCTGCTTCTCAGAGCAGAATCACAAACACGTGCTCAGCTTGTTTTCTGTGGGCTCTGCAGGATTTTCTGCGTGTTAAAGGGAAAACCTGGAGTGACGTTCTGACAGGAAGTGATGGAAAAACAAGGTTCAGCCCGACTCTCTGCTGGTCCACTTCTACTGACCAGACCAAAACCTTCCTGCAAACAAAGAGTGCAGAAACATTCCAGCACCGCTTCGGACAAAGCAGGCTGATCCAGAACCCCCCCCCCCCCCCCCCCCCAGCTACAGGGTCACAGCTTCAGCGTCCCTCAGCTGGACCAACAGCAGAGAGCAGACACAAACATCCACACCAGAAAACTACAGAAACATGTCAGGAGAAGTTCTGGACCGTTTCTGCTGGACAGAACCAGAGAATATTTAAAAACCTAAATGTTGGAAACATTGAACAGATCAGGATTTATACAGACACCTATAAATACGCTGCAACATGAACAGTTGGACTCCTTTGGTTCAGATTGCTGCCACAGCAACAGTCCACCATCGCTACATGCATGCTCGGTATGAGGGATTGCTGCAAAGTCAACGACTCAACGCCAGCAGCTGTCCTCTGAGGCTCCATGTAGATCCAGGAGAGAATGCTGCCGGTCAGTGACTGGATGCAACCTGCTGGGTTCTAGAGAGGAACCTGTGGACCAACCTGTCTGGAGGGTCTGATGGAGCTTGGATAGAGCGATGTGTTGTGAATAATATTGAAGAGAACACCTGTGCAGGTGTGCCTGGCCTCTCTGCCTCTACAGCCGGTTGATTCTTCTCTCTGAGATCATCCCTGATGGACCTCCATGTATCCAGCAGATAAATCCCACCAGAACCGTCCAGCTGGTTCTGGTCCATCACATCGTTCTGACTCCGCCCATTTTCTGCATCTGGATTAAATCGTCTGTTTTAAGGCTGGACTCTCCTTTATTTACAGCTTGTTGATAATATTATTATATCACAAACATATTAAAGCCTCTAATCAATCCTTGAACTCCAGCCGATCCAACATCAGAGAACTACAGAGAAGATCCACAGGTTCAGGTGATTTTTTTTTACATGCCGTTTGGTTTTAGGTTTTATTTTATCCTGTTTTTGGTTTTTCTCTGAGCTCTGACTCCTCTCAGGTCACCAGATCTCTGCAGATGACCCGTTTCCAGGTCATCTGCAGGCCTTGACACTCGGGTTCGTTTGCAGATGATCAATCAGACCCACAGACATGGAAATGTGGTCTGAATGATGCCTTTAAAGCTGAAAATGTCTTTACTGTTATGGTTTGGACAGGAAAAGGTTTCAGATCCTGCAGCTCTGGGTCCAGCTGGTTAGTGCTGATAGTCTTTGGTCCAATAACAGCTTTTATCTTTATTAATGTACATTTTATTGCACACTTTATTGTTAATGTTGTATACTGACATGATGGGAGGGACCTTTAAGCAACGTGTGTGTTACAACTGACAACTAAACCAGAACTATTGTTAAGACGTTGGGTTTGGGTCACGTCTGTCAGAATAAATCCGACCCACAGACCCACAGACCCACAGACCCACAGACCCACAGATCCACAGATCCACAGACCCACAGATCCACAGACCCACAGACCCACAGACCCACAGATCCACAGACCCACAGACCCACAGATCCACAGACCCACAGATCCACAGACCCACAGACCCACAGACCCACAGATCCACAGACCCACAGATCCACAGACCCACAGACCCACAGATCCATGTGTCGGAGCAGCAGCTGCAGTTAACAAGTTTAGATTAAAACGATTGTAGGAGTCAACGTCCATAATTTAACAACTCGGTGGTTTCATCTGTTGGGAGCAGCGGTGCCAGGAAGTGGGCGGGGCTCTATCCAGGCCCCGCCCCCGCGTTGGATGCCTTGGGTCGGTTTGTGCGTGATCCGTTCCGCCCAATGGAGAGGAAGGGGCTCGCCTCAGACGTGATGACGATGCTGGGGATTCGTCCGATCTGGCCTCTCATGACGAGTCCCTCAGAGACGTCTCCGCTCTGTCCAGGAAGACAAGGGAGAGTTCAGGACACTGAGACAGAGACGGCAGGACAAGAGGAGATGAAGCAGACTATACGGGTAAGGCCAGTCCTGACACCATGAGACAGCATGACGGACGTCAGCAGAGACAGACCAGACCATGAAGACCACACAGACCCAACAAGACGTAGAACGTCGATAAAAACAGGAGAAGCAACCATGAGGAGACGAAACGATCAAAGATAAAGATCTGATAATAAATATTTTACTCCTGGTAAATAACTGAAGAATGTCCTGGACTCACATTTGAGAAGCTGTGGCGTTCACTGAGTCCTCCCATGGAGATGGTGTCATAGGACGTCTGAAGGAGGCAAAGCAGATCAGATGTTAGACGATGAAGTTTCATCTGAAGTTTCATCTGAAGTTTCATCAGAAGTTAACGTCTGAGTTAGCTTTGGCCTTAGCCGACGTTAAAAACAGAACATATCAACATCTGCAGCCTCAGTCATTGTCTAGTTTTATGGAGGCTCCATGCTTCCATCGCTGGTACCTCACTCTGCAGAGTCACGAGCCTTTAGCCAATCAGAACTCCTTTCCTCTGATTTATTCCCCTCGCTGTCCGTCTGGGAGGACCCTGAGAACATGACAGGAACCGCCCTGTGTCAGAGAGCTCCACCCAGCAGGAGGAACTTCAGCAGATGCTGAGCACCCAGAACCAGAAGGTGCTGCAACGACGACATGAAGCATCCTCCCAGGTCCGTGTAAAGATGATGGAGAACGTCAGGAAACATGGTCCACACTTCATCCTGGACCAGGTCTTCATCAGAGTAAAGATTATTTAAGACGCATGAAAGCTTGGATTGACTTGGAGAAAGAAAACTTTTGGGATGAAGGTCTGGAGAACTCTGTGGTTCCGGCTGCTGGTGATGGGAAGGGATCTACAGCAGACAGTTGGAGATGGTTAGGGGACACAGTGTGGGGAGAATCCTCTGGAGGTCCACTGTCATCTCCACAGTCCTGAGCTCCAGGTGGCTCTGACAGCACCAGTGGACCCGATGATCCACCTCCATCTTCAGAAAGAGAGACGTTGCTCCTCCTTACCAGAAGGAACCAGCAGAGGAGACCTGAGACTCAGGAATAATTTCCAGGGTTGTCCAGTCCAAAGATCCTAACTCGGTTAGGATCTTTGGACTGGACCACCAGACAAAGGTCCCAGAGTCGACTGCTTGGAGAGATCAGTCAGCAAAACTGACTGTGGAAGGAAACGTTCATGAGTCTGCTGTCAGTAGATGGATGGATGGATGGATGGATGGATGGATGGATGGATGGATGGATGGATGGATGGATGGATGAATTAATGATGGATGGGTGGATGAATTAATGATGGATGGATGAATTAATGATGGATGGATGGATGAATTAATGATGGATGGATGAATAGATGGATTAAATAATGATGGATGGATGGATGAATAGATGAATTAAATAATGATGGATGGATGAATTAATGATGGATGGATGGGGGATGGATGGATGGATGGATGGATGGATTAATGATGGATGGATGAATTAATGATGGATGGATGGATGAATTAATGATGGATGGATGAATAGATGGATTAAATAATGATGGATGGATGGATGAATAGATGAATTAAATAATGATGGATGGATGAATTAATGATGGATGGATGGGGGATGGATGGATGGATGGATGGATTAATGATGGATGGATGAATAGATGGATTAAATAATGATGGATGGATGGGTTAATGATGGATGGATGGATGGATGGATGGATGGATGAGGGAGGGATGAATGGTTGGATGGATGAATTAATGATGGATGGATGGATGGATGGATGGATGGATGAATTAATGATGAATGGATGGGTGAATTAATGATGGATGGATGAATTAATGATGGATTGATGGATGGATGGATGGATGGATGGATGGATGGATGGATGGATGGATGAATTAATGATGGATGGGTGGATGAATTAATGATGGATGGATGAATTAATGATGGATGGATGGATGAATTAATGATGGATGGATGAATAGATGGATTAAATAATGATGGATGGATGGATGAATAGATGAATTAAATAATGATGGATGGATGAATTAATGATGGATGGATGGGGGATGGATGGATGGATGGATGGATGGATTAATGATGGATGGATGAATTAATGATGGATGGATGGATGAATTAATGATGGATGGATGAATAGATGGATTAAATAATGATGGATGGATGGATGAATAGATGAATTAAATAATGATGGATGGATGAATTAATGATGGATGGATGGGGGATGGATGGATGGATGGATGGATTAATGATGGATGGATGAATAGATGGATTAAATAATGATGGATGGATGGGTTAATGATGGATGGATGGATGGATGGATGGATGGATGGATGAGGGAGGGATGAATGGTTGGATGGATGAATTAATGATGGATGGATGGATGGATGGATGGATGGATGAATTAATGATGAATGGATGGGTGAATTAATGATGGATGGATGAATTAATGATGGATTGATGGATGGATGGATGGATGGATGGATGGATGGATGGATGGATGGATGGATGAATTAATGATGGATAGATGATGAATGAATTAATGATGGATGGATGGATGGATGGATGAATTAATGATGGATGAATGGATGGATGGATGAATTAATGATGGATGGATGGATGGATAGATGGATGGATGAATGAATGATGGATGGACAGATGGATGGATGGAGGATGGATGGATGGATGGATGGATGGATGGATGGATGAATTAATGATGGATGGATGGATGGATGGATGAATGATGGATGATAGATGGATGGATGGATTAATGATGGATGGATGGATGGATGGATGGATTAATGATGGATGGATGGATGGATGGATGGATGGATGGATGGATGGATGGATGGATGGATTAATTAGTGTTGAATGGATGTCAGATGGAACAACTGTGCAGTGAAGCTCAGAGACCAAACAGCTGCTGGCAGATCTTCACCTTTTCAAAGATGCCAGAGTCGTGGTTCTTCAGCTTGAAGCTGGACGAGTGTCTGAAGTCCGGCAGCTCGGCCGTGTCTCTGCTGATGTCACAGGAAACCTGCCGGCTGGCCGGCCGGGAGCCCAGACTGGTCAGGTCGGCCTCGGTGTCGGTCAAACCCTGCACAGACAACCATCTGCATTAAGCCCCGCCCCCTTCCTGTCTGCAGGAGACATGGGAGTCTGAGGCTCACCGATTCGCTGTCTGAGGCGGAGGAGAGGCGGGACTTGGCGCTGCTGTGCCTCCTGTACTGGCTGCTGATGTCGGAGCTCTGACTGGTCAGGGTGGAGCGCCGCGTGGAGATGAAGCTGCTGCTGGTGGAGCGCAGGTCACGAAGACGGACGCAGAGCAGGACGCCCAGACACGGGATGTACTTGGCTAGAGCCATCCTGGAGGAGAGAAGAAGAGCTTCACAGTCTGAGGATCAGCTGACCCTTTGGTCCCAGACGCACTGATCTAAACCCTGACAAGGATGAACTAACCATGTCTGACCACAAGGTGGCAGTAAAAACAACACGAGAGGAAATATTCTGAGCTCATTTATCCTCATGACATCACTGATTCCTTTCTCTGAGTAATTAAATCAAAACGTGTCGGTGTTGCAGTCTCGTTTAGATGTTTACAGCAAAAAAAATAAGAAAATATGCAGATTTTCTCCTTTTTAAGCTTTCTAGACCCTCAATAATCCATGTCCTGTGAAAACTCATCATGTGTGAGAGTTTAATTTCCTGCGGTCCAGTTAACATCCTCAGCCATTAGGAAGTGATTATTTCAGACGAGGTTTACCTCGGATTAACAGAACCATTAAAAACCGGACGCTTCACTGAGATCACGTTAAAAGGTTCAGGTTGTTCTGAAACAGCTGCAGGACATTTTCATTTTCATTGTTTTTATTTCTCACTCAGTGTTAAATAGAGCAGGACAGGAAGAATCAATCTTTTTTTTGTTTTGCTGCAACGTAACACGAGTTCAGCACAAATAGAACATTTTACCTATTTTTGTTGTCAGTTGGAAAACAAAACAGAAGTTTAACATTTTTAGTTTAAAAACTGAAAACTAAGATTAATTCAATAAGGATTTTGTGTTGCTTTAATGCATAGTTGAGAGGAAATTTCTACACATTTTTACACTAATAATAGTGTAAATAATAATGATAATGAGTAATAATAATGATTTATCATTAAAGTTCCTTATTGCAAAGACATTTGATGCTAAATAAAAAAAATTAACAGAAAAAATCAATTGAAGGAAAACAATATATGGTTATCTTACTAGATTATTCATTAAACTATAAAACTCAAAATAAAGCTTTAAAACTGAGCAGCTTCTGTGACCTAACCAGAGCCGGCCCAAGGCATAAACAAACTAAGCTGTTGCTTTGGGGCCGGCAGAGGGCCCCAAGAGAGCTACAGTTCTCACACAGAATGTAGATTTATAAAAACTTAATTTGTAAAATATTTAAAAATAAATCAGTTTAAAATTATTTAGAACTTTATGGATGATAGAAAGCTGTTAGTAGTTTGATAGTTATGTTAGTAGATGGAATTTAATCAGTAGTTTATTCATTTCTGCTGCTTGTGTCATATTTAGTGTAATGACAAATTAATCGATTAATAATAAGTCCCCCCCCCCCCCCGCAGACCCCACAGACCGTAGACTGGGGCCCCTGGGGGACTCACCTGTACTTTGGGTGTGTGATGGCGTAGATGATGGGGTTGTGGATGGCCGAGGCTTTGGCGATGACGGCGGGCACCGAGTTCATGTAGGGAGTCAACATGTCTGCGTACCTGCAGCAGAACCAGAACCAGAACCAGGTCAGATTCACACGCTTCATTAACCCTCATCTGTGTGTCAGGAGCCAATCAGAGGGCCTGGTTGGTGCATTTTAGTGTTTTGATAAAGAAGGTGATCGCTGATGGAGAGAACAGATTTAAAACTGAGTTGCCTGTTCACCTGTCTGCTAATTCTGAGCAAGACTGTCAATTATAAATAAAAAACGGAGGTAAAATTGTCCTAATCATGACACAACAGGAACTATTTTCCTCCCAGCAGTTATTTAAAAGTGATGACTGTAAACCTGGACCATGATCTACTGGATTCCTCCCTCAGTTACACCACACTGCTCTGCTCTATCTGCAGAATGTTTTTCAAAGAGCGCCCCCCTCTGGTAAGAGGAAAAATCTTTGTTTCTGCTAGTGAATGCTCAACTGACTCTAATCCAGCAGTCTGGGAGGATCAGTTCTGCCCCAAAGAGCTTATTTTCTCTTTCATTTATCAGAACATTTATTCTTCACAAGAAAAAACAACAACAGGAGCTCTTATTTCTAAGGAATCTTTAACGTGATCAACAGGAAATGTGATGCTTTCTGAGTTATTTCTAAAGTTATGTCCAAAACATTAGCTGCAAATAAACTCTCTGGTCCGAGCTTTAGTTTAAAGATTGTGGCATATTCGGGTTATTAGAAAAATGTATAAGCCTTGTGTCTTGACATAAAATATGAAAAAGAGGAGTTTGCCACATTTTCAACAGTTACCTGATCTTAACTGTAAGTCAGTTTTTACTGATAGGAAACTTGTCTGACTGAATTTACACAGCTCTCACTGAAACATCGAGTCTCATCAGAGCCAGAAACTACGAAGCAAAAAAATCATTAAAATGTCACAACCAGCCTTTGCATTTGTTTTTAAAGTTGATACATTATTTTAAAACCAGCTTTCTGACACAGGAAGAGCTAAATATACTTTTCTACTCTGTCTTGTACCTTGTGTCTGGTTAAATGCTTAATATCCACAGACGGTGTTGAATCAATAACCGTCACTCCAAATCTTCCTCATGAATAGCTTAACCCATGAGAATTAGCTTCTGACTCAGTGACTGATTGTTCAATTGATTTGAGAAAAATAGAGTATTTGACCCCACTGCTGTCTGACTGTCATTATTTTAACTTCCCTTCTGTCCATTCATTATGTGTATAGCATTAGCTTGGCATAGTGTAGCGTTAGCTTGGGGTCGCATAGCATTAGCTTGGTATAGCGTACCATTATCATTGTGTAGCACAGCATTAGCTTAGTTTAGCATAGCATTAGCTTGGTGTCGCATAGCATTAGCTTGGTGTAGCATAGCGTTAGCTTGACAGCAAAGCTAAGAGTTAAACATTGACAAGTAAACAGGCTGATTATGTGGAGAAAAGTGAGACTTACATGTCCCCTGGCTCTTATTATAAACTATATGTTAGGAGGAACATGCAGACATCTGGCTGCTTACGTCAGTTAACAGATTGCTGATCAGAACTGGAGCAGAAATTATAAAAGCCTCTATCTGAATAATGCCAGAATTTAGCTTTTCTAATAGTTTGTGACAAGGTTTTTTGCCCCACGGAGGCTTACAGGCCCGCTGGGCTCTTCACAGAGAGAGCTATTACATCTCTGGATAGGTACAACGGTAGTTCTCTCAGACAACTGGTCTCCTAACTGCCTTTTCCTCACAGCATTCACCATCATGCAAGTCTTTAGTTAACACAATTAAATTTGAATAACACTTTACTATCACTACTTTGTTCTTGGGTGGACCCTGGTGCACCAATGGCATTCAGAATAGAAAATCTTCACTTTTCCTCAACCTGCAGCTGGAAGTTAGCATGGCTATCGTTAGCTCACAGCGTGATAACAGCAGGTAAGCAAAAGTTGTCAAATAAAGATGGAAGCCCTCGTGGGTTTGTGTGTTGTCTGATTTATTCCGACGTTACCCGGCGAAGGCGGTGAGGGCGACGGTGGAGTAGGGCGACCAGGAGACGACGTAGAGCAGGATGACGATCAGGGCGATCTTTGCCATCTTCCACTCGTTCTGCAGCCGACGGAAAGTCTTCACCGAGTCGCGGCTGCTGCTGTGACTGTGGGTGCTGCCGCTGATCTTCCCCACCGCCCTGCAGACATCAGACACACCGCTCACTGGAGCAGGCCTGACCGGATCCCCAACAGGACACCAACACAACCAGAAACAGAAACAGAAGAACAGAACAGAACCGGAAACGACCCGACTGACCGGTTGGTGGAGCGGATGGCTCTGAAGATGAAGACGTAGCAGTAGATGATGATGAAGAGCGGCAAGAAGAAGACGAAGATGAAGAGCAGCATGGTGTAGGCTCGCACTGACGGGGTGAAGGTCATGTAGTCCCAGGTACAGGAAGTCAGGAGGCCCTCAGGGACGTAGGCACCTGGGGGGGGGGGGAGAGAGAGAGAGAGAGACAGACAGAGACAGAGAGAGAGAGACAGAGACAGAGACACAGAGAGAGAGACAGAGAGAGAGAGAAAGAAAGAAAGAAAGAAAGAAAGAAAGAGAGAGAGAGAGAGAGACTGTGCTGAAGCTGGGTTTCTGCAGGAAACTGTTTTTGTGTTTTTGTTGTGTTTTTGTTGTGTTGTTGTATGTTGTGTTGATGATGTGGTTCCTGTGTTGTTGTGTTGTTGTCTGTCGTTGTGTGTTGTGGTTGTTGTTGTGTTGTTGTGTTGTTGTGTGTTGTTGTGTGTGCTCGCTCTCACTCCAGCCGAAGAACGGCGGCAGGCTCCAGCCCAGCGAATACAGCCACGCCACCAGGAGGACGAGGAGGGCCCGTTTCCGTGACAACACGCCGATGGAGGTCAGAGGGCGCGTGATGACGAAGTAGCGATCGATGGCGATCACCATCAGCGTGATCATGGAGCAGATGCCAAAGAGGGCGCCGCAGAAGGCGTAGAGCTCGCAACCTACAGAGCAGAGAGGAGCCGTGGATCAGCCTGCTGGTCCAACGGGCCGGTTCTGATATTACAACGACCAGCAGAACCAACAGAACCAGCAGAACCAACAGAACCAGCAGAACCAGCAGAACCAACAGAACCAACAGAACCAGCAGAACCAACAGAACCAACAGAACCAGCAGAACCAACAGAACCAGCAGAACCAGCAGAACCAACAGAACCAGCAGAACTAACAGAACCAACAGAACCAGCAGAACCAGCAGAACCAAGCTCATTTCTCTGGCTCTGTCCAGAGGGTTTAACTTTCAGCCATGAGGGACGTTGAGACAAAACAGATTTTCTGGTTTTACTGAATAAACTGAAGGAAGTTGAAGCTGCAGAGAGAATCAGGATCAAAGCTGAAGTTTGGACCTGAAACTTTATCCATTTCATCTGCAGTAGCTCAGTTTGATGTTTTAACTGCAGCGGTTCACAAGCCCCCTAGTGTTGGAGTTTTGCTTAACAGCCAACATCAGGCTCATTTTTCAGCATTAATTTCAACCTGAGGATCACAAAGCTGTGATTTTGGCCCCTATGATGGAAGACGAGGGCCCCTCTCGTTCTGCTCAGGGCCCACATGTCTGTGACGGTCTCCAGACGCACCTTTCTCTCCAAAGATCCACCTCTTGTGCATGCTGGTGGTGAAGAAGATGGGGGACTGGGTGATGCACATCAGCAGGTCGGTGATGGCCAGGTTTATGATGAACATGTTGGCCGGAGTCCGCAGACTGCGGCTCCTGCAGAGACACACAGATTTACTCTAGACCAGCAAACTTCTAATGGTTAGGGTTAAACAGTTTTCTGTCCTCATCTGATAAATAAATTCTGGTTTCTGATGATTTTTTTTTTATTGAAAACTAATTTCTGGAATTAAATGTTCCATTTTTACACCACATCAGCTCACAGGGAAGGATGACACGACTTTACTTCCTGGTATTTTTGTGTTGACAGTCTGGGGTGGGCACGGCCCCCCTGAGCCCACCCATGATTCTGACGTTTGGTTTGAATTTAGCTGTAATTTACCAGGCAGGAAAGGAGATTAGATGCTTTTGTTTCATGCATTATGTTAATATAAATGTATGCAGGCAGGTGGCGCTGTGGGCTGTAAGGAACATCTGGTTTAGTTACATCTATGAAGTCTTGTTTTTGAAATCTAACATTAATTGGTTCCTTAACGTGTATTTGGAAGGAACCGTTCTCAGGTCATTATCAGAACCTTTTGTCTGTTTTTTTAGGGGATTTTAACCTTATGGGTTTAAATTATTTAGTTCTGGGCAACTCAGGGTCACATGTTTATTATTTAAAGAAGCAGCTGAAACTGAACAAGTCAAAAATTAAAACTGACTGCTGAAAATCAGATAAATGTCTATTCAAGCTAAAATAAAAAAACATTTCTTTTAATAAAGTAAAAAATAAATAGTTTTAAGCATTTCTTTTTATTTTAGGACTCAAGATTATTTTTTCTCTACAGGTATCCTCAAGCATCTGGCTTTCTTTATAATACTATTATAATAGTAATAATAATACTATTATTACTATTTAGACCCTTAGATCCAGGTTAAATTTATGGTTTCTGCCAAATCAGTTTTAACATTTTACCTGGAAAAACAGTATTTGCTTTTTGCTTTAGTTTAAGTTAATAGATGAGAAGATGAGGAAAAATGACTCCAGTTTCTGAACTGAAACTGGAAGAAAACAGCAGATTTGGCCGTTTTACTGTAAATTATAACAGAGCAACTCTTTTCCCTGATTGTTTACCTGTTGGACTTCCTGCATTTTAAATTGGACAGAATTTTAGTTATTAAATTATTCTACATCAAACCAAGCCGCTGACATTAATTAATTAAATTTAACAGATTTTTTTCAGGACCTCTCAGAGGCGCCGCAAACAGCGATGACCATATTTGGTCACAGGAAGTCCCGTACCTGCTGAAGGCGTAAATAACCAGGAAGTTTCCGACCACGCCCGTGATGCCGATGACCAGGATGACAGAGCCGATGGTGTAGTGGGCGTGGTCAGGGACGTCCACAGTGGGGAACGGGTGTGGCAGCTCCATCGCCACCTGCAGGACAGAACACACAATTACAGGTAGCTGTGACACGAATAAAAACGTTCCACCTCGTGTTCTTAGCATGCGTGAAACGACAACGAAGACTCTTTGAATAACCGTGAATAATCTGCTGAATCTTTGCTTCAGATCCACAACATCTTCACCATCATCACCATCATCACCATCATCACCATCATCTCCATCATCTCCATCATCACCATCATCACCATCATCACCATCATCACCATTATCACCATCATCTCCATCATCAGGCCTCTATAATCTATGTTCTTCTCCTCTGTGGTCACCGCCCGGCCAAAGGTTCTCCAAAGTAACCCCATGGTAGAACTCAAGGTTCCACCAGCCTCTGTTGAATGTTCCCGTCTGAGGGGTCAGAGGTCACTGCTGTCCAGCTGAAGCTGCTCCCCTGAAAGTCCTCCAGACTCCCTGGATGGTCTCAGGAAGTTCTGCCCTGCAGACGGTCAGATATCCAGAAACCTCCAAACTTTGTTTACAATTTCTGGCTTCAATCAGCTGGAGATGTTTGGTCCTCCAGGATCTTCTCTGGTTCAGAGATTCTGTGGCCTGTGGCGTCTCTCAGCAGCCTGGATCCAGAAGATACGGCTCAGCAGATGTTCCACAGCATCACGGGATTGACATGAACATTTAAAGCAAAATGACGTGATCAGGAAAACCTGAAGCTCCATTATTTCTGTTGTTTAATTGGCCCAAATGTTCCTCATGTTCTGTGTTTTCTGATCAAAATGTTCTCGTCGTTTTCCAGGAGACACGACGATCCTCACCATCTCTGCTGTGCTTCTACATGGCAGCAGGTCCAGTAGACCCAGCAGCCCTTCATGTCAGAACTCTGTAGAACCTCAGCATGTGGTCAGCAGCCTCTCATCTCCTCTCAGCAGAAACATCTCCTGGCTGCAGAAGAAGCTCCTCAGTCTGAGATAAACCCGTCACAGCAGGAGAACGTTCACAGCTTTAATTAAACCTGACGTCTCACAGCATCCAGCCCGGCGTGAAGACGTCTGATGGTCCTCATCTCCTGCTGTGGCCCACAAAACCAGATCAGACGTGAAGGAGCTCAGAGGTCCAAACAGGAAACTGATGATGATGGAGAACCTTCAGAGGAAGGAACTCTGCAGGTTCTGGCTCCGTTCTGTTGGTTCTGGATTCATCCTTAACGGGTTCTCAGCTTTCATTCTCTGGCATCTTCACTAATATCTCAGGTTCTGTCCACTTATGACGTTTCATCAGTCCGCGTCTCGTTCTGCATCTTAGGTACGTTTCCACCGCAGGAACCTTTCCCAGGAACCAGGGCAGGTTCTCAAAACCAGATCCAGATCAGGGGAGCAGAGAGGATTTTTACCCCTAAATAATGTTCTGGTAGGAAGGTGATTAAAACTCCCCTAAACATTTAAAGGTTTGTGGAGTTTTTTTCTCTTTTCATGTTCATGTTAAAGTTTTATTTTCTGTCTCTGGTGATTGTTTCTCTTCTTTTGTGTTTCTGTGGTTCTGGTTGATCCAGGATCTTTAAACTTTGACTTTACAGAAGGAACCAGTGGCTTGTTCTTCAGTCCAGGTTCAGAAGAAGCTGAAGCCTTCAGAGAAGCTCCTCCCTGGTTCGCCAAAGCAGAATTTAGAGATCCAGGAGACCATCAGGTGGATCACAGATCCACTGTTGATGGAGGCTGATGAGCTTCAGCTCTTCATCAGACTCCATGAAGGAAACCCTGCCGCTGCTTTTTTAAAGGAAAACACGTTTATCTGGAGCTGTGGAACAAAAGTTAAACCATTTCCTCTGATCTATCATGCTCTGACTGTAGGGGGCGCTGTTTCTCTGACCCATAACAGCAGCAGCAGCATGGAGGATGAAACTATTCAGCAGAACAATGTTCACCTCAGGTCAGATTTTAACAATGTCTGCATTTAAAACTCTAAGCATTGCTTCTGGTTCTGCTGCGACCCGGTAGATCAACCTCAGAACCACTGATCCACTGATCCGCCTCACATCGTCTTCAGGTGATGAAGAGCAGCAGCGAGGCAGACCATGGACACCGATAAAGCTCTCACAGAACCAGACCTGAACATTCAGACCCAAACAGGTTCTGACAGAACCAGACCTGATCCAGCTGTGAGGAGAACCCAGAACCACAGATTTTAATCATTTTAACCATATTTTAGATTATAAATCATCATAATAAAATCCAGGAAACATTGTAACACCTCAGGGAGAACCATCTGTTTTATCCATTAAAGGCGTTAATTAAATATCAGCTAAATAAACTTAAAGGATTCGTCTTATTTTTCTGTATTAAAGCAGAAACGTTTATACTGTTGGGTCCAAACAGGTCGGTTCTGGAGCCGGACCAGAACATTTCCTCTCTTCTTAGAAATCTTCTGTTTTCAGGCATTTTTCACCAGAACCCCAGCAGGGAGGATAAATGATCCCAAATAAGAGACGCTGTCTGGGCTTAGCCCTCCAGAACCTCCTGGTCCGGTTCTGACAGCAGCCGGGTCTCTCGTGTGATTTGTTCTGAATGTTCCTGTCTGAATGTTCCTGTCTCTGACGTCTTCGCCCCGGGGCCCGCCGTCTGATAATCCGTCCTGACTGCTGGACAGAAGGTCAGCGAGGCGACGGAGCAGGACTCAGCGTTTTGGAGGCCGGGTCACAGCCGGGCCGGGCCGGGCCGCTCAGAACCAGCAGAACCCTCATCCTGTGGGGTTTATCTCCATCAGGACAATTCAGAGACGTTCAAACTGAATTCAGGTGGAAATAATCAGAAAAATGTTCCTGAATGCCGCTGAGGAGATGAAGCAGAACCTCTGCAGGGGAACGTTGGCCGTCGGGTTCTGGAAACGTCCCGGTAAACCCGGGAAGGTCCAGCTGGGTCAAACAGCATCAGTGCTCTCCGACCCGTTAAGGTTCTGGTCACCAAACAGTGTTCAGAACCACAGATTTCTGTTAAAACGGGCTGATTAAGGCAGAACCAGGAGGAAACAGGAAGCCGGACTGAAGCAGCCTGCAGACAGAACAAAGGAACCAGAACCTGGAACACGAGTCGCTGTGAAAAGTTTTAACACCCCTTTAACTTCTGCACATGTGACCCGGTTCTGATAATTTACCTGAGATACGCCTGAATTAAACCAGTTCAGCTCTTCTAACCCTGCGTGCTGATGATGTCATCCACTGACGTCAGCGAGTCAGTTTGTCCGCAGCATCAGTGAAATGGGTCAGAACCTCCAGCTTAATGCAGAAAAGACTGAAACCGCTGCTTTGGTTCAGGAAATGTGAGAATCGAGATCTCTGCTGAGCTACAGAGTACGAGGGGAACCTGGCTGCAGTTTGGACTGGGATCTAAGTTTATAAAACGACCTAAAGTCTGATGCTAAATAAGATGTTATGTCAGGTTTAAGATGCTAAATCAGGTTTAAGATGTTAAATCAGGTTTAAATCGGGTTTAAGATGTTAAATCAGGTTTAAGATGTTAAATCAGGTTTAAATCGGGTTTAAGATGTTAAATCAGGTTTAAGATGTTAAATCAGGTTTAGGGTTTAAATCAGGTTTAAGATGTTAAATCAGGTTTATGATGTTAAATCAGGTTTAAGATGTTAAATCAGGTTTAAATCAGGTTTAAGATGTTAAATCAGGTTTATGATGTTAAATCAGGTTTATGGTGTTAAATCAGGTTTAAATCGGGTTTAAGATGTTAAATCAGGTTTAAGATGTTAAATCAGGTTTAGGGTTTAAATCAGGTTTAAGATGTTAAATCAGGTTTATGATGTTAAATCAGGTTTAGGGTTTAAATCAGGTTTAAGATGTTAAATCAGGTTTATGATGTTAAATCAGGTTTAAGATATTAGATCAGGTTTATGATGTTAAATCAGGTTTAAATCAGGTTTAAGATGTTAAATCAGGTTTAAGATGTTAAATCAGGTTTAAATCAGGTTTAGGGTTTAAATCAGGTTTATGATGTTAAATCAGGTTTAAATCAGGTTTAAGATGTTAAATCAGGTTTAAGATGTTAAATCAGGTTTAGGGTTTAAATCAGGTTTAAGATGTTAAATCAGGTTTAAATCAGGTTTAAGACGTTAAATCAGGTTACTACCATCACCAGAATGAATAACTGCCTGTCTGGACAGGACATCTGAAATCTGATGTTTTTCATCCAACCAGGCTGAGCTGGAGAAGTTTTAAAAAGAAAAATCAGCAGAAATGTTTTGTCTGTAGACGTTCAAAGCTGGTGGAAACAAACGCCAGAAGACCTGCAGCTGGACCTGCTGCCAGAACAGGTTCTACAGAGTTCTGGACTCAGGGGAAATGAAAGCAGATGCACTCCACACTTTTCAGATTTGTAAAAATAAAAACATGTGAATTAACTCAGTCCTCCCTCCCTGTGCAGAGCTGACCCCAGAAATCTGTGGACCCCAACAGAACCACACCAGGCGGATTGAAGGTTCTGGTTCTGTGTGGTTCTGATGCTCCTGCTTCCTGAGATCTCCACATCCGTCATCTCACCTTTCATCTTCAGATGTTCTGCCCGGCTTCTGTTATGGAGGTTTCTGATGCGTTGGGCCCAACGTCTGCTCCAAACCAGAACCTGGAGGTATTAATAACCTGCTCCAGAGAGGTCCGCCTGCAGGAATGTCAGCTATGCCAGAAGATGGAGAACGCTGGAGATCAAACTGTCCTGGAAGCTGGGAGATGTCCATACATGGAGAGCTTTGTGGCACCAGGTGGCTGAGAGGTTTGCTGAAGACCAGGATTAGTGTCTCAGAGGTTTAACCCTGAAGCTGCTCCACGGTTCCTTCACTTAGCGCCTTAAATCCTCACGTTCTACACAGAGAGTGGTTAGGAAGCAGAGAACGGAGCAGCAGTTAGGTTCAGGAAAGCTGCTCCTATGAAGAAGACCTCAGGAACAACGCTGTTAGGAGAGGAGAGACCGAGGAGGAGATGTCTGTTCATAATGACCAGAACCATGCAGGAGAAACCCAACACGGCCGAGCAGAACCTCTCACATCAGCTGTGAAGCATGATGATGATGATGATGATGATGATGATGATGATGATGATGATGATGATGGGCAGCCATTCTGTCCAGCAGCTGAACCCAAACCGGGTCACCAACAGAACAATGAGGTCAAAGGGTTCTGCAGGAACGGCCTAGTCAAAGTCCAGTTCTGACTGAAACGAGGAGGTGGGACCTCCAGAGCGCCGAGCAGAAACCTGGACGACCTGAAGCAACGTTGGAACAGAAGAGCGGAGAGGCTGGTGAACCCAGACAGGAAGGTTCTGGTGATCCAAACAGGTCTGAAGAACCTCCAACAGAACCGAGCTCTCTGATCCGATCCCTTAGCGGTTCTGCTCAGCGCCACGGTGAGATGATCCCACCACCTCCTGACATCATCATCTCTCCCAGAGTTCATCCAACCCAGAAGAACAGGAGCTCAGACGGACCTTCAGATTCTGACCCGGTCATGAGACGGGTCAGCGGGTCAGAACTTTGGTTCAGTCGGGTCAGAACATCAGAACTGCAGCATCCTCTGGGTTCTGCCAGGACGTTCCCACATCCTCTGTGCACCAAACCAGGTCTGGTCCCGGTTCTGAGATCCTGGTTCTGACCCACAGCTGCTGCACACTAACCTGCAGCAGCTGCATCAGAATATTCTTCTGGTTCTGGTTCTGGTTCTGGTTCTGGTGTGCAGGTTGTCTGCAGTCTAACCTCTTCTGTCTCTCCCTGAAATGATTCTTTTATTGTGGAGAAACTTCTCAGCAGCATAAATTCCTGCTGAGTCGTCTGAAGCTGCTGGAAACGTCTCCAACGTCCTTAAAGCCTCAAAGTTCTCAGCAGAACCTGAACCCACCTCAGAGGCGCCGACCCGTTTCTGCTCAGCCTGGTTCCGGTCCGGTCCGGTCCGCTAGGCGAGTCTGGAGGTAAAAACGGCCTGAAGACACAACGACTGGTCTTCATGTCTAACCATCACTGAGGAGGAGAAGTTCTCCACCTGGAGATCTTCCAGAGGAACCAGCAGAGGAACCAGTAGAGGAACCAGCAGAGGAACCTGCAGAGGAACCAGCAGAGGAACCTGCAGAGGAACCAGCAGAGGAACCTGCAGAGGAACCAGCAGAGGAACCTGCAGAGGAACCAGCAGAGGAACCTGCAGAGGAACCAGCAGAGGAACCTGCAGAGGAACCAGCAGAGGAACCTGCAGAGGAACCTGCAGAGGAACCAGCAGAGGAACCAGCAGAGGAACCAGCAGAGGAACCAGCAGAGAAACCAGCAGATCTGCAGCCTCACAGCGGAAACTTGGCAGAGACCCACCGACCATCGACCCTTCTCAGAACCCACATGTGAAAACCCAGAGGACCGCAGGCTGCCCTCTGCAGCGACCCGGACCTGCTGCCTGGGTCCAGCTGGTTCTGGGTCAGCTGGTTCTGGATCAGCTGGTTCTGGAACAGCTGGTTCTGGATCAGCTGGTTCTGGATCAGCTGGTTCTGGATCAGCAAACTGGACCCAGAGCTGCGTTTTACAGCGGCAGGAGGAACAGAACTGGGTCTCCTGTGAAGCTGCAGGGAGCAGACAGCCTCAGGCTCTGGGCTGATCTCAGCTTCGGACCTCTGATGGTACCGATGGTACTGATGGTACCGACCTAAATCATCGTTATGGTACCGATCTAATTGCTTGTCTGATCGGGTCCGGTCCAGCCCATGCAGATAGAACCCATTTCTACTGCAGGAGACCAGAAAGAAAAGTTCTGGTCTCGGTTCTGGGATGAGGTCCTACCTGGTTCTGACGAGCCCAGCCTGGAGAGGTCCGTCCAGTCAGTCCATCAGAACCGCTCCTCGCTCTAACAGGTTCTGCTCTGATCTCTGCCGCTGTCAGAGTGAATCGGGTCATTTCATGCGATCAATACCTGGTTCTGTTCATGACCCGATAATATTTCCCTCAGGCTGCCGCCATCTGGGTCAGACCAGCAGAACCCAGAACACCTCTCACAGAAGCCCGCTGGTTCTGCCAGAACCCTGCCAGGTTCTGACAGCAGACTGGACCCAGCAGAGTCACTCACCGTGGGGGGTTCTGCTCCGGGGAGCTCCTGGTACCGGCTGGGATCCACGGCCGGGCCGGGCTCGCTCCACGCTGGTACCGCTGGTACCGCTGGTACCGTGGACAGCGCCGGAGCGTCGGAACCGGGCGCCGCGGTGCAGTCCAGCTGCTGGGGTCCGCAGATGGAGCCGGAGGTCCGGGGGGACAGCAGGAGCAGCAGCGCGCTCCTCCCGCTCTCCATGCCGCTGGCTCCGCCTCCTCCTCTGCTCCTCCTCCTCTGCTCCTCCTCTGCTCCTCTGCTCCTCTGCTCCTCTGCTCCTCCTGCGGCCTCTGACCGGAACCACAGGTGGACCTGTTGGAACCACATGAAGTGATCAGCCGCTGTTCCTCTCATTAATATTTATTTTGAGCAGTTTTTGTTCCTTTGGCCTCTTTTCTGGATCCATTTTAAACACATTTTTGTATTAGTTACATTTTATCTTTTTTTGGTTTATTATAATCGTTTTTATGGACATTATTATTATTATTATTATTATTATTATTATTATTATTATTATTATTATTATTATTATTATTATTATTACTCCTAGAACACGCAGGTTCTCTTCATGTTCCTGCAGAGCAGCAAACTGGACCCCACAGTTTATCTTTAATTAAAAGAAGTTATGTAAACGTAGACATGTCATGTTTTAAAATTATGCAAATGTTTAGATTCTCTTAAAGGTACACTGAATATTTTTAATTGTTAAAACACAGCTAATTAACACCTTTAAAATGAAATTACTACTTATTAGTACTTTGATGCAATCAGCTGGTTTCCTCATATAGGACATTATTTTGACCAATCTGTATAATATAATTGAATTTGACTTTGTAAAGAGCCTCGAGATGACATGCTTCGTGAATTGGCGCTATAAAAATAAAATAAAATTGAATTATAATCTAATAAATGACAGAGTTCCCTGTTTTAAAGCCACAGCGTGTCTGCAGAGAAGTGTTTCAATAAAAAATTCAGAAAAGTCAGATTTCTTCTCCTCTCAGGAACCTGTTGGTGTTTTCTAGCCTGAATTCACAGTTTTTTAATCTGCCGTCCCACAAGGTTCCTCGTTAGGCCTCCTTTCAGTTTCAGTGTGCAGAACCGTCAGTTCCTACAGAACCGCTCAGTCCTGATGAAACTAAAAGGATTAAAAAGTAGAAAATGAATTATCTTCCTAAAACCTGTTCAGCCTGGAATGAGTCTGTTTTACAGCTGAAACTGGAGAAAAGCTGTCAGTAACAACCAGTTCAGACCCCAGGAGGCAGAACCAGAGACCATGTGGATCCTGACAGACGTTCCTTCACAGATACATGAGAGCAGCAGCGGTTCTGACCGCATCTCTGAACCTACAACAACTCTGGATCATTTATGGATAAAGAGTTTAATGAAAAACAGAAATAATCAGTGAATAAATGGATTATTCTCTAACGCCTCCACAGTTCAACAGTTTCCTCTTGGTATTGAATATTATAACAACTAAATTAGATCGTTGCTTTGGAAACTAAAACACTCAGCAGATCAAATTTAGACCCAAACAGTTTTAATTTCTCTGGAAAGGTTTGAAAGATAAAAAAATAAGAAGGAAAAGTTAATGACAGCTTCTAAAACACCGTAAAAGGAGACCAAATGACTTAAGCTGGGTTAATATAATAATAATAATAATAATAATAATAATAATAATAATAATAATAATAATAATAATAATGGCTGGGTTATAATAATAATAATAATAATAATAACCAAACCACCAGATTCTGGATCTTTTGTACCTGAAAGCTGCAGGAAACCAGGAGGTTCTGTGAGGTTTTAGCTTGAAGGTCCAAGTAAAGCAGGCGGTTCTGATAGTTTCTGGTTCGTCTTGATGGAGCAGAAACCTCCAGGATCCAGCTGGTAACTCCAGACGCCTCCGTCAGGTTGGTTCTCCTGCTGGTTCTGCTGTCGGTTCTGCTGCTGGTTCTGCTGTCGGTTCTGCTGTCGGTTCTGCTGCTGGTTCTGAGCTCACAGGGAGAAGGACCCGGCTGCACGGCGCTGACGTTTATAAGAGGCGCGGCTCTGACGCCAGATGTGGGTCTGTGGGTCAGAGCAGCAGCAGAACATCCTCAGGGATTACCTGCTGACCTGCTGACCTGCTGCTGGTTAATTCCCATCAGACAGAAAGGAAAGCTGTCTGACACCAGAACCACAGACCCACAGAACCACAGAACCACGGACCCGCTCCGGTTCCGTGTCTCAGGCTGTCTCCTCTCAGCAGGAAGAACCTTCCAGAACATCTGCTGCAGGACCAAACATCTGGAAGGTCCTTCAGTGATTAGATGGACAGGATCTACTCTCAAACGTCTGCCTTCCTAAATATCTCCACTTTCTCTGAGGCTTAGTTTCCTTTTTCAATAAAAATGTTGATTTTTGTTTAAAATCATAAATAAACTCAGAAAAACACCCTGAGAGACAAAAGGAGATACTGGAAGATCTCCATCAAGCTTCAGATCTTCTGAAGGAAAACATATTTCACTTTATTAATAATCTACTTTATTGGTCTTAATTAATTTCGTTTTATTCAATATTTTTATTTTTCATGTGGCAGATGGTTTTAAAATAAATTAATCTTGAAGTAGAAAAGATTTAGACAAAGACCTTTAAGATGAATCCTAATTATGGAGAAACAAGTTGTAAAAGTAAAAAAATCAGGATAAAAACAGACAAAAATAGCAGCTGCTGTGTTTGCAATAATTATATAATATATTTATATTTTAAGGCTCAGCAGGACCTCTGGTCGGTTCTCCAAGAGCTTTCTTCAGGCTCAGGAGTTTCAGGTAAACAGCAGAACCTCAGCAGAACCTTCTAATAGTGGATCAACAAGTCTAACGGTGACGGTCAGAACTAGAAGAGGACCATCAGCCGGTCAGCCCGTCACTCTGATGGCTTCTTCTGCTCCAGAGCCTCTTTTTTTGGTGGAAATACGCGACTGGAGCCAGCGGCATGGATCAGAACTGCATCAGTGGAAAAGACCACTCAGTCAGCCATTACCATCTAACATAGAAAGTACTCCTGGGTCAGTGTGAGCTTCTGCTTTCTGTGTCTCTGCTCTGTCTTCTCTAACATAGAAAGTACTCCTGGGTCAATGTCAGCTTCTGTGCTTTCTGTGTCTCTGCTCTGTCTTCTCTAACATATAAAGTACTCCTGGGTCAATGTGAGCTTCTGCTTTCTGTGTCTCTGCTCTGTCTTCTCTAACATAGAAAGTACCCCTGGGTCAATGTGAGCTTCTGCTTTCTGTGTCTCTGCTCTGTCTTCTCTACCATAGAAAGTACACCTGCATCAATGTGAGCTTCTGAGCTTTCTTTGTCTCTGCTCTGTCTTCTCTAACATAGAAAGTACTCCTGGGTCAATGTGAGCTTCTGAGCTTTCTGTGTCTCTGCTCTGTCTTCTCTAACATAGAAAGTACTCCTGGGTCAATGTGAGCTTCTGTGCTTTCTGTGTCTCTGCTCTGTCTTCTCTAACATAGAAAGTACACCTGCATCAATGTGAGCTTCTGAGCTTTCTGTGTCTCTGCTCTGTCTTCTCTAACATAGAAAGTACTCCTGGGTCAATGTGAGCTTCTGAGCTTTCTGTGTCTCTGCTCTGTCTTCTCTAACATAGAAAGTACTCCTGGGTCAATGTGAGCTTCTGTTCTTTCTGTGTCTCTGCTCTGTCTTCTCTAACATAGAAAGTACTCCTGGGTCAATGTGAGCTTCTGAGCTTTCTGTGTCTCTGCTCTGTCTTCTCTAACATAAAAAGTACTCCTGGGTCAATGTGAGCTTCTGTGCTTTCTGTGTCTCTGCTCTGTCTTCTCTAACATAGAAAGTACTCCTGGGTCAATGTGAGCTTCTGAGCTTTCTGTGTCTCTGCTCTGTCTTCTCTAACATAGAAAGTACTCCTGGGTCAATGTGAGCTTCTGAGCTTTCTGTGTCTCTGCTCTGTCTTCTCTACCATAGAAAGTACTCCTGGGTCAATGTGAGCTTCTGTGCTTTCTGTGTCTCTGCTCTGTCTTCTCTAACATAGAAAGTACTCCTGGGTCAATGTGAGCTTCTGAGCTTTCTGTGTCTCTGCTCTGTCTTCTCTAACATAGAAAGTACTCCTGGGTCAATGTGAGCTTCTGAGCTTTCTGTGTCTCTGCTCTGTCTTCTCTAACATAGAAAGTACTCCTGGGTCAATGTGAGCTTCTGAGCTTTCTGTGTCTCTGCTCTGTCTTCTCTAAGCCCCAGTGGGTGGAGGCAGATGAGCGTTCCCACTGAGCCTGGTTCTGGTTCTGCTGGAGGTTCTCCTCCCTGTTAAAGGGGAGTTTTCCTCTCCACTGTCGCTTCATGCATGCTCAGTATGAGGGATTGCTGCAAAGCCATCAACAATGCAGACGACTGTCCACTGTGGCTCTACGCTCTTTCAGGAGGAGTGAATGCTGCTTGGAGAGACTTGATGCAACCTGCTGGGTTTCCTTAGAGAGGAAACTTTCTCACCAACCTGGAGGATCTGATGGAAGCTGACTTTGGAATGAACCTTGATGATGACGTGCTGTAGCCATCTAAATAAAAAGCTATTGAATTAAGCCGCTCTGGCCTGAATCCCTGTGGTTTTATAACGATCATCAGCTGAAGGAGGGACGGGTTCTGGTGGATCCGGGCTGAACTGGGTCACTGTGCTGGATTATTCATTTCATATCAGCCTGCAGTCAGGTGGAAGAGGGCCTGATCCTGCAGGCTGGAGCTGGCCTGTACTTCAGGGGGCGGCCAGCAGGGGGCGGTGGCGCGCGGCTCAGTGACACCGGTCGGAGAAGAAGAAGAAGCGGCGCAGCTGCTCCAGAACCAGCATGGGGGAAGATCTGCGCTCTGAGCTGCAGGAGTTCCTGCAGAACCTGAAGATCCAGACCAGCTGCGTGGAGCATCCTCCGGTAAGAACCAGAACCTGGATCAGAACCTGGACCAGAACCTGGATCAGAACCTGGAGAACCTGGTCCTGGCTGCAGAGGGACGCTGAGCTCCGCCGAACCTCGTTCCTTTTCTGACGGTTTAAAGTAAAAACTGTTCTGTTTAAACCTTTTAGACATTTTACCTTCAGGAAGGACACATCTGGACCTGGACCGGTTCGCTCTGTGGTTCGGCTCTGTGTCAGAACCTCCTGCGGTCCAGTTTTAGCGCTGAAGAGTGGGTTTCTGCTCTTCATCACAGACACGGAACCAGCTCAGTGTCTCTGCAGAACCTTTCCTCTGACCCGTTTCTTTGATTTGGACCCAAACAGCCGGAACCAGTGGAACCAGAACCTCTTTGGTTAAAGGTTCGGGTTCTCCAGGTCAGGGTTCTGCTGAGGCCGCAGCTGTAAAGCAGGTCTTTTAACCAAATGAAGGAACTTTTCATAACCGGTCTGACTCGTTCCAGCAGCACCGAGCCGCTCTGGCCGGCAGGGGGCGCCACGCTGAAGCGCTGCATGTGTGTCTGAGCTGAGAAAAAGACACAATAATGATAAAGCTTTAGTTATAAAGTGAGTAATACGTCATGGTGAGTAGAGGAAGTTATGAATAACACATGAGGGGAAATCTGGGCGTAAATAAATGAATAAATGTGGCAGAAGCAGTGAAAGGAGGAAAGAGATGAATTCCTCATCATGTCAGGGTTTTCTAATTTTGTGGGACCCACAGAGCTCTGCTGCCTCCTAAGGGGAGAGTGACACGAGGAAAAGAAAAACCAGTAAATACATTTAGCCTGTGGCTGTCTGTGGAGACAGAGTTCCACCTTTTAAAAAAGTGCAACAAATACTGATTCTGTTCATGTTTACATACCTATGAGCAATAGGTTTCTCTGCGTTAACATCAAAAACAAGCAGCAGTCAAACTTGCAGGTAAAGGGTGATAAATGTTTCTTACTGTCACCTGGCCGCATCAGGTTACTGTGCATCTCTAAGAAGCAGATTAATTTCTCCTACTACTGCCTGAACCTCAGCAGCTCCTTTGTTTCCTGATTAATCCAGGTGAGTCTGGCTGGTTACTGAGGTCAGACACACCTGGATTAATCAGTCTGACCAGTAATGAAAGGCAGGAAGTAGTGGAGCTGTGCTTAGAGCCTGTTTGGGATGAGAAAATGGGTTGTGGTGATGTGAGGTGAAACAAAGGCACAGACTTTAAAATCCTCCTGACATGAATGCCAGTGATTGTGTGTGTAGTGCAGCATGAGCATGAATAAACTTACATAAAGTGTGTATAACTACATTATGTGTATGGTAGTAGTTGATGTGTCAGTATATTGTTTTTGCTCCTTTAAGGTGAGTTAACTCCGGTCAGTGAGTCACTAACATGAGATCATCTCTGGTTTCTTCAAGGCGTTCTGTGTCTGAAGAGCCATCAGCCACGGTATCCAGAGGTCTGGATAAAATAAGAGGAGAAGAAGATATATAATGTGCAGAACTGAAATTTTTAAGACACAAGAAAAAAATACAACTAATCTGCCTCTTAGTTCTGCCACAGCTAGGGAAGTGCAGTGAAATTCATGTTCAGTGCAGAGACTCAGAAAGAGGTTATATCCTCAGACAATTAGGCTTCTCAACTCAAACCTGAGTCACTCTGTTTTACACAGCATACTTCACACACTACATTACTCAATACATTAAAGACATTATGTAATTAAAATCACTTCCAAAAACATTAGAATGTACAACATGAAAACTTCCTATTATTATTTTTATTATTATATCATCTAATTAAATACTACAAATCTAATAACGACAATATTAGGAGCTAAAAGCAAAAACAACATAAATGAACATTAAACAGGCAGTTATCTCTTCCTCCATCATTCTCAGATCATCCAGATCTTCATTCAGTTCTCCTGTCACTGGTTCCTATTTTTTCATGAGGAACTTTCATAAATCCAGACTAAGCAGTAGAAAAGCTAAACCTGGAAGTCTATGCTCATAAATCACCACCATGAATCAGCAAAGCGTCACGGTCCGGTTCTGGTTCTCAGTCCTGATGTTCAGCTGTGAGTCTGATCTGGAGCTAGGAGAGGTGACAGGTGAGACGTTCTGGTTCTCCAGGCCTTGACAGGTAAGACGTTCTGGTTCTCCAGGCCTTGCTTTCACATCGGTTCTCCAAGATGTAGCCGGTGGGTGGAAGGTCAGAGAAGATCACCTTCTGCAGCTTCCTCTGCTCCCCTAACGTCCAGCGTACCCTGCAGTGATGCTGCTGGTCTCTCTGCACCAGCAGACGTTCCTGAGGAGGTTCTGAGGGAACCCAGCCGTCCTCAGTGTCCTCTGAAGGTGCTGCTGAGCACCTCCTGGTCCACCATAGGGTGGATGGACCAGGAGGTGCTCAGTGACGTGGACCTAAAGCTGGGGACCTTCTCTACCGCTTCTCCATTGATGGTTGCCCGTAGAAGAACCGAGCTGGCCTTCCTGAAATCCACCAGAACCTCCTCGGTGCTCCTGCGGTCCAGGATGAGGATGCTGGTGGAGCAGCAGGTTGTCAGGATCCTTCAGTTCCTCCTGAGTCATGAGCACCAGAGATCAGCCCTGTGGTCACCGTGCTGTCTGACCTCTGGACAGGTTGGCCTTCATGGTGGACAGCAGGGGCCTGAGGCACGCCGCTGCTGGAGGTGATGGTGAAGGTCTGCTTCTAACAGCGAGGGACTGTTGGTCAGGAGGTCCAGGGTCAGGAGGTCCAGGGTCAGGAGGTCCAGGGTCAGGAGGTCCAGGGTCAGGAGGTGCAGCTCAGGGCGAGGTTCTGACGTTTGAAGGAACATGTGACTGGATCAGGAGCTCAGAGCTCATCCTGGAGAGGTCCACCTCTGATCAGAGACCCTCTGCTGCAGGTCTTCACCGTGGAGGAGATGATGCCTCACCTGCAGGATGTGAGCGGCGCCGTCACCAAGAACCTCTTCCTGAAGGACAAGAAGAAGAAAGGCCTGTGGTTGGTGTCTGCTCGCCACGACCGGCAGGTAGGACCTCAGAACCGGTCCGTCTCAGAACCGGTCCGCCTCAGAACCCGTCCGCCTGGACCGTGGGACCTTCTGGGCTCTAACGGGTCGGTCTTCTCCGTGTCTCTGCAGGTGAACCTCAACGACCTCGCCAAGAAGCTCGGCGTTGGCAGCGGGAACCTGCGGTTTGCCGACGAGGCCACCATGGTGGAGAAGCTGAAGGTACCGACAGGTCCTGAAGGAACGAGGCGGACCTTAGAGTCTGGAGAAGCCTTGGTCCTGTTAGATCGGTCTGGGTCCCAGGAAGGAGAATGGAGATCTTTGAGGAGTCCATCCTGGACCAGAACTCCTCAGCTGGTAGTCTTCATGGGTCTGAAGCTCGTAGTAACGTTGTCTCTGGTCTCCTCTCAGGTGGGTCAGGGCTGTGCCACCGCTCTGGCGCTGCTCTTCGATAAGGACCGGAGCGTGAAGCTGGTTCTGGACCGGGACCTGGTGGAGGGCGGCCACCAGATGGTCCACTTCCACCCCATGACCAACGGCGCCACCATGGGGCTGAGGCCAGAAGATCTGCTGCGCTTCCTCAGGGAGACCGGACACGAGCCCGTCCTGGAGAACTTTGAGTAGGACGGGCTGGACCTGGACCAGAACCTGGACCTGGACCGGGTCCTGAACCTGGACCTGGACCTGGACCTGGACCTGGATCTGGACCTGGACCTGGACCAGAACCTGGACCTGGTCCTGGATCTGAACCTGGACCTGGACCTGAACCAGAACCTGGACCAGGACCTGGACATGGATCAGAACCAGGACCAGAACCAGAGCCTAGACCTGGACCAGAACCTGGACCGGGTCCTGGATCTGGACCTGAACCAGAACCTGGACCTGGACATTAACTGGACTTATCTGCAGGGATCAATCTTAGACCAGAACTTTTGTCTTCTGTGATCTTCATGGTGGAAACACAGAACTTCTCGCCTGATTTTAGCAGAAGTCCTGAAGGTCTTACTTTGGTTCTGAGAACTTGAGCCTCAGGTCCATAAGTCCTGGTTCTGATGTTTAAGTTTAAAGGAGCAGTAAGTGAAGCTTCACCTCCAGGCGGGACGTTCTGTCTCTAGACCAAAGCAATAGATCGACCCCATAGATAAACTGATTAAACGATTAATGATCCAGATACAATGGTGCTAAATGAAAATATTCATCTATATCGTCGTTTTTAAGATTATTATTATTTTAAAGTTAGAAGAATGCAGTTTTTTATTTAAATGCCTGATAGACATAAAAAGTCAACCCATATTTATTAACTTTCTGTGAGCTGTTAGAAATGTAATTATCAGTTTGATGGCAGATAATCATAATAATCTGTAACAAATCGTTATTTGTTATATCAGCAGATTTCTGAAATATCGCCTTTATTTGTTCGCCATTTTTAGTTATTTCCATCTAAAATAATGAATTTTGCTTATTGCTCCTTTAAAGTTTGTCTTCAGTTTCTTTTGTCTCAGTTTCTGGTCTCCAGATTAAACGTCTCCTGCTGACGGTCCGTCTCATTAAAGGTCCAACAGAACCAAAGTGACTCCGGGAGAGTTTTACTGCTTCAGATGTTTCCTTCCCTGCTATGGGTCCAAACTGGAGGCCCAGTACGTACCGGTACCGGTTCTGTTTCATCTGGGAAACAGAACCAAGGCGGCTCTGAGACGGGGAAGAAGGAGCCATGTTGGTTCTGGTGCTGCTTCTCTGGCTTAGTAAAGGCAGGAGGTATCAGGTTCTGCTGGGGTTCTGGTTCTGGACCGGCGCACCAGCCTGTGGTTCTGGATGATCACCTGCAGCAGTCCGGGTTCTGGTTCCGGTCAGAAACACCTCAGCCTCCGAGGTCCTTCAGGGAGGGAAGTCGGGTTTAATAACAGAACCAGAACCTGCAGCCTTTGGACCTCGGCTGTAGGACCTGAGCTGGACCCGGTTCTGGACGGGTCCGAATGAAACATCAGAACCTTCAGAACAACAAGCAGCAGAAATTATCCGTTTAGTGCGAAACATGAAAGAAAGTTTCCAGCAAAGCTTTAAACTGAATTAAAGGCAAATTTATTAATAAAGAACTTTTCAGAAATAAAGTTCTGATTAAAACCTGCCGTGATAAAACGGACCCGGTCAGCACCGACAGCAGCTGGTTCCTAATCTGAGCTCTGAAGAATTTGTCTAAATTCTGATTTAATGAATCCAGATGCTAAATGTCTGTTTTCACAACTTGGAAGCAGAAATAATTCACAGAAATTAAGACAAAAACATTATTCTTTGTTTAATAATCCAGATTATTTAATTATTTTCAGTTTTCTGTAGCATCATTTATTGAAAATGTCTAGAAATAATACCAAGTTTCTTTTCCTCGTTGTTTCAGCTCAAAACTTCACAACAAAACTCATAAAATATTAACTTTTTATGGCTGTTATAAACACGGCTCAGCAGAACGTTTATAAAAACCAAAAGTTAAAGAAGCTTTTAATTTGTCTGCTAAAGCTCAGGAACGTCAGGATTAAATGTTCCTTAACTCAGAGGATCTGTGAGCTTCATTCCTGGTGTCAGAAATCATGGCAGAGAGAGAAAGAGGTGGGGGAGGGGGGAGGGGGCCTGCATCCTTAATGAGGCTCTGCCTATTGTGGCTTTGTTGAGTAAAATTAGCAACTGAATGAAGCTGACCTGCAGGGCCCGGTTCCCAGGAGTCCTTTCACACGCTCCGGTTCTGCTCCGCTGTCATGTTCCCATGTTCTGATGTTCTGATGTTCTGGTTCTGGACCAGGAACCGGCTAATATGTTGCTGAATAAACAGTTTTATCGCTGCTTTTCTCTGAGTCGATCACTAACATTCAGCGTTGATCAGAACAGCAGCACCAGGCCCGGTTCTGTTCTGTTCTGCAGGGCCCGGTTCTGTTCTGTTCTGCAAGGCCCGGTTCTGTTCTGTCCTGCAGGGCCTGGTTCTGTTCTGCAGGGCCCGGTTCTGTTCTGTTCTGCAGGGCCCGGTTCTGTTCTGTCCTGCAGGGCCCGGTTCTGTCCTGCAGGGCCTGGTTCTGTTCTGTTCTCCAGGGCCCGGTTCTGTTCTGTTCTGTCCTGCAGGGCCTGGTTCTGTCCTGCAGGGCCCGGTTCTGTTCTGCAGGGCCCGGTTCTTTTCTGTTCTCCAGGGCCCGGTTCTGTTCTGTTCTGTCCTGCAGGGCCCGGTTCTGTCCTGCAGGGCCTGGTTCTGTTCTGTCCTGCAGGGCCTGGTTCTGTTCTGTTCTCCAGGGCCCGGTTCTGTTCTGTTCTGTCCTGTAGGGCCTGGTTCTGTCCTGCAGGGCCCGGTTCTGTTTTGCAGGGCCCGGTTCTTTTCTCTTCTCCAGGGCCCGGTTCTGTTCTGTTCTGTCCTGCAGGGCCCGGTTCTGTCCTGTAGGGCCCAGTTCTGTTCTGCAGGGCCTGGTTCTGTCCTGTTCTGCAGGGCCCGGTTCTGTACTGCAGGGCCCGGTTCTGTTCTGTTCTGTCCTGCAGGGCCTGGTTCTGTCCTGCAGGGCCCGGTTCTGTTCTGCAGGGCCCGGTTCTGTCCTGCAGGGCCCGGTTCTGTTCTGTTCTCCAGGGCCCGGTTCTGTTCTGTTCTGTCCTGCAGGGCCTGGTTCTGTCCTGCAGGGCCCGGTTCTGTTCTGCAGGGCCCGGTTCTTTTCTGTTCTCCAGGGCCCGGTTCAGTTCTGTCCTGCAGGGCCCGGTTCTGTCCTGCAGGGCCTGGTTCTGTTCTGTCCTGCAGGGCCTGGTTCTGTTCTGTTCTCCAGGGCCCGGTTCTGTTCTGTTCTGTCCTGCAGGGCCCAGTTCTGTTCTGCAGGGCCCGGTTCTGTCCTGTTCTGCAGGGCCCGGTTCCGTTCTGCAGGGCCCGGTTCTGTTCTGTTCTGTTCTCCAGGGCCCGGTTCAGTTCTGTCCTGCAGGGCCCGGTTCTGTCCTGTTCTGCAGGGCCCGGTTCTGTCCTGTCCTGCAGGGCCCGGTTCTGTCCTGCAGGGCCCGGTTCTGTCCTGCAGGGCCCGGTTCTGTTCTGCAGGGCCCGGTTCTGTCCTGTCCTGCAGGGCCCGGTTCTGTTCTGCAGGGCCCGGTTCTGTCCTGCAGGGCCCGGTTCTGTTCTGTTCTGCAGGGCCCGGTTCTGTTCTGCAGGGCCCGGTTCTGTTCTGTTCTGCAGGGCCCGGTTCTGTTCTGCAGGGCCCGGTTCTGTCCTGCAGGGCCCGGTTCTGTTCTGTTCTGCAGGGCCCGGTTCTGTTCTGGAGTGCCCAGTTCTGTTCTGTTCTGTTCTGCAGGGCCCAGTTCTGTTCTGTTCTGCAGGGCCCGGTTCTGTTCTGTTCTGCAGGGCCCGGTTCTGTTCTGTTCTGCAGGGCCCGGTTCTGTCCTGCAGGGCCCGGTTCTGTTCTGTTCTGCAGGGCCCGGTTCTGTCCTGTCCTGCAGGGCCCGGTTCTGTTCTGCAGGGCCCGGTTCTGTTCTGTTCTGCAGGGTCCGGTTCTGTCCTGCAGGGCCCGGTTCTGTCCTGTAGGGCCCAGTTCTGTCCTGCAGGGCCCGGTTCTGTTCTGCAGGGCCCGGTTCTGTTCTGTTCTGCAGGGCCCGGTTCTGTTCTGCAGGGCCCGGTTCTGTTCTGTTCTGTCCTGCAGGGCCCGGTTCTGTTCTGTCCTGTAGGGCCCAGTTCTGTCCTGCAGGGCCCGGTTCTGTCCTGCAGGGCCCGGTTCTGTTCTGTCCTGCAGGGCCCGGTTCTGTCCTGCAGGGCCCGGTTCTGTCCTGTTCTGCAGGGCCCGGTTCTGTTCTGTTCTCCAGGGCCCGGTTCTGTCCTGTTCTGCAGGGCCTGGTTCTGTTCTGTCCTGCAGGGCCCGGTTCGGTTCTGCAGGGCCCGGTTCTGTTCTGTTCTGTTCTGCAGGGCCCGGTTCTGTCCTGCAGGGCCCGGTTCTGTTCTGTTCTGCAGGGCCCGGTTCTGTTCTGTTCTCCAGGGCCCGGTTCTGTCCTGTTCTGCAGGGCCTGGTTCTGTTCTGTCCTGCAGGGCCCGGTTCGGTTCTGCAGGGCCCGGTTCTGTTCTGTTCTGTTCTGCAGGGCCCGGTTCTGTTCTGCAGGGCCTGGTTCTGTTCTGTCCTGCAGGGTCCGGTTCTGTCCTGTAGGGCCCGGTTCAGTTCTGTCCTGCAGGGCCCGGTTCTGTCCTGCAGGGCCTGGTTCTGTTCTGTTCTGCAGGGCCCGGTTCTGTTCTGCAGGGCCCGGTTCTGTCCTGCAGGGCCTGGTTCTGTTCTGTTCTGCAGGGCCCGGTTCTGTTCTGCAGGACCCGGTTCTGTTCTGTCCTGCAGGGCCCAGTTCTGTCCTGCAGGGCCCAGTTCTGTCCTGCAGGGCCCGGTTCTGTCCTGCAGGGCCTGGTTCTGTTCTGTTCTGCAGGGCCCGGTTCTGTTCTGCAGGACCCGGTTCTGTTCTGTCCTGCAGGGCCTGGTTCTGTTCTGTTCTGTCCTGCAGGGCCTGGTTCTGTCCTGCAGGGCCCGGTTCTGTTCTGTTCTGCAGGGCCCGGTTCTGTTCTGTTCTCCAGGGCCCGGTTCTGTCCTGTTCTGCAGGGCCTGGTTCTGTTCTGTCCTGCAGGGCCCGGTTCGGTTCTGCAGGGCCCGGTTCAGTTCTGTCCTGCAGGGCCCGGTTCGGTTCTGCAGGGCCTGGTTCTGTTCTGTTCTGTCCTGCAGGGCCCGGTTCTGTCCTGCAGGGCCCGGTTCTGTCCTGTAGGGCCCAGTTCTGTCCTGCAGGGCCCGGTTCTGTTCTGCAGGGCCCGGTTCTGTTCTGTTCTGCAGGGCCCGGTTCTGTTCTGCAGGGCCCGGTTCTGTTCTGTTCTGTCCTGCAGGGCCCGGTTCTGTTCTGTCCTGTAGGGCCCAGTTCTGTCCTGCAGGGCCCGGTTCTGTCCTGCAGGGCCCGGTTCTGTTCTGTCCTGCAGGGCCCGGTTCTGTCCTGCAGGGCCCGGTTCTGTTCTGTTCTGCAGGGCCCGGTTCTGTTCTGTTCTCCAGGGCCCGGTTCTGTCCTGTTCTGCAGGGCCTGGTTCTGTTCTGTCCTGCAGGGCCCGGTTCGGTTCTGCAGGGCCCGGTTCAGTTCTGTCCTGCAGGGCCCGGTTCGGTTCTGCAGGGCCCGGTTCAGTTCTGTCCTGCAGGGCCCGGTTCTGTTCTGCAGGGCCTGGTTCTGTTCTGTTCTGCAGGGCCCGGTTCTGTTCTGCAGGGCCCGGTTCTGTCCTGCAGGGCCCGGTTCTGTTCTGTTCTGCAGGGCCCGGTTCTGTTCTGCAGGGCCCGGTTCTGTCCTGCAGGGCCCGGTTCTGTTCTGTTCTGCAGGGCCCGGTTCTGTTCTGCAGGGCCCGGTTCTGTCCTGCAGGGCCCGGTTCTGTTCTGTTCTGCAGGGCCCGGTTCTGTTCTGCAGGGCCCGGTTCTGTCCTGTTCTGCAGGGCCCGGTTCCGTTCTGCAGGGCCCGGTTCTGTTCTGTTCTGTTCTCCAGGGCCCGGTTCAGTTCTGTCCTGCAGGGCCCGGTTCTGTCCTGTTCTGCAGGGCCCGGTTCTGTCCTGTCCTGCAGGGCCCGGTTCTGTCCTGCAGGGCCCGGTTCTGTTCTGCAGGGCCCGGTTCTGTTCTGCAGGGCCCGGTTCTGTCCTGTCCTGCAGGGCCCGGTTCTGTTCTGCAGGGCCCGGTTCTGTCCTGCAGGGCCCGGTTCTGTTCTGTTCTGCAGGGCCCGGTTCTGTTCTGTTCTGCAGGGCCCGGTTCTGTTCTGCAGGGCCCGGTTCTGTTCTGTCCTGCAGGGCCCGGTTCTGTTCTGTCCTGCAGGGCCCGGTTCTGTTCTGTTCTGCAGGGCCCGGTTCTGTTCTGCAGGGCCCGGTTCTGTCCTGCAGGGCCCGGTTCTGTTCTGTTCTGCAGGGCCCGGTTCTGTTCTGGAGTGCCCAGTTCTGTTCTGTTCTGTTCTGCAGGGCCCAGTTCTGTTCTGTTCTGCAGGGCCCGGTTCTGTTCTGTTCTGCAGGGCCCGGTTCTGTTCTGTTCTGCAGGGCCCGGTTCTGTCCTGCAGGGCCCGGTTCTGTTCTGTTCTGCAGGGCCCGGTTCTGTCCTGTCCTGCAGGGCCCGGTTCTGTTCTGCAGGGCCCGGTTCTGTTCTGTTCTGCAGGGTCCGGTTCTGTCCTGCAGGGCCCGGTTCTGTCCTGTAGGGCCCAGTTCTGTCCTGCAGGGCCCGGTTCTGTTCTGCAGGGCCCGGTTCTGTTCTGTTCTGCAGGGCCCGGTTCTGTTCTGCAGGGCCCGGTTCTGTTCTGTTCTGTCCTGCAGGGCCCGGTTCTGTTCTGTCCTGTAGGGCCCAGTTCTGTCCTGCAGGGCCCGGTTCTGTCCTGCAGGGCCCGGTTCTGTTCTGTCCTGCAGGGCCCGGTTCTGTCCTGCAGGGCCCGGTTCTGTCCTGTTCTGCAGGGCCCGGTTCTGTTCTGTTCTCCAGGGCCCGGTTCTGTCCTGTTCTGCAGGGCCTGGTTCTGTTCTGTCCTGCAGGGCCCGGTTCGGTTCTGCAGGGCCCGGTTCTGTTCTGTTCTGTTCTGCAGGGCCCGGTTCTGTCCTGCAGGGCCCGGTTCTGTTCTGTTCTGCAGGGCCCGGTTCTGTTCTGTTCTCCAGGGCCCGGTTCTGTCCTGTTCTGCAGGGCCTGGTTCTGTTCTGTCCTGCAGGGCCCGGTTCGGTTCTGCAGGGCCCGGTTCTGTTCTGTTCTGTTCTGCAGGGCCCGGTTCTGTTCTGCAGGGCCTGGTTCTGTTCTGTCCTGCAGGGTCCGGTTCTGTCCTGTAGGGCCCGGTTCAGTTCTGTCCTGCAGGGCCCGGTTCTGTCCTGCAGGGCCTGGTTCTGTTCTGTTCTGCAGGGCCCGGTTCTGTTCTGCAGGGCCCGGTTCTGTCCTGCAGGGCCTGGTTCTGTTCTGTTCTGCAGGGCCCGGTTCTGTTCTGCAGGACCCGGTTCTGTTCTGTCCTGCAGGGCCCAGTTCTGTCCTGCAGGGCCCAGTTCTGTCCTGCAGGGCCCGGTTCTGTCCTGCAGGGCCTGGTTCTGTTCTGTTCTGCAGGGCCCGGTTCTGTTCTGCAGGACCCGGTTCTGTTCTGTCCTGCAGGGCCTGGTTCTGTTCTGTTCTGTCCTGCAGGGCCTGGTTCTGTCCTGCAGGGCCCGGTTCTGTTCTGTTCTGCAGGGCCCGGTTCTGTTCTGTTCTCCAGGGCCCGGTTCTGTCCTGTTCTGCAGGGCCTGGTTCTGTTCTGTCCTGCAGGGCCCGGTTCGGTTCTGCAGGGCCCGGTTCAGTTCTGTCCTGCAGGGCCCGGTTCGGTTCTGCAGGGCCTGGTTCTGTTCTGTTCTGTCCTGCAGGGCCCGGTTCTGTCCTGCAGGGCCCGGTTCTGTCCTGTAGGGCCCAGTTCTGTCCTGCAGGGCCCGGTTCTGTTCTGCAGGGCCCGGTTTCTGTTCTGTTCTGCAGGGCCCGGTTCTGTTCTGCAGGGCCCGGTTCTGTTCTGTTCTGTCCTGCAGGGCCCGGTTCTGTTCTGTCCTGTAGGGCCCAGTTCTGTCCTGCAGGGCCCGGTTCTGTCCTGCAGGGCCCGGTTCTGTTCTGTCCTGCAGGGCCCGGTTCTGTCCTGCAGGGCCCGGTTCTGTTCTGTTCTGCAGGGCCCGGTTCTGTTCTGTTCTCCAGGGCCCGGTTCTGTCCTGTTCTGCAGGGCCTGGTTCTGTTCTGTCCTGCAGGGCCCGGTTCGGTTCTGCAGGGCCCGGTTCAGTTCTGTCCTGCAGGGCCCGGTTCGGTTCTGCAGGGCCCGGTTCAGTTCTGTCCTGCAGGGCCCGGTTCTGTTCTGCAGGGCCTGGTTCTGTTCTGTTCTGCAGGGCCCGGTTCTGTTCTGCAGGGCCCGGTTCTGTCCTGCAGGGCCCGGTTCTGTTCTGTTCTGCAGGGCCCGGTTCTGTTCTGCAGGGCCCGGTTCTGTCCTGCAGGGCCCGGTTCTGTTCTGTTCTGCAGGGCCCGGTTCTGTTCTGCAGGGCCCGGTTCTGTCCTGCAGGGCCCGGTTCTGTTCTGTTCTGCAGGGCCCGGTTCTGTTCTGCAGGGCCCGGTTCTGTCCTGTTCTGCAGGGCCCGGTTCCGTTCTGCAGGGCCCGGTTCTGTTCTGTTCTGTTCTCCAGGGCCCGGTTCAGTTCTGTCCTGCAGGGCCCGGTTCTGTCCTGTTCTGCAGGGCCCGGTTCTGTCCTGTCCTGCAGGGCCCGGTTCTGTCCTGCAGGGCCCGGTTCTGTCCTGCAGGGCCCGGTTCTGTTCTGCAGGGCCCGGTTCTGTTCTGCAGGGCCCGGTTCTGTCCTGTCCTGCAGGGCCCGGTTCTGTTCTGCAGGGCCCGGTTCTGTCCTGCAGGGCCCGGTTCTGTTCTGTTCTGCAGGGCCCGGTTCTGTTCTGCAGGGCCCGGTTCTGTTCTGTCCTGCAGGGCCCGGTTCTGTTCTGTCCTGCAGGGCCCGGTTCTGTTCTGTTCTGCAGGGCCCGGTTCTGTTCTGCAGGGCCCGGTTCTGTCCTGCAGGGCCCGGTTCTGTTCTGTTCTGCAGGGCCCGGTTCTGTTCTGGAGTGCCCAGTTCTGTTCTGTTCTGTTCTGCAGGGCCCAGTTCTGTTCTGTTCTGCAGGGCCCGGTTCTGTTCTGTTCTGCAGGGCCCGGTTCTGTTCTGTTCTGCAGGGCCCGGTTCTGTCCTGCAGGGCCCGGTTCTGTTCTGTTCTGCAGGGCCCGGTTCTGTCCTGTCCTGCAGGGCCCGGTTCTGTTCTGCAGGGCCCAGTTCTGTCCTGCAGGGTCCGGTTCTGTCCTGCAGGGCCCGGTTCTGTTCTGTCCTGCAGGGCCCGGTTCTGTTCTGTTCTGCAGGGTCCGGTTCTGTCCTGCAGGGCCCGGTTCTGTCCTGTAGGGCCCAGTTCTGTCCTGCAGGGCCCGGTTCTGTTCTGCAGGGCCCGGTTCTGTTCTGTTCTGCAGGGCCCGGTTCTGTTCTGCAGGGCCCGGTTCTGTTCTGTTCTGTCCTGCAGGGCCCGGTTCTGTTCTGTCCTGTAGGGCCCAGTTCTGTCCTGCAGGGCCCGGTTCTGTCCTGCAGGGCCCGGTTCTGTTCTGTCCTGCAGGGCCCGGTTCTGTCCTGCAGGGCCCGGTTCTGTCCTGTTCTGCAGGGCCCGGTTCTGTTCTGTTCTCCAGGGCCCGGTTCTGTCCTGTTCTGCAGGGCCTGGTTCTGTTTTGTCCTGCAGGGCCCGGTTCGGTTCTGCAGGGCCCGGTTCTGTTCTGTTCTGTTCTGCAGGGCCCGGTTCTGTCCTGCAGGGCCCGGTTCTGTTCTGTTCTGCAGGGCCCGGTTCTGTTCTGTTCTCCAGGGCCCGGTTCTGTCCTGTTCTGCAGGGCCTGGTTCTGTTCTGTCCTGCAGGGCCCGGTTCGGTTCTGCAGGGCCCGGTTCTGTTCTGTTCTGTTCTGCAGGGCCCGGTTCTGTTCTGCAGGGCCTGGTTCTGTTCTGTCCTGCAGGGTCCGGTTCTGTCCTGCAGGGCCTGGTTCTGTTCTGTTCTGCAGGGCCCGGTTCTGTTCTGCAGGGCCCGGTTCTGTCCTGCAGGGCCTGGTTCTGTTCTGTTCTGCAGGGCCCGGTTCTGTTCTGCAGGACCCGGTTCTGTTCTGTCCTGCAGGGCCCAGTTCTGTCCTGCAGGGCCCAGTTCTGTCCTGCAGGGCCCGGTTCTGTCCTGCAGGGCCTGGTTCTGTTCTGTTCTGCAGGGCCCGGTTCTGTTCTGCAGGACCCGGTTCTGTTCTGTCCTGCAGGGCCTGGTTCTGTTCTGTTCTGTCCTGCAGGGCCTGGTTCTGTCCTGCAGGGCCCGGTTCTGTTCTGTTCTGCAGGGCCCGGTTCTGTTCTGTTCTCCAGGGCCCGGTTCTGTCCTGTTCTGCAGGGCCTGGTTCTGTTCTGTCCTGCAGGGCCCGGTTCGGTTCTGCAGGGCCCGGTTCAGTTCTGTCCTGCAGGGCCCGGTTCGGTTCTGCAGGGCCTGGTTCTGTTCTGTTCTGTCCTGCAGGGCCCGGTTCTGTCCTGCAGGGCCCGGTTCTGTCCTGTAGGGCCCAGTTCTGTCCTGCAGGGCCCGGTTCTGTTCTGCAGGGCCCGGTTCTGTTCTGTTCTGCAGGGCCCGGTTCTGTTCTGCAGGGCCCGGTTCTGTTCTGTTCTGTCCTGCAGGGCCCGGTTCTGTTCTGTCCTGTAGGGCCCAGTTCTGTCCTGCAGGGCCCGGTTCTGTCCTGCAGGGCCCGGTTCTGTTCTGTCCTGCAGGGCCCGGTTCTGTCCTGCAGGGCCCGGTTCTGTTCTGTTCTGCAGGGCCCGGTTCTGTTCTGTTCTCCAGGGCCCGGTTCTGTCCTGTTCTGCAGGGCCTGGTTCTGTTCTGTCCTGCAGGGCCCGGTTCGGTTCTGCAGGGCCCGGTTCAGTTCTGTCCTGCAGGGCCCGGTTCGGTTCTGCAGGGCCCGGTTCAGTTCTGTCCTGCAGGGCCCGGTTCTGTTCTGCAGGGCCTGGTTCTGTTCTGTTCTGCAGGGCCCGGTTCTGTTCTGCAGGGCCCGGTTCTGTCCTGCAGGGCCCGGTTCTGTTCTGTTCTGCAGGGCCCGGTTCTGTTCTGCAGGGCCCGGTTCTGTCCTGCAGGGCCCGGTTCTGTTCTGTTCTGCAGGGCCCGGTTCTGTTCTGCAGGGCCCGGTTCTGTCCTGCAGGGCCCGGTTCTGTTCTGTTCTGCAGGGCCCGGTTCTGTTCTGCAGGACCCGGTTCTGTTCTGTCCTGCAGGGCCTGGTTCTGTTCTGTTCTGTCCTGCAGGGCCCGGTTCTGTTCTGTTCTGCAGGGCCCGGTTCTGTTCTGTCCTGCAGGGCCCGGTTCTGTTCTGTTCTGCAGGGCCCGGTTCTGTTCTGTTCTCCAGGGCCCGGTTCTGTCCTGTTCTGCAGGGCCTGGTTCTGTTCTGTCCTGCAGGGCCCGGTTCGGTTCTGCAGGGCCCGGTTCAGTTCTGTCCTGCAGGGCCCGGTTCGGTTCTGCAGGGCCCGGTTCAGTTCTGTCCTGCAGGGCCCGGTTCTGTTCTGCAGGGCCTGGTTCTGTTCTGTTCTGCAGGGCCCGGTTCTGTTCTGCAGGGCCCGGTTCTGTCCTGCAGGGCCTGGTTCTGTTCTGTTCTGCAGGGCCCGGTTCTGTCCTGCAGGGCCTGGTTCTGTTCTGTTCTGCAGGGCCCGGTTCTGTTCTGCAGGACCCGGTTCTGTTCTGTCCTGCAGGGCCTGGTTCTGTTCTGTTCTGTCCTGCAGGGCCTGGTTCTGTCCTGCAGGGCCCAGTTCTGTCCTGCAGGGCCCGGTTCTGTCCTGCAGGGCCCGGTTCTGTCCTGTTCTCCAGGGCCCGGTTCTGTCCTGCAGGACCCGGTTCTGTTCTCCAGGACCCGGTTCTGTTCTCCAGGGCCCGGTTCTGTTCTGCAGGGCCCAGTTCTGTCCTGCAGGACCCGGTTCTGTTCTCCAGGACCCGGTTCTGTTCTCCAGGGCCCGGTTCTGTTCTGCAGGGCCCAGTTCTGTTCTGCAGGGCCCGGTTCTGTTCTCCAGGGCCCCGTTCTGTCCTGCAGGGCCCGGCGGTGCCACCTGTTGCCGCTGAGCTGCTGCTGGCCCTTTAAGGGATCCAGGAAGTGTGCGGGAGCAGGCGGGGGTGGGGGAGGTGTGTGATGAGGAAACAGGTGTGTGTGCTGACAGGATGATGTCATTCCTGGCTGAGTCACCTGCAGGACGGCTGCAGGGAGGAGGAGGAGGAGGAGGAAGGAGGCCCAGCAGGAGGAGCAGAGCTGCTGCAGGGAGCTGCAGGGTGTGAAGGTGAGCAGGAGACCAGGGAGCAGGAGCAGATCTGAGGCCTTTCTGCTCCTCCAGAGGGTCGATCTGGGCCTCCAGGTCTGAGCTCCAACATCTAAACCTGTTAACCAGGAGATCAGGAACCGAACCTGGAGGTCCAGCTGTGACTGGACCAGAACCTCTGAGATGTTCCACCACCTGCTGGTGATGGATTATAGTCATCAGGTTAGATTTCTCTCTCTGACACCTGATGTTTAATTTATCAACATTTTAATTCCCATTTAACAGTAAAGTAGCTAAATGTGATGTAATATCCAGATTAAACCTTTATTTCTACAGACTCAGTAGAGTTTTAATTCCTGCAGCGCCTTAAAGCTGAATAAAGTTTTAGCTCCTGTCAGCTTCTGGTTCCTCATGGAGCCCAGAACCTTTGGTCGGCACTAGGGCTGGACGATAATTCAATAACTATATATATATATATATATATATATATATATATATATATAATAGACATACATCGATAATAGAAAAAAAGGGTAAATACAAAGTTAAATAGAATAACAGTTTTCCTTCCTTTTGCATTGTAGCCAATCATGTAGGTTAATATTACATCATTACATTCTCCCAGCCAATCACAGTGCAGACCCAGGATGCTCCACTTTAACGGGTTCAGAGAGCGCGCGTTCTTCTTTTGTCTTCAAAAACTTTCAGTTTTGGTAAAAAGTTGGTTGAATCAAGTTTGAATTCAGTGTTTGTGTTCTTTATCTAAAAACAGGTTGCTAAGCAACAGGATAAATGATCAGGGCTGCACTTTAAATATATGTTTTGAATTTGTTGATAATTATTGATATCAATCAATATGATCTATTTTATCAATATGCTTTTTTTCTATGTCGTCCAGCCCCACAAGCAGTTTCCTTATCAAACGCAGTTTCATAATTAACGAGTTCTCTGATCGTTACCATAACGGAGAAAATTAAATGTGGTGCTGCTGGAAGTTCTGGACCAGCTGTTGGAAGTTCTGGACCAGCTGCTGGAAGTTCTGGACCAGCTGCTGGAAGTTCTGGACCAGCTGCTGGAAGTTCTGGACCAGCTGTTGGCTCCGGTTAGTCCAGATGTTGCTGCTGGTTGATCGTTCTCATTAAAACCCAAACATGGATGTTCTCACCTGTAAAGATCCTGAAACACTGAATCAACATGTTTAATATCAAAGAGAGGAAACATGGAGCTGAGAAGGTTTTAGAACCAAAGCAGCAGATAAGCAGGAGGGGAACCAGAGCGGGTTCTGATCCAGACATCAGGACCGGTCTGGTTCCAGCAGATTAGAAAATCATCGGGAACCAGTTCTGGATCCGGTCCATCCTTAACTCCCTGCTCTCTGATGTAAATGGTTCTGGACGTCTGCAGGACACGCGGGTTTCACCATCTAGATCTTCAGAGCGTTCTCCTGGAGCAGGACCTGATGTTCTGGCAGGACGCCGCTTTAAGGCGATTCGGGTCGGTACCGACGTTTAGGGAGCAGGTGGTTCTGCCTGAAGTCATCTGATGACTGTAAACCTTCAGGAGAACTTCCTTCACCCTCATGGAAACAGGAGCAGGCGGCGGGTCAGCCGGGTTCTAACGGATCTGGGCCCTAACAGAACCCTTCGGATCAGGGTGGAACATGAAGTGGAACATTACAACGTAAACTTGAAGCCTTTTCATTTTTCTACGCTGGGTTCTGGTTGTTGAACGCTGAGGTGGTAGAACTTTACTGGACCTCTGGTGGTTCTGAGGTCCAACCGGGCCAGGAGGCGTCAGAACCGAAGCCAGAACTGAGCGTCTGAGAGCAGATAGTCACGGTTCTGTGTGGGAAGCCGTCACATGACTGCAAGAGTAAACAGCTGGGATCTGATAGGGGATGATGGTGATGATGTCATGCAGGTAACACACCTGTGTGTGTGTGTGTGTGTGTGTGTGTGTGTGTGTGTGTGTGTGTGTGTGTGTGTGTGTGTGTGTGTGTGTGTGTGTGTGTGTGTGTGTGTGCGTGTGTGTGTGAGTGTGTGTGAGTGTGTGTGTGTGTGTGTGTGTGTGTGTGTGTGTGTGTGTGTGTGTGTGTGTGTGTGTGTCACCTGACAGGATGTTTAATGTTCAGCTGGTTCAACCAAACGTGTTTTTATGAGTCACCTTTAAATGATTTTCTGTTGACTCGGCGGTTCCTCTTCACCAGCAGAACCTTTCACGGTTCTGCTGGTGAAGAGACAGAAAGCTGGACGGAACCAAAGCTTATCGAGGAACCTGCGGTACTGGTCCAAACCCAGCAGCTTTAAACCAGAACCAAACTCCCTTTAAAACAGCCGGTTTTAATCTAGCCGACTAAAACCGATGGAAACATGTTGCCAGCAGCTTTTTATGCTAAAACTAGAATTAGAACAATAACTGAGTCAGAAATAATGAATAAAATCTAAATGATCAACCAGGAGATGAGATCCAGTTAGATCCGATCCTGGTTCTGAGGTCAGGATTGGGTCTAAAGCTAAATTAGAGGCGACACATGAGAACGTTTTTTATTTGCTCAGAACATTTAAAGTTTTCCACCTCAGAGCCTTTGAATAGAAATATTTTAAACTATTATTGTTTAACTTATTCCTGTTAAACTCTCATCGTCTTTGCTCCAAAAAGCAGAACTCAATAAATTTGTTTATTCAGTTCCACTGAATAAACAAATTTCTCCAATGTGAGATCAATATAGACTGTCTTATCTTATCTTTACTGGGGAGGCAGAAGAACTTGAGTTCTGCTGGTCCACAGGCCCAAAGTTCTGGCTTGACCCGTTGTGCGCTGACCTTCTCACACTGTTCAGACTGTTGGATGCTCCAGGCACTGCCTGATGGCAGAAACGTTAAACCTTACTCCAACATCAGGGAAGGTCCAGATGAGTTTTTCTTCACGGTAAAATCCAGAACTTTGGAATCCTGGGGAGTAGAACCAGCTTTACTCAGGAACTCTGACTAAAGTTAACCTGCCACCCAGATTGATGATGGTAGCTCTGTCCGTTCTGCTCATTATCGATCCGGTTCTGCTCCCATCGGTCCGGTTCAGCGAAAGGAGAAACATTCAGCAGAACTCTCTGAGCTGATTGGGCGAAGCGACACCGAGTGCCCGCCTACCAAAGGCTGGTTTTAGCCAATCACGGTATCAAATCAAGACATAAGCCACAGGTGCCATGAGAAACTACAACTAATGCTGGTTAAGACACTTCTTGCTGTTCTGTCAGAGAAGAAATCGTGGATTCTGACCAATCAGATGTGAGCAGCTCTTGCTTTTTTCACAGCCAGTATGTCCCGCCTTAAACCACAATACTACACCCTGATTGGCCAGAACCGTTATTGGTTTGGACCCAAGCAGTTGCAGCCGGAGCAGTACAAGATGGATTCTCGTGTGTTTGTGACATGTTCACTGATAGTCATCTCATCTCTGGTGAACCTGAGATATTTGAAAGAACCGAGCTGTTCAACTGGTCGACCATGACTAGTGATGGGATTGAGTCCAGCCGGGGATTATGATGCATGTACGATGTCGGAACGTCACTGAAGGTGTACGTTACACTAGTCCGTAGAAAATCTGAGATATGGCTGCCTTGTACTACTGCTTTAGTGGTGCTAGCAGCAGGAATAAGCAGTTATTTCTCTCTTCTCTCCATTTGTGTCTGGACCCACAGTCCAGACACAAATAGAGATGGTTTAGAGGCCGGGCGGTCGTCAGGTGGAAATGACAGACAGAGCTGGGTGCCATCAGCATAGATGTGGTGTGAGAAGCCATCAGAGGATCTACTGAGGACCAGACTGTCCCTCTGGCTGGTTTTAGGGATCCTATCACCGCCAGCAGAGCCGTTCCTGAGGAGTGGAATCTCCCCAGGTCGGTTTGGGTCAAGGAGTTTTAGCTAGCGGTTAGTTAGTTACCTTGTTAGTTCGTAATGCTAACAGGAGTTAGCCTGGCTGCTGATTACAAAATCGACTCATTCTGGATCCTGAGCTGAGGTCAGACTCACAGACTTCAGCTCTGTGGGGGGAAACAGCGCCACCATCAGGGCAGACTGGACATTACACAGCTTGACTCTGAGATTCTAACCTTTTAGACTCAGAACGCAGTGAAAACCCTGTTCCTACTGGACCTCCATCCTCCAGCGAACCTCGTAATGAGTGGCACATCGACACAGTTCGTCTCAGAAAACTCTTTGTGTTTGATTTTTTTTTTCAGCTTTTTGTCCTCAGTCTCATTTGGCCGAGCTCTTTGTGCAGCGAGACGGAGCGAGGGGGGGGGGGGGGGGGGGGGGGGGGACGTCTCATTAACGCGTTCTGACAGTAATCAGCTTTTTAAAGGGACATAAACGCCAACGAGTTTGTCCAGCTGTCTGCCGTCCAACAAAAGACATGAAGATTAAAGGTTCTGGACTGGATTCTGTCTGCAACGCTAGAAAGGAGAAGGTTATAAAGATGATTTAAAGAGATTAGAGTGTTACATAAAAACTTTAAATACACTTTAACTCAAGAGCAGATCAAAAGAAGTGAAATAACTAAAATTATTAACAGGCCTCTGTCAGTTTTCCTAACTTTACTGGTTATAAATGGTAGAAGTCCTGCAGACTGACAGAACCAGGGCGGCCACCTGACCAACGCCGGCAGGTAAGGCAGGTGAAGTGCCTTGCCCAAAGACACCATGACTGAGCTGGCTGGAGCAGGGATTTGAACCGGCAACCCGTCAGTTACAGGACCAATGCCTAGCCCCTAAACTGTCACCGAAAACTAAAGATAAAACAAAAAGCCTTAGAAGTTGATAAATTTTTCTCTTTATCAAAATGACAAATTAAACCTTTTAAAATTCATTTAAATATAAAATCATATTTTCTTCAGAGGAAAACTGTAAAACGGAAGAATAATAAATCCTGACGACTCTCAGGTTCTTCCTCTGACCTGAAACCTTCAGGACAGCGTTGAGGTGAAACATCTGAGGAGGAACGGCGACCTAAACTGAACCCGGAGGAGGAAAGACGGCGTTTGGACCTTCTGGACCTTCAGAACCAGCGCTGGTTCTGGCCGCTCTGTTTCCTCCTGACTGCAGCGCAGCGCCGCCATATTGGACAGGCAGCTCCCTGCTGATCCAGATTAACATCTGAGGAGGAACCAGAACCTCTGGGGCCCGTTTGGCTTCCTGCCGGGTCGAGCTGCAGCTGCAGCAGCGCCGATAAGCTCCATCAGAAAGTTCTGTTGCCCCGGACCGGACCGGACCCGCCCGGAGCCGGAAAACAGGCGCGACACTTTCCACAGCAGGAACACACGTGGCTCCAGGCCCGTCTGTGGTTCTGGTTCTGGGTCGATGTTTCCTGAAGCTGATCTGTGATCCGCTGTGGCAGAAGAGTTGGACCCAGAGCTGCAGAACCTCTGAGTCAGGGTTCGGTACCGTTTACTGGCCCGGTTGGTCAAAAGGTCCATTTAAGCAGAACCTGTCGGGTCAGGATACATAAATCATGTTTTTACTTTCAGAACCAGGAGGCAGCAGAACTCCTTCCTGCCTGAGAACCGTCATCCTGACCTCCTGTTCTGACCCGAAAGCTGCTTCAGGGTCCGATTCACACCAGAACCGGTCCCACTTTAACAAACCTTTGTTTTCCAAGCACACAGACGCTTTATGAGCAGAACGTGGGTTTCAGTGAGGAGCCTCGGCGTCGTCTGATCCAGTTGGACCCGGTTTGGGCCCGGTTTAATAGAAGCCAGGCGGCGCATTCTGCAGCAGAGGAATGTTTGAGGTTCTGCTGCGGTTCTGCTGCGGTCCAGATGAGATCTCCACCCAGACGGAGCCGAGCTGCAGCCGCTTCTGTTTCATTAAACAGACTCACAGCCGAGCTCAGCGGTTCTGTCCAGCTTTAACTCGGGTTCTGTACGGTTCTGCTCACACACTTTGGGCCTGGGTGTCGCAGAAGGAGATGAAATCGGTTCTGATCCGTCGTCAGCAAACAGCTGCTGGTTGTTTTACAGTGACTGGCTTCATTTTTACGATGCGGTCCATTTGCCTTCAGTACCAGAACAGCTGAGCTTAAACAACATACTGACTGGACCTCTCAGAAACCCGACACAAACCATCAGAACCAGAACAAACGGGCCAGAACTCAGAGACAGGCCAAACCCATGCTGCTGCTGCAGGTCTTTCCTCCGGCTGCAGCAGCACTGCAGTGTTCTGTCTGCATGGTCCGGTCACACCGGTTCGGATCAGAACCAACGGGTCAGCGGGGCTGGTGTGTCCTCAGCCGCTCCGGCAGAACCAGGCTGCCACGGATCGATGCTCACACGCTTCTAACGCGATCGATGAGCGGATCGATGCAGCTGCTGACCCACAGCAGAGCTGCTCGGTCAGCTCACAGCTGGAACCGCCGACCCGATGGACCGGGTCAGGGTTCAGAACCTGCCGCTGAGTCAGAGAGGAAGCCCATTGGTCAGCCGGCGCCGAGCATCGGACCGCAGAGCAGAGAGCAGCTGCTGGACGCCGTTTATATTTATATCTGGATTTATTGAGTTTATTACCTTAAAGTTACCAAGTTATTTATAATATTATTGTTTTATAATCTTTGAATGTGGTTATATTACTATTTTCCTTCTCTGTAAAATTATATTTATTTAAATAAATACAACAAATTAACAAGTTTAGGTAAATAAAAAGGTGGATAGATGCAAGAGAAAAAGGTGATAAATTTAAATTCTATTCTTCTCAGAGAAATAAATGTTTTTCTGGGTTAAACTCGTCCCCCACTGAGCGGTGCAGGGGGGGGGGGGGGGGGGGGGGTCAGAGTCAGGGGCCCAGAGTTTCAAACCGGCAACCTTTGAGGCCTCTTTAGGATGCAGACCTCCACCTCCCATTTCATAAACTTTGTTTTTTAAAAGATTGAAATGTTTTCAGATTTTGCCCATTTTTATCCTCCTATAATCAACTTTATTCAGAGAAGTTTAGTTGCAGTAATAATAATAATAATAATAATATTAATAATAATAATAATAATAATAATAATAATAATAATAATGTAGAGCCGGACTTCCTGAAGAACATGTTATGTGGTTTTATTGAGTTTTATTTGTTTTAATTTCGTTTTATTAAATTTAATTTTGTTTTTTTGGGTTTTTAATACTTTTTATTTCGTTTTATTAATTCTAATTTAGTTTTATTGAGTTGTATTGAATTTTATTAGTTTATATTGAGTTTTAATTCGTTTTATTTGGTTTTATTTATTTGAATTTATTAAAATGTTGTGCTAAGTTTTATCTTTATTTATGTTAATTATGTTTTATTTATTTTAATGTAGTTTTATTTAGTTTCGGGTGGTTTTATTTATTAGAATTTAAATTTAGTTTCATTAAGTTTTACTTGGATTTATTTCGTTTTATTTGGTTTTATTTATTTTAAATTAGTTTAATTTAATATTTATATGGAGTTTTATGTTTAATTTAGTTTTATATGGATTTATTTAGTTTTATTTATTCTAGATTAGTTTTATTATCTTTAATGAATCCACAGCGGGACTTTTTTCTGTTAAACAAATTAAGGAAACTATAACTGGACCCGCCCAGCTAAATCAGCCCCAGAACCGGAACCAGCGGGACCAGCAGCCCTCTGCCCCTTCACGCGCACAGACCAGCGCGCTCCCGGCCGTGCACGCGCCTGCGCTCGGCCCCGCGCTGCAGGTAGTAGCCCCGCCCCCTCCGCTCCACACAATACCGCCGCTCCGGCTCCGTCCCGTCCGGGTCCAGACTCCGCTGTCCGGTTCCGAGGGGCCACAGATCCAGACCCGGTGAAGGTTCTGCTCGTCCAGCCAAGGTGAGCTGCTCTGCCGAACCTCGGTGGTTCTGGTTCTGACCGGGTTCGTCTGCTTGCTGCGATGCTTTAACACGGAGCAGCCGCTGCTCCGCAGTCGGTTCCGGTTCTGCGGCTGACGGTTCTGCCCGGTTCGGCCTGTCTCCGGCCTCCGGAGCGGACCCGGTTCCGGTCGGGTTCGCCGCTGGCCGCTCCGGGTTCTTTGTTCCGGGAAGTTCTCTGGAAGTGATGTCATGCTTCCAGCTCCGGACTCCGGCTGGAAAACCACGGCGGTTCTGCCGGTTCTGCTCACCGTGGGTTCGGTTCGGGGTTCGTTCCGGTGGGATGTGGATGGTTCCGGTTCAGGAAGGATCCTCGGCGTGGGTTCGTGGGTTTTATGAACTCCCGGTTCCGGATGTTTTCCCCCCGGGAAGGACATGAGGGGCAGTTCTGACTCGGATGTGGTTCTGGTTCTGGTTCTGGTGCCACCGGAACAAAGTTCCTGGTCCACATCAGTCCGCCGGGACGCCGGGTTTGTTCCCCCAGAAACTCTGGGTCTGCGTTTCGTTTCTTTGTTCTATCAGAACAACGAGCAGAACTTTAATGGAACCCGAGCAAAGAGACCCAGAACCAGAGTTCTGCCGAACCGGACCAGCAGGATTTATCCAGAACCTTCATTCTTGGTCCCAGAACCCCTCCAGCTGATTGTTGGTGCTGTTCCTCAGAGAGGAGAACTTCTCCAGACTCCATGGAAACAAACTCAAACTTCCTCAGAAGCTTTGGACCCAAAACTGCTGCAGCAGCGCTGAGCTCCTGGTTCTGGTGGTACCGGTCCAGATGTTCTGACCCTGAGAATAACCAGTGACTAGATTTAAGGTGAAGAACTTTGAAATGGGTCCGGCTGCTGAGGTTCTGGAAATCAGAACACGGTTCTGTTCTGAAATGAAAAGGCAAAGCGGGTCCGGTACCGCTGACTGTTCTGCCGGTCCAGTCCTCAGAATTAACAGAACCGTCCAGAATCTCTGAAACCACAAGCAGAACCTCCTCCAGGTTCTCCACTCTGAAACAGTTATTAGTTCTGACTGGATCAGAACCGTCGGCCCAATTACACACAGAGGAGTGGACTTTGGTTCTGGTGGTTCTGGTCCAGCTGATTGGTCGGTCTAATTCTCACCTTTAGGAGAACCCAACATGGTTCCGTTGAGTTTGGGTCGGTTTAAACCGGGCCGTAGAACCTGGACCGTGAACGGTTCTGGAGACGTGAAGCTGTGACCCAGCTACTGCTTACTGAGCTGTTCTGTCAGTTTAAGCAGCTCCTGGGTTTGGATCAGAACCAGAGGGTTCTGAGCTGAACAGAACCCATGGTACCGCCTCTGCCGGGCTTTGCTGCTGACCCGGTTCAGGGTTCTTCCTCTGAAACACCTGCTGCTGCTGATCCGAGTCGCTTGGGTCCGGTTTTAGAAGTCCGTTACCAGAACCGGCTGAGGTCCAAAGAGCGGTTCTGGAAAAGCCCAGAAAGCCCGATGACCGGATCAGGGGTTCTGGACTTGCACCTGAACACGTGCCCTTGAGCAAACTGCTGGTGGAGGGAAGAACCGGACCGTCAGGTCCGGTTCAGCCGGGTCAGGGAGGTTCTGCTTGGTGCTGATACTCATCTGGACCTGTTGGAAAGGTTCTGATGGGGTCCGAGGCGGGAGGGGCTCCTGGGTGGGACCAGAACTTGGGTTCTGATTCTTTTGGGTTCTGAACGTTCTAGATCCTTCCAGGTTGTCTTCAGAGGAACTTGTTCCTGACCCATGAGAGGAGGACTGGACCCACAGAACCTCAGACAGAACCTTCTGCTGGGGTTCTACCGGCCGACCCGTTTCAGAACATTGGATGCTTTAGAGGTTCTGGTTCCAAGCTCGGATGTTCTGAAGGACTGAGGACCTGGTTCTGGTTCTGACTGGACCTGGTTGTGACTCGTGTTCTGACCCGGTTCTGGTGAAATGTTGGTTTGTGTTGTGATATTAAAATAATCTCAGGGTGTTCAGGTTCTGATGAGAGGTCCAAATCTTCAGTGGTCAGAAGTTTCTGATTGGATCAGAACAATTCTTCCTGCTCTGTTTATACGGTCCGACTCAGCGACCCATATGACCCAGCGAGGTTCTGACCCGGCTGGACCATGTGACCCAGTGAGGTTCTGTTCTGACCCGGCTGAACCATGTGACCCAGTGAGGTTCTGACCCGGCTGGACCATGTGACCCAGTGAGGTTCTGTTCTGGTTCTGTTCTGACCCGGCTGAACCATGTGACCCAGTGAGGTTCTGTTCTGGTTCTGTTCTGACCCGGCTGGACCATGTGACCCAGTGAGGTTCTGTTCTGGTTCTGTTCTGACCCGGCTGGACCATGTGACCCAGTGAGGTTCTGTTCTGGTTCTGTTCTGACCCGGCTGGACCATGTGACGCAGTGAGGTTCTGTTCTGGTTCTGTTCTGACCCGGCTGGACCATGTGACCCAGTGAGGTTCTGTTCTGGTTCTGTTCTGGTTCTGTTCTGACCCGGCTGAACCATGTGACCCAGAGCCGACAGATTCACCAGAGGTTTCAGTTGCAGAACCTCCTCAGTTTTTATTTATTTATTATTTATTTAACTATATTTAGTCATTTTCCAGTCTGGGTTCAGATAAAAACACTAAACATGATTTAATGTTCTAATCATTCCTGCAACGTCCGTCATCCAGACCCGCTTTTCCCTCCGGGTCGGCGGTTCTGGTGTCCATGCTCCATCTGGACCCGTCTCAGGAGCTAGCTAACCGTTAGCATGTTGCCTCTCTAGCTAACCCAGCGGACCTCAGAGTTCTGGTTCTGGTTCAACGTTCCGTCTCTCAGGGATTTTACACGTTCTGCTCCTTTACTGCGGTTCTGTGGTTCTCCTGGTCGTCGGTTCACAGAAACGGTTCTTTTTGTTTCTCCTTCTCTTTCCCCCGCGGCAGCGTTACAGCGCCACTCACTGGCGTGGCAGAGGTATTACACCGCCTCACAGACCGGTCCCCCTAACAGCCACGGTTCTGGACTGTAGGGGGAACCTGGAGTACCCAGAGAGAACCCACACATGCACAGGGAGAACATGCAGAGAGAGGTCAGCCTGGGATTCAAACCCGGGACCTTAGCAGCTCTTCCTGCAGCGACAGGAAGTGATGTGGAGGAAAACCCGACTGCAGGCGGCGCTGTGGGAACCTTTCAGACAGGAAGCTGGAACCACGGTGGGGTTTTGGCTGCTTTGGGTAGAAAAGATGAAGCTAAATGAAGATAAATCTGCAGGAACAGGGAACCAGGCTGCAGGCCCGGCTGCAGCTACCGGACCAGAACCAGAACCAGAACGGTTCTGAAGCCCAGACTGGCCTCCAGGAATGAACCACGTGAGCCCAGAGCCACAGACGCTGTAATCCTGGCGTCTGATCAGGCTAATCCGGCCTGACCTCCTGCTCTGACCTCCACGGTACCTCCTCTGCCTCCCAGAGACGGGGGAGGCCCTCATCAGCGCCTCCTGCTGACCAGAACCTGCTGACCAGAACCTGCTGACCAGAACCGCTCCTGCTGAACAGAACCGCCTCCTGCTGACCAGAACCGCTCCTGCCTCTGGGTCGGGTCCAGACCCAGGGGGGACTGAGCAGGCGGCGTGTCTGAGGGCGGGTGGGTCCTGTGACTCCTGGTGTGGTAAACAAGCGCTCCCTGGAGTGATCCCTCGGCGCCGCCCGGCTCCTTAATCCGTCTAATTCCTGAGACTCAGAGGTTCTGAGAAACGGCTCCTAGTGGCGCCGTTTCCCTGAATCCCCACCAGAACTCGTCTGGTTCTGCTGCTAGAACCTGTAGTTCTGGTTCTGGTGGTCCAGGGAAGGTTCTGGATCTTTATCACAGATTTTAATTGAATGTAAAGTTTGAATCAGACTTGAATGAAGCTTTTATCTGTTTGTGCAGAAACGGGTCGACCCGCTCAGGGAACCGGGCCTGTCGGTTCTGACGCTGCCTGCAGTGACGCAGCGTCTGCTCCAGCCTGGAATTATCTCAGGCGGTCCGGTTATTACCGGTCCTGGTACTTCCCAGTAATGTCGGGTTTGCCGACCCGAACCGCCTCCTCTGTCATTACCGGGACCAGAACCTTTGGGTTCTGCTGCCTCAGCGAGTCGGACTCTAATTAAACTCAGACTCTGCTGTTTGTGTCTGGTTCCTGTTGTCTGGCCTCGTTAGAAGTTCTGATCCGATCTTAAAGATGTGGTTCTGGTTCTGGTTCTGCCTGTCAGACTGTCCCTGCTGGGATCCGGCTGTAGAACCGGGCCTTAGATGACATGTGGACAGTGCCTGTAATCCCAGAGGGATGAGCGGTTCCGCCGGGTTCCTCTGGCAGCTCACTGTTCTTGGTTCTCCTCCTGCAGGCCGGTTCTGATCCCTCCGCTGACCTCTGACCTGTGTGACCGTGAGATCCGATCCGGTCTGAGCCGCCGGGTCGGTCCGGTAAAAGCTCGGATCTGGGGGTTCTGGGAAGGAGAGGACTGAAGACGTTCCTCCAAGCTTCACAGGAACGTGGACGGAACCGACCCGAGATGTGAGGTGAACCACCTGGACCGGGTTTCCTTCCCTGCGGCGCCGCTCGGTCGTTTGGACCAGAACCTTTGAGACCAGGTAAGAAGCAGCAGCAGCAGTTTGTGGATTTAATGTGGGGGTTCTGCAGTAAAGCTGGTTCTCCTCCCTCTCAGGTCCAAACGGTTCTCCTCCCTCCCAGGTCCAAACGGTTCTCCTCCTGTCTCACCTCTGCCTGGGTCCTCTGGTCTGGAGGAGATGGATCCTCGGACCGCCGGTTCTGGAGAACCAGAAGGTTGATCCCAGAGGGGCGCAGCATGTCCTGGAAGAGGAACTACTTTGCGTCGGGCGGCGGCGGAGGGACACAGGGAGTCCTGGCGCCGCCCACCATGACCTCCATCACCGCCAGCAAAGGGCTGAGCAACGAACCGGGTCAGAACAGCTGCTTCCTGAACAGCGCCCTGCAGGTACCAGAACCGCTGCAGTCAGAACCGACTTTACCTGGAACCAGAACCAGGCCCAGACCCCCGGGTCCGGGCCTGGTTCTGGTTCTACGGGCCGGTACCAGTACGTACCTGGCTGCCAGGGGTATGAATAGTTATGGCCTCTGGGCGGGATTATAATCCTGAATTTTATAAAATTATTTAAACGAGGAAAATAATTAAAGATAAAACAAAATAGACGAGATTCTGGATTATTATGTAACATTTAGGGGATTTAAGGTAGTTAGAGATTAGAGATAGTTAATTACGGATAATTAGAGATAATAATTAGATAATAATTAGAGATGATTAGAGATCAGAGATAATTAATTAGAGATAATAAAGATAATTAAAGATGAATAGGGATAATAATTAGAGATTAGAGATGATTAATTTGAGATAATTAGAGATAATACAGATAATTAAAGATTATCAGAGACAATAATTAGAGATAATTAGAGATAATAAAGATAATTACAGATAATTACAGATAATATTTAGAAATTATATAAAGATAATTACAGATAACTAAATATTAGAGGTATTTAGATATTAGAAATAATTAAAGAAATTTTGAAATTAGAGGTAATTAGACATTAGTGATGGTTTAAGTTAATTAGAGATAAACCCACCAGACGGGTTCCTTCATTAACGGGTCGCCTGAATCTCCAGGAGGTCCAAACCGGTTCAGAACCACAGAGGAGGTTTAAACTCACGGCTGCTGGGTTTTCAGGACTCAACAGAACCGGAGCTCACAGAACCAGGAGGTTCTCTGGGCTCGGTTCTGCTGACTGGGTTAGGTCATGTTTGGTTCAGAGGAACTTGTTGCATCCCGACCAGAACCTTTCACAGCACCGGCGCCATGAAAGGTCCGGTTCCTTCCTGCTCCGCTGGAAACGGGCCTCCTCACGGGCCAGTCACTCAGGATTAAACAGCTGGTTCTGACTGCTCTGCAGCTCCCGCGGTTCCGTCCGGACCCGTCAGAACAAGGTGATGGAACCGAGCCGTCAGACCAGAACCAACGAAGAGGAAGAAGCAGCTGAGAGTCAGACATCAGAGCGGCGCCGGTTCTCCTCTCCGGCCCGGATAGGAGAACCGGCGCCGCTCTGCCGCACCCTGGATCATTTCCACTGACTGGTTCTGTTCGTCGGCGCTGAGAGCCGGCGACCCGCGGAGACGTGAGCAGAAGGTCCGGTACCGACGCAGTGACATATTGGACCCGGTGGGGGGGCAGGAAGGAGGAACAAACGGAGCTGCTCCTGCTGTCCCCCTGTGGTTCTGTTCCTGTTCTGCCCGTCGGCGGTTCTGTCCGGTGTCAGGATGAGATCAGAACAATTTAACCAGCTCTAAATGGACCCGGTTCATCCAGACACATCAGAACTTAATCATTTAAATCAGCCGGATCAGAACCTTTTTATGGCAGGAAGGATTTCTGACCCGTTTAGTTCCAGCACCAACAAACCTTTTAAGGTCCAGATCAGGTTCTATTCTGGCGCTGGCATCAAATAAAGACCAGAACTCTGAAGCGGATCGGACCCAGGACCGGTTCTGGTCGGTTCTGGTTTGCCGTGGAGGTGCAGGACAGCAGGTGCTGACATCTAGTGGTGGAGCTGGAGATAGCAGCCTCTTTAAAGCCCTGACCTCTCTGTGCTACACAGGGAACAGAACCAGGAGAACCGCTGCAGGTTCTCTGAGGTTCTCCCATTCAGACTTTTGTTCTTTCAAAGACGCATCGAATGATTCGGATCAGAACAGGAAGCCTGTTTATTCTAAGCTGCTAAAAACCCTGAGATAAATATTTAAAAAGTCTTTTTAAAGCTGAGAGGCAGCCCGGGTCCAAGAGGCCCGTCAGAAGAAATGATCAGAACCGCGTTAACGGATCTCTGGGACGTTCTCCTCCAGCCGTGCTGATCAGGAGAACCTGCTCCGTCTTCCAGCGTCTCCTCAGACGGACCTCAGACGGTTCCTCTGAAGATTCCCCCCCACACCGTCACTCCGTCTGCAGCTCAGGTTCTGCAGCTGTGGTTCTGCAGCTCTGGCTCTGCAGCTCTGGTTCTGCAGCTCAGGTTCTGCAGCTCAGGTTCTGCAGCTCTGGTTCTGCAGCTCTGGTTCTGCAGCTCAGGTTCTGCAGCTCTGGTTCTGCAGCTCTGGTTCTGCAGCTCAGGTTCTGCAGCTCAGGTTCTGCAGCTGTGGTTCTGCAGCACTGGTTCTGCAGCACTGGTTCTGCAGCTCAGGTTCTGCAGCTGTGGTTCTGCTCGTTCTCCGTGTGCTCGGCTCTGATTGGTCCGTTGTGATCTCAGGTCAGCAGCTGATTGGCTCCCAGAGCCCCTGATGCGGATTTGTCGCCTGATAAAATGTTCTAACGGGTCGGCCGGACCTGCTGCAGCTCAGGAACCGTTCTGCTGTGTGGAGGTCAGTTGGATCTCTGAGGCGTTATTATCCAGAACCTGTTCTTGATCTGAGGTTCTGGTCCAGGCAGGAGAACTCGGTTCTCCTTCACGGTTAGATATCCCGTGACTCTGAGACTTGGGTCTAAAGGTAAAAACCAGACGCTGCAGGTTCTCCTTCCACCCTGACAGACAGGAACCAGGATTAGTTTAGTCAGCACGGTTCTAGATACTCTGACAACGGTCCTACGGCCCGAATGCAGCAGAACCGAGCCCAGCCGGGCCGCAGGATGATCTTTTAGGATCCAGAGAAAATATCTAAAGCTGTCAGAGGTTCATCAGAATCAGTTCAGAACCGATTCTGTGGGTTTGTTCTCCTCAGGTTCTGTTGGTTTGTTCTCCTCAGGTTCTGTGGGTTTGTTCTCCTCAGGTTCTGTGGGTCTGTTCTCCTCAGGTTCTGTTGGTTTGTTCTCCTCAGGTTCTGTGGGTCTGTTCTCCTCAGGTTCTGTGGGTCTGTTCTCAGGTTCTGTTGGTCTGTTCTCAGGTTCTGTTGGTTTGTTCTCCTCAGGTTCTGTTGGTCTGTTCTCAGGTTCTGTTGGTCTGCTCTCAGGTTCTGTTGGTCTGTTCTCAGGTTCTGTTGGTCTGCTCTCAGGTTCTGTTGGTCTGTTCTCAGGTTCTGTTGGTCTGTTCCTCAGGTTCTGTGGGTTTGTTCTCCTCAGGTTCTGTTGGTCTGTTCTCAGGTTCTGTGGGTTTCTTCTCAGGTTCTGTTGGTCTGTTCTCAGGTTCTGTGGGTTTGTTCTCAGGTTCTGTTGGTCTGTTCTCAGGTTCTGTTGGTCTGTTCTCAGGTTCTGTGGGTTTGTTCTCCTCAGGTTCTGTTGGTCTGTTCTCAGGTTCTGTTGGTCTGTTCTCAGGTTCTGTGGGTTTGTTCTCCTCAGGTTCTGTTGGTCTGTTCTCAGGTTCTGTTGGTCTGTTCTCAGGTTCTGTGGGTCTGTTCTCCTCAGGTTCTGTGGGTTTCTTCTCAGGTTCTGTTGGTCTGTTCTCAGGTTCTGTGGGTTTGTTCTCAGGTTCTGTTGGTCTGTTCTCAGGTTCTGTTGGTCTGTTCTCAGGTTCTGTGGGTTTGTTCTCCTCAGGTTCTGTTGGTCTGTTCTCAGGTTCTGTTGGTCTGTTCTCAGGTTCTGTGGGTTTGTTCTCCTCAGGTTCTGTTGGTCTGTTCTCAGGTTCTGTTGGTCTGTTCTCAGGTTCTGTGGGTCTGTTCTCCTCAGGTTCTGTTGGTCTGTTCTCAGGTTCTGTTGGTCTGTTCTCAGGTTCTGTTGGTCTGTTCTCAGGTTCTGTGGGTTTGTTCTCCTCAGGTTCTGTGGGTTTGTTCTCAGGTTCTGTTGGTCTGTTCTCAGGTTCTGTTGGTCTGTTCTCAGGTTCTGTTGGTCTGCTCTCAGGTTCTGTTGGTCTGTTCTCAGGTTCTGTTGGTCTGTTCCTCAGGTTCTGTGGGTTTGTTCTCCTCAGGTTCTGTTGGTCTGTTCTCAGGTTCTGTGGGTTTGTTCTCAGGTTCTGTTGGTCTGTTCTCAGGTTCTGTTGGTCTGTTCTCAGGTTCTGTTGGTCTGTTCTCAGGTTCTGTTGGTTTGTTCTCCTCAGGTTCTGTTGGTCTGTTCTCCTCAGGTTCTGTTGGTCTGTTCTCAGGTTCTGTGGGTTTGTTCTCAGGTTCTGTTGGTCTGTTCTCAGGTTCTGTTGGTTTGTTCTCCTCAGGTTCTGTTGGTCTGTTCTCCTCAGGTTCTGTTGGTCTGTTCTCAGGTTCTATTGGTCTGTTCTCAGGTTCTGTTGGTCTGTTCCTCAGGTTCTGTTGGTCTGTTCTCAGGTTCTATTGGTCTGTTCTCAGGTTCTGTTGGTCTGTTCTCAGGTTCTGTTGGTCTGTTCTCAGGTTCTGTGGCACCTGGACATCTTCCGCCGAAGTTTCCGGCAGCTCTCCACCCATAAGTGCATGGAGGACTCGTGCATCTTCTGCGCCCTGAAGGTAAGGTACCGGTTCTACGTCTCGGGCCGACCCGGTTCCAGGTTCCGCTGTCTCACCCTGGTCTCCTGTTGTCCTGCAGAACATCTTCGGCCAGTTCCAGTACAGCAGTGAGAAGGTTCTGCCGTCAGACGCGCTGCGCAGCGCGCTGGCTAAGACCTTCCAGGACGAGCAGCGCTTCCAGCTGGGCATCATGGACGACGCCGCCGAGTGCTTCGTAAGGCTGGCCTGCAGGGCGTCCGCGGACCAGAACCAGAACCAGAACCCGCTGATGTTCTGTGTGCTTTCAGGAGAACATCCTGATGAGGATCCACTTCCACATCGCAGACGAGACCAAAGAGGACATCTGCACCTCCAGACACTGCATCCCTCACCAGAAGTTCGCCATGACGCTGTTTGAGCAGGTGAGCTCCTCAGAGAGCAGAACCCGGCCAGACGGAACCAGGCGGTCCGGTTCAGAGCTGCTGCAGCTTCCGGGTCGGTTCTGCTGGGACTCCTGTGGGACTCTGCTGCCCTGGGTCCGTCCTGACAGGCGGCTGAACCTGAGAATCTGCAACGATCTGAAGCGTTTCTGTCCAAACGGTTCTGGGTTCTGTAGACGACCAGAACCGGGCCAGGGGGGTTCTGTGTGGGTTCTGTGTGGGTTCTGTGTGGGTTCTGACCTGGCATGTTTCTGCAGTGTGTGTGCAGCAGCTGTGGAGCGTCTTCAGACCCGCTGCCCTTCATCCAGATGGTCCACTACATCTCCACCACCTCCCTCTGGTGAGTCACAGCGCCGCCCGGGTCGTCGCCAGGTAACGCATCCGGGTCGCCTAGGCAACCGCTGACGTGTGTCTGCAGCGGCTAACGAGCAGAGACGGACCCAGGAGAACGTTCAGCTTGTTACCCGCCGGGCTCCTGGGCCGTTCTCCTCCTCTGGCCTGGTTCTCCTCCTCTGGCCTGGTTCTCCTCTGCGGTTCTGGTTCTCCTCCTCTGGCCTGGTTCTCCTCTGCGGTTCTGGTTCTCCTCCTCTGGCCTGGTTCTCCTCTGCGGTTCTGGTTCTCCTCCTCTGGCCTGGTTCTCCTCTGCGGTTCTGGTTCTCCTCCTCTGGCCTGGTTCTCCTCCTCTGGCCTGGTTCTCTTCCTCTGGCCTGGTTCTCCTCCTCTGGCCTGGTTCTCCTCCTCTGGCCTGGTTCTCCTCTGCGGTTCTGGTTCTCCTCCTCTGGCCTGGTTCTCTTTCTGCGGTTCTGTAGAACGTCGCTCCGTTCGGGTCGGACCCATCAGGGTTCAGTACCGGCCAGAAGATCCAGACTCAGAGGATCAGCAGGTGGAGGTCCGCCTTTGAGGCTGTTCATGATCCCAGCAGGACGTTCTGCAGACGTTCCTCCAGGTTCTGCTGAGTGGGCATAAACGGCGCTCAGTGAGAACGTCAGCAGAAGGTCTGGATCAGGTTAAACCAGCCGTCTGCAACCTTTACGGTCCAAAGAGACGATTTTGTCCCCAGTCCAGCTACATGAAACCCGCTCAGAGGCAAAAAGGACATCTTCTGTTGTTCTGTTGTTCTAATTAAACTCACTGGAGGTCATTTTTAAAGAACCATTTCCATCTTCACCAGTGAATATTTATGAAAAGCAGAGAGGTTCCTACCTGGTGACAGGAGAAGCAGATCTGAGCAGGTCACATGTTGGACAGAGAAGATGGTTAGAAAGAGGCGTGAAGGAAGCCATCTACGTTAAGAGAGAGAAAGACCTTCAACAGAGGAGGAGGCCTTAGGTTCTCTAAAACTTACATTACAGCTATAGGATTAATTCCAGCCAATCATCACCTTAACTCTCACCCTCATTCAGGTGATCAAACATCGCTCCTTTAAGCCAAGCCACTAACGACCCTAACGACTCCTCGTTACAGAGGAGTGAACCAGTTTCTGCTGAGTCTGCATGTTATCTAAGCCATTACAGGCCTTTGTTAGGCAGTAGTATAAAGCTTGGTACTCATCATTACTCCAGACTTTTTGAACTGAGAAAGCTTCCTGGAGAGGAAGAGAAACGTCTTCAACTACAGAAAATAAGTCCAGTTGCTTCATTTTTTACCTTTTTTTGAAATGACCATGACCTGATGATTAAAAACATATTGCAGATGTCTTTAGTTTCATTCTGTTGTGAAAATTAAATGCATTTATTCTATGAGAACACTGAACTGCTTAATCCTGCATGTTTTTATTATATAAATGTTTAACAGCGTTAGCTGGTGCTTTAGCATTTTGAGGCGTTGTGGAGGCTCTAAGGAGCCTCAGGCTGCAGAACACTGGGTTACACAGTCAGAACCGGAGATATGATGGAGGATAAAGAAGCAGAACCAAGCAGAACCAAGCAGAACCAAGCCGTCCATTAACTGAGTCACGCCTGAGATGACCTCGTCCTGTAATTAAGAGTTTTAGTAGCTGCTGTAGTCAGTGAGCAGGTTAGCTAGCGTTAGCGACATGATGAGTCCAGAGGACTGTGTCCCTCCTGACCTGCTGTCCTGCTCCTCTTCCTCACCTCTTCCTCAGCAACCAGGCGGTGAAGATGCTGGAGTCCAGGGAGAAGGCGACTCCCAGCATGTTCGGGGAGCTGCTCCGTAACGCCAGCATGGGCGACCTGCGCAGCTGTCCTGTAAGGCTCCCAGACACACAACCCACCACCGTCCTGCTGCTCCACACCTTCACACCTTCACACCTTCCTCCTCCTCCTCCTCAGAGTCAGTGTGGCCAGCAGCTGCGCATGGCCCGGGTCCTCCTCAACAGTCCGGAGATCATCACCATCGGCCTGGTGTGGGACTCGGAGCACTCGGACCTGGCCGAGGACGTCATCCACTCTCTGGGCACCTGCCTGCGGCTCGGAGACGTGAGGAGTTAAATCTGCAGCGGACCTGAAGGTACGGCTGATGATCCTCAGAGAAGGTGCTGACCTGGACTTCTCCCTGCAGCTCTTCTACAGAGTGACGGAGGAGAAGGCCCGGCAGGCCGAGCTCTACCTGGTCGGCATGGTCTGCTACTACGGCAAGCATTACTCCACCTTCTTCTTCCAGACCAAGGTCAGACGCTGGATGTACTTTGATGACGCGCATGTGAAGGAGGTAAGATCACTCTGGAGTCTGGCTCAGGTTCTGCTGGAACCCAGCGGGGAACAGCAGAACCTGACCATGTGCCTGGTTTACAGGAACATGGTCAGGTTCTGCTGGAACCCAGCGGGGAACAGCAGAACCTGACCATGTGCCTGGTTTACAGGAACATGGTCAGGTTCTGCTGGAACCCAGCGGGGAACAGCAGAACCTGACCATGTGCCTGGTTTACAGGAACATGGTCTGTGAGGATTCTATCAGGATCTTTATTCCGATGTTTATTATGTTTTTCACGATCCTTATTACAGTCTTTATAGCTGTCTTTATTATGATTTTAACTACGATCTTTACTGCGATATTTAGGATTTTTATTACGATCTTTAATGCAATCTTTATTGCGATTTTAATTGCAATCTCTAAGATCTTTATTACGATTTTTTAATACAATCTTTATTACAGTATTGATTATGATCTGTATTCTAATCATTATTGCGATCTTTATTACATTTTTGATTTTGATCTTTATGATTTTTGTTTATTATCTTTATTGCAATTTTTATTACAATCTTTATTATAATACTTATTACCTTTATCATTATTGTAATTTTGAAGATCTCTATGAAAATCTTTATTACGATTTTGATTGCAATCTTTATTACAAACTTAATTTTGATATTTTTTCCAATCTTTAAGTTCTTTATTACAATCCGTTTTGCGATTTTTATCATAGTCATTATTGCGATATTTATTACATTTCTGACTACAATTTTTATTATGAACTTTAATACGATCTTTATTGTGATCTTTATTTGCGATTTTTGTTCTTTTTTATTACAATCTTCATTATGATCTATATTAAGGTCTTTATTATGAGTTTAATTACAGTTTTTATTATGATTTTTATTATGATCTATATTACAATCTTTATTATGATCTTTATTATGAGTTTAATTACAGTTTTTATTATGATTTTTATTATGATCTATATCACAATCTTTATTATGATCTTTATTATGAATTTAATTACAGTTTTTAGTATGATCTTCATTATGATCTATATTACGATCTTTATTATGAGTTTAATTACAGTTTTTAATTATGATTTTTATTAGGATCTATATTACGATCTTTATTATGATCTTTATTATGAGTTTAATTACAGTTTTTATTATGATTTTTATTATGATCTATATTACGATCTTTATTATAAGTTTAATTACAGTTTTTATTATGATTTTTATTATGATCTATATTACGATCTTTATTATGAGTTTATTTACAGTTTTTATTATGATTTTTATTATGATCTATATTACGATCTTTATTATGAGTTTATTTACAGTTTTTATTATGATTTTTATGATGATCTATATTGCGATCATGTTTAGCATGACCTGGATGTGGTTCTGTTGGGGATTCATGTCTGAAAACCAGCAGCAGGTTCTTTGCCCATGAAGCATCTCTGCTGTTCTAGTGTGGAGCTGCAGGAGCTCAGTTCTCTGTCCACCTCTGGCGCCCCCTGCTGGTCATCCTGTGGAAATCATCACCAGTAATAACAAAGGCTCTGTTTGCATTTGATGAGTCGCTCCTCCTCTCCACAGCAGATTTACATCCTGCTGAAAACCAAACCTCATCGCTCCAGATTTTCCTTCACAATAACGGAAAATATCTGATGATCCCCCTAACCCCCCCCCCCCCCCTCCCATCCCTCCATACCTGCTGCTCTCCAACAACTTCTGCTTCGCTGTGTCATTCTGTGCGGCTCTGCTCGCTGTGAACACGAGGAAATCCCTCCATTGTTTGGCGGCGCAGCTGGACGGACTGAGGGTGCGGTCAGCGGCCGCTGTGAATACTTTCTGTCCACGCTGCAGACCTCTGCCTCTTCCTCCCTGCTAAACAAACACCCACCGCTTGTTGCTCCGCTGCCTCGCTCTGGGCCGGGCCGCTCCACGCCGGGACGTCCCGTCAGATCAGAGCGCAGCTTTGGAAAACGGAGGAAGGGTGAAAACGATAAACAGGAGCTTCTGCTTTACGCAGAGAGAGAAACGATAAGGAGGACAGGAGGACAGGAGGAGGACAGGAAGAGGACAGGAGGACAGGAAGAGGACAGGAAGAGGACAGGAGGAGGACAGGAGGACAGGAGGAGGACAGGAAGAGGACAGCAGGAGGACGCTTGTTTTTTCCATCAGGGGACGACAGACGGTGAGGCGGGAAAAAGGCCGAAAGGACTTCAGCTGAAATGTTTCACAGATTTACGGCTTAAAGCTGAGATTTTACTGATATTTATTTATTCCACAACACCTCCACAACTTTTTACCAGGTTTAGTCGGGTTTTCCTTTAGATTTGAAGAAAGTTTCCTGTTAGAAGTGAATTTATCTGAGTTTTTAGCAGTTAAACTTAGTTTCTAAAATGTTAAAAATCAGCTGAGCAGAAGAATGAAGTAAAAAAATAAATTCTCAGTGGATAAACTTCAGTATTTCAGCTACAAAGAAGCAGAGATGGAAAACGCTGAGAGGGGAAAGTTTCCAGGTGTGAATAAATAATGAAAATCCTGAATATAACGTCTGTTCAGTTCCTCTGGTGGTGCAGGAATGATCAGAATGAGGTTCCAGAGATGTGTGAAAAACTGACGGCTCCTGCTTCAGAAAGTATTCACACCCCTGAGCTTTTTCAGCCTTGAGAGGGACAGAAGTATTCACTCCCTTTGAATGAGCTCCGGTTTAGATCTTGATTTGGTTTCATATGAGATCTTCTCAGTTGGTTGACGGGTCTCTGACAGGAATACGTTGTGCCTTGAAAAAGTATACACACCCCCAGCTTTTTATGTTTTATTTCATTCCAACTTGTAACTGAAGTGTTTCAAATCTTATTTTCTGTGATGAATCGGCATAAAATAGTCTACATTTGTGAATGAAATGAAAAAATAGGATTTAAAAAAATGTAATAACTGAAAAGTTGCAGATAAAGTATTCACCCCCTTTGCTATGAAGCCCCTAGAACAGGGGTGTCAAACACACGGCCCGCGGGCCGGAACCGGCCCGCGGGCCGGAACCGGCCCGCGGGCCGGTTCCGGCCCGCCGAACAATTTAGTCCAGCCCGGTGGCTAAATGCATTATCATTATTCAAAAAAACAAAAACAGTGTCCTGTCTGGCAATGTGGTAATAAGAATTGTTGTCATAATGGCAAAAAGAGCTCATCAGATTTGACTTTCACAAGTGGAGCAGTACTGCTTTTGCCATAGTGCTCCGCTGGATTTATGAATGTGAATAGTTTTATTATGATTCATGCGGGGAATATCTCAAATGATATGGACACTACAATGGGAAAGTAGGAGAGGAAAGGAAGAACAAGAAGAACAAAAGACAAGGTGAAAGAAAGAGGAGATAAAAGGAAGAGAATGATAAAACAAGTATTGAAAAAAACATTTACTTCGTTTAATTGAAAATCTGCAGTTCCTATATTGTCCACGAGGGGCGCTGTGTTTTAATCAGCAGATGGTAGCACTGAGCTTCAGATGTGGAAAATTGATTTTAAATCATTCCTTAATTTTTATCTGATGTATTTTGTCATGTAGGACAGTGTTTTTAAGTTTCAAAAAATGTGAATAAATGTTTTTCAACATTGTATAATCACTGTGATCAGTTCTTATGCATAATGCACAAGTAAATGTTTAACTGAGTAAAAGTATTGTTGAAATTGCACATACTTTTCTTAAAAACGCTGAGGTTATTCATAATTTGTGTAAAAGTGAAATTCATTTAATATAAAAATCAACAACAAGTCCACATTTATTAGTTCTATTTAATCTTGCAATGAGTTTACTCGTGTGGCCCTCTTGAGATCAGATTAAGCTGAATGTGGCCCCTAAACCAAAATGAGTTTGACACCCCTGGTCTAGAACGTTCTGGTGCAGCCAGTTAACCTGAAAAGTCTAATAGTGAAATGGAGTCCACCTGTGGGCTGTCTAAGGTCACATGACCTGCCAGCATAAACACCTTCCTGAAGACCAAGGAGCTCCAGACAAGTCAGGGTGGAGTTAGAAAAACATCCAGATCTCTGATGTTCCCCTGGAGAACCTTCAGACCCATCATCAGCTGGTACCACAACAGACCTGCCAGGAGAGGACCGCCCATCAGAACCCACAGAGCGGGCCAGGAGGGCTTTAAGCAGAGAGGCAGCACAGAGGTCAAAGGTCACCCTGAAGGAGCTGCAGAGCCTGGAGGATCAGGCGTACGTTCCATAGAGCCGGGCTTCATGGAAGAACAGCTAGAAAAAAGATGCTACTGAGTGTTAAAGATGAGAAGGCTCTGAGTTTGCTAAAAGGCACGTGGGCAGCTCCCCATAAGAAGGAGCTCTGGTCAGATAAGACCAAAATTTAACTTTTCACCCACCAAGGAAAGTTCTGTCTGGCCCAAACCCAACACATCCCATCCATCCAGAACACCGTCCCCACAGTGGAACATGGTGGTGGCAGCATCATGTTGTGGGGACGTTGTTTAGCAGCAGGGACTGGGGAACTGGTCTGAGTCGAGGGAAAGATGGTGCTGAATCCAGGGATGCTCTGGATCAGAACCGGTGTCAGTCTGCTCTCACCTGATGGCCACCAGCTTTAGCTCCTGCAGCAGTTCTCTGCCTGCTGAGGTTCTGTCTCTGTTCTCCCGTCAGATCGGACCCAAGTGGAAGGACGTGGTGTCGCGCTGCATCAAGGGCCACTACCAGCCGCTGCTGCTGCTGTACGCCGACCCGCGGGGGACGCCGGTGGCGGCGCAGGACCCGCCGCCGCGCCTGGACCTGCAGCACCTGAACAAGGCCAGTTACGACAGCGAGGACTCGGGTAACTACAACACAGCTAGGAGACGTAGAGTTAGCCCTCAGGTAACTACAACACAGCTAGGGGACGTAGCGTTAGCCCTCAGGTAACTACAACACAGCTAGGGGACGTAGCGTTAGCCCTCAGGTAACTACAACACAGCTAGGAGACGTAGCGTTAGTCCTCAGGTAACTACAACACAGCTAGGAGACGTAGCGTTAGCCCTCAGGTAACTACAACACAGCTAGGAGACGTAGCGTTAGCCCTCAGGTAACTACAACACAGCTAGGAGACGTAGAGTTAGCCCTCAGGTAACTACAACACAGCTAGGAGACGTAGAGTTAGCCCTCAGGTAACTACAACACAGCTAGGAGACGTAGCGTTAGCCCTCAGGTAACTACAACACAGCTAGGAGACGTAGCGTTAGCCCTCAGGTAACTACAACACAGCTAGGAGACGTAGAGTTAGCCCTCAGGTAACTACAACACAGCTAGGAGACGTAGCGTTAGCCCTCAGGTAACTACAACACAGCTAGGAGACGTAGAGTTAGCCCTCAGGTAACTACAACACAGCTAGGAGACGTAGAGTTAGCCCTCAGGTAACTACAACACAGCTAGGAGACGTAGCGTTAGCCCTCAGGTAACTACAACACAGCTAGGAGACGTAGCGTTAGCCCTCAGGTAACTACAACACAGCTAGGAGACGTAGCGTTAGCCCTCAGGTAACTACAACACAGCTAGGAGACGTAGCGTTAGCCCTCAGGTAACTACAGCACAGCTAGGAGACGTAGCGTTAGCCCTCAGGTAACTACAACACAGCTAGGAGACGTAGCGTTAGCCCTCAGGTAACTACAACACAGCTAGGAGACGTAGCGTTAGCCCTCAGGTAACTACAACACAGCTAGGAGACGTAGCGTTAGCCCTCAGGTAACTACAACACAGCTAGGAGACGTAGCGTTAGCCCTCAGGTAACTACAACACAGCTAGGAGACGTAGAGTTAGCCCTCAGGTAACTACAACACAGCTAGGAGACGTAGCGTTAGCCCTCAGGTAACTACAACACAGCCAGGAGACGTAGCGTTAGCCCTCAGGTAACTACAACACAGCCAGGAGACGTAGAGTTAGCCCTCAGGTAACTACAACACAGCTAGGAGACGTAGCGTTAGCCCTCAGGTAACTACAACACAGCTAGGAGACGTAGCGTTAGCCCTCAGGTAACTACAACACAGCTAGGAGACGTAGCGTTAGCCCTCAGGTAACTACAACACAGCTAGGAGACGTAGAGTTAGCCCTCAGGTAACTACAACACAGCTAGGAGACGTAGCGTTAGCCCTCAGGTAACTACAACACAGCTAGGAGACGTAGCGTTAGCCCTCAGGTAACTACAACACAGCTAGGAGACGTAGCGTTAGCCCTCAGGTAACTACAACACAGCTAGGAGACGTAGCGTTAGCCCTCAGGTAACTACAACACAGCTAGGAGACGTAGCGTTAGCCCTCAGGTAACTACAACACAGCTAGGAGACGTAGCGTTAGCCCTCAGGTAACTACAACACAGCTAGGAGACGTAGCGTTAGCCCTCAGGTAACTACAACACAGCTAGGAGACGTAGCGTTAGCCCTCAGGTAACTACAACACAGCTAGGAGACGTAGCGTTAGCCCTCAGGTAACTACAACACAGCTAGGAGACGTAGAGTTAGCCCTCAGGTAACTACAACACAGCTAGGAGACGTAGAGTTAGCCCTCAGGTAACTACAACACAGCTAGGAGACGTAGCGTTAGCCCTCAGGTAACTACAACACAGCCAGGAGACGTAGAGTTAGCCCTCAGGTAACTACAACACAGCCAGGAGACGTAGAGTTAGCCCTCAGGTAACTACAACACAGCTAGGAGACGTAGCGTTAGCCCTCAGGTAACTACAACACAGCTAGGAGACGTAGCGTTAGCCCTCAGGTAACTACAACACAGCTAGGAGACGTAGCGTTAGCCCTCAGGTAACTACAACACAGCTAGGAGACGTAGCGTTAGCCCTCAGGTAACTACAACACAGCTAGGAGACGTAGCGTTAGCCCTCAGGTAACTACAACACAGCTAGGAGACGTAGCGTTAGCCCTCAGGTAACTACAACACAGCTAGGAGACGTAGCGTTAGCCCTCAGGTAACTACACGCCTCTCTGCAGCTGTTGTCTCCATGAAGCAGCAGCTAACAGCTGGAGGCTGTAGCAGCAGAAGCAGCTCCGTGTTTCATTCATAACCCCCCCCCCCCCCCCCCCCCCACAGGCCGCGAGCCGTCCATCTCCAGCGACACTCGGACCGACTCGTCCACGGAGAGCTACAGCGGCCGGCAGCCCTCCCACCATGAGTCCCTGGCGAGTCGCTGCTCGTCTGACTCCCAGGGAACTGTCGTCTGCACGGAGCGGCCCGGCAGAACCCTGCACGCCTCGCTCTGCAGCCTGGACGCCACAGGTACCGTGAGGGCGCCGCCCTGTCGGCGTGCCGACGCCCCGCTGCAGAACATCCTGTCCTCCACTCATGCTGCATGGTGCGTGAACCATCCCATAATCCATCTGTTGCCCCGCCTCTCATTGTAAGGCCACGCCACGGACGCTGAGCAGCAGCAGCCTCTGAGGAGAGGAGGCGGAGCCACAGACAGGAGGCGGAGCTCCAGCCGGTCCCGCCGAGTTAAACAGGAGCCGTCGTCGGCCGGTTACCACAGCGATGGTAGGCGGGGCTTAGAGCGACAAGAAACACTTAAAGCTTAAATGTTTGAAAATTAACCCCACCTTAAATTTTAGTGGCTGAAAGTTTTCCCCATCAGATAATAAAGAGCAGAATATAAAGCTTTTCCTGCAACACGTCAGCGTCCTTTATTTCTCAGGGAGGAGATTCTCTATTAGGGCTGGACGATAATTAAATAACTATATATATTAATGATAGAAACAAAAGGTCAGTAAAAACAGTTTTCCTTGCTTTTACATTCTATCATGTAGGTTAATATTAGTCATTACATCCAACCAATCACAACGCAGACTCAGGAACCAAGCTCCGCCCCTTCAAAGAAGTCAAAGAACACGATTTGTTTTCTTTGTTAAAAACTTGCAGTTTTAGTAAAAAGTTGGTTGAATAAAGGGTTGAGTTTGAATTCAATATTTTATCTAAAAATGGGTTGCTAAGCAACACCATAAAGTGGCCAAGGCTGTATTTAAAATATGTTTTGAATTTGTTGATAATTATCGATCAATATATTTATTTTATCGATATGCTAATTTTTTCTATATCGTCCAGCCCTATTTGCTGTAAAGTAATTTTCTGCAGAGCTTTCAGAAACAGAGTAATAATAGACAGTGACCAGTAAGGAGTTTAGTCTCAGACAGGTTAGGGCTGAGGAAGCCACGCCCCCTCCTCCAGGTGTTATCAGCTCAGGTAGATTCATTCATGGTTCCTCCTTTCTGGCTCATTCCTCATGAATTCATCCCTTTATCTCCTCTTCATTGCTGCTGTCGGTGTCCTCTGTCCTCCCTCCTGTCTCTCTGTGTCTCCTCTTGTCTCCAACATGGTTGTCTTCTCCTCCGTCCTCCAGGAGAGACCTTAAAGGAGCAGCAGGTTCCTCGGCACCTCCCCAAGTCTTCGTCCTCCTTCTCATCTTCAACCAGTCGCCTCAGAGACTTCAAGGAGACCATGACCAACATCATCCGTCCCTTCTCCTCCTCCTCTTCCTCCTCTCTGCCGGCCGCCGTCCTCTCCCCTGAGATCTCCTCCTCCTCCTCCTCCTTCAGCCAGAACCTCCCTCCTCCGTCCTCCTCCACCAGAGTCCAGGACTGGGAGGCCGACAGCACCAGCAGCGAGTCCAAGTCCAGCGCCTCAGGAGGAGCGGGGAGGTACCGGCCGGCTTGGAGGCCACGGAGGGAGACGCTGAACATCGACACCATCTTCACCCGCGAGAGGCGGAGGCAGGCGGGGTACAGCCCCCTGGGAGGTCCACCGCCTGATGACGGAGGACCTCCTGAGCCCGACGGAGCCCACACCTCCTTCTCAGCCCAGGAGGAGGGGTTGTCCACCAGACCCGGCTCCTCCAGGACTCTCCCCAGCTCCTTCAGAGGATCGCAGCTCCCTCCTCCTCCCCCTCCGCCTCCCAGGCTGATCCAGAGGATGGAGAGCGGCTATGAGAGCAGCGAGAGGAACAGCAGCAGCCCCGTCAGTCTGGACCTGAACCTGGGAGACAGGTGAGGGTCCACGGAGACGGGGAGAGGGGGGGGGGGGGACCTGGGAGACGGGGGGGCTGGGAGACGAGCGGGGGGACCTGGGGGAGACAGGTGATGGGAACCTGGGAGACGGGTACAGTCTGTCTCCTCACCAGGTCTACCTCTGACACGTTGGTTGTATCAGTTCCTGAGTTTCTCTCTGGGAACCAGCCAATCATCTCTCAGCAGGATATCTGCTGAGAGATGATTGGCTCCATCATCACTTTTCTCCTCCTAACGTGACTAAAAGTTCTGGTTCCTAGTCCAGATGCAGCCGACACTGTGAGTCTGGTTCTAAAGGACAGCTCAGGGTTTCTGAAGGTCTGTGTCTCCAGGTAGTTGATGTCTTCCCTGCAGCAGACCTGATGCCTGGAGCACCAGGAACCAATCGGTGTTTACACCACCCACAGGCAGCAGGAACCAATCACCACCTGAAGCAACTCCAACCTAAAGCAACGTTGTGTTGTGGATATTGGCCACATAGTTTTTACATGAGATTAGTTCCTCTGTTTTCTAACATGTTAAAAGAGGCGGTGGAACAAGTTTCAGCCTGAGGTACCAGCTGAAAACATAATAAAATTATATTTAATTGGGTTAAATTACCTTATACCATGATCTATGTGAATACTTGATTCTGATTGGCTGCAGTGTTAAAGAACACCTTAAACAATGTTCCAGTCAAATAGCTGGATTGTTCTAAATTATTACGCTGACTCAAACGTTGGCTGATAACGGTAAGATAGTTAATGTTGGATGGACTTTGCAGAAGCAACCGGTTCACGCCTCCGTGTCGTCCATTAATTTCTGATAACAGAAATTATTAGCTTGGAGGGCGTTATCGCTTACTTAAATTTAAGGTAAGATAACAGCTGCTCACAATTACCCTTCATAACCTTTCAACCAGTTTATAACTGCAGTACTGAGACAACACTGACCCCTGCAGGTACAGCTGGGAACTGCAGCACATTTAACAGAAATTTGTATCCGGATGCATAAAAGTTTTTGAAGTGATATTAAAACATTTAAAATCTGAACTTCTGCAGGTCTGAACCGTCAGCTCCGCATGTGTTGCAATTTTAAAAAAGGAAATTATAGCGCTGACATTAACGTCAATGCAAAAGTGAATTAAAAGCTTTTAGATCAAGAATTTCACAAAACATGAAATCACTAATGAACGGATAAAAACAAACTAAATGATGCAGATAAAATGTGACTTCTATGAACAAATGTTGGTCTTGGTTCTGCAGGGAGAGTTCAGTGAGGAAACCTTCGTCCTCGTCAGGACCAGCATGGAGGAACATCAGGTCCAAGAGCAGCGGGTCTCTGCTGCAGGACCTCAGCTCCTCCAGCAGAGGGAGCCTCGGTATGAAGTTCAGAACCCTGACCCAGAACCTGTTCTTCTTCTGTGGCCTCTGACGTGTCCGTTGTTGCTGCAGCGCCCCCTGCAGGCCGCAGCGAGCTGGACGAGCTGCAGGAGGAGGTCCTGAGGAGAGCGAGGGAGGAGGAGCAGCAGCGGCGGCAGGAGAAGGAGAGGGAGGCGGCCCTCGGCTTCAACCCCAGACCCAGCAAGTACCTGGACCTGGACCAGCTGCAGATCCAGGGTCAGTTCTGCAGGTTGAAGCAGAAAGTCGGACCCTGCTGGTTCTGACGGCAGCGGCTCCTGTCAGTGGCCTCCTGTTGCTCCTCAGGAATGTCTCTGTTGCCTTTTGGGTTAAAGTGTGACGTTTGGGTTCAGATAATAAAAAGTCTTGATCTCTAGAAGCCCTGCGGTTCTGGTCCCCCTTTAAGAAAGGCCCGGGTTAAACAGGAATGGATCAGAACCCCGGGTTCCTGGAGGAGTTTTAGTTTGGACCAGCAGGAGTTTATTCCTGGTACCTGTAGGTTGTTGACCAGAACTGGAGCAGATCGCTGAGTTTTATAACTAATGGGTCACCTGAGCTGGTTCTGATGTTCAACTGGACCAGAACCAGCAGGACCTCTGCTCAGAGCTCTGTTAGACGGATCAGACGGCGTTAAAAGCCGAAGGCTCCTTCACCATCCTACCGTCTGCGTAACGGTACCGAAGCATGAAGGACAGAACCAGACCAGAACCAAAGAGCGTTGCATGAAGGCAGATTTGTTTCCACTGAGTCAGCAGATTTCTTCAAACTTTCAGCAAATAACTGATTTAACTTTTCCCAGAATCCTCAGCGCCGGATTACATGAAAACAAGATGAAATCATTCCGGTTCTGGTGGGTCTGTGTGAATATTAGAACCGGGTCCTGGTTCTGCTGCTCATCTGCTTCAGGGTCAACATGTTCTACCTGCAGAGATGTTCTGCAGACCTCTGGAACCAGTCAGCTGCTGCTCACCTGACAGTTTCTTTGTGGTTGTGGGTTAAAATCCCAGTACGGTGGCAGGTTGCTGTTGAGCAACGTTGAACCTAATGTAAAGCGTGTGTGTGTGGTGGGGGGGGGGGGGGTGGTCCGCATGTTGACCAACAGGAATGTTCCTGATCTGCTGAGCGGCTCAAACTGCAGCACAACAGAAGTGATGATGCAGCAGCTGCTGACTCTTTGGTCTGGGGCCCATTTTCCAGCCTGTAGGACGTTGTGGCCGTAAGGCGTGGCCTCATGAGAGGGTTAGGGCTAGGGCTGGGTTTAGGACTAAAGTCTGAATTAGGCTGAGGTTAGTGTTAGGCCTTAGAAAATAATGCAAGTCAAAGTCCCCATAAGGATAGAGACATAATGTGTGTTTCCTGCAGGTAAAGGCGACAGCTTCGACAGGTGTGTGATGGAGGCGGAGCTCCTGATGGACCAATCGATACGTTTGGAGCAGGCGGGCGAAGTCACAGCGGCGCTGTCGGCCGTCAACGACGCCGTGTGTAAGCCCCTCCCACTCCACATGGCCCCGCCCCTTAATGAACCACCTGTTTGTGAAGGGGCGGGGCGTTCAGGTTACACATACCTGCAGTCAGGTGAACAGGCTCATCACGTCTCTCCTTGTTCTCTAAAACGCTTTAAAAAGTTCGGTTTGCAGATTTAAAAAGATGCTGAAAATGAAAGTAAAGCCGACTATAAGGCGGAGTTAGACCCGTCTGAGGCTGCGTTCACACTGCCGGTCCTAATGCTTAATTCCGATTTTTTTGTGAAATCGGATTTTTTTGCGTGGTTGTTAATTTCCAAATATATGCGACTTTTAAGTGATCTCCTGTGTGAACTGAATGCGTTCAACCTAAGTGTCCCGCATGCGCAGTAGAGGACGCGATGACGTCACACGTAGCAAAGCGTCCTCAGTGTTTGTGGAAGTAAACATGGATTATAATGCTGGCGCATTTTACGTTCTTTAATTTCTTTTCTAACCGGAGCTTTCCCTCCATTGACTGCTCTTGTCATTGTAGTCCGCTATGGGTGTCGTCTTTCTTCCCGCTTCTGCATAGCAGGACGCAGAATACTGACGTTTGTCGAGTATCAGTGACGTGTAGGTCGGATAAATGCGACCCGGCCGTACAGACACAGGTCGCATTATTCAAAAATCCGATCTGTGTTGTTCACACTGTCATAAAAAGATCAGATACAGGTCGCATATGGGCAAAAAATCAGAATTGGGTCACTTCAGGTTGCAGTGTGAACGTAGCCTCAGTGGTGATGCTGCCAGGTGGAGGAAACAGAACGCTGGTTCTCCTCAGAGGATCCAGACCAGCGTCTCTGTTACTGCTGGGGGTCCGAGTCTCTGTCCACTTTAATTTAGGAGAAATATGATCAGCAGCAGATAGAATAGCTGGTTTGGACCGAGGTTCTCTGAGCAGAAAGGAAAGCCCAGATCAGAGCTGCTGATGGAAACTGAACTCTTCTCCTCCAACATGGACTAAATACCTGAAACATGATGGAAGCTGCAGGAGAAGAAGAAGCTGCATGGAACCTTCAGCCCAGTTTCTGTTGGTTTTTCATTCTTTCTGTTCCTGATTTCTCCATTTCTACCCCACACAGCAGACACCGTCTCATCAGCACTCTTTGATTTTTACATAATGTTGCTGTAAAGTTATTATTTCTGCATGTTTTTCTTTTCATTTTCCATTTATCCATTTTTCTTTGTCTTTGTTATTTTTGTACGTGTGCATTGTTGTGTAAATCATCCAACGCTGCAGCCAAACTACGGCTGGTGGCGGCTGAGGGCGGAGCTAGTGGCCACAGCCGGCTGCAGCGCTGCATGCGGAGAGCCCGCAGCCTGCAGCAGCGCATGCAGCTGCAGGAGCAGCAGCAGGATTCAGAGGCAGTAAAGCAGGAGCCGGAGGAGCAGCAGGTCCAGGAGCAGCCCAGGTACCACCTGCACTCTGCTCAGCCAATCAGAGGTCCGGTAGGCTCAGGGGTCAGCAGGTCAGACTGAGGGCTCAGATAAACCTGATAAAACTGGTGTAGTGCTGCCCCCTACTGGATATAATGGGGCTAGCTGTTGGATCAGAACAAACATGATGTAGAAAAGGGAAAAGAAGCACCGACATCTCATTTAGTCATGTTTCTATGAAATGATCCTGAAAGGTTTGAATCTCCCGGTCAGCAGACACATTTATGTCCTGAGAACATCTAAGCCCCGCCCACTGAAAGCTGCAGATAAAATCAACATTTTTAATCTTTAACAGGTTGTTAATTCAGTTTCTTTCTGTTTTCTCTACAGTGAAAAGCCTCTCCCGCTCTCAGTACTTCTGACAGACAACCAGGGCGACCAATCAGCTGCCTGTCAGGATCAGCAGGCTCCTCCTCTTATTACTTGCTTTGTTAAGCCCCTCCCCCCTGCATCAGGTTTGCCCTCTGACCCCGCCTCCAGCCCTGCGTCCTCTTCTCCAGGTAGAGACAGTAGGAACAGGAGCCCCTGCTCTCGCTTTGGGAAACCCCTCAGTAACGCCAGGTCCCTCCCTGCTCTCTCTGTGGACACCTGCCTGGAGGATTTGGCTCCGCCCACTCCACCTGAAGAGGAGTGGCCAATACCATCCCAAGCCCCGCCCACATCCAGGCCACGTTCTCCATCAGCTACTGACACCAGCAGGTGTCATGTGATGATGGGGGAGGACACATACATAAATAAACAGGCCACGCCCATTGGCTGTAACCCTGCCTCCACATTAGCCCCTCCCCCTTCCTCCTGCCCAACCAGGAAGTGGTCTTGTTTGAACCTGGACTCGGATGTCATAGATTCTCCGGACCTTTCGATCAGCCACCCCTTCTACTCGCCCTCAGACTCTGCCTCCACCCCCCCACCTGTGACCCTGCCCCTCAGGACCTGCTCCCCGCCCCCCAGCCAGGTTACCCGACCCGCCCTGCCTGTTGAACGCTGGGCTGAGAACGTCAACAGGTACTACAGCTCCCACAATGCAGCGGGAGGTGGAGGAGGAGCTGCAGAGGTCGGGGAAGAAATGTCGGAGCTGGAGACGCTGTACCAGGCCAGTCTGCTGGCTCCCAGCATGCACCGGGGCAGCCACGGAGTCAGCCCGCAGCCAGGGGGCAGCAGAGCAGGTAGGGACCGCAGAGACACCGACTGGGGTGACATTAGAGAAAAATACTGAGACAGGAACAGTTTCTGCGACGTCCCTTTTTTAACCGTCGCTAATTTAAAACTTCAGCTGAAACCAAACACAGTTTATCCAGTGAGATTGTTATTTTATTTACTTTTCGTCTCTAAAGTCCTAGTGAGAAACCGTCCATGAACTTTAGAGCCCTGCGCCTCGTAGGAACCACTGGCCATATAGTGATTCTGAAAATAAATGTTTCTAGAATGTATAAATCTCCTTCCTTCCTGTAAAACATGCAGTCAGAGCTCCTGATTAAGAGTTTACCCCACAGACTGTTTTATAGAATTATCTGAGAATAATACATTTTATTTTATTGGACTGATGAGATCTTGGACACATAAATATAAGCAGCCCTGATCCACTGCTTATTGACTGGATTAATGTGTCATTCCTTCTTCAAACGGTCTTAGAAAGTGCAGATAAGTAGATCCTGAATGAAAGATGCATGAGGACAGATCCCTGTGGAACTCCACCTCTGGGTTATTCAGTCACATTAAATAAATTAGAGACAGGAAAGGCTCCTCGTCTCTAAAACAAGATTTAAACAACTTTTTCTCTGCAGCTTGGCTGTTCTGGACTACCTGAATGCTTCTTCCAGATAAAGCTGCTGATGGACCAGTAATGGAGCCTGGCTTCCTGATCTCAGCTGCAGCGTCTCATATCAAATCCAGGATGAATCCTTCTGGTTTGTGTGTTTCAGGTGTGAGGAGGATGCTGCCAGGTTCTGGACGCTCCAAAACACCAACGGCTGAAATCGAGAGATGTGCCTACAGAAGTCCGGTCTCACCTGAGCTGAAGGTAAGACTGACAGGAAGCTGCTGCCTGGTCCACCAAGGAGACATCCTGCAGTTTTAAAACAGCATTAATACTGAAACCAGGAGACGGACTGAGTCATAATCCTGACTGATTGATAAATCCTGAGCTGCACTGCTGCTCAGTAAACTCTGAGTTTTAGGGTTTTATCTGCAAACATCAGGAGCTGCTGCTGACCAACAGCAGAGCATCAGAGGCTCCTGTGTTCATCTCAGGTTAACGTGTTCATCTAAGAAAGTTCAGACAACTATCAATGCAGCATCACCTGAAGAGGAAGATGTGGAGGCTGGAAAACTAAACTGGAAGTTCTGGATATGATTGTAACTCAGCTCTTTAATTAAATTACTTCAAACTGAGGAGAACTAGTTTTTAATGAATCCTCTTCAAATGGTTTAGTCACACGATGCTTTAGGTCTCAGAGGGAATGAAGATCAGGTTCTTCCTGCTGCAGCCGTTCCTCACCTGAGCTCACTTTAGGTCCATATGGAAACACCTTTTAATGGAAACATGGTCAGGTTCTAAAAATCAAACCTTCATCTGTTCAAATATGTGGCAGGAAATAAGATCCTGATGAGAAAATGAATCTAGAAATTCTGATCAGATTCATTAAAGTAAATTTATTGTTTAACCAGAACCTGTTTTCTGTTGCATGAACTTTCTGTGGACTTAATGAAGTTCATGGTAGCAAAGTTCTCCCTAACTGGTTCTGAACTCACCTGTGCCCTCTGCAGCCCCCTGCAGGCGAGGATGAGAGCTACAGCGCAGAAAACCTGCGGCGCCTCGCTCGCAGTCTGAGCGGAACCGTCATCAGATTCGAGACCACAGAACCCCCCACGCAGCTGTGTAAGTCACACAGGTCCAGTTCTGAGAGAATAGTGCTGCTACCTGGTGTTAATATGACGTCACTGCAGTTTATGTTCCACTAAATTATCTTATTCCTCAGATACTTCTGATAGAAAAGAGTTAAAGATCTAATGAAACCTGGGAAGTTAATTCTGTTAAGAGAGATAAAGTTAGCTCAGACTAAAGTCCAGCAGGTTTAGACCCAGAAGAGCTCCAGCAGCTGCTGATGTTCACTCATCTTGTATTCAGCCCTGAGGAGTCGCCTCAGGCTGCTGCATTAAACATTTATGGCTCATTTAGTTCCTCCACTTAGCTTTGCCCTGAGCGCCGTCTGCAAGGTGAAGCTGGTCTGATCCAAACTGACAGCTGAGCTTCGTCTTCAGAGGAATCCTGATGCTTTCCTGCAGGATTCTTTCTGATGCTGAACAGCTGATTTAATGAAAACTACGGTGGCTCAGGAGGTCCATGTTCTGTCAGGAAGCCACTCAGAGACTTGATCACTTTCTGTTTTCAGTTCACCTTCATCGTGTTAACTGTTGTTTCACCTCTTCATCTTTCTTTACTCCCCATCTTCATCCCTCCTCCTCATCTTCCTCATCACATTTGGTCCTGAAGGACCCCCCTGTGTCCAGGCCCCCCCTCAGACACTCAGATCTCCACTCCTCTTCCTCCCTCTTCCTCCGTCGTCCCAGCACCTCTTCCCTGCACCCCCCCTCCTCTACCTCCTTCGCAGCAGACCACTCCTCCTTCCACCAACCCCAGCACCACGGCCCCCCCGCTCCACAGCACCCCCACACGCAGACATCACGACCCCCCAGCCTGGGGCCCTCCACCTGGGGACACTCAGGTAACCCACTGCCGCCTCACCTCCATCTTCACCTCCGCGCTGTTCCACCAGCGTCTCCTCCATGAGTCTCACGTTGAGTTTTTCAGCTTCAGAGGCTCAGTCTGATGGAGGCTAAGGCTCTGACCTCCACTAGAATCAGATTCAGGTTGCAGCTCGTTGGCGTTCACAGCCTTTACTGTAGTTTAGGGGGGAAATGGAGCGACCTGATTGCTTCTCCATGTCATTGGTCTGTTAGCCGTTCGTCAAGCTGCACATGATGCAGACATGACTAAATAAACTAGTTTTCACATCTAGAGAAACAGAAAATACCTATACCCATCCGAAGTAGGTAAGGGCCCCTGAGTTCTCAAATATCCCTTAACTCAACTTACAACAACTTATAAAACTTTTTTGATGTTTCTGGGAAAATATTAAGTTCGAAATCACCAGACAACACACAGGATCAAAGTCTAGAACATTGGAACTTTATATTGATTTAAAACCCAAAGATAAACAATTGTTCAACAAAATATATGAATGCAGTTTCTCAGTTGTCTAAACGTTTCAAATCACACTGTGTGGGCCCACACTCTCAATCATACACCTAAGCCAACAAATAGTTCACTAAAGTTCGTCCCAGAAAAACACGGAAATAAACTCGTTGCAGGCCTGATGTGATACTGCAGTGTGATACCTCACTCCATAGGAAAAGTCTTCAACCTGAATGTCACCTGTCCTTCAATCCCAGTTGGAAAGGAAAATATGATGTTGGATTTTTTCAGCTCTTATCAGTCCACCAGAAATCAGCAGGCAGCAGAAAGGTCCAGGGAAGATGTAGTCCTCAGACACCATAATATACATTCTTAACTTAAACTCATCTTCTGCACTGTTCTTGACTCTGGAAGCTCCTACGCCAGAAAAAATTCCTTAAGTCTTCTGTCTGCTGAGTTATTTTAAAGTACTCAATGCCGATTCACTTGGTTACGGAATGCTAATGCATTATCACACTTTAAACTTTACTCCTGACTACTATACTGCAAATTCTGAGTTGAAATATGCACAGTAGCAGGAAACTATAAAATTTCGGAAGAAATTTAGAGAGGGTCCTGCATCGTGGTGCGTACCATCCTAACTGTATTCAATTCAATTCAATTTTATTTATATAGCGCCAATTCATGAAACATGTCATCTCAAGGCACTTTACAAAGTCAAAATCAATCATATTATACAGATTGGGTCAAACATTTTCTATATAAGGGAACCAGTTGATTGCTTCAAAGTCCTGACAAGCAGCATTCACTCCTGAAGAAGCGTAGAGCCACAGGAAGAGTTTTTGAGAGTTGGAACCTAAGGCCTCCTCCTCTGTTTAAGGTTGGTCTTTCTCTCTTGACGTAGATGGCTTCCTTCACACCCCTTTCAAACCATCTGTCTTCTTTGGGGTGTGAAGGAAGCCATCTACGTCAAGAGAGAAAGACCAACCTTAAACAGAGGAGGAGGCCTTAGGTTCCAACTCTCAAAAACTTACAACACAGCTATAGGATTAATTCCAGCCAATCATCAACTTAACCCTCACCCTCATTCAGGTGATTAAAACATTGTTCCTTTAAGCCAAGCCAATAACAACTCTAACGACTCCTCGTTACAGAGTTCCGGTCCATTCTGCTGGCTTAATGGCTTTAACGACCGCCCATTACTAAGGGGTGGTCCTGTTTCGGTTGAATTTGCATGTTATCTAAGCCATTACAGGCCTTTGGTTGGTAATGGTATAAAGCTTGTTACTCATCATTACTCCAGACTTTTTGAATTGAGAAAGCTTCCGGGAGAGGAAGCGAAACGTCTTCAACTACGGAAAACAAGTCCAGTTGCTTTGTTTTTTTACCCTTTTTTTTGGAATGACCATGACCTGGATGACTGAGAATCTTCACCAGCATAAAGAAAAACTCCCCAATTAACAGGAAGGAAAAACCTCCAGCAGAACCAGAACCAGTCTCAGTATGAACGGTCATCTGCCTCGACCCACTGGGGGTTACAGAAGACAGAGCAGAGACACAACAAGAGAGACAAAAAAAGCACAGAAGCACACATTGATCTAGTAATCTGTTCTACATTAGATGGTAGTAGCGGGTGATCTGTCTTCCCTGGATGATGTCACAGCTAACAGAACGTCAGACCAGGTGTAACTACTATGAAGAAAAAAGAGAGAGAGCAAAAAGTTAAAAGCTGAAATGATAACAGTAATTTCAATGTAATGCAATGCAAAACTGGAGAACAGTAGAAACCAGTAGAGTGAGAAAAATAGGACCCTGATGTCCTCCAGCAGCCTAAGCCTATAGCAGCATAACTATAGAGGTAACTCAGGGTAACATGAGCCACTCTGACTATAAGCTTTGTCAGAAAGGAAAGTTTTAAGATTAGTCTTAAAAGTAGACGGGGTGTCTGCCTCACGGACCAAAACTGGGAGTTGGTTCCACAGGAGAGGAGCCTGATAGCTAAAGGATCTGCCTCCCATTCTACTTTTAGAGACTCTAGGAACCACCAGCAGACCTGCAGCCTGAGAGCGAAGTGCTCTGTTAGGAACATACGGGGTAATCAGAGCTCTGATATATGATGGAGCTTGATTATTAAGGGCTTTATACGTTAGAGAAGAATTTTAAATTCTATTCTTGATTTAACAGGAAGCCAATGAAGGGAAGCTAAAATTGGAGAAATATGATCCCTCTTGTTGATTTTCACCAGAACTCTTGCTGCAGCATTTTGGATCAGCTGAAGACTTTGAACTGCATTTTGTGGACTTCCTGGTAGTAAAGAATTACAATAGTTCAGCCTTGAAGTAACAAATGCATGGACTCGTTTTTCAGCATCACCCCTGGACAGAATGTTTCTAATTTTGGCGATATTCCTGAGGTGAAAAAAGGAAACCTGTTTAATATGGGATTTAAATGACATGTCTTGGTCAAAAACAACACCAAGATTTTTTACTTTATTACCAGAAGCCAAATTAATGCCATCCAGATTAAGTATGAGTATGTATGAGTTACCCTTGCGAATATTATATTCCTACGTTCATCACAGCCCCCACAGTTGGAGTCAAAAGGTGCCATGCTAAGCCAATGGAGCATGTCCCTGACTTCCTAGGAGCCCCTGGCTAGCAGAGTTCCGTTGTCATGGAAACTTACTCACAGCTGCAGCCCTCGCTTTCTCTGTAAAATCAGAACAAACCTAGCTAAGCAGAAGTTGGTAGGACCTTCCTAGAGCTACTTCCAGTTAGCAACATGCTAACCGTTAGCCGCTAATGTGGTTGTGTTCAGTATCACCGGGTGATGGTACTCTGTTAGTTTGGTTCCCTGTACTGGGGAGTGCCTCAAAGAGGGGGGAAATACTATGGGATATTTGGGCATGTTTTTAGGCTTATTACGTCGCCACGATAACTCAAAAAGGCAGGTGGTACAAAAAGCACACTTCACAGGATAAAGACGCACGTTTTGATTTATATAATGTGGGGGGGTGGAAATGGAATACTCTAACCCTGCCACACCAAGATGCAATCCACCAACCTCTTGCATGGCAAACCCACACTTTGCCTCTGTGCTATACATCAGCCATGTATACTAATGTATTTTTGGGACTATAAGTGTGTGCCTGGCCCATTGAAAAGCATTGGCGGCGCTTTGCCCTGAGAAGCACTCCATATCTCAGTAACGGTCGTCTATGGGCCTCCTGCAAGGTCCTGTTGGAGTCCAAGGCCCAATAGGACAATATTTCAAATCCAAAAAGGGACAGAAAAATGACACATTCCTGATAATCACCGGAAAATTTTAAAATATTAAGAGGAAGTGACTTTGCGAATCTCAGTTTCCTACGTTCATCACAGCCCCTAGCCTCGTGAGACCATCCTGATCTCGCGAGCTTTCAAGGTTTCACTCGCAGATCAGTCTGGCTACTCTCCGTTAAAGAAAATTTGGAGCCGTTCACCAAACGAACGTCCAATCAGCGTTGGCTTTGAGGCGGGTTGAGGTGTGACGCAACGAGAAGCGCGACAGTTCAGTCTAAAGAACATGGCGGCTTCAGCCGATGAAACTAGCGTTAGCGTGGCTATCGAGCAAGTTTTATCGGAATTACAGATTATTTCTTTGCTGAGCTAACGAGCCTTTACCTGCAGCAGCAAGAGTAGCTTGGCTTGTGGTTGTGTTTTCGTCGTCGCTCGTAACAGAGCGACGACGAAGCATGTTGACGAGTACGTCATATGCTTCGTTGATCTGATTGGTTTATTTGGCCCGTCTATCACCAACATAGGCCAATCAGCTAACCAGTATTTTCGCCCCTTCCCAAAATTACTTCAACGAAAGGTTTCCAGATGGATATGCGGAGCAAATCTATCTGGCGGCGTCAGGTTACACAGCCCCTGCAGTGGGTGTCAAAAGTTGCCATGCTAAGCCAATGGAGCCTGTTCCTGACCTGCAGTAACCTCTGTCCAGCAGAGCTCCGTTGTCATGGAAACTCACTCACACCTGCAGGTGTCCTGCATGCACACACTTTGGCTCAGTGTCTGTCTAATTGGAATATAATGGCAAAACTTTGCCTCGCACAACATCTCATATTCTGAGAACCGTAAGGACTAGAAACGTAAGTTTTACTGCGTTAAATTCGGAACAGATAGGGGAACAAGACTATCTGTTTTTGCTGGAAATATTTTAATAATCACACCCTCACAGATTTATTTTAACTCATTTAAAATGGTTAAAACTTTTTTATTCATTACAATACTTTTAACACTGTTCAAAATACTGTTTTTAGATCAACTTTAAATAAATTAGATTAACTATTGCAAATCACTAGTTTCAGACTGGGTTACATTTGGTTTCTAACCAAATAAAGGTTCTGGTTCTGAGAAGCTCAGACTGGAACCATAACCAGGCAGAATCAGGTGTTCTGATGGGTCCGCAGGGAGAACAGTCTCCTCTGTGCTCTTACAGTGTTCTCCTTTTCTCTCCTCCTCTTCAGGACCTCCTTCGGACCTCCAGCAACAGTTTCTGGTTGTGTCTGACAGGAGTCAGACTCCCTCAGGTCTCCCCAGCATGGCGCTGAGTTACGGCACTCTTCCTCGCCGTGCCCCGCCCTCCTCCTCCTCGCTTCCCAGGCCCAGAACCGGTCCTGCTGCTCCTACGGGTCCACAGAGTCTCTACGCCACCCTGGCCCCGCCCCGCCGCATCACCAGTGCCTCCAGCAGCCACCATCGGCAGGCCTCTCTGCCTGGGGCAAGAACCGGTTCTGCTCCACAGCGCCCCGGTGTGGCGGGAGACGTCCCCTCTCAGCCTCTCCGCCTGGACGTCCCCCCCGAGACCGACTGGCGCCGCCATGTAGAACACAGGACGGGTCCGTCCAGCTCCTCCTGGGACCTGCGGTCCGTCCGGCGCCAGCAGCCCCTCCAGTTGACGGACAGGGGCCCTCGGTTCTGCTCTCTCTGCCAGCGACTTCCTGCAGAACCGTGGCGTCCTTACTGTTGGACCTGTTCTGCTCACCTGGACCGGTGCCGTTCAGGCAGCAACCAGTGAGACCTCAGCAAGTTCCTGCTGGGATGAAGGTTGGAGGTCCAAACCCAGAGCAGAGGAGACCTGCTGCTCCATAACCAGAACCCGAGCAACACCTTCAGGAACATCAGCCAGTTTCTGCTGGACTGATCAGAACCCAGCTCCACTGGGTCCAGATGTGGACCCTGGTATCGCCATCCTCTCATGCAGAACCGCCTCTGTACTGTGTAGAACCTGTTTGGGCTTCAGTTCTGCAGCAGATGAAGTACGGACCTCCTATGTGCAGATTGAACAGAACCTTGTATTTTGCTGTAGGCCTGTGGTTCTGGTTCCTGAGTCCAGTGGACTCCTCTGTGTTCCTCTCGTCTGGGTTGGGATGTTCTTCTTTCTTTAGATTCAAACTGAAGCTTCTGGCTGAGCTGCAGCTCATATTTAGCATGATGTTTACTATGGTAGCCTCAGTGTTCTGCTCTCCATGTGCAGATGTTCTCGGTCCAGCGGTTCCACTGCGTCCACCTCAGAAGTTCTGAAGGTCCATTTTGTGCAGGAGGAGCTTCAATATTTTCAGCTTTTCTTTAGATGAAGGATCTGATGGCTGACTCCACCTGGCTGGAGCTCCTGGAGAGCTGAAACAAACGAACCCTAAAGCCAGAACTTTAGATTTTGGTAATTCTGGACATGAAGCATCAGAACCAAACCTGCAAACTTTCTTAGTTTCAAAGATTCAGGTCTGAAATCAGAAAGTTCTGTTTTCATGGTGTCAAGGTTTTTATTTCTGCTTTGTCAGATTTTATTTTCTTGGTTTTCTGCCCACCTGACAGAGTGAGATGATTAAAGGTTTCATGGAAACGTTTGGACCTGATGTCTCTGGTTTCAGTCAGACGTTCTTCAGATGTTCCAGATGAGAAGATCTGAGCATCTGGTTTGGTTTCTGCAGGAGGTTCTGAACTCATCCATACATCCAGAACCACTTAAATACAAGGTTCTCCTGCTAAATCCAGACCAGACAGGTTGGTTTCTTTGGACAACTTAGCACATTAGCAACAAACGTTAAATATACACAAGTGCTGTAAGAAGGTATTCACACCCGCACAGATTAGTTCTGGTTTTGCTTTTTTTGGTCCCAATTAAATGTTTCAGATCAAACTGATTTTAATATTGCATAAAGAAAACGTGAATAAATGCAATAAGCAGTTTTCATATAAGAATTTTATTTATTATGAAGGAAAATCTACAAACCAGCTTGAACCTATGTGAGAAAGTAATCACACCCTCTTGTTAAATCATGAACTGTAATTAAAGGACATTTTTAAGGAAGCTGACTGATTCTCAGCCAAAACTGCACCAATAATTAATAGACCTGCAGATAAAACAATTTAAAAAGAACCTTTGACAGCTATAAGATCATAAAAAGCAACACATCAGCTTAACATATTCACAAACATTAGAAAAACAAATTGACGTTTATCAGTCTGGAAACGGTTAGAGAACTACTGGGTTCGTATTCACAAAGATCCTCAGAGCCTCTCAGAGCTCCTGTCTTAGTCTAGAAACTCCTCCTAGGAGTCTGAGCTTCAGAGATTCAGATGCTGCTGAGACTCTGAGGAAGAATGACAGACACTTCTATCTTAGTCAGGTGTGGTTGACCCTGTTGCCACGTGCTGTGATTGGTTGATAGTTCAAAAATAATACAAATGCTCTCCTAGTGATGAAATGAGAAATTAAACGATTAGACTGGATGAAGAAATATGTCATGATAAAACTGAACTAAAGTAAATAATTGTCCCACAGCATCAGAATGAACACACCTCATTTACATCCTCATTATTCTGATATGCTTATTTATTTTTACTCACCAGTCATTTTATTACTTCATCTAGTTGATATTAACACTCACCTGGCAGCATTTTTCTGGGATTGTCTGCTTGTATAAAGCAGTTGGATTTGAAGAAATGACAAAAACATAAAATGAAGAAAAATGGTGGAAAAGCTGAATTGGACAGCAACTCAGAGCTCTGAGAGGAGAATAGAGGAGTGTTGAAAGGTAAACTGGTCCCTGGATTACAGAGCAAATAGTTTAAAGCATGTTGCTGCAGATCACATCATCTTCTTCTCTCTGCATCTTTGGTGCTTTTATGCACCAGCCTCCAGTGTGAGAAGCACTGCAGCAATCAAAACGAAGAGATGGCATCACACAAGCAAACTTCTAGACCATTTAGACGACTGACATTATCATGCGGTACACAAAATACTTTCGTCCTCGGTTATATCCACTTTTTATTCAGGACTATCTAGTATTTATCTAATATTTATTTATCCTCTAAATCCCATTAACATAGCAGCGCCTTTAACCAGTCAGTCCACTGAAACAAATAAATTTCCCCTTATGGGGATGATAGTTTGTTATATCAATAATTGAATCCTGGTTATAGAAGTTTATGAGCTCATTTCCTCTACTGTTATCTCTTTAGGAGCTCTCTGGAGGCCTAAGATGCTTTGAGAATAACTTTTATTTTACTGAGGTAAAATTAGAAGAAAAGTCTTAGAAAGAATATAGAAAGACTTTTTACTAAAAAGACGTCACAACTTTTAGGCTTAGGGATCTTTGTGAATACGGACACTGGGCTCCAGAGAACAAAATGAGTACCTTGGTCCAAGGTTTACTTTCTAATGTCTTGGTTGATTTCTTTTAATATTTCCATGATGTCACAGAAGGAAGCAGAGAGTTTGAGATGATGCCTTAAAATAGATGGATAAATGTTATTAATTAAGAAAAATAACATGAATCAATCCATCAGAAGTTCACAAAGCAAATCATCTTCACTTTGCCAGCTGTTTAACGCTGGAATAATCCAAATAACACATGATGTCATGACCACATTTAAGAGGCGTTTTGTCAGCAAATATACAAAATAACATGTAACGTTTGAATCTAAAAAATCTTAAGAAAAATAGGAACTGACAGAAATGTAAATGTTCAGAAAAAAACTGTTAACATGTCACTGAAATCTGAGTCATGAAAGTAAAAACCCAGAGAGAAAGTCAACATGCTGATATTCAGAGTGAAGCTTTGACTGGAAACAGGCAGAAAAACAACATGTGGATCCTGGAATAATCCCAGCTTCCATCTTTAAAGGACCCGAAGAGGAAGAAGTTTCCAAGGAATCATTTAGAAGAGTTTCACAAAGAAACAGATTGAATCCATGAATGTGAAAACGTGTTTCTGAGTGAAAGAGACAGACATGAACAGACTGAACTATCTGTTCAACAGGGAGAGGCTTTCTCTGACAGGAGGAGATTCTTTAGACTCAATTTAGCATAAAAAAAATGAAGAACCTGGACTGGTATACCAGAACTCAAAGCCAGGATGCAGAGGTTCAGTGAATGTGGTGTTGAAGGTGTAGAGGTGGATCAGTGAGTCAGAGGAGACTCTGTAGAAGGACAGAATACCAGCAGGATGGTCCACATACACTGCTACTCTGTTAGAGACAGAGGAGGAGGAGATAGATGTTTGTCTGTCATTGTGCCAGACAGAGTAACCATAATCAGAGCAGTTCAGACTCCAGGAGTGATCATTCCCTCCAAACATACAATCTCTAAAATCTCCTCTCCTCTTGATTCTTCTGTAACTCACTGATATTTTAACGTCTTCTCTCCACTCGACCTCCCAGTAACAGCGACCAGTCAGATCATCTCTACACAGCAGCTGAGGAAAACCAAATCTGTCTGGATGATCAGGATATGACTGAAGCTCCTCCACATGTGTCACCTCTCTGTTGTCTTCAGACAGTTTGAGTTTTCTGCTCACTGTGTTTGTGTCGATTGTGAGTTGACATGAATCTGATGGAGAGAACAAAGACAATCCAGCTGCAGTTATTGATCATTTATTGATGATGACTCCTGAATGAGTGATGGACAGTCTGAAGATGGTTGAATGTGAGCTGCTTTGTTGTCATGAATCAAATAAAAACACACTTACACCTCCATGGACCTGGTGTCAACCATCGTTCTCCAGCAGGCTCCACCCTGAAAGGAGGAGGGGGGGTCAGACCATCAGTCTCTTTCAGCAGCAAACATGGACATTACATGTCTCTCAGACACACATTGTCCTCCACTGAGACAGGACCAGTCCAACATTTGGACATGCCCACTTGTAAAGATTATGATGGAAACACTGCAACCTGCAGTGGATGTAGGAGGACAGTAGGTGGCGCTGTAGCACAACTAATTTGTCCAAACATAGAAAAAGCGCCAACAGAGAGGAGAAAGGAAATCCCTCAGTAACAACCTAAAGAAACAGCCTGAAGCCTAAAAGGACATCAGGAAACTAAGTCAACATTTCTGGAAGCTCCACCTGATTTAATAATCAGCATTAAATACAATCAATCTAAACATTGACACCAACTCTGGATCCCTGTTACATCCACACTCCCACACACAGACGGAGGAATAAAAGACTAAACAGACCTGTGGAAATCTGCTGTGGCCACACTGGAAGATCCAGAAATACAAACATTAAAAAGGGGAAGATGGAACAGGAGATGGACAGGCGGATTGGTGCGGCGTCTGCTGTGAAGCGGGCGCTGTACGGATCTGTTGTGGTGAAGAGAGAGCTGAGATTTGAATATTTATATATGTACCGTAAAGAACCTGGTAGGTTGTAAGTATAAAGCCGGGCGTACACTGTACGAGTTTTTCCCCTTTTCGGGCCGATTCTTCAGTCGTGCGAGCATTTTTTGAATCGGGCCGAATTTCAGCTTGATCGTAGAGGGGGGGAGGAGGGGGGACTGGCTTCTCACGACTACCTCCCGATCAGGAATCGGACGATCGTGAAAATCAAACATGTTTGAAATTCAGTCGGCTGTCGTGAGGTTTTCGTGAGCGCATCCTGCTGTTCAAGCAGAGCTACGAGGGGGCGCCGTCCCCTCCTCTCCGTCCCCGCCAGCGGAGGGAGGGAAGCGGGCGTCCCTGAAGCAACCTCCGGCCGGTGTTGGGGAGGGCGAGCCGTCCGGTCCGTGCAACGCGCTGGCCGCCTGTTTCAGCACTCCTCCGCGCGCGGGGGGGGGGGGGGGGGGGGTGGTTGTGCGGGGCGGGCGACCTGCCGTGCCGCGCGGCCGCCGATGCGTCTCGTCTCTCCTCTCTCTCCTCCGTTCCCCCGATGCCCGGTGCCTCCTGCGGGCCTCGCCAGAGCTGGGCTCGAACCCCTGCTCTGGGTCCCTGTCACCTACCGTCGCTCGCCTGCCTCTGCCACCACAGTGAGCGGTCCCAGAGGGGACACGACGTACAGTGTGAGCAGTCCGGTCTCGTCCGAGCGTCACGCTGCACAGATCGTGAGCGGTGAACTTTTTAAACCCCGCGGTTTCGTCGCACAGTTTGAGATGTATATAAGTACCACGACTGAAAAACTCGTACAGTGTACGCCCGGCTTAAAACAGGGTAGGCAATAATAAGCTTTACTTCAGCCTATTCCTTTTTTGTGGGTTTGTTTGTTTATCGTTTTTTTTACTGTTTCCTGTGTTTAATGTTGAATAATTTTCTAAAATAAAGTGAAAGTGATTTTTTTTTTTTTTAAAGATTCCATGGTCCGCGAGTGGATAGTTTACGGCATACTTGACAGAAAGACGGGGGAAAGGATGCTAAGAGATGATAAGCTAACCTTGGATGAGGATGAGAAAATATGTCATGCTAGTGAGCTAGCACAACAGCATGCAAGGACGTTTGCTGAATCGAATGCATCGGTAGTGCACAAGAGTGCTAAAGTAGCGGTCGTCAGAAATAAGATGAAAAGAAATGATTGACAGAAAACTAACAAAGACGCAACAGGCTGCAAACGATGTGGTGGAAAACATGAGCCAAGGCAGTGCCCTGCATATGGCAAAAGATGTGCAAAATGCAATGAAAAAAATTATTTTGCCAAACAGTACCTGACTAAAGACAGATCAAAGCCAGTACGGGTAGTTGAGGAAACAGACCTGAGTGAGACGTTCTTCATAGCCATGGTGTCATGTGGAAATGCAAAGAAAGGGCAAATAACAGAGGCACATGAAAGGCACATAGAAGATGAAAACTGGATAGTTTCACTGCCAATAAATGGAGCTTTGGTAGCACTAAGAATTGACACAGGCGCACAAGCCAATCTGATCAGTATGACAGAAATCAGGGCTATGAAAGAAAAGCCGAAAATATTCAAGAAAGCAGTGCAGCTGAAAGATTACAACGGAAAAGAAATAGAAAGCAAAGGTCAGTGTAGACTAAGAGTGACTGTGAAGAACAAAGAATACAGTGTGATGTTCTCTGTAGTACCTGAGGGTCGTGAGTCACTGATAGGAGGGGTCACCTCAAAGAAACTGAATCTGGTGAGAAGAGTCTACCAAATCAGCTGTTCAGAAGCTGTGAGGGCACACAACAGCACAGTCAACTCCGTAGTGCAACGTTTTCCTGATGTATACAAAGGACTGGGCTGCCTTCCCTACACATACTCAATTCAGTTGAAAGAGGATGCGCAACCAGTGATCCATGCTCCAAGGAGAATCCCAGCTCCACTTAGGGAGCGCCTTAAGAAAGAACTGGACAGAATGTGTGAACTGAATGTGATCACAAAAGTAGAAGAGCCTACAGAGTGGGTAAACTCTATGGTGTGCGTAGACAAAAAGAACAAGAACAGGGAACTGAGGATTTGTATGGACCCAGGAGACTTAAATAGGAATATTAAACGTGAGCACTACCAGATACCAAAATGTGAGGACATTGCAAGTGAAATGGCAGGTGCCAAGTATTTTTCCAAGTTGGATGCAGCACAGGGATTTTGGCAAATTAAGCTAGATGACAAAAGCTCACGATATTGCACATTAAATACGCCTTATGGTCGATACAGATTCCTGCGCATGCCTTTTGGCATAATCTCAGCATCAGAGATCTATCATCGAGCCATGGACAACTTGCTTGAGGGCCTAGAAGGGGTGCGATGCTACATTGATGATCTAGTCATATGGGGGTCCACCTTACAAGAGCACAACGAGAGACTGGCAAAAGTCCTCCACAGGATATGTGACAATGGACTGAAATTGAATTGTGCAAAATGTCAGTTTGGTGTGTGAGAAATAACATTCCTTGGAGACAAGTTGTCTGCTGCAGGAAATGAGCCAGATGACAGGAAAATAAAAGTCCATAGCATGCCACGCCCCACAGACAAAAAAAGGTCTACTCAAAATAATGGGGATGATCAACTTCATTGGCAAGTTTATACCCAACTTATCTGTGAAAACATCAGCACTGAGGGAACTACTGCATGACTCCACAGAGTTCAAGTGGACAACAAGGAATGAGCGAGAATGGAATGCTCTAAAGACAACTCTGACCAAGTCCCTTGTGCTTGCGTATAGTGATCCAACAAAGAGACAGAAGATTTCAACAGATACGTCGAAAGATGGCCTGGGAGCTGTCGTCCTATGTGTACGGGCTTCCCTCTTTCACTGTCGAAACAGATCATCGCCCTCTGGTGTCAATCATAAAAAAGAGTCGCAACGAGATGTCGCCCAGGATCCAGCGACTCATCATGAAGCTGCAGAAGCTGCGGAGGGGGCTTGAGCACCTGCCCCTTTGCCCCTTGGTGTCCAAAATGCCCTTTTGTCAGTGTTTTTTTTTTTTTTTCATGTGTGCGTGTTTGTTGGTGTGTGTGTGCATGTCCAAAATAATAATAATTTAGATCTACCGTGGCTGGTTACATGATCCACATAACGTGCCCTCACTCTGCCCTACTTTTTCTCTGGCAGCTCCTAGCTCTGCTGCCTCGGGCTGCCCGGTCTGTCCTGCCCCTTTAAATCTGCAGCACACTTGACTGTGCTCTGTGCTGTTTAACTCCACTGTCATTGGTTATACTGCTTTAAATCCCGCCTTCCCTCTTTCTGATTGGCTGTTTTCTAGTGCGTCCGTGTGCGTGCTTGCTTGGAGCAAAGATTTCAGTTTTGATTGCGGTTACCACAATTAATACTAGGCTACGAAACTAGTCCCAGTTAGGAAACTAAATATTACGGAGATGTAGGGTGCAGAAGCTGGCCGACAGGAGGAGTGCGGAGAGACTGACCAGGAAGGAACACCGGAGCCGAAGACTTGAGACCAGGGCGGAGCACTTGAGACCAGGATGAAACCCAGGAGTTGAGAACTTGAGACCAGGAAATTCAAATACTCCAAAGTGGGAAGTAAAGCCAGGCAGAACTAGAACGCAAAACTAGATCGACACTAAGAATTCTAAGAAATCTAAGAAGAAACGAAATACTCTAGAACAAAGAAATGTTTTGTAACTCAAAACACAAGGACCAAAAATAACTTAAAACAAAAACAGAAACTAGAAAGCGCTGGACAGCATAGTCTAAACATGCTGGGCAGCGGCAACTGTTACGCTGGGCAGCAACGACTAGAAGCGCCGTTTTAAAATGCTGGGCAGCATCAGAAGCGGGCCTCGCGTAGAGCGATCCCGGGGAACACAGTCAGAGGCAGGGCGTCGCAACACAGTGACCCAGGCGAGACGGACCAGAGGCGGGGCATCCATGAAGTCCCCGAGCAGAGGTGGAGCAGATCCTGCCAGCTTCTGCACTAAGCTCTGTGCGTGCTCGGGTTCATCCTTTTGGCCGGTCCGTAATGTCATGATTTGTCTTAGGATGAACCCAGACACAGCACGCACACACAGAGCTGGTTGTTGAAGTGAGTTTATTGAACAGTTTGGATGATGGATGACGAGAGGAACCAGAGTCTTTTAACTGACGGAGATGTAGGGTGCAGAAGCTGGCCGACAGGAGGAGTGCGGAGAGAGTGACCAGGAAGGAACACCGGAGCCAAAGACTTGAGACCAGGACGGAACCCAGGAGTTGTGAACAGGAGTCGAGAACTTGAGACCAGGACAGCTCACCAGGAGTTGAGAACAGGAGTTGAGAACTTGAGACAAGGGCGGAACACAGGAGTTGAGAACTTGAGAGCGGGATGGAACAGTGTCTTGGGTTGAGGTTGGGCTGGAACAGAGCGGAAGCAGAGTCTCTGGCAGTGACTGAACAAAAATGAAGCTGAAGTAAAGTCTTCTGGCTGACTGAAACAAAAAACTGAGCTGACACAGAGTTCTGGCAGAAACTGAGCAGAAGTTGAACACTACGGACCGGCAACGAGAACAGAATGAGGTGAGTATATATAGAGGTGAACACAAGTGGCAACAGATCAGAGATAATTGCAGCCTGACAGGTGGAACCAATCAGGCTGCGCAGGGAAGAGAGAGAGGAAGGGAGGCTCAGCATGCAGCCTACAAGCTGCATTCTGACACTCTGATGCAGTTCAGCTATAAATAGCAGGTGATATTTCTTGCTGCCTAACTGCCTAAACAACTGCTATATTTTGTTTAGCATTTTGATTTTTTATAATAGCGTAATTAGGATTCCACAAAATGATAGTGCTATTTATTTCATTATTTCTACTTCTAGAATTAGAATTACGACAAATACAACCGAGGAACACCATTTACATTGTTTTTATTGTACAAAGGTTTCCACACTGTCCATTAGTAAATTAGTACAAACCAGGGGCGGAGCTAGATTTTCTCATCATTAGGGACTTAGCCCAAAAAATATTACTTCGTTATGAGGGTAATTTGGTACAACATAAAAGTAAAAATTATTTAATCTGTTTATAAATTTAATTTAATATAGGCCTTAATTTAATATAGGCCTTAACATATCTTAAAGTTTTATCTGCTGTTCTTTAATAGTCTTACTGGTATATACCAATAGTATATTGTTCTCATTTGAATGATGAAATGGACAACCACTCATGTAACAATTCAGTCTTGGTGTCACCAATCTTACTCAAAGTACAGTATTGGGTCCTCCATGCTCCTCATGTATAAAAGTTTACTGCACATTTAAACATTGAAATCTCACTATTGTTAGGAAAATAATTAGTTGTCTGAGAGGATGTAGGTAAGGAGAAGCTGCTATCTACACTTCAGATATATGATGTAAGAAATGTGTTTGGAATGTTAAGATCAATTACATGAAATGGGCTAAGGAGAACATCTACAACCCAGTTGTAGGGAGGTCGTAGCCTAGTGGTTAGAGCAGCGCGCTTGCACTCAGAGAAGGTTGCAAGTACCCGGTTCGACCCCCAGCGCCTGCACTGTGGGTCCCTGAGCAAGACCCTTAACCCCCGATTGCTCCCCGAGCACCGCACAGTGGCAGTCCACTGCCGGTACACCCTGGACAGGTCGCCAGTCTGTCGCAGTGCAATGACAATAGAGTTGAATTCTATTCTATTCTAATTTTACATTTGTTGAAGTTTGAATTTAGTATTTGAAATGCTGTCAGTGTCAGTAACGCTTCTACTTCCAGTGCAGAGTAAATACAAGAAATTTATTTGCAGTCCCTTGAATGTATAATTTTGCTATGTTTTATGATGCAGAGTATCTTAGATTAAAAAGATAAGGGTGGGGTTTATCTCTCCACATTTCCATATCTTCAAAAGAAAATAGAATCTTTGTGCATTTGGGGTGAGCGGAGATGAGCGGCTGAGATCTCGCGAGAGCTGTGCGTAAGTAAAATGGAGGCGTTCATGTAATTCAAATCAAACAAGCTAAGGTAAGAACGAACCAATAACTGAAAATAATACAAAGTTAAAGCCCAAACATTTACAACTGTCTTATTTTCTACGAGGGAACAAACTGGACGAAGAGACCGTGACGAGCCTGGAGTGCTACCTGGACGAGTGTTTTGATAGCATCGTGATGGGGAAGGCCCAGAAGCCTACGGCTGCTAGCACACCGTCACTTAAGCGCACTCGTTCTAATTCCACCAGTGCGTCTTCTTCATCCACTTTGTCTCCCGACAGGAACTTCAGTGACATCTTGGAATCCATCGACAAGAAGCTTACCAGCCTTGACGCGCGTCTCGCCTTGGTAGAAGTTCTACATAAGGAGTTTCAGTCTCTGAGAGAATCGGTGGAGTTTAGCCAAGCCCAGCTAACAGCTATGGCCGCCGAGAATGACGCGCTGAGGGGGAAGGTTACGGAGTTGACCGAAGGGATTATCCAGCTTTCCGGCGAAAATAAGAAAATTAAGGAATCCATTCTGGACATACAGTCGCGAAGTATGAGAGATAATCTCGTCTTTGCAGGCATCCAGGAGCAGCAGGGAGAGATAGCAGAAGAAACGGTCCGGAACTTTCTCCAGCAGAAGCTAAAAATCCCGGCGGATCAGGTAAAAAACATCACTTTTCATCGAGTCCACTGGCTCGGAGGTAAGAAACCCGACAAAATCCGTCCTCGCCCGATCATAGCTAAATTTGAGCATTATAAACAAAAATAATTTGTTAGAAGTTGCGGCAGGGAACTGAGAGGGACAGACTTTATTGTTAATGATCAGTTTCCTAAGGAAATCCTAGATCGCAGGCGAGTACTGTTCCCAATCAGGAAGAAATACATGATGGACGGCGTTAAAGCCACCATATCGGTTGACAGACTTTATATTAATGGACAGTTGTTCAGGGATCAGAAGATCACCCCTTGGCTTTATTAGTTACACCACAGGTGGACTTAAAGCATGTTTCAATGACTTAAAATAAATAAATAAAATAAATAAATAAATAAGACGCACAGATCGGTACACGGTGATAAATTAAATACACGCACAGCTCAAGAGCACGTTGGTATGGTTGGTGTTCACGGTTGGGTACACAAGGCACGGGCTATGGTTTATCCCTTTACACACTCTCTTACTCTTTGCACTTTTTTATTTTTTTGTGTATTTCTATCTTATTTGTCTGCTTCTTTCCTGATCATCAGTCAATCACAAGCACATCATATGATGCTACCTGGGTCTATGTATGACCTTCTAACTTCTCACTCACATCTATGGCGAATGTAAAGTTTGTGACATGGAATGTGCATGGGGCTGGCACCAGAGAGAAAAAAATGAAGATCATTAACCAGCTTACTAGATTAAAGGCAGTTGTTGTCTTATTGCAAGAAACCCACAAATCAGCTACAAATGCAAGTGAGCTTAATTCACCTGAGTTCCCTAATGTGTTTGCGGCCTGCTATAACTCTAGACAGAGAGGTGTAGCAATCTTAATCCACAAAAACGTTAGTTTTAAAATATTAGATAAAACTATAGATCCTGAAGGTAGATACATAATAATTAAAATAGCTATCCATAACCAGAAGCTATGTATTGTCAGTATATATGGTCCAAATGTTGATGACCCCTCTTTTTTCCACCAATTCTTCCTTGCACTTTCAAAACACGGGGATTGTTCACTAATTATAGGGGGTGACTTCAACTTTGGTTTAAATAACGATATAGACAGGTTGAATAAAACAGGGACTCAGCATAGTTGGCAGTCAGTAAGTGTAGTCAAACAATACATGAGTGATTTTGGTCTTTGCGATGCATGGCGTTCTCTTCATCCTATTAGTAAAGAATACACTTTTTTCTCAAATGTTCACCATTCGTACTCTCGTCTGGACTACTTTCTTATAAGTAGCTCACTGCTGTCGGTTGTTTCAGAGACGGTAATTCATCCTATTGCTATCAGTGATCACGCTCCTGTTACTCTCACCTTAATTAATAAAAAAATAACCACACAAAACAAAAGCTGGAGATTTAATACATCACTGCTTAAAGATGAAGAATTTATAAAATTCATTAAAGAACAGTGGGCCTCATACTTAGAATACAATGATCAACCAGGTACATCGGCATCGATATTGTGGGAAGCTGGAAAAGCAGTGATGAGAGGTAAAATAATTTCTTTCTCATCTCATAAAAAGAAAAAAGAAAACAAAAAGATTCAGGAATTAGAAAAAAACTTAAGTTACTAGAATCATCTCAAGAAGAAGGAAAGTTAGGTAAAATCCGTGAAGTAAAATTAGAACTAAACCACTATATTGAAAAGCAAAATAGATTTCTAATACAAAGACTCCGAATAGAAAATTTTGAACATGGCAATAAGTCAGGAAGCTTTCTAGCTAATCAGCTTAAAATAAATAAGGAGAAAACTACTATATTTGCAGTTACAGATTCAACTGGTAATACAGTAAGTGAACCAGAGTGTATAAATAATACCTTCCGCGATTTCTACAAATCTTTATACACACCACAGATAAATCCATCAGAGAAGGATATTAAGCAATTTCTGGATAAAATTACACTTCCTAAATTATCAGATAACCAAAGAATGACACTGGATTCCCCGCTGACAACAGCTGAAACCCAGGAAGCTCTTAAAAGCATGCCTAATAAAAAGGCTCCAGGTCCAGATGGATTCCCCACTGAGTTTTATAAAGAGTTCTGGAATATTCTAGCCCCAACGTTCCACAGAATGTGGCAGGAAATACAGGAAAAAGGTAGATTTCCAGCTAATATGAACTCTGCCACCATCAGCCTTCTGCTCAAGCCAGACAAAGATCCTGTGTTGCCCACTAGTTATCGTCCCATATCCTTAATTAATGTGGATATTAAGATAATCTGTAAAGCTTTAGCAAAAAGATTAGACAAAGTAACTCCTCTCATAATACATCCAGATCAAACTGGTTTCATCAGAGGAAGGCAGTCATCCACAAATACACGCCGATTACTTAATTTAATTGATTATTCCTACAGTAAAAACATTAAAACCAATATATTGTCTTTAGACGCAGAAAAAGCATTTGATAGAGTAAATTGGAAATTTTTATTTGCTACTCTTCATAAATTTGGTTTTGGCGATTTATTCATAAACTGGTTAAAAATTCTATACAATTCTCCAACAGCCTGTGTCAGGACAAATAATCAAATATCTTCCAGTTTTTGTCTACAGAGGGGCACCAGGCAAGGATGCCCTCTTTCTCCATCACTTTTTTGCCATCTTTATAGAACCTCTAGCAGCAACAATCAGACAAACAAAAGCTGTAAAAGGTATAAAATGCATGAAAATAGAGCACAAGATTAGTCTGTACGCGGATGATGTATTACTTTATCTCCAGCATTCAAATAATTCTCTTTTACAAGTAATTAGAATACTAGAATCTTTCTCTAAAGTATCAGATTACTCGTTAAACTGGTCTAAATCTACGGTACTGTCAATTAATTGCTCTCTCGAAAACTCCCTAGATTTACAAATGCAAACAGGAAATATTAAATATTTAGGTATTACTGTGTCGAATAAATTAACAGATTTACTTAAACTTAACCATGCCCCACTTTTAAACAGGATAGAAGAGGACCTTGAAAGATGGAAATCGCTTCCAATCACACTTATGGGTAGGGTAGCTTCAATAAAAATGATGGTCCTACCTAGAATTAATTATTTATTTTCAATGGTCCCCAATAAACCATCATCTGACTGGTTTAAATCTCTAGACTCTGCCATTTCTAAATTTCTTTGGAAAGATAAACCCCCACATATTAGCTTAAAGACAATACAGAAGACTAAAGACAGAGGAGGATTAGATCTGCCTAACTTCCATAACTATTACTTAGCAAATAGGCTACAATACATCTCTAAATGGATAAAAAATAGTCTTTTAGATGAGCCTTGGTTAGATATAGAACAGGAAATGTGCAATAATATCATGATTTCAGATCTGCCGTTTATTAGCTCAAATATAAAACGGCATACATGCTTCAAAAATATCAACATTAGTTCTACTCTGACAGCATGGTGGGAGTTCCTCAAAATGACAAAGTCATCCCTTATCCCATGCAGTCGTACACCTATCTGGAATAACCCTGATATCCTACAAAATAATAAAATGATAAACTTTACATAATGGAAGAATAAAGGTATTAAATATCTGGAACATCTACTTGACGGAACCGAGTTCATCAATTTTGCTAAACTAAATATGCAATATGGCATTAGTAAAAATAAATTCTTGGAATATGAACAACTTAAATCTATAATTAAAAATAAATATAAGCATATTATTGGTGGTTTACAAGTCCCAACTAATATATTAGAGTTCTTAGATTTAACCCCCCCCCCCAAACTACTGTCTAAATCATACAGGACACTGATAAAATAGATGATTCGATATCTCTTCCTATAATGAAGTGGGAAAAGGATTTATCAGGCACCTTTGAACAAAATATCTGGGCTCAGATATGTCTAAGAACTTTCAAATTGACTAGAAACACCAACTTACAACTAATACAATACAAAATCCTTAACAGAGTACACTACACAGGACAAAGATTATTCAAGATGGGTCTGGCACAATCTAATATCTGCCCACACTGCATAGGCAATCATCCTGATAATTATTTTCATGCGTTATGGTTATGCACACCAGTCAAGAGGTTCTGGACACAGATATGTAAGGACTTATCAAAGTGCTTGAGCTGTAAAATTACACCTTCCCCATCAGTTTGCCTGCTCAGAAATTTTGAGGAAAGTCCTCTAAAAAAAGAAATAGTTTACATGGTTTTTACTGCTTTATGTATCGCAAAGAAAACTATCCTCATGAATTGGAAAAGTAAACAAAATCTCAGTATCAATCAGTATAGAGATCTTTTGTTGGATCATATTAATCTAGAGACAGCATCTGCTTCCACATCTGATTGGTCTCTTTGGGCTCCTCTGATCAACACCATCACTCAGTGGAATAGGGGGCGGTGGGTTGCTTCCTGCAGGGCGCAGTGGCTGGATGGAGGGGTTCCTGGGGCCCTGGGGGCACTTGGAGTAGGGCGCCTGGTGGATCCGGCTCCGGGGTCTGTTGCCCCCATCTGGGAGGAGTTTGGGAGGCCTACGGGTGGCCTACAGCAGCCGCTTGCGGCGCTCTTTGGGAGCTGCGTGTTGACGGACGTGGGTTACTGACCTGGTAGCTGTGCTGCCGCTGGGTGGGGCCGGGGTGGGTCTGGGGGTCTGGGGTCCCTGGGGCGCGCCGCCCTCGGGCGGGGGCCCCGGCGGGGCCTCGGGGGTTCCGGTTCCGGGGGGTGTGCCGCTTTTGGTGTGGGCCGGCGCGCGCCCGGGTGTCCGCCCCTGCACGGGGCCTCTGGTGCGCTGGGGGGCCTCGGGGCCCGTTGAGCTGGTAGGGGGGCATGGTCATTAACATCTCTGGGCAGATGCTCTTCTCCTTCATTGGATAGGCACTCTGCCAGTGGGGGGAGGGGGAAAGGAGGGGGAGTAGGGACCTACCCAGCCTGGATGTCTACTGTCAAATGTATGGTGAGTTGTTTGAACGTTAGTGTTGGGGAGGGATTAAATCTACGGGTGGGGGGGGGGGGGGGGGGGGTGGACGTTCTGGTGGGCTTGTGTCCGGCCCCCTGTCCCGGTCCTGGTCCGTGTCGTCTTCCGGTGCGGGTTTCACCTGGGGGGTGGGGTTTGGGATGGCTCGTGCGGGCCGGCTGGCCAGGGTCCCCCCCTCTTATTTATTATTATTAGGCGCCTGCCATAGCATTTGCAATGAGGAGGCAGTGCTGTGCGAAGCACAGCACTGCCTCCAATGCAAATGCATGGAGGCACCTATTACTATTCACCTCTAAACGCGTCTCTATCTTATTATTAATATTCTTAATTGTTTGACGCTTAATGTGGCCCGAACCGTGGCGTGCACCCCCACAACATAGGTATCAAAACGTGCGGCTCGGTCGGGAATAGTGTGCTACTACTTTGATTGGGGTTTCGAGTTACCATGGCAACAAAATTAGCGAAAAACCACCCCCAAAAAACCCATAGGAATGAATGGAGTTGGGTAGAAAGAAAGCCTAAAAAAAGCCTTCAAAAGACCATTTTCAACGCTGCACTGTGTCGCCATGCTTTCACCTATGAACACCGTTTAACTTCCAGTTTGTAGATATATCTGTGACCTACTCAGAAGTGAAAACGGGATGTAGATATCTTTTATCGTCTCTTCACAGTTACTCCTCAAAGCTAATGTCCAAAAATCAGCGAAATCATCGTTTACAATGAAAGTCAATGACGGAATTCTCCAACCGCTAGAGTGGCCCACTCTAGCTTTTTTAAAAATTTCAAAACTCCGAACAACTTGACCTTACTCGCTCAATTTTCACTCTACGTAGACAAATTATACATCAAAACAAAGGTATTTTTGTCAGGATTCGGGAAATGTAACCCTCATTGGTGTGGCATTTATAGATTTTTCGCAAATCACCTCAGACCGACACAAACCCGAAACCTCCCCCATTCATTTCCTATGGAGCGGTTTTGAAAAATGACGTCTAAAAATCCAAAACATCACATGTTTTCGCATCATCGCTACTCCTAAACCGTTTTATGTACAGACATGAGACTTTCACACATTAATGTCCCAACCCTTCTGGCACTCACAAAAAAGGAATTTTGTGGATAACTGTTACGGTTTTTCCGCAGGAACAATTTGTTCGGGAGTAGCGAATGTGCAAAATCCTAAAAACGCTTTGGAGCTGCATTTTCCCACATCATTCATTTTTTTACATCGTCGCTGTGTCTACACCGATTTTTGTACAAACATAAAAATGGGCTTCATGGTCCTCAAAAGCCTGCTGATACTCATGGTGAAAGAATTATTTTGATAGCTCTTATACTTTTTGAGCTACAGCGATTTGTTCGGAAGCGTTTTAAGAGGATTTCTGAAAATCCATAAAAATCCCATTTAGATCATAATTTTTTACGCCTTTATTAAACTTTTTCCAGCAAAAAACGATAGCTTTTCTTCTTCCCCTATCCGTTATGAACTAAACGCAGAAAAAATTACGTCTCTACCATTTATAGATCAGGAGATATGAAGCGTTGTTCGGGGCAAAGTTCTCCATTATAATCCAATAGGACTTATTGTGAGCAAAGTCTCTGCACTTCGGCATTCTGGCCGCTGCAGGTGTGTCAGTGAGTTTCCATGACGACGGAACTCTGAGGGCCAGAGGGACACGCTCCATTAAGATACAATGGCAACTTTCATCGCTCACTGCAGCAGCTGTGATTAATGTAGAAATATGAAATTCGCACAGTCACTTCCTCTTAACATTTTAAAATTTTCATGTGACTTTCAGCCATGTGTCACTTTTCTGTACGATTTGGGATTTCACATGCTTTCCTATTGGGCCTTTGCTTCCAACAGGACCTGGCATGATAACCAGACACGACCCAATTGGCCAATACAGCACCACCCACCTGTGGGAAATGGCACTACATGTCATTTTGGTCAAATGTTGAGTTCTGGGCCCAGATGTGGTGAGGCTGAGTTGCTAAAGGAGGCCAATCTGACCAATGAACTTTGGTCACGTTTGGTGACATTAAGTATTGGCACCCCTATTTGAGGCACTTCCCAGTACAGGATTTGGACCAAACTGACAGAGTATAATCACCCGGTGATACTGAACACAACCATGCTAGCGGCTAACGGTTAGCATGTTGCTAACCGGAAGTAGCTCTAGGAAGGTCTCACCAACTTTTGCTTCACAGAGTCTGTTCGTACTTTAGAGAGAAAGCTCCACAAGAAATTTGGGCTACGTTGCATAAAGCATATCCCAGCTATGAGGTGTCAAACATCCAATGCTTTTCAATGGGGGATTAAACCCCTTATGCTCCCAATAATGCACGCCCATATATGGCGCTACAGTATAGCTCAGAGGGAGAGTGCAGGCTTAGCATGCAAGAGGTCGTGGGATCGATTCCCGGTGTGGGAGACTTAGTTTTGTATTATAATCCCCACAGTGTGTATATTAAAACATGTGTGCTGATCCCATGAAGTATTTTTTTGTACCACCCGCCATTTTGAGTTACCATGGCAACGTTATAAACAACGTTTTTTCTCCCTATTTGAGGCTCATCCCAGTACAGGATTTGGACCAAACTAACAGAGTACACTCACCCAGTGATACCATACACAACCATGTTAGCGGCTAACGGTTAGCATGTTGCTAACCGGAAGTAGCTGTAAGAAGCTTGTACAAACTCCTGCATGACAGATTTGGTGAATTTTAGGATTTTCTCCCTTTTTAGGCACTTCTCAGTACAGGATTTCAACCAAACTAACAGAGTAACATCACCCGGTGATACTGAACACAACAATGCTAGCGGCTAACCGTTAGCATATTCCTGAACGGAAATAGCTTTAGGAAGGTCCTATCAACTTCTGCTTAGCCAGAGTTCTTCTGCCTTTACAGACAGAGAGAGGGCTGCAGCTGTCAGTGAGTCTCCATGACAACGATGCTAGCAAGAGGCTCCTAGGAGGTCCGTTGACTTAACATGGCACCTTTCGACGGCCGCTGCGGGGGCTGTGAAGACCGTAGGAAGCTGAAATTCGCGGTCTTGCTTCCTGTTGCTATTTCTGACAGTACAGTACGCACCAAGTGGCAGGCGCCTTACTAAATTTCTTCAGAAATTTTTCTAGTTATTATTATTATTATTATTATTATTTAATTATTTATTTATTTATTTAGTTTAAGTAGGCTTGGTGGGTGGGCTGGGGGGGGTTAAGGTGTTGGTCCTGGTGGGTGGTTGGCTGGCGGGCCCTGCGGCCTCTCCCTGGCCCCCGGGCTACGGTGGTGCCGCTGGCGAGGCCCCCTTCTCGGGGTGGGGCTTTCGGGGAGCGGGGGTGCCTATTGGAGTCAGTAGGGGAGCTGGCTCCCTGGGTTGGCTTCCCAGTCATTTGCTCCCCATCCCCGGACTCCTCCCTCTGCCTGCTCCATCACGCCGCCACACATGTAGGTCCTGAGGGAGGGGGCGTTACTGGAGGTTGCCACTTTCTGGTGACACCCCTCTCCCCAATTTTATCATTCATCTTAGACACTTTCACTTCAAACATTTTTCACATCGCACACTCATATAGTCCATGGTAGGGGGGCGTGGGGGGAAGACGTCTGGGGGGGGGCTTATGTTGTGTGGGCCTCACCTCGGACGGCTCCCTTCACCTCCTCTCCCACTTAGACATTGAGGGTTCTGGGCAGTCGCCCGGAGGGGGTGCGCTGGCAACAGCTACCTTCAGGAAGGGGGGTGGGCTGTGCCATGCATCCCCTTCGGCGCTCCCAGTTTTTAAACGCACTTGAGAACAACATGCAACAACACAACATTTGAGCAGGCGTAGGGAGGATCGGGGTCTTCTGCACACCCCCGTTCTCCGATGGCGGCAAGGAGTCTGGGGCCTGGAGGAGGTGCGGGCCACTGTGTCCGGGGTCTTGGCGGGGGGCTGCGGTGTGTAGTCAGCGGCTTTCCAGGTCTGGGGCTGATGCCTCCGCTCCCCCCAGGAGAGGCGGGGGGCAGGGATGGCAAGGGTAAGGTGGGGGGAGGGAGGGGGTTTATTAGGTATTTAGGGGGAGGGGGGGGCTATGGCCGGGTGGCTCGTGCGGGTCGTGTTGGCCCGCCCTCTTGGGGGGGCCCGGTCTGGGGGGCGTCTGGTCTGGGGCCGGGGCCGGGGGTCGGGCACATGCAGTCGTATAGTCGATTTGAGGTGACCCCCCCCCTCTGGTCAGTGTTGGATGTGAGTGTTATGTGGGAATGTGTGTACAGCACATTTTCTCTGTGTGTGGTGAGTGGGGCACAAGGGAGGGATGGTGTGAATGAGTTTTCCTTTTTTTTTTTTTTTTCCAGGTATGGGTGTGGTCCGCTCCCTCTCCCAAGAACATCTCAAGTCTCCGCTAGGTGCGGAGCCCATCCCCCCACGTCCTGCCCTCCTCCACTTCGTTGGCGGGCGCCTTGGCCCTCTGGCGCTTTGGTTGGCTTCGGGTTTGGGGCGGGTTCCCGGGCGTGCGCCGGCCCACTCCCGGCGGCCTCTTCGCGGGGCCTGGCCCCCCGGGGGGCGGCCGGGGCCCCCGTCGCGGGGGCGGGGCGCCCCTGGGGCCTCTGGCCCTCAGGGCCCATGGCCGGGACCACTTCAGCGGGGCTAGCTGCCGGCGGAGCCCACGGGCTCGTCCCCGCGGCTCTTGAGGGCGTCGGCATTGCGGTGGCTGGGGGATTTCCTCGGGGTCGTCTCTGCTCCTTCCTTGGGGGGGGGGGGTTGCAGATATCCTGTGTCGGCCCCTCCTGGGCGACCTGCTTTAGGGACCCCTTTGGGAGTCCGGGGTTACGGGTCCCCTGACGCCTGCCTCTGTGCTCGGGGAAGGTGGGTCTTCGGTTCTCCACAATCACTATCAAGCTATTTCTGGATAATCTTCACTTAAACTAGTGCACTTTCACATCTCCCACAGGTGCTGGGTCCCAGGTATTAAGTGTTCACTTATATACAGTAATCTTATAATTTATTTATTTATTTATTTATGTTCTTTCACTTTCTTTTTTCAAATATCACATTACACATGTCAGCTTACATAATAATATATATGATTTAGCAATGGCATCTAGGTGTTATTCGAGTGTATCTGTTGCTTTATGTCTGTTGGTTGTGCTGTTCTTTTTGTGTCTCTTTCCGGGTGATGGAGCAGACAAAGAAGGTTTTATCATTCTCTCCCTTTTATCTCCTCTTTCTTTCACCTCTACTCTTTTTTTCTTTTCTTTCACTTTTTGTTCTTCCTTTACTCTCCCATTGTCATGTCCATATAATTTGAAATTCTCCTTGCAGGAATCATAATAAAGCTATTTACAAGCATAAATCAAGTGGAGCACTATGGTGAAAGCTGTTCGCTCCACTTGTAAAAGCAAAATCTGTCGAGCTCTATCTGGCATTGAGACATCAATTCCTATTGCTAGACAGGACACTAGGAAAAAAAAAAAAAAAGAAAATAGAGGATATATCTAGACAACAGACATATTTTGAATATAGCTGGTTTAATTGATAAGTTTTTACCATCTGTTTCTGTTGCTGGTAAGTTCAAATGCAAACTTTTTCAAAGTGGGAAAAAAGTCCCAATTCAACGTTCATCAGATCAGGCGCTGCTTTATAATTTATAATAATAATTGAACTTTATTGATCTAACAATGGAGAAATTCACTTCTACATCTTAACCCATCCCCTCAGGGAGCAGTGGGCTGCCACTGTGCGGCGCCTGTGGAGCAATCGGGGGTTAAGGGTCTTGCTCAGGGACCCAGAGTGGTATTCTGTGGGAGTTGAACTCAGAACCTCTGGGAACCAAGCTCAATGCTCTAACCACTAGGCATCTAGTGTGCGTCGTGCTTGTAAATTTGTATAAATGTAGCAAGAAATACTGCTTTTCTCTTTAGACAGAAGAAACGTGTCCTGACGCTCAAGTCAAGCATAAAGAAATAGGAGCATGCATATTGCGTAGGACCAATGATGTCAGACCAATGAAGCGTCCCTAGGGTTAAAGTTCAAATCAAAGTTCAAATCAAACCTACGCCCTTGATTCCATGTTACATTCTTTATAGTATGGGTTGGTACATTTCAGCCGGTTGTATAGCAAGGTATGTTTCTGTATCGTGTTTTAAATCCGTGCCCCATGTGCCCTCTTTTAACTTTGAGCACCTGCCCCTACAACGGTCTCTGCACGGCCCTGCTGCAGAGGTATGACTTTGAGTTAATATACACTCCAGGTAAACACTTAGTGATAGCAGATGCGCTGTCATGAGTGCCAGTGATGAGTGAAGTGAGTTCCACTGAAAGTGAAATTGAAAATCACATCAACATGATAGTTGAGTCCCTGCCAGTATCTGATGTCAAAGTAAAGCAAATATGTGATGAATTGGACAAGGACAAATAATTACAAACAGTAATCAGCAACATGCTCACTGGATGGCCCAGGGGTTCCTGTCCAAAATACTATCACATCAGAGCAGAGCTAAGTGTGGCAAATGGACTGTTACTGAGAGACAATAGAATTGTCATCCCACACAGCCTTAGGCCAGAGATACTTAGCCAGCAACATGAGGGACACCTTGGATTTGAGAAATGCAAAAGGAGAGCCAGAAGTGCCGTGTATTGGCCTGGCATTAATAGTGACATAGAAAACATGGTTGGAAAATGTGAGACATGCAACAAGTACCAGAGCAAATAGGCGATGGAACCCATGATGATTCCAGAGCTTCCAACTGCACCATGGGAAAAAGTTGGAACTGACCTGTTTCATCGCAATGGAAATGACTACTTGCTAGTAATTAATTACTACTCAAAGTTCCTGAAATTGCCCTGCTGTCAAGCACAAATGCCAGTACTGTCATTATGCATGTAAAGTCCCTATTTGCCCGGCATGGAATACCAAAGACTGTAGTGTGTGACAATGGTCCTTGTTACAACTGCAAAGAGTGGCAGCAGTTTGCGAGCCACTATGGCTTCAATCACATCACATCCAGTCCTCAGCATGCACAGGCAAATGGCAAAGCTGAAAAGGGGGTGCACATCATCAAACAGATTCTGAAAAAGACCACACACAGCAAGTCAGATCCTTACTTGGCTCTTCTAAGCTACAGAGCTGCCCCGCTTGAATGTGGTTTATCCCCAGCAGAACTGTTAATAAACCGCAAATTGCGTACAACCCTTCCCTGTTGCACAGACATCAAGCACAACACAGGGATACAGACAAAGTTGGAGAACATGAAATGGAAACCGAAACAACGCTATGACAAGTCGACAAAACCTCTCAGTCCACTTGCCAAGGATGACGTGGTACGAATCCAGGATCAAGATGCATGGCACAGGAAAGCAACTGTACTCCAGGAGGTCGGACCTAGATCCTACAAAGTGAAGACTGAGGAAAAACACGTGCTAAGAAGGAACCGCCGCAGCCTTCTAAAAACAAAAGAGACTTTCACAGAGATTGAGATTGATGCTGATGCATTCAGTGCAAGCACAGAATCGAAAGCTGACAATGATGGACGTTTACAGGAGGACACAAGCAATGTTCAGTCGGAATTACCTGTCCTGAGAAGATCTGGGCGCCAAACAAAAAGACCTGATAGACTGAACTTGTAAGAGTATGGACTGAATATTGCTTCACTGTAAAAAAATGTTGAAAAAGAATGTTGATCAATGTTTAAAGTAAGCATCAGTATGTTAGATCAAGTAAGTAAGTATCAGTGCATTATTAGATCTACAGAAGGGAGGATGTGTTGATAGGCAGAATGTATTCAATGATAGTTCCTGATATGGCCACTAGATGGACATACTGAGTTTACAAATACTAGGGCAACTACATGAATAGGTAGTAGAACTAGAAATAAGGAACATGTAAGAAGCACATGAGGTTGCTCGTTAAATAAAGTTAAACACATAGAGAAAATACATAGAGAAAGTTTAAGGCAAAAATTACAATGAGGTTCTTTAGAACTCCAGAACTTACCTCACATGCAAATAACCTAGTTTATGATGGAGAAACTGCAACACCAGATAACACCTATGTGTTCTGGTCCTGACCCAAGCTGAATCTGTTCTGGAATGATGGATTTGAGGCTATAAAGCAGATATTAAAGCCAACATATCTTCAGAACCCAGTTCTATATCGTGGGTCTCATCCCAGACGGGTCAGAGGGGCGAACAAAGATCTACTTCTTCAACTTGCTGCTGACTGCAGCCTTGAAATGCAGAACTAACTAGATCAAGGCAGAACCTCCATCCTGCAACTTGGACCAAAGGGAGAGAATAAACTTGACCACAATATACCGAGGAGAGACAGAACCTTTCTGTTCTGTCTCTCCTCGAGGTCGGTCGGTTTTTCTTCAGCTCTCCAGAGCTCCTTATCTGCTTTTACCCTGCCCCCATTCTCCTGCTATTTGCTTCGTCTGTGTCTTTTGTGCCATTTCTTCATAGCAACCGAAAGCTCTAAGGCAATTATGGATCTCGTCAGCTGGTCTCTCAACGCTATTGATCAAATTTTTTCAACTGGAAAGCAAAGGACCGGGGAGCGTGCCTGTCCCGACGGAACTTTTTTTGCGGGATACATCTTGGACCCGTGGCAGAAATGGTCCACGGTGTGCCTCTCAATTCTTTCTGTTGAGGATGTCGAAGATGCCTACTTATTCGGATTTATGATACTTGGATTCCTCATTTTTGGCCTTGGAGGATATTTAATGTATCAACACCTTCAAAAGCTGCTGGCGGTAAATATGGCCCTGATGAGACTGCCAGCGGCAGTCGACGCGATCACGAGGTCGTTGAATGAACAGAACGGACGGCTTGATAAGCTGACCGCGGTTGTGGTACAGAGGTGAGGTGGGATAAAACCTGGAAGTGTGAACGTTACTAGCCCATCGATTGGATTATTGGAATATTGGATCCTGGAGCCAGCGGCGAAAAGACTCTAAGGCTGACAGAAAAGTTGGTGTCAGCTTGTTCTCATAACAAATTCTGTTTTCTTCAAATCGGACTCCCCGCTATCAAATTCTCCCTGGTTGTTATGGCGACATCGCACAAATTCCCTGCTACCCCACATTCCTGCGGACATCTGTGGAGGAGTCAAGCCGGAGCGGCAGAGTGATAAGACTTTCCATCAAGGACACTTGCCTGCCGGAGGACGGCCTTCATGGACATACAGATTTCCACACAACATGCACCCAGACACACATATGCTCACAAATACAGATGACTTTACCCGACCAGAACTCAAATGTTTACCTTCTGCATATATGTGTCTTGTCATTGATTGTGCTTTTTGTGCAAATGAGGGTTTTTTTGTCGGGTGCTTCACATTTTGTGTGGAAACACAAATTGTGCAGCACCTGTCTTTTTTTCTTTCCCTCCACTCGCCCAGTGTAAATCTTTTTTCAACAGATCTCAAGGCAGCGCCTAGGGACCCCGTGTAAAGCGGGGTCTGGGGCAGTTTGGGGAACGCACCTCACGGCTGCGCTATTTAGCAGCGGCCGACTGGGTGTGTTCCTGGCAACGCAAGGCCTCAGTCAATTGTTCCCCCAAAATGTTTGTTAAGTGTATGTGATGGACGGTTGTACTGGAACTGAAATTTCGATTGTAATGCAAATTGCAGTTGACTAATAAAATTGATTGATTGATTGATTGATTGATTGATTGATTGATTGATTGATTGAATCTAAATGCATACTGCTGCATCTTAATCTTCCCAGGTCCATTCAACCTGACGAGCTGACTGTTTTCTGTCAGACTGACTAAGGGACAGAGGACATGTTTCTCCCTCTTCCTCCTCTCTCAGAGCGTCTCTACACCTGCAGCGGGTTCCTCCATACCTGAGAGCTTCAAGTCTCCAATGTGGATCCTTCAGTCCAGCCGACAGCAGCTTCACTCCTGAGTCTCCTGGATGATTGTAGCTCAGGTCCAACTCTTTCAGATGGGAGGGGTTGGAGGTCAGAGCTGATACCAGAGAAGCACAGCCTTCCTCTGAGATCAGACAGCCTGATAAGCTGCACACACACAATTCAACACATAATCAGAACATGAGAACGTCTAGGTAGAAGTTCTGGGCTGGTCATTTTCATCTGGGGAAAACCCTAGAAACGGGTGATCAGCAGGTAATATATAAATCTATCAGTATTTTGTTCTGTAGCAGTGGCGGCTGACCCATAGGGGGCACTCGGGCGTTTCCCTCCCTAGACGTGGAGGGGAAAAGTCAAAATTTATATAGATTATTATTCATTATTAATGTAGTAGAAGTATTATTAATGTCAGTTTTTACTTAATAGTACGTGGCTACATGTAATAAGAATTATTAAAACACTTCTACTAATTAACTCTACCAATTGACTCTCATTTAACAGTGCATTTCCACCAACAGAACGTAAAATTTCTCTTCTTCTACACTTGTGGGGCTGTGACTCAAGGAGCCCTACAAGTGGAGTGAAATAACCAATCATAATTGTACATGTTCGTAATAATATACGTACATGTACAATATATGCAAACCCTCTGGTATGAGTCTGTGAAAAGGATTAATAAGACAAAAACACCAAAATAATCCTTTGTGAACAATGTTTTTTTATTATTAAATGCTTATTGTGGAATCGTAGTAATTTTCCGACTTTTAATTTAAATGCATGTACTGGGTTAGGCAGGGAAATCTATTGGCCACCCCCACCAAGATTTTTTTTCACCAGCCGCCACTGTTCTGTAGGTAAAAAAAGTAACATCTGAGACATTTAAACAGATGAATCCTGACTAGAGCTCCACTGGGATGGAAACTCTGCAAACTGACACAAACTCTGCAGAAGGTTCTGGCTTTAAGTTCCAAACTTGACCTAAAATACCAAAAAATACACTGGTGGTCCAAGTAGAACCATGCTTCTGGTATTTAGAAAGCTTTAATCTCATTGATGGAGTAAAGAAATGAAGATGAGATCATTAATTATGCAGTGGTTTCAATTCATAGAGAATGAGGGTCAGACAAAAAAGTTAACAAATATATTATTAAAATAACATTTAGATCATCTTTGACAGCAGGAAATCTGGTTTCAACAGAGTTGAGAACTTTGTACCTGAGAGTTTCCAGTTGGCAGTGTGGACTCTCCAGTCCAGCAGAGAGAAGCTTTACTCCTGAATCCTGCAGGTTGTTGTTACTCAGGTCCAGTTCTGTGAGACTGAAGGAGTGGGAGCTGAGAACTGAGGACAGAGCTTCACAGCTTCTCTCTGAGAGGTTACAGCCACTCAGTCTGAGGAGACAGGGAGACACATCTGGTATTAAACAATTCAACAAAATGTTTATTTCTTTCGAGAAACCAATGTTCTCTGTGGAAAGATTAACGAATCTCTCTTATTTTCTGCCTTTATGTTGCCTATTGTTGTAAACTGGTTTATTATAAATAACCTATTAATAACTTATTATAAATAACTTAGAACACCATGAATCAATATTGACCCCATGAAGGTCAGAGAAGAAAAGTTAACAAACCTGTTAATGAAATAACATTTAGATCATCTTTGATAGCAAGTAATGGAAAAAAATCTGGTTTCTACAGGATTAAGAACTTTGTACCTGAGAGTTTCCAATTTGCAGTTTGGACTCTCCAGTCCAGCAGAGAGAAGCTTCACTCCTGAATCCTGCAGGTTGTTGTTACTCAGATCCAGTTCTCTGAGACTGGAGGACTGGGAGCTGAGAACTGAGGACAGAGCTTTACAGCTTCTCTCTGAGAGGTTACAGCCACTCAGTCTGAGGAGACAGGGAGAAACATCTGGTATATTATAGACTAAAAACACATTAATGTTTATTTACCTCATTAGCAGATTTCTCACTACCAGAAATTAGCAGCAACAATCTATGTCCTTACAGAGCTTTGTTGGAGGTTTTAACCACTGGCAGCAGCCTTAGGAGAACCTCCTCTGAAGCAGAGTATTTCTTCAGGTCAAACACATCCAGATCTACTGCTGATGACATTAGGATGAAACCCAGAGCTGACCACTGAGCAGGAGACAGTTTATCTGAGGAGAGACTTCCTGAACTCAGAGACCGTTGGATCTCCTCCACTAGAGAACGATCCTTCAGTTCTTTCAGACAGTGGAACAGATTGATGCTTTTCTCTGCAGACACATTCTCACTGATCTTCTCCTTGATGTACTGAAGTGTTTCCTGATTGGTCTGTGAGCTACTTCCTGTCTGTGTCAGCAGACCTTGTAGCAGTCTCTGATTGGTCTGCAGTGAAAGTCCCAGGAGGAACCGAAGGAACAAGTCCAGGTGTCCATTTGGACTCTGTAAGGCCTGATCAACAGCTCTCTGGTGAAGAGACTTCAGACTGGGCCTCCTAGAAAATAGGAGACCCAAAATCCACATTGATATTGATTGTGTTTCTTCCATCAGGTTGACACCAGAGTTGATGAAGGTCAGATGAACATGAAGAGCAGCCAGAAACTCCTGAACACTCAGATGGACGAAGCAGAACACCTTGTCCTGGTACAGCCCTCTCTCCTCTCTAAAGATCTGTGTGAACACTCCTGAGTACACTGAGGCTGCTCTGATATCGATGCCACACTCTGTCAGGTCTGATTCATAGAAGATCAGGTTTCCTTTCTGCAGCTGATCAAAAGCCAGTTTTCCCAGAGACTCAATCATCTTCCTGCTCTCTAGACTCCAGTGTGGATCTGTTTCAGCTCCTCCATCATACTTGACCTTCTTCACTTTGGTCTGAACCACCAGGAAGTGGATGTACATCTCAGTCAGGGTGCTGGGCAGCTCTCCTCCCTCTCTGGTCTCCAACACGTCCTCCAGAACCGTAGCAGTGATCCAGCAGAAGACTGGGATGTGGCACATGATGTGGAGACTTCTTGATGTCTTCGTGTGGGAGATGATCCTCCTGGCCTGCTCCTCATCTCTGCATCTCTTCCTGAAGAACTCCTCCTTCTGTGGGTCAGTGAACCCTCTAACCTCTGTCACCATGCCAACACACCCAGCAGGGATCTGATTGGCTGCTGCAGGTCGTGTGGTTATCCAGAGGCGAGCAGAGGGAAGCAGTTTCCCCCTGATGAGGTTTGTCAGCAGAACATCCACTGAGGTGGACTCTTTAGCATCAGTCAGGATCTCCTGGTTCTGGAAGTCCAGAGGAAGTCGACTCTCATCCAGACCATCAAAGATGAACAGAACCTGGAAGTGTTCAAAGCTGCAGATTCCTTTGGTTTCAGTAAAGAAGTGATGAACAAGGTCCACCAAGCTGAACTTTTTCTCTTTCAGCACATTCAGCTCTCTGAAGGTGAATGGAAATATGAAGTGGATGTTCTGGTGGGCTTTGTCTTCAGCCCAGTCCAGAGTGAACTTCTGAGTTAAGACTGTTTTCCCAATGCCAGCCACTCCCTTTGTCATCACTGTTCTGATTGGTTGATCTCTTCCAGGTGGGACTTTAAAGATGTCTTCTTGTCTGATGGTTGTTTCTGGTCTGTGTGGTTTCCTGGATGCTGTTTCAATCTGTCTGACCTCATGTTCATCATTGACCTCTCCAGTCCCTCCCTCTGTGATGTAGAGCTCTGTGTAGATCTGGTTCAGAAGGGTTGGACTTCCTGCTTTAGCGATCCCCTCCAACACACACTGGAACTTCTTCTTCAGACCAGATTTAAGTTTATGTTGACAAACTGCAGCAAGATGTTCTAAATTAAGAGAAAAAGTAAAATCAGGAGGGAAACTGTTAGGTATTACATAAAGCTAAAGGTTGTTAGAGCTGTTGAAAGCAGATAATTTACAGGCATTGTGTACATCACAGATGTTAAATACATGAATAGGGGCAAAGGGACTAAAGGAAATGATCAGTATCTCCTGGCAGCACGTACACTTGGATAAACTTGGACTCCATGCTATTCCACAGTATGCCAGATAATATCCAAGTGGTGACCAGTTTCTACTGGCGCAATGAAAGACGCTGTAGGAGGAGATTGGCTTCTGTAAAGACTCACGTTACCAGCATTCTGGGCTCATACTTCCTTTTTCCTGTGTTACCTGTTAACACAGCCTCAGTACTGATCTGTACCATTTCTGTAGTATGTTTAGATTCAAAGTGTTAAAGTATAGAATTCTCTTTCAAAAGTCATTTCCTACAAATTTCTATACTTTAGCACTTTGCATTTAATGTGTCACGGCTTCTCTGGGATAAAGGTACCGGACAGGGCGCAGAAATAATAAGAAAATTAAGTGTTTAAGTTAAGAAACTGAAGAAAAAATCTCTGTTGGTTTATAGAACAATATTTTAGTCAAACTTTTTTGTTGCACAAATTAACAACTGCAAAGACATCCACAGAACAGAACCAGAACCAAACCTTCCTCTAAATATATAGTTCAGATATTTCTCTGCAGGTTTTTAGTGGTACTCACTGATCCACCTGCTTTTTTTACATAATGGTGTAGCCCTTCTGTGATTGGGTGTTTACCTATCAAAGTAGTCCTGTCAAGAAAGTAAAGATAGGGGCTGAGCAGCAAGAGAAGCGCTAATCTTCGGCAGCTAAAAGGTTGGTTGATGCCAGGCAGCTAGCTGCGCAGTTTCTTTTCTGGTAAATTTAAAGTGTCCCTACACCTTTAAAATGTTAGTTCTCTTTGTCCGCCTAGCTTTTTGCCCATTTCTTCTTTCTCTATAGCGGACATCAACACTTGACATCCATGTATTAGCAGGATAGGCTTTGATTAGCGTTCGCGTACTGGCCGAAACAAAGTGCACAAAACAAATAAACAATGTAGCCAAGCTTCGAGGTAAATCATTTTGCCTCAATGAATTTTGTGAATTTAAGTCAGTTAAGTTAAACGACAGACATTTTGGTCGATCCTGACCACTTTTTTTGGTCTTGAGGCCACAGAGGAGATAACGCCACAGCCAAGACGTCTGGGCCTCCCTACTGAAGCTGCTACCCCTGCGACCCGTCCCCGGATAAGCGGAAGAAGATGGATGGATGGATTAGTAAATAAATTATTTGAAGCCATCTGGTAATAGTAAGATTTAGTGAACCTTAAACATACTATCTTCCTTGAGAACAATAAGCAGTGATTCTGTTCTGGCTGAAATAAATGTTAAATCTGTTGTAAACATCCAAGAGCTGCCCGGCTGGGTCTGTCTCTTCTGCTTCGGCTATCTGATACTGGTTTTAAGAGACCTTGAAAGGGCGCCTGTGGAGACTGAACATCACTAATGACAAATGATTCTCACTGGGGGTTAGCAAATCTCTTCTCAAGAATAATAAATGAAACATGAAACGTCTGTGCTCAGGTCAACTAAATGTAGCCTGCGTATATAGAATGAAACCAGTAAGTACAGTAATTATGCAACTATGTTTGACAATGTGCAAAATCCGCTCACTTAAAGTCTTACCTTAGATCAATTGAAATATAATAGTTGTATACATTTAAAAGCAGTATTAGCACTAAATTTACCTGGTGAAAATGACCAGAAAGAAATAAACACTCAGTAATAAGTTAGTAATCCTTTTTCTAACAAGATAAATATTAATAACCTTGCGTGCAAAATGAATTCTCGTGATATTTGTGCGTTCACAAACACAACTGAATCCATCTTTTACTGCTTAGGCTTCAACCGTTTATGTCTGAAACAAAAATAGTTTGGGCCAATCACATTGTGGTACTATGGTTTAAGGCAGGACATACCGGTAAAGCAAGAGACCCTCTGTCTGAGGGTCCTGTACAGAGGCTGGTGCATCCCAAGGACAAAACCCCAAAACCTAAGATGAGCAGAGTGGTGTCTGCAGTTCAGTCAGTGAGGAATGTTCTGATTTTTATATTGGAGAAACCAAACAACCTCTCCACAGACGCATGGCTCAACACAGGAGAGCTACCTCCTCAGGACAAGACTCTGCTGTCCACCTACACCTTAAGGACAAAGGACACTCTGTGAGGACCAAAATGTCCACATTTTGGACAAAGAAGACAGATGGTTTGAAAGGGGTGTGAAGGAAGCCATCTACGTTAAGAGAGAAAAAACAACCTTAAACAGAGGAGGAGGCCTTAGGTTCCAACTCTCAAAAACTTACAACACAGCTATAGGATTAATTCCAGCCAATCATCACCTCAATTCTCACCCTCATATTGGAGATCAAAACATTGTTCCTATTAAGCCAGGCCAATAACAACCCTAACGACTCCTCGTTACAGAGGAGTGGACCAGTTTCTGTTTAATCTGCTGGCTTAATGTCTTTAACAGCTGCCCATTACTAAGGGGTGGACCTGTTTCTGTTGAATCTGCATGTTATCTAAGCCATTGCAAGGCCTTTGTTAGGCAGTAGTATAAAGCTTGGTACTCCGCATTACTCCACACTTTTTGAATTGAGAAAGCTTCCTGGAGAGGAAGCGAAACGTCTTCAACTACGGAAAATAAGTCCAGTTGCTTTGTTGTTTTTTACCTCTTTTTTGGAATGACCATGACCTGATGACTGAGAATCTTCACCAGCTTAAAACTCTCTACTTTTCCGTTCCTCTATTGACCTTACTCAAAACTCTTTCTCTGCTCTCTGCTAATTTCTTTGCAAAAATAACCTGGTCAATATATTTGGAACATCCTAACAAAAGACATCTAGTCTCTTTGAGACATTATCAGGTGCTGATTGGAAAACCAAATTGCCCAAAAGGGACATGAAGGCTCCTGGGTACACAGAAGAAAAACTGAAAGCAAAATTATCTTCTGCAGATGATGTGAATAAATGTGATTCCATCTCTTCAGACATCAGTAAATGTGTGATTTATCCATCAGGTTAAATCTTTGTAGAAATCATCTTACTGCTCTGCAGATGGTCAGCCAGCTCCTCCTGCTTCATCCTCCTCAGGAAGTTCACAGTGATCTTCATCAGTGCCTCTCTGCTGCTCCTCCTCTGCTCTTCATCCACACCTTCCAGCACCTCCTCATCATCATCTCTCTGACTCTCTGAGCAGTCTGGGTCATCTGGAATCAGAACCTTCTGGATCTTCTTCAGCTCCTTCTTCACAAAAGTGACAATGTGGTCCTCCAGCAGCTGGAACAGAATAATATATGAAGGACACATCAGACTGAGATCATGGATCCAAACATCAGAACCATGTTGGACAGACTGAAGGTCCACTGGTCCACAAAGTCTAGCATGGAGACAACTGTACAGAACCGATGGAAAAGTAGTTGTTGTACATGTACAGACCATAAATATGGAGTCCAGCTGGGTTTGATGCTGCTGGGCAGATGGACCTCTGGGAACCTCTGAATTCTGCTGGTCCACTCTGTGGAGGAACCAGAACAATTAGGAAGGAAGTAAATTCTCATCCAGCAGCTGATGCTGATGGAACAGTGACCCAGAGCTTGGGGACAGTGGAGGTGAAGGTTCTGTCCACTCAGGTCTTCAGGACAGTGAATGGGACATCCAGCAGGTTCTGATGTCCAGATCAGAGGTGGTTTAGTTCAGGGGTCTTCAACCTTGGTCGTCAGCGTCCACTATCTTGCATGTTTGCATGTGTCTCATCTCCAGCAAACCTAATTCAAATGATTGCATAAACCCTTAGCAGCCCTCAAATGCTGCAAGGCCTTTTAGTCACCCATTTATTTAGGTGTGTAGATACAAATGCAATGTGCATGCTGGTGATGAGTTTACACTGGCCAGAACGTACTGAAATGAATGGATATCTAAAAACACAATATTCTTGCCAGCCAAAGTGTTTTTATGTTTTAAAGTTTATTGTAAGAGATATAGATGGCAGGCAGGCCGTACATGCTGAACACCAGTCCTGAAATTGACCAGAAGATGCATGCAGAGACAGACTTGACTAGATGTTGCAGATGAGTCCCCAGCGAAGGCAGAGTGAGACACACAATCCCCAGGAACAACTTGAAACAGACGGCACACACAAGCACAAGTAAAGCATACTAGTGAGAGCAGACGAGAACTGGTCCATGGGATCAGCTGGCTGAGCAGTACAATCACTGGTAGGAAAAACTTGTAGGTAGCGAGAAGGAAAGAGGCGTTCTAGCAGGTAGTGATTAAGTGAGGCAGTGAACAAGGTAGAATGAGTTTAGGATAATTAACGAGTGAAAGGTGGAGCTGATTATGGTGAGAGTCATGACTGGAATGTGGCTGAGATGAGCATTAAGTGGATAGTGAACAATCAGTCTAAAATTCACAAAACAAAATCCCAAATCATGACAAAAGTAATTTGATTACAAGCATTACAGTCAATAAAAGAAAACCACATAAAACACAGAAAATAAAACTAAAAAAGAGAAAAAGGTCCTCTCTTTGGGCTGCCACCTTATCTTGGTGGAGGGGTTTGAGTGCTCTCCGAGGCTTTAAGCCCCTAGTGGGGTCACCCAAGGCAGACAGGTCCTGGTGAGGGACCAGACAAAGAGCAGCCCAAAATCCCCTTATGATGAGTACAATTAATGGATGTCGTGTTCCCTAGTGAACACCAGCGGTGAGGGAAGCTGTCAAGCTGAAGAAGGAGTCCTATCAGGCTTTATTGGCCTGTGGGACTCCGGAAGCAGCTGATGTGTACCAGCAGGCCAAGGCGGCTGAGCTGGTCGCTGAGGCAAAAACTCGGGAGTTGGAAGAGTTCGGAGAGGCCATGGAGAAAGACTTCCGTACGGCTTCAAGGCGATTCTGGTCCACAATCCGGCGTCTCAGGAGGGGGAAGCAGGGCAGTACCAACACTGTTTATAGTGGGGGTGGTGTGCTGCTGACCTCGACTCGGAACGTCGTATGTCGGTGGGCGGAATACTTCGAAGACCTCCTTAATCCCACCAACACGTCTTCCATTGCGGAAGCAGAGCCTGAGGACCCTGGGTCGGGTTCTCCCATCTCTGGTGCTGAGGTTGCTGAGGTTGTTAAAAAGCTCCTCGGTGGCAAGGGCCCGGGGTTGGATGAGATTCGCCCTGAGTACCTTAAGGCTCTGGATGTTGTGGGGCTGTGTTGGTTAACACGGCTCTGCAGCATTGCATGGACATCGGGGGCAGTTCCCCTGGATTGGCAAACTGGGGTGGTGGTCCCCCTATTTAAAAAGGGGGGCCGGAGGGTGTGTTCCAACTACAGAGGAATCACACTCTTAAGCCTCCCTGGTAAGGTATATTCCGGGGTTCTGGAAAGGAGGGTCCGTCGGATAGTCGAATCTCAGATTCAGGAAGAGCAATGTGGTTTTCGTCCTGGCCGTGGAACACTGGACCAGCTCTACACCCTCAGCAGGATTCTGGAGGGGGCATGGGAGTTTGCCCAACCAGTCTACATGTGCTTTGTGGATCTGGAGAAGGCATTCCACCGTGTCCCCCGGGGGATCCTGTGGGGGGTAATCCTGGAGTATGGAGTACCGGGCCCTTTAATAAGAGCTGTTAGTTCTCTGTATGACCGGTGTCAGAGTCTGGTCCGCAATGTCGGCAGTAAGTCGGACTCATTTTCCGTTAAGAGTTGGACTCTGCCAAGGTTGCCCTTTGTCACCGATTCTTTTCATAACTTTTATGGCAGCCAAGGTGTTGAGGGGATCTGTTTTGGTGGCCTTAGAGTTGCGTCTCTGCTATTCGCAGATGACGTGGTTCTATTGGCTTCATCAGGGCGTGATCTACAGCTCTCACTGGAGCGGTTCGCAGCCGAGTGCAAAGCAGCCGGGATGAGGATCAGTGCCTCCAAATCCGAGACCATGGTCTTGAGCCAGAAAAGGGTAGAGTGCCTTCTCCGGGTTGGGGAGGATGTGCTACCCCTAGTGGAGGACTTTAAGCCTCTTGGGGTCTTGTTCACGAATGAGGGGAAGATGGAGCGGGAGATCGACAGGCGGATTGGAGCGGCATCTGCTGTGAAGCGGGCGCTGTACCGATCTGTTGTGGTGAAGAGAGAGCTGAGCCAAAAGGCGAAGCTCTCGATTTACCGGTCGATCTACGTTACTACCCTCATCTATGGTCACGAGCTTTGGGTCATAATCGAAAGAACGAGATCCCGGATACAAGAGGACGAAATGAGTATTCTCCGTAGTGTGTCTGGGCTCTCCCTTAGAGACAGGGTAAGGAGTTCACTCATCCGGGGAGGACTCAGAGTAGAGCCGCTGCTCCTCCACATAGAGAGGAGATAGTTGAGTCTCTGTTGTCTTACTGCAAGGCCACTGGGGGTTAATACCCCCAGTGGCCTTGCATAACAGCCTTGGATAGCGAAGACAGACAGAAACAGGGCAGATGGGCTGATGGCCAAATCGAGGGGTGCAATTAATTTCCATCTATGTGATCTCTGCTCTGTTTTTCAGTAAAAGTGCTGGAATTTCATTACTCCGCCATTTCCTTATTCAATAAGTCTAGAAAGTCAGTAATTGTTTAGAATTCCGATCACACTTGTTAAGACTTAATGCAATATACTGAATTCCTTAGAGAAGAAACTTTTTGACCGATCTGTATTATCTGACTTTGTAAAGTGCCCTTAGTGGGGACTGATGCAAGGGCGGTGTCAGTTAACTGAGTGAAGGTGAAAATAAGCAGAGCAAATAATGTTATTAATTTGGGACCGAAAGCAAAGGGTGCTATCGAAGATGACAGCGATACTTTTTACCTGGAGAGAAGGGGAGCTTGAGGAACTGTCAATAATTAGAGAAAGGTTATTGACTTCAGGGAGGGTTGAATTGGTACCAAATAGGAGAATTTCTGTTTTATCAGAATTTAGTTTAAGAAAGTTTGCAGTGAACCAGGAGTTAATAGAGGGGGTAATGGCACAGATGGTGGGCAGGGTAGGTAAACCTTGGTGTCATCAGCATAGCAGTGAAAGTGGCGAAAGATAAAGCTAAATTGAGAGATAAATGATAAAAAAAGGAGCGGGCCGAGGAAAGAGCCCCGGGGTACACCAGAAGTAGAATTTTTAGAACCTGCGAGCTGTTTGAACTGTTTAGAAGCAATAGAGCTTTCTGAGCTATCTAAAATTTTAGCTTCATCTAAACCTTCTACCTGTATTTTAGACCCAATCCCAACCAAGTTGCTTAAGGAGGTATTCCCTCTGATCAGTGGTACTATTTTAGACATGATTAATCTATCCTTAGTAAATGGATATGTACCACATGCTTTTACAGTAGCTGTTATTAAACCTTTACTTAAGAAACCATCTCTTGATCAAGATGAGTTAGTAAATTACAGACCTAATCTTCTTTTCTTATCTAAAATTATTAAGAAAGTAGTTGCTAATTAACTATGTGAAAATTTACAAAGTAATGACCTATTTGAAGAGTTTCGGTCAGGCTTCAGATCTCATCATAGCACTGAAACAGCTCTGGTGAAGGTCACTAAAGATATTATCGTGGCCTCAGATAATGGACTTGTGTCTGTACTTGTCCTGTTAGATCTCAGTTGTTGTGCCATATTACAGCCATAATGATGAAAATAATTGAGGTCAGATTGAATTCTGACCACACAGCCGCAAAGGAGAGAGAGTCAGCTGGGACGGCCCTTCTCCCAGCAGGGGTTCCCTGTTGCTATAAAGGTTTTCCCCCACAGACAAAAGGCCCTTCTTCAGACTCCAAGCTGCTCAGACCACCTCTCCCTGGAGCAGACCAGGATAAAGCTACTTCATCCTCACCTTCTTCCTGATTACGAAGAGAGGCCTGAACAACCATGGGCCCTGGCCAGGCATGACTGACGCACAAGCCATCACCTGGGAGAAATACCTCGTCGCCCGAGAAATGGAACCGGACAAATCAGAGTTAAGTCTGCTGTCTCAACCTCAGCGTCAGGAGCAGAAGGAAGAAATCCTGCCACGCCAAAAACAGCTTTGTTTATTTTTGTCAGCCTTTACAGGGAAGTGAACCCCAGACGGAGCCGAAAAGCCGGCAGAGGGACCCACTTTGTACGCTGAGAGAAAGAGGGAGCTGAAATACAGACTGCCTGGAGCATCAGTCGAGCCTCCCACCCCCCCCCTGACCACATGTGGCTGCTTTTACTGCCTTCCCTGGAGGACCAAAGTGGACAGAACTCACATTAGGCGCCGACAGGTTTGGGCAGAGAAACCAGAGTGACAGGTTAGAAGGTTAACTGGGAAATCTTGTGTGCTGCGTTATACATGGTCCCTTTAAAACAAAGGGCTAACGGAATCAGCCCATGCTAGATTCCAGTTCCTTAGCATTGCTAATATGGTCAAGTGTGTTTTTATGGTTATAACAAAGATTATCTCCACAAGGATTTCATATATTGATGGGACATTAATGTTTACGTTATCTGGCTCACTCATTATGACCAAAGCTTTTATTTGTTAGCGCCGAATGTCCGCTAGCCAAAATGCTACTAGCTTCTGTTAGCTCCCGATTTGCGGACATTAATATAGGGTGACCAAACGTCCGTATTTCCCGGGACATGTCCGTATTTCACGTCCTGTCCCGGGCGTCCCGGGTTTTTTTTAGAAAGTGAGGAAATGTCCTGCTTTTTAAATTACCTACATTGGACCATTAAATTGACAGGCACTAGGGCACTGCGCACAGCGCTGCGTGTGACGTAACCCCTGAGCCGCGTCAGTGCGGGCAGCCCTGTTCTTAATCAGAAGATAGATAGCGTGGATAACAATATCTATCGATCGATAGACGTGGGGCGTGATAGGAAAAAATAGGGTCGATAAAAACTTCGATAGACAGTTTTACTTCCTTGCTACAGTCGGCACGCCGTCACTAAGCGCCGCCCTCTCAAACCACAACACAGAGCATGTGAATATGTAGCAGCAAGTAGCGGCGGAGGAAACGGTCCCAAAACAAGGTTTTACTAGTTCGCCAGCCTGATAGAAATAAACAACAGTGATTTGTAAAACTTGCAAGGAACCGGTAAAAGCAGAGTCTGGTAACGCAACCCACCAGTATTCATCACGTAAGCCGCTCAGCCGCTCACACCCGCAGCAGCGCGAGCTGCGCGGCCCCACGAGCTGCGCCTCGTCGTCGTCGCGTTCTGTAACTTCTTCCAAAACAAAGCAGGTATAGCAGCTAAACTGGGCTCCCTTCTTTGTGATAAAATGACAAAGCGTCCAAGCGGCATAAGGACATAACGCATGCAGTAACGTGCTTCATAGTGATGGATATGTCTGCTGTTCTCTGCAGCTGAAAAACCTGGCTTCAAACAATAACCTGCCACTCTTGATCAGCTATATAAAGTTAAGTTATTTTTGTTAAAAAAAAAATCTGTTATGGTTAAAAAAGTTGGTTGAATAAAGATTTAATTGGAATTCTGTGTTTGTGTTCTTTAAATCAAATCATTTAGCAATATCATAAAATGTCCAGGCAGAGCTGCACATAAAACTTGGTTTTAAATATTTTCAATAATTATCGATATCGATCAATATGCCTTTCCTTTTTTGATCGATAAGCTTTTTTTCTATATCGCCCAGCCCTATGCCACATACATCTCTATGCATGGGAACAGAGATTCCCAACCTCCCAACCCCCCGGCTCACAGGTGTCCTGCTTTTCCCAAATGAAAATATGGTCACCCTACATTAATATTAAATATTAATGTTGGTTTAAAGGCAATTTTGGTAACTTTAAAGTAACCGATTTTAGCGACCAATCGCCGCAGCACCCCCTAGCATCCGGAGGTATCATTGCATTGATAAATTCAACTTCTCCTAAGGTAATCATTTTACTGAGCAAATCATTAGTCAAAATGTTATTTCCTCAAATTATGTTTTGTGTAACTCAGGATTTGCATTGTGAATGGATTAAAACACATGTCAAACACATGTTAAATGTTCTGAATTAGTCAAGCCAGTTTAACCCCAATTCACCTTCTTTAAGTTGAACTTTGGTTCTTTAACTTAAACAAAATATTATTTCATCAAATAGTGTTTTGTTTAACTCAGGATTCGCATTGTGAATGGATATAGCACATGCCAAATGTTTTCCTAAATTAGTTAAGCTAATTTAACTCCATTCCAAGCTCTTTGAATCAGATCTGCAGTGAACGGGATTCACTGAATTATTCTGATTATGATCAACCACTTTTGTTTTGTCTATTGTTTGTTTTTGCATGTAAATAGTTCCTTAGCTTAGTTTCTTTTTATCTTCATTTTGCTTAGTAGTTTAGTTAAGTTTCACCAGCCTAGTAGAGAGGATTTATTGATTGAAATATAGTGTTAATACAGATAAACCGCATTATATAGTGATGTTCTCTGGATGTTCATTTTATTTCTGTTATTAAATTCTTGAACTTGAAAGAAGTTGTCACTCCTTTATTCTATGTGTGTGCAGAGTTTGCTGTTAAAAGATCGCTAGTGCTCGAATTCATCCCTTTCAATCGTTGTCTTGATATCAGTTTAAGAGTTGATTGTCACCAGACAATACTTAACAGACAGAGGGTTATTTAATAAACATTAAATAACTTTAAACCAGGGGTGTCAAACTCATTTTGGTTGAGGGGCCGCATACAGCTTAATCTGATCTCAAGAGGGCCACACGAGTTAACTCATTGCAAGATTAAATAGAACTAATAAATGTGGACTTGTTGTTGATTTTTATATTAAGTTAATTTCACTTTTACACAATATATTATGAATAATCTCAGCGTTTTTAAGAAAAGTATGTGCAATTTCAACAATACTTTTACTCAGTTAAACATTTACTTGTGCATTATGCATAAGAACTGATCACAGTGATTATACAATGTTGAAAAACATTTATTCACATATTTTGGAACTTAAAAACACTGTCCTGCATGACAAAATACATCAAACAGATACAAATTAAGAAATGATTTGAATTTTTCCACACCTGAAGCTTAATCTGTTAATTAAAACACAGCGCCCCTCGTGGACAATATAGGAACTGCATATTTTCAATTAAATGAAGTACATGTTTTTTTCAATAATTGTTTTATGATTCTCTTCCTTTTATCTTGTCCACTTGTGAAAGTCAAATCAGATGAGCTCTTTGTGGCATCTTATTGCCACATTGCCAGAGAGGACACTGGGAAAAAAAAAAAAAAAAATATATATATATATATATATATATATATATATATATATATATATATATATATATATATATATATATATATAGATATAGATATATAGATATAGATATAGATATAGATATATAGATTTTTTTTTTTATATAATGATAATGCATTTAGCCACAGGGCTGGACTAAATTGTTCGGCGGGCCGGATGTTTGACACCGGTGTTTGACACCCTTGCTTTAAACAGTGTATAATTGCACAACACAGTGCTGCATTTGATACAGTTGATCACAATATTCTCCTAGACAGACTTACATACTGTAAACATACTTTAGGGATTAAGGGGAAAGAGTCCCCCAAAAATAAATTTCTTAATCAATCACTTAATCTGGATGGCATTAATTTGGCCTCTGATAATAAAAGTAAAAAATATTGGTGTTATTTTAGACCAAGAAATGTAATTTAAATCCCATATTAAACAGGTTGCCAGAGTTTCCTTTTTTCACCTCCGGAATATTGCCAAAATTAGAAACATTCTGTCCAGGAGTGATGCTGAAAAACTAGTCCATGCATTTGTTACTTCAAGGCTGGACTATTGTAATTCTTTACTATCAGGAAGTCCACAAAATGCAGTTCAAAGCCTTCAGCTGATCCAAAATGCTGCAGCAAGAGTTCTGATGAAAATCAACAAGAGGGATCATGTTTCTCTAATTTTAGCTTCCCTTCATTGGCTTCCTGTTAAATCAAGAATAGAATTTAAAATTCTTCTTCTAACGTATAAAGCCCTTAATAATCAAGCTCCATCATATATCAGAGCTCTGATTACCCCGTATGTTCCTAACAGAGCACTTCGCTCTCAGACTGCAGGTCTGCTGGTGGTTCCTAGAGTCTCTAAAAGTAGAATGGGAGGCAGATCCTTTAGCTATCAGGCTCCTCTCCTGTGGAACCAACTCCCAGTTTTGGTCCGTGAGGCAGGCACCCCGTCTACTTTTAAGACTAGGCTTAAAACTTTTCTTTTTGACAAAAATTATAACTAGTGACTCATGTTACTCTTAGCTACCTTTATAGTTTTACTGCTATAGGCTTAGGTTACTGGAGTATATCAGGATCTAATTTTCTCACTATATTGAGTTCTACTGTTGCAGATTTCCTGCTTTGGGGGCCCCTTTGTGAGTCTGGGGTTATGGGTCCCCTGACCCCTGCCTCTGTGCTCGGGGAAGGCGGGTCTTTGGTTCTCCACAACCACTATCGAGCTATTTCCTTCTGGATAATTCTCGCCTAAACTAGTGCACTCTCACAAACTCCCACAGGTGCTGGGTCCCAGGTATTAAATGTTCACTTATATACAGAAAGCCTGTAATTAATTAATTTATTTTCTTTCACTTTCTTTTTTCAGGTATCACTTTACACATGTCAGCTTAAATAATAATACATATGATTTAGCAATGGTATCAAGGTGTTACTCGATTGTATCTGTTGCTTTATGTCTGTTGGTTGTGCTGTTCTTTTTGCGTCTCTTTCCAGCTGATGGAGCAGATAGAGGACGTTTTATCATTCTCTCCCTTTTATCTCTTCTTTCTTTCACCTCTTCTCTTTCTTTTTTCTCTTCTTGTTCTTCCTTTACTCTCCTACTTTCACATTGTAGTGTCAATATAATTTGAAATACTCCCTGCACGAATCACAATAAAGCTATTTACATGCATAAATCAAGCGGAGCACTATGGCAAAAGCCGTTTGCTACACTTGTGATCGAGGAAGCAATGCTAACGCTTGCTTCCTCGATGCGAGCCGCCATTGTTGTTGGAATCTCACGGTCGCTTCTCCACTACGTCACATCCATGAAACTCCCACCCTGCGTCCTGATTGGCCAGACCATAAAATTGGTTGGAGAAATCACTCTCTATGGGAGATGTCCCAGATGTATGTGAGTGAAGCTAGGCGGAGCGACATTCATATGGCGAGATTCAGGTTATAGCCTAACTGCTATTGCTTTTATTTAAAAAAAAAAGTCTTATAGCATAGCATTTTCATTTATTTACACAGGCACAGTGCCCTAACCTGGGAGTCTCTGTCCTCCTCACCAGCATCACACAAACTTGATCAAGCGAATCAGGGTTAGAAATTACCCTTGGTGTGCAGGGTTAGGACTTTTTTTCCTTTTATTATTGTAATTTGATAGAAATGGGCTATATAGGCAAATCGCTATGTTTGTTTGAGGGATCGTGGGCAACAGGGCCATTCTGTGGATCGATGTGCTTTTTCCGTGCGTCATGCGCATCACACTCATGTGGTATGCCTGTGTGGTTGAGGACCTGACCTGCAGGTTTGTGATGCGACGTTGCTGTTTTTGTGCACCATGCACATTATGTCGTAGGAGTAGTGTTGGTGTGGGTCAGGTGCGGTTAGTGTGGCACCTCCAAATATAATCCTGCAGACGCCCCAAAGAATCTTCCCCTTATTTCAGTCTCTGGCAAAGCTGCAGCTGTGGTGATCTTTGTTTAGCTCCAGGCTGTCAGGCAGGAAGTTGTGGATGTGAAGAGCTGATTAAGATGGTGTTTGGACATTGGAGACCAGAGGAGCTCTTATCTTGTTGTTTCTACTGAACAATTCCCTGTTTCAGATATTGTTGTTAAGTCCACGGAGACTGTTGCGTTTGACATGAATACTGTCACTGATCCTCCAACCAGTAGAATAATGATAAACATGGTGTTTTCATTGTAAATGGGATTTGTCAGCTTTAACATTTTATAATTAAATTCAGAAAAATAAAATCAAAGATTTTTCTTCTACTTGGTTGTAAGGTTGCTGAACAGTTTTTGCTGAACTTCTGTAGATAAAACAGTCGTTTTTTTATAATGAAAATGTCTTTACCAAAACAAAATGTCAAATAGCGAAAGATCTTGATCACAGTTCAGGCAGGGCCGTAAAGTGTGTGTGTGGGGGGTGGGGGGGGGGGGTGGCCCCCTGGCCCCCTGGCCCCCTGGCCCCCCTTATTCCAACACCAGTGCTAAAGGCTGAAATGGAGTGAAACTGAACATCTAAGAGGAACCATGATGAAGTCTGGCTGCAATTCACCACTTCATCTGTGGGGCCAGTTTCCCCGTCTCCAGGCTGAGGGTCACCTGGGTCAGAGCCACCGTTAGGACCACACATTCTACCAACAACTTTTTTTTCCATACATCAAAACTTTTGGATGTGGTCAATGAGAGCCCAGAGCTGTTAAACATGATGTAGCAGCATCCAGGAAGCCTCCACCAACATCCATTCTTTCCACTTTCACTGCTGTGGTTCTGGAGAACATCCAACACACACCGCTTCACATATGAACATAGAAATGTGGAAAAAAGAGCTGAGCTCACGTTAAACACATGTTGGAATAAAAACATTTCAGACTGACTCAGTTTCCACAGTCACAGCAGTTAGATACAGCTCACCTCTCTGAGGATGCAGGTCCTGAAGGTTTGAAGTCAATGATCTCATCCTTTGACCTGTCGCTCTTTAAGGACACACAGCTGGGTTCTGGTTCTGGTTCTGGTTTCGGTCTCTGGTGGATCCTGACAGAAACATTAAGATCAAAACACATTCTGTGAGGTTCTGTTTCCATTTCAGCCCACATTTACATCACTGACCCATATGGGCAGAACTGGGCTGAAAAACTGGACCCAGATGTAATTATCTACAAGTTAAATAACGTGTTAATTATCTATTTAGGTTTGATGCTGAACAACTCTGGGTAAAAACTGGGACCCATATGGGTACCAGAGGTTCTGCTACATTTGATCTGATTTACCTGAGACCCATTTGAGACCCAGTTAGTACCTCTATAGCGGGGCCAGCTGGTTCTGGTCATCTTGGTTGTATTTAAAACATTTCAGACTGAGTCAGTTTCTACAGTTACAGCAGTTAGATACAGCTCACCTCTCTGAGGATGGAGATCCAGGAGATTTGAAGTCATTGAAGACATCCTTTGACCTGTCGCTCTTAAAGGACACACAGCTGGGTTCTGGTTCTGGTTCTGGTTTCAGGCTCTGGTGGATCCTGACAGAAACATTGAGATCAAAACACATTCTGTGAGGTTCTGTTTTCATACCAGCCCACATTCTGGACCTGTTTAACTGAGCTGCTGCTGTGTTCAGTCTGGATGAAGCAGCAAAGAGGAACAGCAGCAGCTTCAGGACCACTTGGTCTCTTCTGGCCTGATATAGTGAGAACGCTGTGTGAAAAGGGCTCTGGACACTTAGAGATGCTGATCTCACCTCTGAGCGTGGCTCTGGCTCTCAGCTTCCCCACACAGAGTGCTTTTAGAGGGAGGGACTCCCTCCTCTCTGTCCTCAGGCTGATCCATGCTGCTGAATTCACATCCACATCAGCTCACACACACTTTCTACCTTCACCTGCAGAGGAAACACACATCATTCATCTGATCATCAACTCTGATCATCCTTTACATCATTAGTGCTGGAAAAAGATCAGCTGCTCCTCCTCTGATTGGCTCTTCTTCTGCTGTACTTCTACTATCAATCCACTAGATGGAGCCAGAACAGACCTGGGTCCGTATTCACCAAGATGCTTAGCCTAGAAACCAACATTTCATCCTTGTTAGATCCTGACAAAGGGTCAATTTTAAGGAGATTTAAATTGAATTTCCAACCTCCTCTGCTCTGTCTTTGTCTTTCTGGAGGAGTTTAAAGGTACATTGGTGTGTCAGTGATGCAGCAGAGATACTGCAGTTAGTTTCTAGATCACATGTGATTTCTGATACAAGCCAATAGTCTAGTCTGGATTTAGCTGCTCCATCCAGCTTGAACCAGGTCGTTACTGTAAATAATTACTTGTTGTTAATAATCTATAAAATAAAAGGTAAAGGTATGGACATCTGGATGTAAAGCATCATCGATCACTCAGCTTGAACTCATTGCAAAAATCTCATCAAACACAATCAATGATGATTCAAAAAGAATCAGGAGAGATCTTTTAAGCAATTCATCTGTCACCATGTTAGTCTCCAAAAATAAGTTCACAGTTTAATATCTTTGAAACAACCTGAAACAAACCGTTTCAATAAATTCTGTAATCAAGTTTTATTTTACCACTAACTATTATACCCATTTATAGTTCCTGATATGTGAAATATTTCAGTCATTCAAACATCCAGTGACCTAAAGAGACTTTTTAGATACCGTTATTTTCCCTGTAAAGTTCGGGGTTATGGCGAACTCTGCTGACCGATTTGCGCAATGACATAGTTTGATTCCAGGAAATAAAACCACGACGCAGTTTGTTCAGTGAATAAAACAGAGACATTTCAGCTGTTCATCACGTTTGGTTCCAGATAATCAATAATCTCATAATCCTGTAAATTATTCTCCAAACAGTAGATATGAAACCTTTGGGCTAAAATCAGAAGTGAACATGTTCTCCAGAGCAGAAACAAACAGGAAACTTCCTCAAGACAAAGTTCTGGTAGGAAACAGAGAAAACTCACAGTTTGTTCAAACGGTCCAAAGTGCTGAAGAACAAGATCTGAACAGACAGATACCAAACACAACCACCGATGAACCAAACTGGGTTCAAAGTGAAAGTAAAAGTAAAGCGAAACAGATGTTGGACCATAGATATCATATAGGTAGACGCCGCATAGAGTGGCCGCCATCTTGGATGGGTCTCCCACGCGACCCCAGTACATTTATTTGTACTGAGGAAGCTCTTTGCCCGAATAAAACAAATCACAACGCCTTGAATTTTTACCCGATTTTCACACGGTTCGATTTGTTACAAACTGCAGAGATGGGGTTATGATACAGGGCGCTTTCACACATAAAATACATGTTTTAATGCTGAAATACGTTGTTTAAACAACATATGTCATGAATGTATGCTCTTTAACAGGCAGACATACACTGAAAAAAGTGATTTTGGAGAGTGGTAAATATGATCTATACAAATCATATGAAATTTAACTTATTTTTTCAGTCAGCCAAGGAATTACAAAATAATGGGTAAATTCTACATATGCTACCCATTCGTTAACATTAAAAACCATTACATAGGAAAAAACAGTAAAATATACCCCCGAATCTTAAGTCCGGCGCTCCAACGTTGCGCATGCGTCATCCGCCAAGAAAAGGAAAGAAGAAGAAGAAGAAGAAGAAGAAGTTGCGCATGCGTCAGACCGCGTTTTTGAATGAGCGGGACAGGAAACTCTGCATCCTCTCTACCAACGAACCGTGAGCTGAAGGTAAGCTATTTGTGAATAATACCGCAAAGGCAAATTGTAATATTTGAAAAGATGAGATATTACACTTCACTTATATTCGATGTGCATCTGTATAACATGCCATTACTTGAAATCAAAGTTTGAATCTGTCCCTGGCGCCACCATGGCTGTTAACTGTCTGGAGTTGCAATGAAATGTGTTCGCGGTGTGCTACAAGGTTAGCCAGCATGCATGACTGTTACCGTTGGTTTTAAGGTTATAGTCAACGCCAGTTTTTTGTAATATATTGAATGGGCTGATGTTTAGGCAACACATAGACTGTAGAGGGGATAGTTCAGCTTTTGCCGAGGGTGGTTAAAGTATAATGGTCATTAAGTATCTGCAGGTCTCTGCTCCCACATCACGCTGCACCGAGACACAGGCAGTTGTTGTTTACCCGTTAGCTCCGTTAGCTCCCTCAACATGGCTGCTAGAGTCGGTCTCCGCCGCGGTTTTTTTTTTAGTTTTGCGCAGAGCGGGGGAGACGACAAGCGGAGCGGGGGGGGGGGGGGGGGGGGGCAAGGAGGAGGAACGGACCGACTCGCGGAGCGGGGGGGTGGAGACGACAAGTTTTGCGCGCAGGGGGGGGGGTTTCCCTGCCATTCGAAAGCAACAACAAAAGTGTTAATGTGCAAATTAACATGCAAGCATGAGTTTTTTTTTTTTTTTTTTTTTTTTTTTGGAACGTTAGCGAGGCGGTAGCCTGAGTTTAGATAGCGCTGCGGGAAACCCTGTGAATATGACGTGTCGCACGTCTTTTCCGCTCAGTCGTCATGGAAACAGGACGCTCATCCAGCGTGAACTAGAGTGGAAACAAACATGTTGTAAAATGAAAACAAAGTACCACTGTATCCCGCCTTTATGTGTGTAAACACCCACTGTTGCTGTACCAAATCTTTTTTTAAGGAATTGTTTGTTCAAGTAAAACATTTTAGATCTATGAAGCTAATTCTATGAAGAATGAATATTAATAAATGCAATTGCATTGCCTTTATTTTAGTGAGGTAAGTACACAGTCAGTTATTTCTGCACAACAGACCCTTGTCAGACAGACCTCTCTGATCAGAGGAGCACAGAGAAATTTACCTTATGTTTAGTTTCTAGCTTAATTAAAGAGCCTCAGAGTAATTGTGATGTTAGATAAATAACTTGTAACTTGTTGGTTGTTAAAGGGAGAGTGGAGACTGAATTCCACATCATGGTTTAAAACAAAACCTGCATGATCAGAACCTTGGACCCGGTATCACAGCTCTCGTCTCGCGGCATCACAATTCTGGGCCCCGTAAAGCATAATCTCTTGTTTATGAGGTTGTTCATGAGGTTAACATGGAGATAATAATCTCTGAACTATACATTATCCCTTATATATTTCTTCTCCCAGGTACATGTCTGATCATTTCTTTTTCTCTTATTTCTGTTGCAGCCAGTATTTGCCCTCTCTTCAGTTCCTCTTGTCTGTCCTCCACAAGCAGGGACTCACTGATAGACCACTCTGCTTCCAGTTCTGGGGCTGACACACTCTCCCACATCCCCACACCCAGTGTATCCTTTACAGGTATGCAAGTTAGCTAAATAAAATAAATAACATTGACCTTAAAGGGGTAGTTACCTCAACCAAAGACCTCAGTTATTGGAAAATGAACTGGAAATGCAAGTTGTGCAACTTCACAACTTCAAAAAGATTAGACCTGCTGAAACACAGCAGGCTAATGCATGGGCATTTTGGTCGAGTCCACTCCATACCCTGCCTCTATGCAGATTGTCCTTGCAGCGTCAAGACATGGGGTGCATTAAGGACACATTTATCAAGGCATCATTTTCAGTCAACCCAGCCAGGCAACGTCCTTTCGTTCACATGCATAGTCTGTAATTCATGCTGTTTTGACAATGAGAGGCAATTTTTTGAACATCTTGGTGTCCATCTAAAAAAGTTTGAAACTGTGCCATGTGTTTTTGAGGGTTGTGATTATAAAGCCAACAAATATACAACGTTCCACAGCCACAAGAGTAGAAAACACAACCCACATTCATTGGAAGATTTCAAGATTGATGTTCTTCATCAACACCAAAACAACCCGGATGAAGAAAATGATTTTGTTGAGGATGAAAATGACTGTGGCTCAGTTCTTGAGGAGGATGAGGACTTAAACAAAATTATTACTAAGAGAGTGGGATTGCTCCTCATGAAAATGGAGAGCATTTTCAATGTTTCCAATTCATGCATTGATGAACTAGTAGAGGAATTTCATTTCCTTACAGCGTCTGCATCAGGTCCCGTCATTAAAGAGATAATTATGAGCACTTTGCGAAAACATGGCTGTACATTAGAAGACTCAGTGATATCAGAACTGGTCAAAGACCTTTGTCTTCTAAGCCCTGTCTGTGCTGCTTTACAAGTGGGTGGGCCTTTAAGCAGTCAGTTCAGGAGAGAGCAATTTAGAAAGGAACATCTCTCATCAACTGAACCAGTTGAGTACATACTTGATAGTAAAGAGAAAAAAACATTTCAGTATATACCAATCCTTCCATTGTTATCTCAACTTGTGGACAACAGACACATTCAAAATACAATATTACAAAACAAAAGGTCATCTGATGTCTCTTCTGGTTACAAATCATTTCATGATGGATCTTTACTAAGAGAAAACAGTTTTTTATGTGAAGATGAACTTAAAATCCCGCTCATCCTTTATATAGATGATTTTGAGATATGCAACCCTCTGGGAACATCGCGCAAGAAGCATAAAGTCACAGCTGTGTACTGTGTGTTTGCAGACATACCTACCACATTGAGATCTCCACTGACTTCAATTTACTTAACCATTTTGTGCAAGGCAAATGATGTCAACCAGTATGGCTACGCAAAGGTTTTGGACCCACTGCTCAAAGATTTGAAGTCCTTTGAAGATAATGGTATTTTTGTTTCAAGTCTGGGCAAAGTGGTCAAGGGCACTGTACTTGCTGTTGTCGCTGACAATCTTGGCGCTCATTCAATAGGTGGGTTTGTTGAATGCTTTTCAGCTTCACATTTCTGTCGCTTTTGCATTGGAGAACGGTCAGAGATCCAGAAGCATGAAGTAGGAGAAGGACTATTTCCTCTACGTACTAAGTCTAACTATGCCATGCACGTCAAAGCAGCACTGTCTAATCCTGCAGAAGCTCACCACTGTGGTGTTAAAAGACAGTGTCCCATCACAGACAGACTCAGTCACTTTCATGCTACATCAGGTTATCCCCCTGATGCTTTGCATGATTTGCTGGAAGGGATTGTACCTGTGGAAATATCACTCTGTCTTGATGTGTTAATCAGGAAGAAATACATCTCTCTTCAGGATCTTAACCATTTCATCCTTTGCTTTCCTTACAAATGGAGTGACAAAACAAACTGCCCACAACCCATTGCCCCAAATTTCAAGTCACGAAAAAGTGTAGGAGGTAACGCACATGAAAACTGGTGTTTGTTGAGATTGATACCACTCATGATTGGTGACAAAGTCCCAGAAGATGAGCCTGCTTGGGAGGTTTTGATGACCCTGAAAGATGTTGTTGAGCTTGTCATGGCTCCTCTCCACACAGCTGAGACAATAGGATACATGCAGAGTAAGATTTCAGAACACCGTTACAGATATTTCGAAGTGTTCCCAGACGAGAAAATGAGACCAAAGCATCACTTTCTTGAGCATTATCCTTTGCTTACAACTGTTTACGGGCCACTTGTACATTTCTGGACTATGCGGTTTGAAGCCAAACATCGATTCTTTAAAAGGATCGTTAGGCAGACTGGATGTTTTAGAAACATTCTCATGACAATGGCAAGAAAACACCAGTCGATGATTGCGTATCATGCCCACAATTGCAACAACCAAAGGCCAGCACTGACAGTGTCACAAAAGACCCAAGTGGTAGTCGATGTTCTAAAAGACAGCATTAAGGAGTCCTTTGCAATGAAGTTCCCTGGGGAAGAGTTTGTGAACATGACAAATAAAGCAACCATTTTAGGCACAGTCTACAACATTGGCATGATCCTGCCATTTGGCTCAACAGGAGGCCTACCTGACTTTGGAGAAATCCAGCAAATAATAATTTTGCACAACACTCCTGTCTTTGTTCTGAAGTTGCTTAGTGGCTGGTACTGTGAACACCTGAGGAGTTTCAAAGTAGAGCCCACAGGAGAGACAGAAATCCTTAAACATTCTGAATTTAAAGATACATACCCCTTGGCTGCATACAATACAGCAGATGGCCGTATGGTGTCCCTTAAACACTTCATTGCATTAGAGTAAGTGTAATGGGTTGATTATTTCTGTTATGTGTTGTTTTATCAGTGTTATCATACAACATGTTATATCAAACTATTAACCTGTCTCAACTTCTTTTCTTTCTCTGTCTCTACAGCTGAGGAAGCACACACCAAACAGCAATGGCAGTCCAGTTAAGAGTCATTTTACAAGAACACAGCATTAAGAAGTTGACACTTCCAACAGGAATTCCCAATACAGTAGACGATCTTGTTTCCATAATTACTGAAACTTTCCAATTGCATGGGGAATATGGACTACTATACCAAGACAAAGACTTTGACAATCAGTTTTTCAGTGTCACCTCAACTGCTGACTTGTATGACAAGGCCACTGTTAAAATGATCCTAAAAGAGCCTAACATCACCCTTGACCTACACCCAATATTTGAATCAGGACCATCATCTACATTGAGCTCTTTGAGTTCTGTGAGCACCCATCCTGCAAGTACTCCTGAAACAAATATCTGCCCTGAAGATCATGATGCATCCTCACAGGTGTCCGACTCCACATCGTCAGGTTCCAGCGACACCATTATTCTGCCTGATTCATGTCGCCTTGCTGCATGGCCAGTGCCATTTCAAGTACCTGAGTTTTCCAGAGACATACAACTAATCCTTGCAGAGGCAAACAACTCATATCATGCCACTGGAAGACACTTCACGGATGCCAGCGTTAAATCAGCAATAATGCAAGACCTTGCAAAAGTAATTTTTTCGTACACTGCTTACCCAACGAATCAGCAGATCCTTTCAGTGGCTGAAGCCTTGGTTTCCAAGTTTCCATGTCTTAGGGAACCAGGATCATTTGCAGGCTTATATGGCTGGCAGCAGCGCATAAAATACAAGATGCACAATTACCGGGCCAAGCTAAGATCTCGAAAATATTCTTACCCGGAAATTGAAATCAACACCTTAAGAAGGAAGCATCCAGCTGATGCAGTGCCATCAAAAAATGTAAAAAAGCCCAAAAAAGCAGAGGTTAATTACCTCCCTCCGCACCCTACTGGTGAAAGCCAAGAGACACTGGAGAAAGAGAGGCTTGAATTAACTTGTGAAATAACAAAGAAAAACAATGCAAAGATAATTGCAGATAAAATGAATAAAACTTTCTCTAGCCGAAGAGTTGAAGTAGTCAGCCTAAGCCCCTCTGTGATTGTGTTTAAAGAAAGGTGGCCAGCGTTATTCACTGAAGCTCAGGTGAGAATGTATTTATAATTTTTCCTTCCCATCAAGAAAAATGTATGTGATTACTATGAGATCTGGTCTGTCATTTAAAATTTTATTTTTGTCCTTTTATTTCCTAGATCAAGGAAGAGTTCAGACGTATCACAACAGTTTCTTTGGAGGAGACGTTCATGCTAAAGCTTGATGAGTACACACCAGGTCTTCTGCAGCTTATGCGTGCTAAAGGAGGGGCTGCTGGTTCCAAGATGCACCCTCTGTTGGACACTATAAATGACGTATGTTATTTTACTTTTTTTCACAAATATGTTATTATTGATATAAGTGAATTAAAAGTGAATTAATTTGTAAAGAATTGCTTTGTTGTGCACAAAGTTGAGCTCCTTACCAACCTAAACTACCCTTTGGTTTTTAAACAATTCGGTCTTGGTGTATGCAATTCTCTCCCCACTCTCCACTAACAGTCTTTTCACTAAATTGTATCTCCCTACAGACACAGAGCATTGAGAAAAAAAGGGATGCAGTTGTCTGCTGCCTCATTAACTACCTTGGTGAAAGACAAGAAGATCTTTTCCATGACTGCCAGGTATGTCATTTATAACAGATGATTGATTAACTCAAGGGATCCTCTCCTCTCCTTTCCCCTTTCTCCCCTTTTATCTTCTGATGACTCCCCTCTGCTCTCCTTTAGATAAGTTGAAATGTATTGAAACGGCATCTGCAATAAAATTCAAAATGTGTATTTTTTTTTGTTTCTTTCTTTTTTAACATGTAGGGATGTGAGGACTACACAGACAAAACAATGAAGGTGATCGTGATGCACAACATCATGGCTGAGGAGGATCCATCAGATGTGTCGATTGTGATTGAGGGAAACCAAGTGATGGAAGGATGTGGAAGCCGAACAAAGGCATGTGTACTGCTGATGGGACTGATATATGCCCTCAACCTTGACTATCCAAAGCAGCTGAAGAACACATTTGAAGCTTTTCAAAAACTCTTTTTGGAACTTGATGGGGAGAAACTACTGAAGAAGGTTCACAGCCTCAAAAACAAGCTCATGCAATAGACATACATTTCCCTCTTGTTCCAAGAGGATCTTTTGTCTGGACAGAGAGTTTTAATGGAGTATAGTTTTATATTTTTGTTCTCTTCCGTCCTCTGCTCCACACACAGACACAGAAATATATGTACAGATGGATACATAGGTATGTTGCAGCCTCTCTCAGCCCACTCCATTGTTCTCTGATTTCTCCACATTGACAGAAATGGAAAAGCAATAGAAACTGGCCAGTCTGGTTAATACCTCTGAGTGAATCCTAAAGAATTTTGAACTCACCCTCTTTCCCTCCCCATTTGTTTTTTTATTTTATTCTCATCCTGTCTCTGAGAGTGAGAGCAAGCGCAGAAACTAAAGAATGTTGATTTTCTGATCTGTCTTTATCTGTCTTTATCCAGATGTTTGATACTGTACCAATTATCCAGAAAGAACATTTGAAGCCATTAGCTTAGTGCGCTATAAAACTGGTTTATTCATTGAAATGTTGTGTGATGCTGTGTACTGCACTTACTTCATTTTTTGATAATTTAGTGTATTATTGCTGCATATAAACAGGGCAGTTCAGTTATTTGTTGTGTATTAATACACCTGCAGATCTGCAGATTTGCTCAGTCACTGTTGTGTGAGGCTGAAGAAACACAAGTAAGAGATTACAGGAAAATCTTCATGTAATTGGACACCTTCATGTAATAACACAGGTTCATTATTTGAAATATTGTGTGACACTGTTGTGCTGCAGTTTATTCTGTGTTTTTGATGACTTTATGCATTAAAAACAATGAGAAGGTGTATGATCTGAATGTCTTTTTTGGGGTACATCTTACCTTCTCTGAATAAGTAATGGTTATTAACTGATTTTAATTAACTTTTATTTGTAATTGTCAGGTATTACCTACTAGCAAACAAGACATAGTTTTACCTAATTTAAATGAGTAAGTAGCTGTTGAATATATACATAAATATGAGGTAAATTTTAAACAATTTCTTTAAGTATTTCATATATTTTTTGTTCAGTTATTTTATACTCAATATATGGAATTGAATCTACCCCAAAAGAGTCAATGCAAATTGTTACCTCACATTTATTGGGTAAATTCTATAGGTTACTTTTTTCAGTGTATGGCATATTGATGCATAAATACCGGATTTCTCACAGAAAGACTTAGTTTATGCTATTTTAAAAAGACAGACATGTATGGCATATTATTAAATGTGTTAATAAATACATGCTTCATGCTGAAATACTTTGTTTTTTGCTCTTAAACAAAGAGACATATATTACAAAACAGCACATGTATAAATTAATAAATTTTATATTTTAATAAACAATTTGGATTGTTCATTTAAATGTATTTATCTCACAGGTACAATCCTGAGCCTTCACACACCAACAAAAATTTCTTCATATTTCTGCGTGCTGTGCACATGTGCATACATAGTTTTTTAAAGGCCTGGTGTTCTTTAAAATTTCCAGGTCAATCCAGTGTCTTACTCTGCCTGCAACTAGGGCTGGAGTTTAAGACCCTTCAAAGTGAACTCTTTTGCAGCTTCTTGCATGTGTTTGTACTCTGTAACTCCAGGGTACTTAATTTGGCATTATACAGACTTTGTTTGTGAAATATGGCGATAACAGATTAATAAGCATAAAATTACAGTCCATCTGCTGGGTTTCTGAGTTGTTCTCACCAAGTAAAACTCATCTTCAGAACCAATCTCCAGCCTAAAATGGTGATGTGCACCGTGTGATCTACTTTAAGTAGTTTTTGCTGGTTATTGCAACTGTAAGCTGCAGAAAATAAAGTAAAGTTGCTCTGTCTGCATTTATTCTCATTGACTCCTGTAACATTAGACATTCTCACAGCAGTTTATCGTAGTTGCAATCACCAAAAATGGTCAGGTCACTCTGTCCACTGGTTAGCATGGAGAACAGAAACAACAGGCGGTCATCTTCTCTTCCGTTTTGAAATGCATGCAGACATATATTTATTCCACTTCCTTTTATATACTCACAACAGGATATTGGTTGAACGTGAGCATGCACACTGTAATAATATGACGTCACTACTTTAGCTATCTAACATGACTTTGGCCTAGTGGTTAGAGCAGCACGCTTGCACTCAGAGAGGGATGCAAGTACCCTGTTCGATCCCCAGTGCCTGCACTCTGGGTCCCTGAGCAAGACCCTTAACCCCAGATTGCTCCCCAGGCGCCGCACATGGCAGCCCACTGCTCCCCAAGGGGATGGGTTAAGATGCAGAAATGAATTTCTCCATTGTGAGATCAATAAAGTTCAAATATTATCAATTATTATTATTAACAAACAAAATGTTTAACAGCTCCCATGCCAGCCTTGGGTAGAAGAGACCCACCCAATATGGCGGTGACGCAGGATGCGCTCCAGCACATAATGACACATCTACATATGTAATGTCTGGGTGTTGGATCTCTGGAGTAAACAAGGGGGAGGGTCTTGGCAGTGGGCGGAGTTTAGGAAAGTCATGATTGGTCAGATTACATCTTGTTGATGACAGACCTAAATCAAGAAGCTGGGGTCTCAGGGTCTGCAGACACTATTCAGAATCAGAATCAGAATCAGTCATACTTTAATAATCCCAGAGGGAAATTACTTTCGTTACATGCTCCAGATATACACACATTTATATATATATATTTACAACATTCCACACAAGGTAATATGATATATACATATATATAAGTCAATATATACATATATATATACATATACATATATATATATATATATATATATATATATATATATATATATATATATATATATATATATATATATATATACATATAACTATAAATCAAGTAAAGTGATAGTGACTTGTGCAAAGTGCAAAGAATGCATAAATGTCAGTTACAGAGGGGGGTGTCTGAATCACTGAGGGAGGTGTTGTAAAGATTGATGACTACAGGCAGGAATGATTTCCTGTGGCGCTCAGTGGTGCATCTGGGTGAGAGGAGTCTTCTGCTGTAGGAGCTCCTCTGCTGGGCCAGTGTGTCATGAGAGGGTGTGAGACATTGTCTATGATGGACTGGAGCCTGGACAGCATCCTCCTCTCTGCCACTGCCGTCAGAGTGTCCAGCTCCTCCCCCAGAACACCCCGCCCTCCTGATCAGTTTGTTCAGTCTGTTGTTGTCAGCGACCCTCGGCCCGCTGCCCCAGCATGTGACAGCAAAGAAGAGCGTACTGGCAACAACAGACTCATAAAACATCCTCAGCAACGTCCCACAGATGTTAAAGGACCTCAGCCTCCTCAGGAAGAAGAGTCGCCTTTGGCCCTTATTGTTAGTCAAGCTTATTGTTAAAGTACACTCCCAGGTACTGATACTCCTCTACAGTGTCAACATCAACATGTATGCAGCTAACAGCTCCACTGCTGTGAGCTGACCACCCCCACGGTCCACCTGCCAGTTTCTTCACCATCCTATAAGCTAATGATTCCTGATAGAAAGTATACTGTATCCTTTCTGGAAGTTGCTCTAAACAAGATGAAGCAGCAGCAGGCCTGCTACACCCATCCTGGAGGTCAGGTCCTTGGATGATCTGTGCAGGTTTTGTAAAGCTGAACTTCAGCATGTTGAACCTAAACATTAAGAACAGGATTAGGTCATCATAGGTCATGTGTAGATAAATGTCAGCTGGCAAATACTTTAGGCGACATAGTGTAGGAGAGGATAACTTAGATTAAAGTAGAATAATAAGCTTTGTTTTCTGTGAGGTGCTGAGTGAATTATTTAGTTAGTTTGGATTTTTTTGTACAGCTTTTTTTCCCCACTGTTGTGGATAAATTAAAACTGATGTTGTTAAATTAATAAGAAGGTTGGTGATCTTTATACAGCAACAGATTTCAGAACAGAACAGGTGTCACAAAGGTGTCCTACAGCTGCTCCAGTCAGAAAAAGAAAAGAACTACCCTTTTAGTGTATCTTTGAAATGAACTGAACCAGAGAACCCAAAATTCAGCCAGACAAGGCAGGTAACATTTAAAGTCAGTTTATTTAATGAAACAGCTGCAGGTGGCAGGGAATCATCAGCGTCAGGGACAGAAACCACTTCTCATGATCCGGGAACAGGCGGGGAAGGATGCTGGTGATCTCTCAACGCGATCAGGAGAGCGGTCGGGAAAACTCTGAGGAAGTTTCTCCAGAGACTGGCTACAGCTCGGTGGTCAGAAAGCAGGCAATGGGTCAGAACTGTGATGACAGAGGCAGGCAGGATGACCGAGGGGATAAAACAGAGTCCGTAGTCTGAGAGCAGCTCCAGAGTCAGAGCCAGGTGATCAGAAATCCACAGACAGTCCAAATCAGAATCCATGAGCAGAGTCAGGGCACAAAGACAGGTCAGCAATCCAGGAAGCATCTCTGTCACTCCGTCACTTCTCTGGGTATCACAGTACATGATGACGGAACCACAGCGAACCAATCTAACAATAAAGTTAAAATAAATCACATTGAAAAATCACTAAATCACTTGTTAACCAGGTAATATTTGGTAAAATTCTGTTCGTTAAAGCTGAAGGCCTTTCAAAATGAATTTACCCTTGTCAATCATAATGTTAAACAGGCTCTCATAAAAAAGGTTAATTACATCATTTTTAATTTTATCTGGAAGATATACTATTACTATATTAGTAAAGCTAAAATAATTAAGGATTACCAACTTGGATGTTTAAAAGCATCAGAATATGAATCTACAATCAGCAGGTTGAAAATAAACTGGATAAAGCAGTTTTTTATCCCTACTGGTTCAATGTGGTTCTACAAAACAAAGTGTCTGTTTGAGAGTGTTGGTGGTCTAAACTTTATGCTGATATGTGATTTCTATGTATTCAAAACTAAAATTAAAATTATCAGACTTCCATAAGCAGATGCTACTATTTTGGAAAATGGCCTTTTCTCACTTTACGCCATATAACTCCACCTTGTGGAACAACAGGGATATTAAACTAAATAGAAAAACTATTTTCAAAGTGAAAATGGTGTTTTGTAGATCTACTGGATGAAAATGGAGATTTATTACAGTTTAGGAATTTTGTTGACAAGTTTCACTTAAAATGTTCATATAGAGTATTTAAAGCTGTATGTAAAGCAATTCCACCTTCCTTAATTCAGTTAATCCAAAAACATTTTGGTCTATTGAACAGTGGCTGCTAAATTACCTGAGTTAAACAGATATAGAATTGAAGAAAAAACGGTGTAATATTAAAGTTATCAGAAACACTTTCAAACTGAAACTTTTTACCAACTTTAACAAGCAAGGTGGGGTTGCTAAACCAAACTACTCCAAAACAATTCTATCTGCAAATAGTTGAAGTGGCTGGTCTCAGCCAGAGAGAAGGGAACTCAGTTTAAAATCATCACTAATTACTACCCTGCTGCTGAAACATTGAAGAACTGATTTAAGTTTAAAGTGGAATTGTGTCTTTTGTGGGGAGGGTAGTGAAACAGTACAACACTTTTTTTTTTCTTGCCCTATTTCTTTCAAGTTTTGGGAGGAAGTTATCACCTGGTTTAATATATGTCATGTTCTCGTTTTTGATCTCCTACAAACTTTGCTGTATGTTGTAGCTGTCCCTCAAAAATACCATAATTTAGTAAATATTATTTTCATTTTAGGCAACTATCACATTCAAAGTAAAAAATGGAAAAACTGTTTTCCCCTCTGCAGATTAAAAAATGAACTGAGGAACTATTTTCATTCTGGCTGATGATTGAGCTCTAAAATGTCTTTGACACAAAAGCCTCTCATTGTGACGTCACTGTAACCCCCTTTGTTGTTAGTTTTGTCTTTACTCTGTTTGTTGCTGGATTCTTTGTTTCTTGTTAGTGCTGTCGCTCTTAATTTGACTTTGTGTGCAATTAAAGTCCCTATGAAACTATGTATCATTGCAGTTGTCAATAAAGCTTTATAAAAAATAAAGTATTAAGAGTGTTGGATACTAGATGTGATGCTGACTTTCAGGAGCTGTGATTGGTTCCAATTCTGTCCAATATTTATTTTATCTAATACGTGTATTTTATTTTGAAAAGAGGAAGTGCTGACCGTCGTTACTTCCTGTCTGTCGGTCCACGCATGTGTTCACCAGCCTCGCTGTAGTCTAACCTTTCTGACCAGGGCGTGGAGCGGAGAGGATGCAGCAACAAAAAGAATGCTACATTGGTGAGTTTGGTGATACAAAAAGCTAATGTGTAATAAAACATGTTAGTGGGATAGATGACTAATAATTTTCTAAATCAGAAAACGGAGCAGAGAGGTGGTGTGAATATTTTCTACTGTGCTAAACTTGAACAGCATCTTGGTGAGTCAGTTTAGCTTCGTCGATAGCTGAAGTTGCCGCCAAGTGTGAGTGAGAGTGCCATGCTAACGGCTAGCTATGAAATCAGCATGCTAATCATGGGTGCTAATTAGCAGGGTTAAAGGTAACATCCCACCAAATAAACATTTTTTGTGAATAAACTGTTAACAAGATTGTCGTATACCATATGGTACAGTCAACATATCCTGGTAATTATTTTGACAAATAAGTGCATGTTTGTTGAAATCCTTCTTTTATGTCTAAAATCGTCTGTGTGGCGCTCTCCTAGGGCTAAACGGTGGTCTTGCATTGGATTTTGAATCTGCATTGCAATTGGTTTAAAAGTTTTTGTGATGTAATTTGGAGAAACTGCCGTGTAGTGCTACTGTTGGGGGGTAAAAGCATCATAAAAGAAATAAGAAAAAAACCCAGCTCCATCTTGTGCCTCCATAGTGACAACGGTTGCACACTGTAAACCTTTGATGTAAATTTACAGTTAAATCTGAACAGTATGTTACTGTATTGCTGCCATACAGTATCATAATGTTACCTGCAATGCAACTCGGAGAAAAAAAATTATTGCAGCCATTTCAGAGGATTTACATTTTACAAGATTACTATAAATTTTACTGTAAACAGCTAAGCATTATGGGAAGGTGAAAGAAAAGTGTGGCAACACTGTAAACTCCAGCCCATCAGTCACAGGATAATCTGCTCAGCTCACTGCAGATACCTGGAGATGCCTGACGTCCTCCACACTGTCCACAGAGTAAGTTAACATTATTCACAATTTTGTCCCTGATTTAAATAGGGGATTTGAAGAGTTCTCCCTATGAGTTTTCTGCTGTTTATAGCTTAAACAAAACTGTTGAAAAATGTCATCTTTGCAAGCTAACATTAGCTAAAACTAGAGAGTTTTAGCCTTTTGTCTCAATTTAAAGTTATACCAACATAAAAACATCAGGGGATTGCAGTGTTTCCAGCAGCGCTATCACCTCACCAACCTCCCCCCCTCCCAAAAAAAACCCAAAAACCTAACTCGATATGCTAGCATGTTTATTTGACGGTAACAGGCGTTTTTTTTTTTCGTTTTTGTTGCTTTCGCGCGTGCATATAGTGAATGGCAGTGAAAAACAGGCGTTCCGCTCCGCCGGTCGTCCGCGCAAAGCTTGTCTTCTCCATCACGTATCACGTTATACGTTAAGAGTTGTCGTTCTGACTTCATGACAGCAGAGGGGCAATCGAAACAACTGAAACCCGCCAGGAGGATAGGAGGAGTGGTTTGGCTGAGGAAGACTGATGTGATTTTACAGCTAACACCCACCCCACAGGTGAGTTTTAAAACTTTCCTGCTAAAAAATGTTTAGCTAAATATGTCATAATTATGCAGAGAGAGCATTTACGATTTCAGTTAAATGCACTGCCATGTTACTGGTTACTTTTCAGATAGACATCAATAAGCATTTGCTGTTCTGTACAATGATCTCTTCAAGATAAACCTGACCCATGATCCTTAAAGTCTAAGTCGCACGTAAAATGCATTTTAACGCAGATGCACTAGGTCTGCACTAGGCCTATAAGCGACACTACAGCCACCAACTACGCACCTAGAAGGCATTTTATCTTGTAATTAGTTCGCCAATATTTTTTATAAGCGTTTGCTCAAAGTAGACTTAGATCAGCAGATTTGGTGTGTGAAAGAAGATACTGGAAAACATGCATATATATCCTTGTTCGCTGTACCGGTTGTACAATGTAAACAATGTGTGTTTCTATGCAAGTTCGATTCGCGCATTCTCGGTGTTCTTGTACTGATGTCACACGTCGGAAATGGCCGATCGTAAACGGAGGCAGCACTCAAACGCAAAGTACCATAATCGGTGTAAAAAATGTGCGATATTTCATATTTAAACTTAATTTGAACACTTTTGATACATGAATATTCAAAGTTTACCTTGTTCTGGAAGTTATTCAACAGTTTTCAGGATATTTTTTTTTATAAGACTTAGACTTTAAAGAAAACTAAAGCACAGATATTTATATTTTATGGTGTTGAGAATGTCGAAATAGCCCGGCTGATGTTCTGTCAGAGGGCCAGGAAGGTCAAGCTTCATTGCTGGGAAGAGCGTGCACAAGGCAGGTTGAGACACATTTTTGTATTAGAACTAGTTATGTTATATTATGAAATGTACATATACCCTTTTATTTATGTTTTACCTTGCTAAAATTAACATGCTTTAATTTTACAATTGCTGCGACATGCACAACTTAGTGACTTGTGGAAGGTTTTTCCTTTCCGCACTTTAGTTTTGTCTCTGATTTTAAAAATGCATTATAATGGAAGTTTGAGAAATAATTTACACTATCATCTAATCTTTAATTCTCCTTTCAGAAATGAACGTCTTTTGAGAGACGTGTGGTGTGCAGTAACTAACATATACTACACTGTGCTGCACTCACCAGAGGACAACGGTTTGCTTGACCTGTCAAACATTTTACACATCTTCTGTTGTCTGTATTTGTCCCAACACTACAAGCAAGTCTTGACTTCAGCAGCAGTGGCTGGGATAACCATTCACTCAGAACGGAGGGTAATCTAACACTCATTCAGTTCTGGGAGATGGGAACCATCCAGCATGCTGTGGTAGAACCAGAAATCACAGAGGTAAGAGGGATTTTTAGTGCTTGCTATTATAAGGTTTTTCACATTGATCTGATTATTTTAAACCAGAAAGGAATTTTATCTTACTACACCAATACAAAATAACGTTGAATACATAGGGGTGGCGTTCGAACTGTTTTTTTGAAATGTGTCTATCATGGTCCTGCATTATGACTATTTGATTTAGCAAAAACTGCTTCAAGTGAGAATGTATCTCAACGTTGTTTAGACCAGTGGGTTTTCAATCCTGGTCCTGATCACCCACTGTCCTGCATGTTTTAGGTGTTTTCCTGCCTTTATACACCTGTCTTAAATACACTGGTGAGAAGCTGGTGAGAAGGTAATGCAATCTTTTGATGCAGATGTGGAGTAGAGACATGTCTAAAACATGCAGGATTTAAAAACCACTGGTTTAAGCCATACCTTTCTTTCAAGTACACAATGTATTACTGAACAAAATGTATAACCTGTAACTTGAAAAGCTAGATTGAGTAATTTTTTTTCAATCTTTAGCTCCATGCATTAAAATTGAAGTATTTTCAGTAAGTTGTAGCAACACAATTATGGTACATATCTCTATCTTTCTCTTTTCTTGCAGACTCTGCCTGCCTCATATTGACTGGGAAGACAGTTCACTGCTTGATGACCCACACTATGGGGTCACTATTCCTGAAACTGGCAACGTGTTGAGCCCCCAAAAAAACTTGTAGCACTGAGAGCAGCTGTAGATCCACTGGGACATTCTGAATCACTTGGCTCATATATATATATATATGTTGCTACTGTCCAGTATGACCAACACTTTCCGAGTTTAATCTTGGTTACCGTTATTGCAAAAGGTTTTTCAGTAGTAAAATCCAGCAAGGAAAATGTAACTAAATCAATGTATTCACTGATTAAAACTGTAGAACTGTTGGGATTGCTACATGTAATTGTATATGTACAGTATATGGTACTGTATAAACCTTTTAAAAATGCTGAGGTTATTGAAAAAAGGAGTACATGGGGCTGTTACTTTTTTTTTTTTTTCCCCCAGTGTCCTGTCTAGCAATGTGGCAATAAGAATTGATGTCTTAATGCCAAATAGAGCTCGACAGATTTTGCTTTCACAAGTGGAGCAAACAGCTTCGCCATAATGCTCCGCTTGATTTGTGCATGTAAATAGCTTTATTGTGATTCCTGCAGGGAGAATTTCAAATTATATGGACACTACAATGGGAAAGTGGGAGAGTAAAGGAAGAACAAGAAGAGAAAAAAGAAAGAGAAGAGGTGAAAGAAAGAAGAGATAAAAGGGAGAGAATGATAAAACGTCCCCTGTCTGCTCCATCACCTGGAAAGAGACGCAAAAAGAACAGCACAACCAACAGACATAAAGCAACAGATACAATCGAGTAACACACTTAATACCTGGGACCCAGCACCTGTGGGAGTTTGTGAGAGTGCACTAGTTTAGGTGAAAATTATCCAGAAGGAAATAGTTAAATAGTGGTTGTGGAGAACCAAAGACCCGCCTTCCCAGAGCACAGAGGCAGGGGTCAGGGGACCCATAACCCCGGACTCACAAAGGGGCCCCCAAAGCAGTGCGCCCAAGAGGGGCCATCACAGGAAATTTGCAACCCCCCCCCCCCCCCCCCCCCCGAGGAAAGAGGAGAGACGACCCCGAGGAAATCCCCCAGCCACCGCAATGCCGACGCCCCCAAGAGCCACGGGGACGAGCCCGTGGGCTCCGCCGGCAGCCAGCCGCGCTGAAGTGGTCCCGGCCATGGGCCCTGGGGGCCAGAGGCCCCAGAGGCGCCCCGCCCCCGCAGCGGGGGCCCCGGCCACCTCCCGGGGGGCCAGGCCCCGCGAACCCGCAACCGGGAATGGGCCGGCACCCACCCAGGAACCCGCCCCAAACCCGAGGACCGACAATGCGCCAGAGGGCCAAGGCGCCTGCTAGCGGAGCAGAGGAGGGCAGGACAAGGGGGGATGGGCTTCGCACCTGGCGGAGACTTGAGATGACCAGGTGTACCTACTATGAAGATAAAAGAGAGAGAACAGAAAGTTAAAGCAGAAATGACAACACATAATGCATAATTGAAAAACAGTAGAACTCTATAGAGTGAGAAAATTAGATCCTGATATCCTCCAGTAGCCTAAGCCTATAGCAGCATAACTATAGAGGTAGCTCAGGGTAACATGAGCCACTCTGACTAGAAGCCTTGTCATAAAGGAAAGTTTTAAGATTAGTCTTAAAAGTAGACGGGGTGTCTGCCTCACGGACCAAAACTGGGAGTTGGTTCCACAGGAGAGGACCCTGATAGCTAAAGGATCTGCCTCCCATTCTACTTTTAGAGACTGTAGGAACCACCAGCAGACCTGCAGTCTGAGAGCGAAGTGCTCTGTTAGGAACATACGGGGTAATCAGAGCTCTGATATATGATGGAGCTTGATTATTAAGGGCTTTATACGTTAGAAGAAGAATTTTAAATTATATTCTTGATTTAACAGGAAGCCAATGAAGGGAAGCTAAAATTGGAGAAATATGATCCCTCTTGTTGATTTTCATCAGAACTCTTGCTGCAGCATTTTGGATCAGCTGAAGACTTTGAACTGCATTTTGTGGACTTCCTGATAGTAAAGAATTACAATAGTCCAGCCTTGAAGTAACAAATGCATGGACTAGTTTTTCAGCATCGCTCCTGGACAGAATGTTTCTAATTTTGGCAATATTCCGGAGGTGAAAAAAGGAAACTCTGGCAACCTGTTTAATATGGGATTTAAATTACATTTCTTGGTCTAAAATAACACCAATATTTTTTACTTTTATTATCAGAGGCCAACTTAATGCCATCCAGATTAAGTGATTGATTAAGAAATTTATTTTTGGGGGACTCTTTCCCCTTAATCCCTACAGTATGTTTGCAGTATGTAAGTCTGTCTAGGAGAATATTGTGATAAACTGTATCAAATGCAGCACTGTGTTGTGCAATTATACACTGTTTAAAGTTATTTATTGTTTATTAAATAACCCTCTGTCTGTTAAGTATTGTCTGGTGACAATCAACTCTTAAACTGATATCAAGACAACGATTGAAAGGGATGAATTGCACTAGCGATCTTTTAACAGCAAACTCTGCACACACATAGAATAAAGGAGTGACAACTTCTTTCAAGTTCAAGAATTTAATAACAGAAATAAAATGAACATCCAGAGAACATCACTATATAATGCTGTTCATCTGTATTAACACTATATTTCAATCAAAAATCCTCTCTACTAGGCTAGTGAAACTTAACTAAACTACTAAGCAAAATGAAGATAAAAAGAAACTAAGCTAAGGAACTATTTACATGCAAAAACAAACAATAGACAAAACAAAAGTGGTTGATCATAATCAGAATAATTCAGTGAATCCCGTTCACTGCATATCTGATTCAAAGAGCATGGAATGGAGTTAAATTAGCTTAACTAATTTAGGAAAACATTTGGCATGTGCTATATCCATTCACAGTGCGAATCCTGAGTTAAACGAAACATTATGTGATGAAATAATATTTTGTTTAAGTTAAAGAACCAAAGTTCAACTTAAAGAAGGTGAATTGGGGTTAAACTGGCTTGACTAATTCAGAACATTTAACATGTGTTTGACATGTGTTTCAATCCATTCACAATGCAAATCCTGAGTTACACAAAACATAATTTGAGGAAATAACATTTTGACAAATGATTTACTCAATAAAATGATTACCTTAGGAGAGCTTGACTTTATCAATGCAATGATACCTCCGGATGCTAGGGGGTGCTGCGGTGATTGGTCGCTAAAATCGGTTACTTTAAAGTTACCAAAATTGCCTTTAAACCGACATTCATATTTAATATTAATGTCCGGAAATGGGGAGCTAACAGAAGCTAGTAGCATTTTGGCTAGCGGACATTCGGCGCTAACAAATAAAAGCTTTGGTCATAATGAGTGAGCCAGATAACGTAAACATTAATGTCCCATCAATATATGAAATCCTTGTGGAGATAATCTTTCTTATAACCATAAAAACACACTCGACCATATAAGCAATGCTAAGGAACCGGATGCTAGCATGGCCTAATTCCATTAGCCCTTTGTTTTAACACTAGAAGTCCCAGAGAATTTCAGTTTTCTTGCAAGCCCCCCTCCCCTCCTCAGGTTTGTGTATTCACTCTGCCTTGCTAACTATCCCTATTGTAATGCAAATAACCTGTGACGGGTCCTAGTTCCTGAGCTGAGAACAGGTCATAGCCATGCTTTTCCAACAAGGCAAGGCAGAGCCTATTTATATTGTCCATTCACCAACAGACTCATTTATATTGTAAAGCTCACTATGTGAAAGAAAGAACAATTTAGAGAATAATTGTATTTTGTCTTGTCTCGCCTTTTTATGTCATTCAACATTTCAGCTTAGAAAATGACAAGAAGTATGACTTCAGTATTGGAGTAACATTGATTTCACCCGAGGAAAAGCACTACATATAAAGCTACAACTGTCCCATTTAGTAGTTTCCACAAACCCAAAGTGAGTCCTTCCTGCATTTGCGACAGGTATACTGTGTGCAGTGCATACAACGCTCAGTGCTGTGGTTCCTGTTGCAGAGATTGCGCACCTGGCACTGTGTTGTTTTACCATGAGAACGTCTCTTCGTCTCACAATGCTGTCTCAACTTTTCTTCTTGTATATACATAAAGCAACAGATACAATCGAATAACACCTAGATACCATTACTAAATCTATGTATTATTATTTAAGCTGACATGTGTAATGTGATACCTTAAAAAAGAAAGTGAAAGAAAGTAAATAAATAAATTATAGGCTTTCTGTATATAAGTGAACATTTAATACCTGGGACCCAGCACCTGTGGGAGTTTGTGAGAGTGCACTAGTTTAGGTGAAAATTATACAAAAGGAAATAGCTCGATAGTGGTTGTGGAGAACCAAAGACCCGCCTTCCCCGAGCACAGAGGCAGGAGTCAGGGGACCCATAACCCCGGACTCCCAAAGGGGCCCCCAAAGCAGTGCGCCCGAGAGGGGCCTTCGCAGGAAATCTGCAACCCCCCCCCAAGGAAAGAGGAGAGACGACCCCGAGGAAATCCCCCAGCCACCGCAATGCCGACGCCCCCAAGAGCCGCGGGGACGAGCCCTTGGGCTCCGCCGGCAGCCAGCCCCGCTGAAGTGGTCCCGGCCATGGGCCCAGGGGGCCAGAGGCCCCAGGGGCACCCGCCCCGTGGCAGGGGCCACGGCGGCCCCCCGGGGGGCCAGGCCCCGCAAAGCCACCGCCGGGAATGGGCCGGCGCCCACCCGGGAACCCGCCCCAAACCCGAGGACCGTCAATGCGCCAGAGGGCCAAGGCGCCCGCCAACGCAGCGGAGGAGGGCAGGACGTGGGGGGATGGGCTCCGCACCTAACGTAGACTTGACATGTTCTTGGGAGAGGGAGCGGACCGGACCCAAACCTGGAAAAAAAATAAAATAAAAAAAATAAAAACTCATTCACACCATCCCTCCCTAGTGCCCCACTCACCACACACAGACACACAAAAAAGGACGCTGTACACACATTCCCACACAACATTCACATCCAAAAATCCCAAGTGGGGGGGGGGGGTCACCACAATTCAACTATATGACTGCCTGTGCCCGACCCCCGGCCCCGCCCCCGGACCAGAAGCCCCCCGGATCAGGCCCCCCAAAGAGGGGGGGCCAACATGACCCGCATGGGGCTGTTACTAAAATTGAGGATGCAAACATGGTGGGACAATTAGACGGGGCTTAGTTTTCCACGTTGCATAATAAACATACACTTTGATAAAGTCTTTATTTCCAATTCTTACCACTATTAATCAACGTGAATACACCATTTCCACAAGGCTTGCTTTTATTGTTCAACTTAAGACAGAACTTATCCAGGCTTTTTCCATGTATTTCCATAAAACTGTCTGATGAAATGGGTGAAGCTAATAACAGGAAAACTATGAAAAACAACTTCTACATGTAAGACAGGCAGGAAATTTAGAACACTGTAAAACCTGGCCTTTTTTTAAACCTCTGTGTTCAGCCTAAACGGCTCCACTAAGCGCTATAAACATGCTGCACCATTTACTGGTCAAAGTAATTTTTACTGGTCAAAATTTTTTTTTAAAGGGGAAGTCCGGTCAACAAGGAAAAATCAGGGTATCATTAGCTATAACTAAAACTAATACGTTTGTGGTTATTTAATGAACTTATCTTTAATCAATAAGAAAATAAAAACATAAATTGTCGTCTGAATCACTGTGTATGGGGGCTGACATTACTGCCCATATTTGGGCAGTAATGGGAGCCAATAGGAGCCGTTCTACACAGCTGCGATCATCAACAATTTCTTCGGATTTCCAGAGGACTTCACCACTGACATTCCCAAGAGCTTTTGCTGAAGCAACAATGCCCACGTGCATGGCCATCGGATGTTCTAACACAACTGGTAAAAGTGGAAAAACCATTGCTTATTTCAACTTCCCGATTCATGAGCCACCGGGCTCGTAGCTGGATTGCCAACTTGAACAGAGCGGATTTGCCATCTAACTTCTGGCCAGAGAGAAAACACGTCATATGCAGTGACCATTTTGAAGAAGAATGTTTTGAACATGACATGAGAGCGAGGATTTTCGGTAAGTTATTTTTTATTTTAGAATTTTTTATTTAGAATTTGCGGGGATGGTCACCGAGCAGAGGGGCGGAGGGATACCACATGTGATGTGGTACTTCATCACTCTCTGCTTCGTACAGAACACCAGTCGTCACCATGTTGGAAAATAGTGCGCCGTGACAAACAGAGCGTTGAAACTTGCTCAACTGCGGGTCCGCCGGGTGACGTCAAAAAATGAGAGGTGACAGTACTATTCTTGACCAAGATGGATTCCTCCACATAAACATGATTAAAGAAAATTATTCTTAATTAAAAAAACTTATAATTTTTTGCACAGTATGTAGTAGTTTTATATTTAAAGTACTTTCAGCAGTTTGAATTCTGATTTTGACCGGACTTCTCCTTTAAACAAGCCCAGATGCCATCAAGTCTATTGAATTTTTCAGTTTTGGTGGTGTGATGGAAGCCGGAGTATCTCAGATTGTATTGATGACCTGGGTAGACTACCATGACTAATCTCCACGTTAGAGTTTGTGTATGATCCTTCCATCCAACCCAGATCTTTATGATGGCCTTCAGTTCATCGGTAAATGCTGCATTAATTTCTTTGATGTCTAGAAACTCCATGGCAGCTTCTACCACTGTCTTGATTCTATCACTTTTTCTTTGTTGTCTTGATGTAACATTGATAACTTTGCATATGAAAGCTATAAAGCCCTTCTTTTCTGCAATCATTTCATTTTCTTCCATTATACACTTATGGCTACATGTCTGCTATGGAATCTGTTCTTTCTGGTTGAACTGTCCTTGTGTGTTTTCTCTGGGGTAGTCCTTTCTGTCTCGTACCATCATTTAATTTTATTTGATATTCTGTTAATCTGTTTTGTTCCATTCCACCAACGTTTCGTACAGCCTCTGCATATCACATTTTGTTTAAGATTTTATATTTCTGCACTTTTTTCACTTGTTTCTGAACCTCACATCCAGCAAAGGCAGCACTATGTTCTCCCCCACAGTTACAGCATTTTAACTTTGCATCCTTGTTACACTTGCATACTCATGTTCTCCCCCACATTTCGCACATCTTTGCCTCCATTTACACTGTTGCACTGTATGTCCCATTCTTTGGCATTTAAAGCATCTTAACGGTTGTGAACTATATTCCCTAACTTTATAATCTATCCATCCAACTTTCACTTCCGGAGGCATTAAGTGGGTCAGAAAATGGATGGATGGATTTAATGTAACCCTAATAATAGTTTCTCCCAATTTAGCTTCATTTGTATTTAAACTGTTTGTCATTCGTGGTTCTGTTAGTTACACTGCTGGCTACAAAAATTTATAGATGATTCCACAGATGTCATATTATAGTTTTTTGGACTGCTGTTTGGGTCCCACTTCCATGGCCGCAGTTTGACAAGCACGTGACACACCTCTTCGTCTTTCTCTACTCCTCATCTTCATCCCTCCTAATCTTCATCACCACATTTGGTCCTAAAGGACCCCCTGTGTCCAGGCCCCCCCTCAGACACTCAGACCTCCACTCCTTTTCTTCCCTCTCCCTCCGTCGCCCCAGCACCTCCTCCCTGCACCTCCACCTCCTTCACAGCAGACCCCAGCACCACGGCCCCCCACACGCAGACATCACGAGAAGCCTTTTGCTGCAGCACCTTTTCAATTCAATTCAATTCAATTTTATTTAAATAGCGCCAAATCATGAAACATGTCATCTCAAGGCACTTTACAAAGTCAAGTTCAATCATATTATACAGATTGGGTCAGATTATACAGATTGGTCAAAAATGTCCTATATAAGGAAACCAGTTGATTGCATCAAAGTCCCGACAAGCAGCATTCACTCCTGGGGAACCGTAGAGCCACAGGAAGAGTCATCTGCATTGTACATGGCTTTGCTGCAATCCCGCATACTGAGCAAGCATGAAGCGACAGTGGGAAGAAAAACCACCCATTAGCGGGAAGGAAAAACCTCCGGCAGAACCGGGCTCAGTATGAACGGTCATCTGCCTCGACCGACTGGGGTTACAGAAGACAGAACAGAGACACAACAAGAGAGACAAAGAAGCACACATTGATCTAGTAATCTGTTCTACATTAGATGGTAGTAGCGGGTGAGCCGTCTTCTCTGGATGATGTCACAGTTAACAGAACGCCAGACCAGGTGTACCTACTATGAAGATAAAACAGAGAGAACAGAAAGTTAAAGCAGAAATGACAACACATAATGCATAATTGAAGAACAGTAGAACTCAATAGAGGAGAAAATTAGATCCTGATATACTCCAGTAGCCTAAGCCTATAGCAGTAAAACTATAAAGGTAGCTGAGAGTAACATGAGCCACTAGTTATAATTTTTGTCAAAAAGAAAAGTTTTAAGCCTAGTCTTAAAAGTAGACAGGGTGTCTGCCTCACGGACCAAAACTGGGAGTTGGTTCCACAGGAGAGGAGCCTGATAGCTGAAGGATCTGCCTCCCATTCTACTTTTAGAGACTCTAGGAACCACCAGCAGACCTGCAGTCTGAGAGCGAAGTGCTCTGTTAGGAACATACGGGATAATCAGAGCTCTGATATATGATGGAGTTTGATTATTAAGGGCTTTATAAGTTAGAAGAAGAATTTTAAATTCTATTCTTGATTTAACAGGAAGCCAATGAAGGGAAGCTAAAATTGGAGAAATATGATCCCTCTTGTTGATTTTCATCAGAACTCTTGCTGCAGCATTTTGGATCAGCTGAAGGCTTTGAACTGCATTTTGTAGACTTCCTGATAGTAAAGAATTACAATAGTCCAGCCTTGAAGTAACAAATGCATAGACTAGTTTTTCAGCATCACTCCTGGACAGAATGTTTCTAATTTTGGCGATATTCCTGAGGTGAAAAAAGGAAACTCTGGAAACCTGTTTAATATGGGATTTAAATGACATGTCTTGGTCAAAAATAACACCAAGATTTTTTACTTTATTACCAGAGGCCAAGATAATGCCATCCAGATTAAGTGATTGGTTAAGAAGTTTATTTTTTGAGGACTCTGGTCCAAAGATTACAACTTCGGTCTTGTCAGAATTTAGATGCAGGAAATTTAAAGTCATCCAGCTTTTGATGTCATCAAGACATGACTGCAGTCGAAGTAATTGATTGGATTCATCAGGATTTATGGATAAATATAGCTGAGTATCATCATCATAACAGTGGAAATTAATCCCATGCTGTCTGATAATTTTGCCTATCGGAAGCATATATATAGTAAAGAGAATTGGTCCAAGGACTGAACCCTGTGGTACTCCACAGGTGACCCTAGAGTTTGAGGAAGATTTATTATTAACATAAACAAATTGGAATCTGTCTGATAAGATTTAAACCAGCCTAATGCTTTCCCCTTAATCCCTACAGTATGTTCAAGTCTTTGTAGGATAATATTGTGATCAACTGTATCAAACGCTGCACTGAGATCTAACAGGACAAGTATAGACACAAGTCCATTATCTGAGGCCATGAGAATATCATTAGTGACCTTGACCAGAGCTGTTTCAGTGCTATGATGAGCTCTGAAGCCTGACTGAAACTCCTCAAGTAGGTCATTACTTTGTAAATGTTCACAAAGTTGATTAGCAACTACTTTCTCAAGAATTTTAGATAAGAAAAGAAGATTAGATATAGGTCTGTAGTTTACTAACTCATCCTGATCAAGAGAAGGTTTCTTAAGTAAAGGTTTAATAACAGCTACTTTCAAAACCTGTGGTACATATCCATTTACTAAGGATAGATTAATCATGTCTAAAATAGTGCCACTGATCAAAGGGAATATGTCCTTAAACAACTTGGTTGGGATTGGGTCTAACATACAGGTAGAAGGTTTAGATGAAGCTAAAATTTTAGATAGCTCAGAAAGCTACTACTTCTAAACAGTTCAAACACTGCGCAGATTCTAAAGATTCCTCCAATGCCGCCTCACTTACTGAGGACGAGGTAGTCATGTTTGGAAGGATGCCAATTATTTTATTTTTAATGGAATAAATTTTTTTTGAGCTTACTCAAAAACATTTCAAATAAGACAAACATTTAACATATACCGATCCCTGGACGGTGATTACAAACAAAAAACGGCCGACGACGCCATGACCGCCGCGCAGGAAAAAAAACAAAGCTTACCGTTCGATCAACTCGGCCCGTTTTCCGGTCTTTTTAGCCCTCGACACTCAAGCCATCGTTTGAGCTGAAGGTTGGTGTGTTCTTCGACAGTGCGACCAGTAATCCGTGCGCCTGGAACATCGTCTTGGGAAAGTTTAACGGCTGTAAAGTCGGTCATATCGCTGTTTCTGTTGTGCGTGTAATAGCTGGTTGCTACGGGCGTTCTCTACCTGTATGCCCTACCTAAGCGGCAAAAGGGGCGTTGCTCTTGAGTCGGTGACGTCACGTGCGCGGTACGCCATTGCAAGAGCTCTCGGCCCGCACCCACAGGTTCAGAACTCTCGTGCAACACCGCGAGAGTCGGTCTTGCTTTACGGCGAGAACTCCATGTGTTTTTGCCCTGCCATTCACTATATGCACGCGCGGAGGCAACAACAAAGAACCGCGTGTTAACGTCAAATAAACATGCAAGCATATCGAGTTTTATTATTATTATTTTTTTTTTTTTTGAATGTTGGCGAGACGCTACCGCGGCGGCCGTGGCGAGGCGGCTGCAAGATAGGGCTGCGGGAAACCTGATGTTCATACTTTCACTGTGTTAGTCATTGTTTGTTCTGCCGTTTTTTTTACTTTTCGTCGTGTTCGCCTGTCTGCTAAACTCAAAACAACCGCACATGGCTTGACGGAGAAACCAGAACAGCTGAGCATCTTTATGACAGTGCACTTTTACTTTCGCCCTCTGGGGGAGCCTCGCTGGAAAATCAACCCCGGTTGCGTAGTATACCTTTAACTGAATAAAGTAAAAATAGCAATAAATAATAAGCAATAACCATGTAATCCGGAGAGACGGCATCCATCCCACTTTGGATGGTGCAGCTCTTCTTTCTAGAAATCTGGCCGGATTTATTAGTTCTCCTAAATGCTGACAACCCAGGGTCCAGACCAGGAAGCAGAGCCGTAGTTTAACACACCTCTCTGCAGCTTCTGTACTGTTACCCATCCATTATCTTATTGAGACGGTGTCTTTCCCATGGCCAAAACTTAACAGATCAAAAACTTATCTAAAAGGAACAAATCATAAAAACCTAATGAAAATCAATACTGTTCACCTCGAACCTAAAAATAAGACAATTAAATGTGGTCTTTTAAATATAAGGTCCCTCCCTCCAAAGACTTTGTTAGTTAATTAATTGATTTCTGATAATCAGATTGACTTATTTTGTCTCACAGAAACCTGGCTACAAGAGGACTACGTTAGTATAAATGAGTCAACTCCCTCCAATTATTCAAATTTCCACATTCCCAGATCTGTGGGAAGAGGAGGAGGAGTGGCAACCATCTTTCAGTCTGATTTATTAATTAGTCCCAGGCCAATTAATAACTACAGTTCTTTTGAACATTTAACCCTCAGTTTCCCTCATCCAAACTGCAAAGCAATAAAACCTCTTTTGTTTGTTGTTTTGTATCGTCCACCAGGCCCTTACACTCAGTTTTTGGATCAGCTGTCAGACTTCTTATCTGATTTGGTGATAAACACTGACAAGGTTATTATAATGGGTGATTTTAACATTCATGTTGACACAGAATGTGATAACCTTAGTGTAGCCTTTAAAACTATCCTAGATTCAATTGGTTTTGCTCAAAATGTGCATAAACCGACGCACTCTTGGCTCCATGCTTTAGACCTTGTGCTGACATATGGCATTGATTGTACAGAATTAACAGTATTTCCTCACAACCCTGTCCTATCTGATCATTTTTTAATAACATTTGAGTTTAATCTAACTGAGTTCTCCACCCCCAAAAGAGGGTTCCATTATAGTAGATCTTTATCAGACAATGCTGCATCAAACTTTAAAAAGGCTGTCCCCCTCTTAATATCCTCCGTATTGCAGAAATGCCCTGCAGATAGCAGCAATGTTGTTTCTTCGAATTCACAAATAGATGTCTTTGTTAACGGTATGACTTTGTCATTGCGTTCTGCATTAGACAATGTAGCTCCCTTGAAAAAGAAGGTGATTATTCACAGGAAGCTGGCTCCTTGGTTTAATTCAGAGCTGCGTTCCTTGAAGCACAATGTTAGGAAATTGGAGAGAAAATGGCGCTCTACACACCAAGAGGAATCCTACCTAATCTGGAGGGACAGTCTCAGACCCGGCGGCATGGGCGGGCATTGGGGGGCCGTGCCCGCCCTGTGAGCCAGCTGTGCCCGCCCTGGACTGGAAGCTGTATTTTTTATTATTTTTTTACCTCGGAGTGGCCAACGTCCTTTTAGTACCATCTTTGATGTGCCAATCATACAATTTAACCAATCAAATCAACGACCGACGGCAACTTGCTAGCCAATCACAGCTGGAGTGGGGCGGGACACAGAGTCATAGCCTTCAATCGCCATCGTAGTTCGGTTGTGGTGGTCACCGTTGGTGTCGGTAGAGCGGGATGAAAATTTGGTCTGATTACCAAACAATTACAAGAAGTGACAACGAAGCAGAGAGCGAGCTGGAAGGAGCGTTATTAATTTCTGTTTGAAATGCCAGCACTGAAGTCTAAACTGGAGTAAACATTAACGCTAGGAGGGTTAGCTAGACAGCTAGCAGGGTTAGCTAGACAGCTAGCAGGGTTAGCTAGGACAGCTACGAGCACAAGCTGTTCTGCTCCTTGTTCTCATAGCTGCTGTAATTACAGAACCTGTTCTAGTCACAATTGTTACTTCAGTCAGTGTTCAGCCTGACACCCGCGCTCATGTTTATGAGCATGTAGCTTATGCTGGACTTTTAAGTTAAGACACAGCGCTACAGGTGACAGCTATGTCACTGTTAGTTTCCAGTAACCCAGAGCAGCATAAAACCTGCCCAACTTAAAATAAAAATACAAGCCCAAATCTCAAACTCTCTCATGTTAAAAGCACAGAACTAATAAACACATAAGAACATGCCATTAGCACACAACTGCGCCGAAGCAAAGAAAAAAACTGTGCATATTGGCTCCAAACAAAATGTACAATCAGACAACCAAATAACACAAGATTTCTTTAACAATCAGGATATATCAACCGGAAAAAAATAAATTATAAATAGCTTCCCAATATGAGTTGTAAATCTACCTTAATATAAACGTAATTTCTCTTAGTATAGCTCAACTAAACATTTCTCTTACACGCAGTCATGAAATTTTTTGAAGTTGATAAGTAGAACTCAACCCCTCTTGGGCGTTTACACTGACCAAACACTTGATTAACCGTTATTCTTTTCTTGTTTTACTATAACAATATTATTCATTATAACTATTATTCATTGATGATGTCAGATCGACAGATTCAACTTATTTAAAAAATAGATGACTATTTTGATATATTTTGTTAGTAATTCTTTCTAAAAGCCCAACAAATGTTATGAAAAGCTTCTAAAAATTTTTATCTGCCCATAAGCTATATTTTTTCCAGCTCAATGTGTTCAAAAGCCTAATTGGTTGGAAACCTGCCTAATTTGGCAACACTGACTACACTATTGCTATTTGTTTGTTCGTTACAGTAGTCACAGAGCCACTGTTCAGCCTGAAACATATATATATATATATATATATATATATATATATATATATATATATATATATATATATATATATATATATATATATATATATTTTTTTTTTTTTTTTTTTTTTTTTTTTTAAGTGTGCCCCCCTAAAAAAATGGAATGCCCCCCCTGTAATTTGTTTCTGCAGCCGGGTCTGGACAGTCTATTGTTGTATAAAAACACCCTTCGCAGAGTTAGAGCAGCATATTTTTCATCATTAATTGAGGAAAATAAAAATAATCCTAGATTTCTCTTCAGTACAGTTGCCAAACATACACAGAGTCATAGCTCTGTTGATCCATCCATTCCCTTAGCTCTTAGCAGTAATGACTTTATGGGATTCTTCATAAATAAAATTTATGCCATTAAAAATTAAATAATCAGCATCCTCCCAAACATGATTACCTCGTCCTCAGTAAGTGAGGCAGCATTGGAGGAATCCTTAGAACCTGCGCAGTGTCTGAACTGTTTAAAAGCAGTAGAGCTTTCTGAGCTATCTAAAATTTTAGCTTCATCTAAACCTTCTACCTGTATGTTAGACCCAATCCCAACCAAGTTGTTTAAGGAGGTATTCCCTCTGATCAGTGGTCCTATTTTAGACATGATTAATCTATCCTTGGTAAATGGATATGTACCACAGGCTTTCAAAGTAGCTGTCATTGAACCTTTACTTAAGAAACCATCTCTTGATCAAGACGAGTTAGTAAATTACAGACCTATATCTAATCTTCTTTTCTTATCTAAAATTCTTGAGAAAGTAGTTGCTAATCAACTATGTGAACATTTACAAAGTAATGACCTACTTGAGGAGTTTCAGTCAGGCTTCAGAGCTCATCATAGCACTGAAACAGCTCTGGTCAAGGTCACTAATGACATTCTCATGGCCTCAGATAATGGACTTGTGTCTATACTTGTCCTGTTAGATCTCAGTGCTGCATTTGATACAGTTGATCACAATATTCTCCTACAAAGACTTGAACATACTGTAGGGATTAAGGGAGAAGAATTAGGCTGGTTTAAATCTTATCTGTCGGACAGATTCCAGTTTGTTCATGTTAATAATAAATCTACCTCAAACTCTAGGGTCACTTGTGGAGTACCACAGGGTTCAGTCCTTGGACCAATTCTATTTACAATATATATGCTTCCCATTGGCAAAATTATCAGACAGCATGGGATTAATTTCCACTGTTATGCTGATGACACTCAGCTATATTTATCCATAAATATATGGGTTTGATATAATATATGGGTCCCAGGAGGAGCTGGACGGGTCCGTCCAGCTCCTCCTGGGACCCGCGGTCCGTCCGGCGCCAGCAGCCTCTCCAGTGGAAGGACAGGGGCCCTCGGTTCTGCTCGCTCTGCCAGCGGCTTCCTGCAGAACCATGTCGTCCTTACTGCCGGACCTGTTCTGCTCACCCGGCCCGGTGCCGTTCAGGCAGCAACCAGTGAGACCTCAGCAAGTTCCTGCTGGGATGAAGGTTGGAGGTCCAAACCCGGAGCAGAACGTCAGAGGAGACCTGCTGCTCTAGAACCATGAACCCGATCAAGACCTTCAGGGACATCAGCCAGATGTGGACCCTGGTATCGCCCTCCCCTCCTGAAGAACCGCCTCTGTTCTGTGTAGAACCTGTTTGGGCTTCAGTTCTGCAGCAGATGAAGTACGGACCTCCTGTGTGCAGCTTGAACAGAACCTTGTATTTTGCGTAGGCCTGTGGTTCTGGTTCCTGAGTCCAGTGGACTCCTCTGTGTTCCTGTAGGCCTGTGGTTCTGGTTGCTGAGTCCAGTGGACTCCTCAGTGTTCCTCTCGTCTGGGTTGGGATGTTCTGGTTTCTTCACATCCAAACTGAAGCTTCTGGCTGAGCTCCAGCTCATATTTAGCATGATGTTTACTATGGTAGCCTCAGTGTTCTGCTCTCCATGTGCAGATGTTGTCGGTCTAGCGGTTACACTGGGTCCACCTCAGAAGTTCTGAAGGTCCATTTTCTGCAGGACGAGCTTCAATGTTTTCAGCTTTTTTTTAGATGAAGTAACTGACGGCTGACTCCACCCGGCTGGAGCTCCTGGAGGGCTGAAACAAACGAACCCTAAAGCCAGAACTTTAGATTGGGGTCATTCTGGACATGGAGCATCAGAACCGAACTTGCAAACTTTCTTAATTTTAAAGTTTCAGGTGTGAGATCAGAAAGTTCTGTTTTCATGGTGTCACGGTTTTTATTTCTGCTTTGTCAGATTTTATTTTGTTGGTTTTCTGCTTATTTTTCTATGCTGCCCACCTGACAGTGGACCTGATGTCTCTGGTTTCAGTCAGACGTTCTTCAGATGTTCCAGATGAGAAGATCTGAGCATCTGGTTTGGTTTCTGCAGGAGGTTCTAAACTCATCCATACATCCAGAACCACTTAAATACAAGGTTCTGCTTCTAAATCCAGACCAGACAGGTTGATTTCTTTGGACAACTTAGCACATTAGCAACAAATGTCAAACATACACAAAGTGATGTGAGAAGGTATTCACACCCTCACAGATTAGTTCTGGTTTTGCTTTTTTTGGTCCCAATTAAATGTTTCAGATCAAACTGATTTTAATATTGCATAAAGAAAACACAATAAGCAGTTTTCAAATCAGGATTTGATTTATTAAGGATGTGAGAAAGTAATCACACCCTCTTATGTCATGAACTGTAATTAAAGGACATTTTTAAGGAAGCTAAGTGATTTCTCAGCCAAACATCAGCCCAATAATTAATAGACCTGCAGATAGAACAATTAAACAGAACCTTTGACAGCTGAAAGATCATAAAAAGCAACACATCAGCCAAAAATATTCAGAAACATTAGAAAAACAAATTGACATTTATCAGAGTGGAAACGGTTAGAGAACATATCTCAGACTCCTGGATCCGTATTCACAAAGATCCTCAGAGCCTCTCAGAGCTCCTGTCTTAGTCTAGAAACTCCTCCTAGGAGTCTGAGCTTCAGAGATTCAGATGCTGCTGAGACTCTGAGGAAGAATGACAGACACTTCTTTCTTAGTCAGGTGTTGTTGACCCTGTTGCCCGGTGCTGTAATTGGTTGATAAAAAAAATACAAATGTGCTCTTAGTGATCAAAGGAGAAATTAAACAACCAGATTGGATGAAGAAATATGTCATAATAAAATTTAGCTAATTAAATAATTGTCCCACAGCATCAGAATGTTTGAACTCATTTAAATCCTCCTCATTATTCTGATTTGCTCATTTATTTGTACTCACCAGTCATTTTACTACTTCATCTAGTTGATATTAATGCCCACTCACCTGTCAGCATTTTACTGGGATCCCCTGCTTATATAAAGCAGTTGGATTTGGAGAAATAACGACATAAAATGAAGAAAAATGGTGGAAAAGCTGAATTGGACAGCAGATCGGAGCTCTGAGAGGAGAATAGAGGAGTGTTGAAAGGTAAACTGGTCCCTGGATCACAGAGCAAATACTTTAAAGCATGTTGCGGCAGATCAGAGCATCTTTTTCTCTCTGCATCTTGGGTGCTTTTATGCACCAACCTGCGTGCTTAGAAGCACAGCAGCAATCAAAACAAAGAGATGGCATCACACAAGCAAACTTCTAGACCATTTAGGCAGCTGACATCATGAAATCCAGAAAATACTTTCTTACCTCTGTTATATATCACATTTTTATTCAAGATTATTCAATATTCTAATATTTATCCTTAATCAATCTCATTAACATAGCCGCGCCTTTAACCCGTCGGGATGCTGAAACTAATTCATTTCCCTTGATGGTGGTGATGAAGTTGATCTTATATCAATAATTGAATTGTTAAAGAAGTTTATGAGCTCATTTCGTCCAGAGTTCAGGTGGTGGATCGGCCAATCAGCTCTCTCTGTTTCCACCATCTTCCTGCTTCAGGCTCAGTAATATAGAAATATCTTTCCTAAAAAGACGTCACTAAGAGCTACTTTTAGTTCTAGGAATCTTTGTGAATACGACCACTGGGCTCCTGAGAACCTTGGTCAAAAGTTTTTTTTTCTGATGTCTTGGTTGATTAATGTTTCCATGATGTCACAAAAAGAAACAGAGAGTTTGAGATGATGCCTTAAAATAGATGAATAAATGTAATTAATTAACAAAAATAACATGAATCAACCCATCAGAAGCTCACAAAGCAAATCATCTTCACTTTGCCAGCTGTTTAAAACTGGAATTATCATTGACACATGATGTCATGACCACATTTAAGAGGCGTTTTGTCAGCAAATATACAAAATAAAATTTAACATTTGAATCTAAAAAATGTTTAGAAAAATAAAAGTTCAGAGAAAAACTGGCAACATTTCAATGAAATATGAGTGATGAATGAAAGTAAAAACCTAGAGAGAAAGTCAACATGCTGATATTCAGAGTGAAGCTTTGACTGGAAACTGGCAGAAAAACAACATGTGGATCCTGGAATAATCCCAGCTTCCATCTTTAAAGGACTGGAAGAGGAAGAAGTTTCCAAGGAGTCATTTAGAAGAGTTTCACAAAGAAACAGATTGAATCCATGAATGTGAAAACGTGTTTCTGAGTGAAAGAGACAGACATGAACAGACTGAACTATCTGTTCAACAGGGAGAGGCTTTCTCTGACAGGAGGAGACTCTTTAGACTCAATCAGCACAGAAACACTGAGGAACCTGGACTGGTATACCTGAACCCAAAGCCAGGATGCAGAGGTTCAGTGAATGTGGTGTTGAAGGTGTGGAGGTGGATCAGTGAGTCAGAGGAGACTCTGTAGAAGGACAGAATACCAGCAGGATGGTCCACATACACTGCTACTCTACCAGAGGCAGAGGAGGAGGAGGATATATGCATTCCTCTTTTATTGTGCCAGACAGTGTAACGAACATCAGAGCAGCTCAGACTCCAGGACTGATCATTCTTTCCAAACGAACAGTCTTCAATGTCCCCTCTCCTCCTGATTCTTCTGTAACTCACTGATATCTCAACTCTTCTTCTCCACTCAACCTCCCAGTAACAGCGACCAGTCAGAGCATCTCTACACAGCAGCTGAGGAACATCAAATCTATCTGGATGATCAGGATATGACTGAAGCTCCTCCACCAGTGTCACCTTCCTGTTGTCTTCAGACAGTTTGAGTTTTCTGCTCACTGTGTTTGTGTCGATTGTGAGTTGACAGGAATCTGATGGAGAGAACAAAGACAATCCAGCTGCAGTTATTGATCATTTATTGATGATGACTCCTGAATGAGTGATGGACAGTCTGAAGATGGTTGAATGTGAGCTGCTTTGTTGTCATGAATCAAATAAAAACACACTTACACTTCCTCAGACCTGGTGTCAGCCATCGGGCTCCAGCAGGCTCCACCCTGAAAGGAGGAGGGGGGTCAGACCATCAGTCTCTTTCAGCAGCAAACATGGACAATGTCTCTCAGACACACATTGTCCTACAATTATCTAGCGTCAACTAATACGGTTTGGGGGACATAGAATCCTACCTGAAACTGCTGGCTGAGGATAAGTGTAAATACAGTAAGATTGTTATTCACGCCGAACGGAGGTCACTAAAGTTGGTGTTGCTTAGGTGTGGAAGTTTGCTAAAACAATGTCGGACTCTGTAATTTTCTCTGCCCCCCTGCCTCATCTGACCAGTGATGACATGTTTAGCCGCATGTCATCATTCAACCGCTGGTTGTCTAGGTGGTGTCCTGAAAACAACGTAGGCTACACGTAGGCTACAACAGCAGGGGGCTCAGGACGCAGCCCAGCACGGGCTCCCCTCAGGGCTGCGTCCTGAGTCCCCTGCTGTTCACCCTGATGACACATGACTGCGCTCCCAGGTTCACCACCAATCACATTGTGAAGTTTGCAGACGACACAACGGTGGTGGGCATGATCAGGGAAGACAACGACCAGGACTACAGAGAGGAGGTGGAGCAGCTGGTGGACTGGTGCAGAGACAACAGCCTGATCCTGAACGTGGAGAAGACAAAGGAGATCATCGTCGACTTCAGGAAGAACCAGCCTCACCCCGCTCCACTGCTCATCAACAACTCAGCTGTGGAGGTGGTCAGCAGCACTAAGTTTTGGTGCTGCTGACCAGATTTTCGATCACAAACTGATCTAAAACAAACAAATCATAAAAATCTAATAAAAATCAATATGACTCAACTTGAACCTAAAAATCAAACAATTACTTCAATTCAATTTCAATTCAATTGTATTTATATAGAGCTGATTCATGAAACATGTCATCTCAAGGCACTTTACAAAGTCAAATTCAATCATATTATACATATTTAATTTGGTCTATTAGATATAAGGTCCCCCCCCCCCCCCTTTACAAAGACTTTGTTAGTTAATGAATTGATTTCTGATAAACAGATTTTTTTATTGTCTCACAGAAACCTGGCTACAAGAGGAATACGTTAGTATAAATGAGTCAACTCTCTCCAGGTATTTAAATTTCCACATTCCCAGATCTATGGGAAGAGGAGGAGGAGTAGCAACCATCTTTTAGTCGAATTTATTAATTAGTCCCAGACCAATTAATAACTACAGTTCTTTTGAACATTTAACCCTCAGTTTCCCTCATCCAAACTGCAAAGCAATAAAACCTCTTCTGTTTGTTGTTACTATTATAAACAGAATTTTACTGATAGATTTGTCACATGAGTATAATATATAGATAACTAGTATTGTAAACTAAATTTAGAGCTGGATATGTACCGAATATAATATACAGGTGGATATTACTATAAATAGAGTTTTACAGATATGTACAGATATGTATATATAGATGTTGGGAATATTTTGTACTTCTTTTATTGTGTTAATGATTTATTGGGTTTTTCATCATATATTTACTGGAATATATAAGTGAGGTGGTTAGTGTTGTAGCTTTATCATTTGTTTGGGTCCTTTACTATCTTCTGCCATTCTAGGAGACCTGCAGAAGACAGGAAACATGTTGTGTTGATAATGGTACAAGGAATTTGTGTAACTGTGATGCACCCAGTTATCTGTGATACTTGTGACCCATTTTCTGAGTAATGAATGGTCTGCATTGAGTGCCTGGAAGAGATGTGATTAAATCATGCTGTGTTATCTTGGATGTGACTGTTCCCCTACTTCCTTAGTGCTGCAATGGTGTTTTGTAATTAAGGACCTCCCCTATTTGAAATAAAAAGAGAGGTGATGACGGGGTGTGCTTCAAAGCGATGAAAGATTTGTAAAGGAGCAGATCTCTGTCGTTTCTCCTCTCGAGAGCAAAATTAACGTCTGTTGTCTTTTCTCCCTGATGTGTGTTGTTTATTGAATGTTTTAGGTGCTTTAAACCTGACATTTAATTGGTCCTTCGAGCCGGAGACCAACATACCGGAGGATTCCAGCAGGTGAGGTGAAACCGGGTTAAAGACTGTAGCCACAGCTTAAGAGCCTTTTCCAGGACCAGATCCATCCTGCCAGCTGGAGTCCAAAGGTTGACGGTACTCTGTTGCCATCAGACTGTTGAACTGCTGAAGCCACAAAATGAACTCTGAACTGCTGAAGCCACAAATGGACTCTGTACCACATTCGTATATTTGCACGGTTTTAATAATACTCACCTGTACTCTGTGATCTCACACTGTCTATTTCCCCTGCATTGTTTACATTTCAATTGTTTACTATAAATCACTGCTGCACCTTATCCTGTAATTTACTGCAATTTACTGTAATTTTGCAAGCTGTATGCAAACTAAATGTTATTTTGTACACACTCTGCATACAAATGACAAATAAAGTTGTCTAAGTCTAAAACTTTCCTTTTTGACAAAGCTTATAGTTATGGTGGCTCATGTTACCTTGAGCTATCTGTGTAGTTATGCTGCTGTAGGCTAAGGCTGCTGGAAGACATCAGGGTCTATTTCTCTCACTCTACTGGGTTCTCCTACTGTTCTCCAGTTTGCATTGCTTATCGTCATTTCAGCTTTTATCTCTTTGTTCTCTCTCTTTTTTTCTTCATAGTAGGTACACCTGGTCTGGCATTCTGTTAACTGTGACATCATCCAGGGAAGACAGATCACCCGCTATTACCATCTAATGTAGAACAGATTACTGGATCAATGTGAGTTTCTGAGCTTTTTTGTCTCTCTTGTTGTGTCTCTGCTCTGTCTTCTGTAACCCCAGTCGGTCGAGGCAGATGACCGTTCATACTGGTTCTGGTTCTGCCAGAGGTTTTCCTTCCCGCTAATGGGTGGTTTTTCTTTCCGCTGTCGCTTCATGCTTGCTCAGTATGAGGGATTGCTGCAAAGCCATGTACAATGCAGACGACTCTCCCTGTGGCTCTACGCTTCTCCAGGAGTGAATGCTGCTTGTCAGGAATTTGAAGCAATCAACTGGTTAATTAATTTTAAAGTCAGATTTTGTTTTAAAATCTTTATCTTTTTTGAAGCCGTGCTGAACTGTTCAACTGAACATGAAACATTAAACAACAGTAGTGAACAATTTTTTATTGCTGGTTTAGCCACCTTAGCTACTGTTGGCAAAACAATATCAATGACAATGACACTTTTCTAGGTAGTATTTTGTGTAAATAAACAGATGAAACATCCCGTCTGTTGAACACTAAAAGGTAGCACCAGTAGGACTGACTAAATGTTACGTACAATAATAGAGAGCTGCTACAAAGAGCCAAAGTATGAAGAATTTCAATAGTCCAGCCTTGAAGTAACAAATGCATGGACTAGTTTTTCAGCATCACCCCTGGACAGAATGTTTCTAATTTTGGCGATATTCCTGAGGTGAAAAAATGAAACTCTGGAAACCTGTTTAATATGGGATTTAAATTACATGTCTTGGTCAAAAATAACACCAAGATTTTTTACTTAATTACCAGAGGCCAAGTTAATGGCAGATTGCTGAGGGAGTGGAGGGCGACATCCAGCTGACATCCAGCTTTTGATGTCATCAAGACATGCCTGTAGTTGAAGTAATTGATGGATTCATCAGGATTTATATATAAATATAGTGTCATCAGCATAACAGTGGAAATTAAAGAGTAATATAGTAAAGAGAATTGGTCCAAGGACTGAACCCTATGGTACTCCACAAGTGACCCTAGAGTTTGAGGAAGATTTATTATGAACATGAACAAACTGGAATCTGTCCGACAGATCAGATTTAAACCAGCCTAATGCTTTCCCCTTAATCCCTACAGTATGTTCAAGTCTTTGTAGGAGAATATTGTGATCAACTGTATCTAATGCAGCACTGAGATCTAACAGGACAAGTATAGACACAAGTCTATTATCTGAGGCCATGAGAATGTCATTAGTGACTGACTGAAACTCCTCAAGTAGGTCATTACTTTGTAAATGTTCACAAAGTTGATTAGCAACTACTTTCTCAAGAATTTTAGATAGGAAAAGAAGATTAGATATATTTCTGTAATTTACTAACTCAACTCATCTTCAAAACAAGGTTTCTTAAGTAAAGGTTTAATAACAGCTACTTTAAAAGCCTGTGGTACATACCCATTTACTAAGGAGAGAATAATCATGTCTAAAATAGAGCCATTGATCATGGGGAATATCTCCTTGAACAACTTGGTTGGAATTGGGTATAATGAATGAATAAATTATCAATTTAGCCTGCTGTTGTGCAAATGGAATAGACAGCAGTTGTAAACTAGAGGCATTTAGCAAAACACTCCTATAAAGGAGTGGTTCTACAGGTGGTGACCACAGACCACTTCTCAGTTCCTCTGCTTTCTGGCTGATGTTTTGCTCACTTTTGAATGCTGGCAGAGCTTTCACTCTAGTGATAGCATGAGACAGAGTCTACAACCCACACAGGTGGCTCAGGTAGTGCAGCTCATCCAGGATGGAGCATCAATATGTTAACATCCAGTAAGTAAAAGAACAAAAAAAGTAGTTCATTTCCTCCTCTGGTACCGGCAGTTGATGCTATGCTAGTGGTTTGGTTGAAGTAATTTTGGAGATGATTGAACTTCAGATGTGTATCCAGGTCATGTGGGAAGTTTCAAAATAAAATATTTTCCAAAATTAAGTGCTCTACAAACTGCCACCAGCAGCAGGTTCCTCCATACCTGAGAGTTTCCAGTTTCCTGCATGAATCCTTCAGTCCAGATGACAGCAGCTTCACTCCTGAGTCTCCTGGATAATTGTAGCTCAGGTCCAACTCTTTCAGATGGGATGGGTTGGAGGTCACTGCTGAGACCAGAGAAGCACAGCCTTCCTCTGAGACCAGACAGCCTGACAAGCTGCAGACACACAATTCAACACATGAGAACATGAGAAAGTTGAGGTAGAAGTTCTGGACTGGTCATTTTCAGCTGGGAAAAACACAAGAAACTGGTGATCAGCAGGTAAAATATAAATCCAACTGTATTTCCTTTTGTAGGGAATAAAAAGTAACATCTGACACATTTAAACAGATGAATCCAGACTAGAGCTCCACTAGGATGGAAACTCTGTAAACTGACACTAAAGGCGCAGTTACACTGGCCCACCCTGCTTGGCTCCTCCCTGCTCAGTTTATAGTTGCCGGTGTAGGGATTCTACCAGCCTAGAACGGTCTAGAAGAAGGATATGCCTCCTGGGCGTTGCTTTAGACCCCCCCCCCCAGTTGACACTTTAAAGAAAAATCTGCAAGAAATGGTAAATCTTCATACATCATTATAAATGAAACATAAATAAAAGAAAAAATATAAATAATGTTTTTATACCTGTACATGCGAGAAAGTCTAGGATATATATTTTTTTAAGGATTTTACGACACTAGTGGCACAATTTTTGTACAGTAGGCTGACAGGAAATGGGGCATGAGAGAGGGTAGAGATATGCAGCCAAGGACAATAGCTCGGGGTTGAACCTGCGTCAGCCACGTCAAGGGCTAAGGCCTCCATACAGAGGTTGTGCACGGTAACCACTGCGCCACCAAAGCACGCCCTCTAGGATATTTTTAAGGAGTAACCCATGAGGATAAATATCTGGATCTCCCATCTAATAATGGAACAAAGCAGAGCCTGTCTGATCTCTGTCTGCTTGTGTTGGAGAGTTGTTGCAGGTTACTGGGGCAAACCGCTCCTTCTTGAGAATGTTTTCAGAGTTATTATTTACTCCTTTATATGAGATCTTTTGTCTCAGTCATGGCGAGGAGAGTACATAAATAGAAAAGATTCTAACGTCATTAAAACTATTTTTATTTTCAGGCTTTTTCCCCTGATTGTCTTAGGGTGCGAGCTGTCCGTGCCCATGTACAGCTCCCCTGGAGCAGGCAACGCTCACGAAGCCACCTGCCTCCTCCCCCCGGATGTTTTCAGATACATCTAGTTGTAATGTACAGTTTAGTTTAAATATTTTACATCAGAAATGATGGGAATGATGAGAACAAGTTAGAAGTTTAAAAGATTTTTAAAACAGTGATATTTTTTATCGATTTGATTGCGTGCTGACTACCATCAGGGGGCTGCTCTGTCATTGGAAAGATAGGCCTGCAGCAGGGAAAAACAGACAGCCGCTGCCTTCTACCACATGAGGGGGATGGATAGAACTTCAGAGAACAGCTTTTGTGTGAAATGAGACAAACTCTTGATAAAAACATGGATCTGATGCAGCATGTATAGAAAGCTGAAGTTTAATTTTGTTTAAAAATAATACAATTAAATTTCAGTGTGACCCACTATGTTCATAGTGATCCTTAATATTAATTTGTCGCTCTTCCCTTTAACTGGACTTCCTCAGAGCAAACCTTCTCATTTCTCCTCATCACCCCGCAGCCAATCACTGAAGAGAGGGGCATTCACTCAACACTGCTCTAAAGCAGCACAGTTTGACCCAGCTCTTCGCCAGGGCAACAAAAACCCAGTCTCTCGATTATGAGCCAGTGTAATTGGGACTAAACTCTGCAGAAGGGGCTGGCTTTAAGCTGGGCCTAAAATACCAAAGATAACCTGGTGGTCCTAGTAGAACCATGGTTCTGATGTTTAGATAACTTTAATCTCATTGATGGAATCAATAAATGAAGCCAAGATAGAGAATGAAGGTCAGACAAGAACAGTTACCGAAACTGTTATTAAAATAACATTTAGACTATCTTTGACAGCAGGTAATGAGCAGAAATCTGGTTTCATCAAGATGGAGAACTTTGTACCTGAGAGTTTCCAGTCTGCAGTTTGGACTCTTCAGTCCAGCAGAGAGAAGCTTCACTCCTGAATCCTGCAGGTTGTTGTTACTCAGGTCCAGTTCTCTAAGACTGGAAGACTGGGAGCTTAGAACTGAGGACAGAGCTTCACAGCTTCTCTCTGAGAGGTTACAGCCACTCAGTCTGAGGAGACAGGGGGAAATATATATAATATTATACATAAACTGAAACAACATGAATAAATGTTTACTTCATCAGCAGATTTTTCACTATGAGAAATAAAAGCAGCAACAATCTGTGTTCTTACAGAGCTTTGTTGGAGGCTTTAACCACTGGTAGCAGCCTCAGGAGAACCCCCTCTGAAGCAGAGAATTTCTTCAGGTCAAACACATCCAGATCTTCTGCTGATGACACTAAGATGAAGATCAGAGCTGACCACTGAGCAGGAGACAGTTTATCTGTGGAGAGACTTCCTGAACTCATAGACTGTTGGATCTCCTCCACTAGAGAACGATCCTTCAGTTCATTCAGACAGTGGAACAGATTGATGCTTTTCTCTGCAGACACATTCTCACTGATCTTCTCCTTGATGTACTGAAGTGTTTCCTGATTGGTCTGTGAGCTACTTCCTGTCTGTGTCAGCAGACCTTGTAGGAGTCTCTGATTGGTCTGCAGTGAAAGTCCCAGGAGGAACCGGAGGAACAAGTCCAGGTGTCCATTTGGACTCTGCAAGGCCTGGTCAACAGCTCTCTGATGAAAAGACTTTGGGTCAGCTTTCTTAGATACTGTTCCTGTTTCTTCCATCATGTTGACACCAGAGGTGATGAAGGTCAGATGAACATGAAGAGCAGCCAGAAACTCTTGAACACTCAGATGGACGAAGCAGAACACCTTGTCCTGGTACAACCCTCTCTCCTCTCTAAAGATCTGTGTGAACACTCCTGAGTACACTGAGGCTGCTCTGATATCGATGCCACACTCTGTCAGGTCTGATTCATAGAAGATCAGGTTTCCTTTCTGCAGCTGATCAAAAGCCAGTTTTCCCAGAGACTCAATCATCTTCCTGCTCTCTGGACTCCAGTCTGGATCTGTTTCAGCTCCTCCATTATACTTGACCTTCTTCACTTTGGTCTGAACCACCAGGAAGTGGATGTACATGTCAGTCAGGGTGCTGGGCAGCTCTCCTCCCTCTCTGGTCTCCAACACGTCCTCCAGAACCGTAGCAGTGATCCAGCAGAAGACTGGGATGTGGCACATGATGTGGAGGCTTCTTGATGTCTTCATGTGGGAGATGATCCTCCTGGCCTGCTCCTCATCTCTGAATCTCTTTCTGAAGTACTCCTCCTTCTGTGGGTCAGTGAACCCTCTGACCTCTGTCACCATGCCAACACACTCAGCAGGGATCTGATTGGCTGCTGCAGGTCGTGTGGTTATCCAGAGGCGAGCAGAGGGAAGCAGTTTCCCTCTGATGAGGTTTGTCAGCAGAACATCCACTGAGGTGGACACTGTAACATCAGTCAGGATCTCCTGGTTCTGGAAGTCCAGAGGAAGTCGACTCTCATCCAGACCATCAAAGATGAACAGAACCTGGAAGTGTTCAAAGCTGCAGATTCCTTTGGTTTCAGTAAAGAAGTGATGAACAAGGTCCACCAAGCTGAACTGTTTCTCTTTCAGCACACTCAGCTCTCTGAAGGTGAATGGAAATATGAAGTGGATGTTCTGGTGGGCTTTGCCTTCAGCCCAGTCCAGAGTGAACTTCTGGGTTAAGACTGTTTTCCCAATGCCAGCCACTCCCTTTGTCATCACTGTTCTGATTGGTTGGTCTCTTCCAGGTGGGACTTTAAATATGTCTTCTTGTCTGATGGTTGTTTCTGGTCTGTGTGGTTTCCTGGATGCTGTTTCAATCTGTCTGACCTCATGTTCATCATTGACCTCTCCAGTCCCTCCCTCTGTGATGTAGAGCTCTGTGTAGATCTGGTTCAGAAGGGTTGGACTTCCTGCTTTAGCGATCCCCTCAAACACACACTGGAACTTCTCCTTCAGACCAGATTTCAGTTTATGCTGAACTGCAGTAAGATGTTCTAAATGAACAGAAAGTAAAGCCAGGAAAGAAACTATTAGATATTGCATGAAGTTAAAGGTTGTTGGAGCTGTTGAAACCAGTTATTGTCAAAATAACAGATAATTCACAGGCATTTTGTACATCACAAATGTGTAATATATATATATATATATATATATATATATATATATATATATATATATATATATATATATATATATATATATATACGGGACTAAAGGAAATGATCAGTTATCTCCTGGCAGTATGTACACTTGGATAAACTTGGAATCCATGCTATTCCACAGTCTCCCAGATAATACCCAAGTGGTGACCAGTTTCTACTGGTGCAATGAGAGGCGCTGTAGGAGGAGATTGGCTTCTATAAAGACTCACATGACCAGTATTCTTGTCTCATTCTTCTCTTTTCCCGTGTTGATACCTGTTAATAGAGCCTCAATACAGATCTGTACTATTTGTGTAGTTTGTTTAGATTCAAAGTGTTAAAGTATAGAATTGTCTTTCAAGATTAATTCACTACAAAAGAAGTTATTCAATGTGCCACCGCTTCTCTGGGGTAAAAGTACCGGACAGGGTGCAGAGGCATTAGCTGCTGACAGGCAATGACTTTTACATAATGGTGTTTCCTCTGCCTGCAACATGGAAGCAGAAGACCACTTTATATCCAATCTTTATTGAGATTAAGTATCACAGAATACAGCATACTTCAAGCTGAAACATAACAACCCCACCAAAAAAGTACTGATAATGTCATGTTTTTTTTCTGTTATTTTTCAGTTCCTCCTCCTGTCACTCAGCTCACCCTCCACTCCCTCAGCAATCAGTCATACCTGTTAGGCACTAATCAGTCAGAACTAACTCCACCTGCCAGCCTCCCTTCATGAGCTCCCTTCAGTTTGCTCCTGGTCGCCGGCTCTTCTTCAGTCACTACTACCACCAAGCCTACCAGGTCCAGTCCGCATCAGTCTCCATTCACTTCACGTCTGTCAGCCTGGTTTGCCTCTGTTAGCTGTTGGATTCCTGCCACCTCTGTGCCTCTAGTTAAGCTTCTGCCAGCTGCTGGGTTTCCTGCCACCATGGAGATTCAAGTTAGCCTCAGCTAGCTGACAGGTTTCCTGCCTCATCTGAGCTTCAAGTAAGGCCTCTGCTAGCTGCTGTATTTTCCTGCATCTTCTCTGAACTTCAAGTAAGGCCTCTGCTAGCTGCCGGGTTTCCTGCCTCATCTGAGATTCAAGTAAGGCCTCTGCTAGCTGCTGGATCATCCTGCCTCATATGTGCTTCAAGTCAGGCCTCTGCTAGCTATTGGATTCTCCTGCCTCTTCTGTGCCTTAAGTCAAGCCTCTGTTAGCTGTCTTCTCTGTGCCTCAAGTCAAGCCTCTGTTAGCTGCTGGGTTTCCTGCCTTCTCTGAGCCTCAAGTCAAGCCTCTGTTAGCTGTTGGGTTTCCTGCCTTCTCTGTGCCTGAAGTCAAGCCTCTGTTAGCTGTCTCCTCTGTGCCTGAGGTCAAGCCTCTGTTAGCTGCTGGGTTTCCTGCCTTCTCTGAGCCTCAAGTCAAGCCTCTGTTAGCTGCTGGGTTTCCTACCTCCTCTGTGCCTCAAGTCAAGCCTCTGTTAGCTGCTGGGTTTCCTGCCTTCCCTGTGCTCCAAGTTTTCTCGCTGCTTCATTGCCTGGATCTTCTGCTGCTCCTGTACTCCCGCAGCCCCGCTCTCCCTAGAGCTGTCTAGCACAGCTTCTCTGGATTTCTCCCCGCTCCGTTCCTGTTGGCCAGCTCCTGCACCTGTCAACTCCTTTCTGGTAATAGACTCTGGTTCTCATCATCCACTACCCACTGTTTGCAATAAACTCTCATAACCAGGTGTGTGTGTGTGTGTGTGTGTGTGTGTGTGTGTGTGTGTGTGTGTGTGTGTGTGTGTGTGTGTGTGTGCTCAGTCTGGGTTCATCTAAGACAAATCATGACAGATAATAATAAAAAAAGGATAACGTCATAATACAGCTTGAGTATACCATAAGTCAAAAACATTCAAATAAAATACATCAAATTTATTGGAATAAATTAAACATTTTAAAGAGATGACATGTTTTTAATGCTTTCCAATTTACTGTCTTGTAGTGAAGAGATATAATGTTTTACATACAGAATAAACTATGTGAAGTTTGGCTTATGATTGGAGAACTTGCATCTAGGTGTGAGAAATAATTAAATCAGAAGAAGCAGGTTAATTAAATAAAACTGAGATTGTAGCTTGTTGTCATACCCATGGTGACCAAATAACACATTTTCCCATCAAAAATAATAGTGAGGGTAAATATTTTCTATAATAAAGTGAGAAAAATTACTCCAAAATGTATATGGGCAATACCAAAATAAATTAACTACTGTTTCTGTTTAAACATCACAGAAAGTACAATTAACTTGTGTGGTAACAGCCAAACTCTACTCCAGCAAATGTTCTCAACAAATCTGGACCAGTAGGAGTAGGAAGATGGTGAAAAAGATTCTGAATTGTCCTGTTCTTCTGTTTGGTATATAAAGATGATAAAAAAACACAAGTCTTTCCAATGTTCGTGTCAGTGACTAGGGGGGAGGAAGGTCGAGTATAGCTACCAAATACACCTCTGTGACGAGAAGTTATACCAGAAGGGATGGCATCGAAAACAATAGAAAATGCCTTTGGAGGAACAGGAAATCTGCAATGTTGTAAAAATTCAGCACTCTCCCGCTCCCCCTCCCCTCTCATACATGGCTCAGCGGCGCCAGCCAATCAGCACGCAGGCTCAGCCTGGCCCGCCCACTCAGCTCTCACACAAACTCATCACACAAACAGCTGAGAGAGACCGCAGCAGCGGAAAAACAATTTATCAAAGCACGTGAAAAACATGAAAACGTCGAGCCACAGAAACGGAGAGAGGAGACGAAACTTCTGTCATTGCCCCGACAGGCCCACAGACGTCTCTGACTGAGGCGTTTCAGTCCTCCAGGCAACATCCAAGTAGATCAGTGTTCATCTTCAGCAGCAGTTCATGTTAGCTTTCAAAGTAGATATTATCTATCATATGTTACTGGAGCCCACACAGAAAATGTAATTAAGGCCTTGAAAGAACCCAGTACATATATTAAAAAGTGTTATTTAAGATAAGATAACATTAGCTAATCCTTTTTTTATCCCACGATGGGGAAATTTATAGGATTAAAGTAACAGGCAGGTGCACACAACACAGACAAAATTACATGAGGATTGAAATATATAAGAGGTGGATTAGCGAAAAAAAACACTGAACATAACATTATTGTTATTATTATTATTATTATTAATAATAATAATAATATTATTATTTAATTGTAATAATAAAATAAAAACCACAAAACCCAAAAGGTCAACAGTTTCATGATACATCAAGCTTAGGGACTGGCTAATATACAGCAGGTCAAAAAAGGCCATATTTTGGCTGCAGTGCTTGCTGTTCTCTTATGAAGAAAAGATCAACTAGTGCACTTAATTCAATAGATGGTTTGAAAATATCCAGTATAAATTAAGATAAGTGCTACAAATGTTACAACACTTTTGTTCATATCGCAGCAGAACATTAAAATAAAAGTGCTCTTTACACTACTTTTGAATTCATTCTTGGAGTTTGCGCATACAATCCATTAATCATGATTAATCGGGCAAATTATGCGATTAATCGCGATTAAAAATTTTAATCGTTGCCCAGCCCTAGTTTTTATATACAATACATTTATTATTCCATATGAATCCTTTATGTGGGCTGAAGTTGTGCTTGTAAATTAGGGACCATGCCAACAGCATTTGCTTGTAAAGAGCCAATAATTTAAGTAGAATTTTATAAATAATTTAATTGCAAAGTAAGAAAAAATCGCGACATCCTACCATGGTGAATATATGATGAGGAATTGCATTCCATAAAGAGGTTGGACATTTTAAATAATGTTTTATCCAATTTATATTCAAAGTATTATTTCATCCATCCATCCATTTTCCGTCATGCTTATCCCTCATGGGGTCGTGAGGGGTGCTGGTGCCTATCTCCAGCATTCAATGGGCAAGAGGCGGGGTACACCCTGGACAGGTCACCAGTCTGTCGCAGAAAATATGATTTATTGTTGTGAAATCAACAAAGTTGAGTCCCCTTTTAAAGTAATCATTAATCAAAGCAGTCTTCTTTAGAAAATGAGTACAACACTTCCAAACAAAATCTAAATGGGCTCTATTTATAGTTTTGCTTGTATGAGTCTCTACATCCAATGATTGGGCAGCATAAGTTAACCTCAATATCCCTTCAGCTTTGAGAGCAGAATTCTTCTAAATCATGCAGAAGCCATAGGTTTATTTTTTTCAGTTTTTTCAATTATAGGATTGAAATGATTGAGGCATCTTTATGTCTCATTTTGGTCAATATTTATACCCAAATATGTAACAATTTTTGACAGAAATATTTGAAATAGAATCAGCATCACACTCAAACCGGGATATGGTTTGTAGTGAGCAAAACCCTGAAGCGGCACTGGATTTATTTATGTAAATGTTTATGGATGCTATAAACAAATATGCTCCCTTAAAAAAAGTTTCTTGTCAAAAATAGGTCTGCCCCTTGGCTTGACCTTAGTCTTAGGATGCTAATGGCAGAGAGAGATTCAGCTAAAGAAGTCTTTGTGCTCTTTGGATCTATTGATGACAGGTGGAAATTCTGTTCTCTACGTAATCAGATCTCAGTGCGCCGGCCCGCTCCCGGCGGCCTCTTCGCGGGGCCTGGCCCCCTGGGGGGCGGCCGGGGCCCCCCTCACGGGGTGGGGCGCCCCTGGGGCCTCTGGCCCTCAGGGCCCATGGCCGGGACCACTTCAGCGGGGCTAGCTGCCGGCGGAGCCCACGGGCTCGTCCCCGCGGCTCTTGAGGGCGTCGGCATTGCGGTGGCTGGGGGATTTCCTCGGGGTCGTCTCTGCTCCTTCCTTGGGGGGGGGGGGGGATTGCAGATATCCTGTGTCGGCCCCTCCTGGGGGCCGACACAATCACTATCTCCACAATCACTATCTCCACAATCACTATCAAGCTATTTCTGGATAATTTTCACCTAAACTAGTGCACTCTCACATCTCCCACAGGTGCTGGGTCCCAGGTATTAAGTGTTCACTTATATACAGTAATCTTATAATTTATTTATTTATTTATGTTCTCTCACTTTCTTTTTTCAAGTATCACATTACACATGTCAGCTTACATAATAATACATATGATTTAGCAATGGCATCTAGGTGTTATTCGATTGTATCTGTTGCTTTATGTCTGTTGGTTGTGCTGTTCTTTTTTGCATCTCTCTTTCCAGGTGACGGAGCAGACGGAGAAGGTTTTATCATTCTCTCCCTTTTATCTCCTCTTTCTTTCACCTCTACTCTTTTTTTTCTTTTCTTTCTCTTTCACTTTTTGTTCTTCCTTTACTCTCCCATTGTCATGTCCATATAATTTGAAATTCTCCTTGCAGGAATCACAATAAAGCTATTTACAAGCACAAATCAAGCGGAGCATTATGGCGAAAGCTGTTTGCCCCACTTGTAAAAGCAAAATCTGTCGAGCTCTATCTGGCATTAAGACATCAATTCCTATTGCCATATTGCTAGACAGGACACTGGGGAAGAAAAAAAAAAAAAAAAAAGATCTCAAAATGAAATAAGGTAAAAAAAAAAGGGACTACTTTAAACAAAGGTTATATAAGGTGAGGCACAATAGTACAGGAATATGTAATGTTTTAAATGAAATCATGGGTCGGAAGACAATTGTGTGCACACTCTTTGTTGAATCAAATGAATTTGTTCTCACAAAGCCAGATGATATTGCTAATCATTTTAATAATTATTATGTTGAGAAAGTATCTCAATTAAGGCAGACTATGAAAACTTCACACAACATTAGATCATATGGGTGTATTAAGAGCATTATAATGAAAGATAAAGGTTGTGAATTTATATTTCCAGCCACCACATGGACATCAACAAGTTGATGTCCATGTGGTGGCTGGCCACTAAACCTCTACTGCAATGATTCATATGACTAATGAGTGGCTTAAAGCAATAGATAATTCTATGTTGGTAGGTGTTATGCACCTGGATTTTAGTGCTGCTTTTTACATTCTTGACCATACTTTAGCTCAGACACATACATTTTATGGTTTTAATTCTTCTGCAATAAAGTGGATTGAAAGCAATCTGTCTCTTAGACCACAAAAAGGTTTATCTGAATGGCAGCCTCTCCAGATGAAGAAATTTGGAGTGTGGAGTTCCATGGGGCAGCTGCTTAGGTCCTTTACTTTTCTCAATCTCTGCTAATGATCTATCTTGGGCTAAAAAATGTGCCAGAACTGTCCTGTACGCAGATGATACCACTTTGTATTATGCTGCACCTTCATGCAGTGAATTAAATCAGGTTTTGAGCAGATAACTGAATGTTGTATATGATTGGGGGGTGAGTAACAAACTGGACCTCAACATCTCTAAGACTAAGTGCATGGTGATTGGTTCAAGGCACAAGCTGTCCACAAGCCCAAAGCTTAATTTACATTTTTGTGACTTGACGGTTCAACAAGTTGAAAGTGCCAAACTCCTTCATGGTATGGTAGAGTGTTCTCTGTCTTGGTCTCACCACATTAATTATATTGTTCTGAAAATTTGAAGACCAATTAGTACAGCAAGGAAATGGTGCTCTTTAGTAGCCCATCCCCTTTTATGTCAAATAGTTCAGAATCTAGTCTTATGTCATTGTAAGAGATTGTGTGACCCCAGAAACTGGACCGCAATATCGGTTGCCTTGGAGATTGCAGATGAACGGACTCGGAGGCCAGAGCCTGACATACTAAGAATGGACAGAATCGGGCGTGCATGTGGCGCAGCGGGTTGCGCGACCCATATACAGAGGCCTTAGTCCTCGATGCGGTCGACCCGGGTTCGAATCCGACCCGCGGTCCTTTGCTGAATGTCTCTCCCCCTCTTCTATCCTACTTTCGGAAAAAGAGAGCTTTCGGAGAGCCGCAAAAAATCCCCCCCAAAAAAAAGAATGGACAGAATCACTGATTGGATAAACGTGTCAGCTGGGACACATATGTATTGCAGTCCTCTCCACCTATGTAATGAACAGAACACCGTTATCATGCTGTAAATGCCCCTGAATGGGTGTAACACATCTGATCCTATATAAGGTCTGGGTGAAGGATGAACATGAGGGTCTCTCTCTCTCTCTCACGTCCAAAAATGACGTCTGTGTTGTTGTGTAAAAGAACAGTACTGAAATGAAGCCTTTCTCTGCCTTTTAGATTAAATATGGTAAATATAATTCTGGTTCCATGAGTCTTTTTACTCCTACAGAAGTCTAAAATAGAAATACCACATTATTCAGTAAAATAACCTGGGGTGACCGCAGCAAGGTCAAGAATCAGTAACATCATCTTAACTATTGCTCTACAGTGTGAACATCTGCTGCCAGGGGGGAACTTAAAAAGCTCGCGGTTGTTCAGAACAAGGTAGCATGGTTGGTACTGACCCATTAGAGCTAATGTCAACCAGATGCATGGCCGCCTTTCCTGGCTTATGGTTGAGAACAAGTTTTTTTTTAATACACTTATGCTGTTCAAGTCAATCACGAGCAGTAATGTTCCAGCTACTATACATTCACAAATAATTTTTAGTAATTCTGCTCATGATTACAACACTAGAGGTTCCAGTAATGGGTAGCTTGTTTTTCAGGTCCAAAAGCCATTGCTCTAAAGAGATCTTTTATATATAGATCATTGCGTCTTTGGAATAATCTACCTCAATACATCTGCTGCACTCATAGCAAATTATCTTTTAAAAAGAATCTGAGACTCCATTTGATGCCTTGAAGTGTTTTTGTTTTATTGACTGTTTTATTTTATTTGTTTTGTTGGCTGTTTTATTTAACTTGTTCTTTTGTGTATTATCTGATCATTTCTAAACTACGGTGTGTTGAGAAAGGATATTTCTGGAAATGTAATATTTGTGACTGTGCTTTTTATTGTATGTTTTTAATGTGGACCCCAGGAAGACTTAATGTGTTTTCACTGTGTTTTTAAAACCGCTGGAGCTAACAGGCATAGCTTCTGTTAGTATTCTGGAAACCAAGCTTTGCTGATGAGGTTTGAGTGTAATTAATTCTGTAAATCATTCTAAACTGTCGCTGTTTATCTGCCAAACCTCTGCTGTTGTCTCTGGTTGCATTCTTCACTTGTTGAGACAGGTCCTTAGCAAAACAAAGGTTAGCTTCACATAAAGTCGGGTGATTTTTGCCAACACTCCAGATGGCCTCTTTATACAACCTCAGTGAAAACCGCTCCATGATAGTTCTATGTTTCAAACTAATATGCGAATGGTTGCCCAGACGGTAAGCGACATCCACAGCAACAGATTACAACACTAGAGGTTCCAGTAATGGAACCTCTAGTTCCATTACTAGAGAGACCAGAGGTAGCTGGTCTCTCAGCTACCTCTGAAAGATTTCTTAACACAGTTTCACTACATTTTACTTGACATTTTCGTCTGGGTCCTCGACAACTCCGTAGAGCTTAAGGTTCCATCTTCTTGAAAAGGTTTCCAACTCATGAATGTGTTTTTTAGCTTTTCGACCATTTCTTCTTCCTCCTGCAGGCGGGTGTTGATTGCCTCTACTTTCTTCTGGGTGTCCTTTATCTCTTTACATGCAAAGTCCACAGTTTTTTCAGACCTATTTTCCAATAGTTTTAATCAATTTTCTTAGAGTTCTCACTCACCATTTTGTTGAGGGTGTCAGAACGGTTGTTCATAAGTTTGGAGGGGGTGGCGATTACAATATTATCCTGCTGCGAGATACTCCTCTCTGTCTCATAAACAGCTTTTTGTGCTGTGGGAAACTTGGAAGGGACAACTGGTAGTGGGGGAACTCCATATCCAAAAAGAGAACAGGTACTGGGGTGAGAATATTACTGTAATCATGGCATGAGGGTTAGAGCTGTCATAAACAATTATATTTTAGCAGCCGATTATTATATTAATATTCTGACAATTAATCAAGTATTCGATAAAAAGAATTTCATCTTTTTTTTCTGCATTCCAAAAAAAGTAAAAAACAAAGCAACTGGATTTTTCTGCAGCATTTTCACATAATTACTTAATCTTATTTATGAATAATAGAAATAAATAAATAAATAACTAAAAAGTTCTAGGATCAAAATGTTAAAAGTTCAGCCCTTTTTGGTTTCACTTGCATATTACATTCTGGATTATTTCTAGATTGAAAACATAATTCTATTCATATAAAACAGAACCCTTCCAGTTTTCTTCAGGGCTAAGTTAAACTCTTTTTGTTCTTGTAGTCCACATACGGACAATAAGAATAATGACACGTTCATCAAAAAGGTAAACAGCTAATCTAAATTCAGGCACAATAAATACTGCCTTTTGAAAAAAATATTTTCCCATTTTATTAGAATTCAAATATCTTTACTGTCCCCCAGTGAGGGAATCTGGGTGTGACAGTGGCAAAACCAGGTCGGCCTAGACACCGGAGTTATGCACAAGATTAATTAATATGAAAAAAGCTACATCTAGAGTTAAGCTGCACAGTACAAGTGAAAGAATATATTGCAACTATAGATATTACGAATATTAAGTGTTTAAGTTAAGAAATTAAAGAAAAAAAACTCTGTCGGTGTACAGAACAATGTAATATTTTAGTCAAACCTTTTTTGCTAAACAAATTAAGAACTGCAAAGACATCCACGGAACAGAACTAGAACCAAACGTTCCTATAAATATATACCAAAAAAAGTAAAAAAACAAATATAAATATATATGAATATAAAGTTCAGCTATTTCTCTGCAGGTTTTTAGTGGAACCTGCACTTAAAGTTATTTTCATTCTGCAGTGAAGGAGCTCTGCTTTGATGTGTCCAATGTCCTTAAACTAAAAACCAGATGCTTTGTGTTCTCCTGTCCCTCATAGTTATTTTACAGAACAACCTAACAAACTCACCCTCTGTCTACATTTTTCGGATGTTTTTATCGTGTAAAGCACTTTGCATTGTCTTTGTACGAAAATGTGCTATATAAATACATTTAGAAGAAAAAGGTGGTCGCTGAAAAAACTCTCTGCTTTTCTGTTCCTCTACTGACCTTACTCAAACTCTTTCCCTGCTTTCTGCTTATTTATTTGCGAAGAAACCTGGTCAATGTAATTGGAACATGCTAAGAGAAGAGGTCTAGTCTCTTTTAGACATTCTCGGGTGCTGATTTGAGAACCAAAATGCCCAAAAAGGACCCGAAGGCTCCTGGGTACACATATGAAAAGGTGAAAGCAAAATGATCTTCTAAAGTTCTGATGTGAATAAATGTGATTCCATCTCTTCAGACATCAGTAAATGTGTGATTTATCCATCAGGTTAAATCTTTGTAGAAATGCTCTTACTGCTCTGCAGACGGTCAGCCAGCTCCTCCTGCTTCATCCTCCTCAGGAAGTTCACAGTGATCTTCATCAGTGCCTCCCTGCTGCTCCTCCTCTGCTCTTCATCCTCACCTTCCAGCACCTCCTCATCATCATCTCTCTGACTCTCTGAGCAGTCTGGGTCATCTGGACTCAGAACCTTCTGGATGTTCTTCAGCTCCTTCTTCACAAAAGTGACAATGTTGTCCTCCAGCAGCTGGAACAGAATAATATATGAAGGACACATCAGACTGAGATTGTGGATCCAAACATCAGAACCATGTTGGACAGACTGAAGGTCCACTGGTCCACAAAGTCCAGCATAGAGACGACTGAACAGAACCGATGGAAAAGTAGTTGTTGTACATGTACAGACCATAAATATGGAGTCCAGCTGGGTTTGATGCTGCTGGGCAGACGGACCTCTGGGAACCTCTGAGTTCTGCTGGTCCACTCTGTGGAGGAAACAGAACAATTAGGAAGGAAGGAAATATTCATCCAGCAGTTTTCACAGATGAATCAGGAAGAGCTTCATGGTACAAGTACTTGTACCATGAAGCTCAAGGAATATTAAATAAAAGGATGAATGCCAGAACGATCAGAACCATCCATCCAATATTTTAGAATGTGTGTCTTCAACTGGGACTTTACACCTGTCCACCCTGTCAATAGAGCTGATGCTGGTGGGGACAGTGACCCAGAGCTTGGGGTCAGTGGAGGTGAAGGTTCTGTCCACACAGGTCTTCAGGACAGTGAATGGAACATCCAGCAGGTTCTGATGTTCAGATCTGAGGTGGTTTAGTTCAGGGGTCTTCCACCCTGGTCCTCAGGGCCCACTATCCTGCATGTTTTAAATGTGTCTTTGCTCTAGCACACCTAAATCAAATGATTGCATAACCCCTCAGCAGCCCTCAAATGCTGCAGAGGCTTTTTAGTCACTCATTTATTTAGGTCAGGTGTTTAGAGACAGGGAAACGCAATGTGTATGCCGGCAACGGGTTTATACTGGCCAGAATGTACTGAAATGAATGGATATCTGAGAACCCGATATTCTTGCCAGACACAGTGTGTTTTAAAAGTTTATTGTAAGAGATGTAGATGTCAGAAAGGCAGTACATGCTGAAAACCAGTCTGGACTGGGGACCAGAAGATACATGCAGACATAGTTGACAAGATGTTGCCGATGAGTCTCCAGTGAGGGCAGAATGAGCCCTGATCTCTATTTATTCACTGGAGTGCTGGCATTTGACATTTTAAAAGTTTTAAGCCCCCCCTGAACATGAGAAAAGCCTCGTTATTCGATGCTGTAGCGCACATATTCCCTAGTTACTGGAGGAAAATAGGGAGTACCAATATGGCGGCTGGTGGCTTCACAGTGACGTGTATTATACACGGCCAATGCGCACTCCTGTAAATAAATAGAGCTCAGTGACAGTCAGTGAGACACACAAACCCCAGTAACAACTTGAAACAGGCGGCATGCACAAGCACTAGTAAAGCATATTAGTGAGGCAGAAAAGAACAGGTTCACGGGATCAGCTGGCTGAGCGCTACAATCACTAGGAGGAAAAACTTGCAGGTAGCGAGAAAGGAAGAGGCGTTCTGGCAGGCAGTGATTGAGTGAGGCAGTGAACCAGGTAGAATGAGTTCAGTCAGCGAGTGAAAGGTGAGAGAGTGGTGACTGGAAGGTGGCTGAGATGAGCATGAAGTGGATAATGAACAATTAGTCTAAAATACACAAAACAAAAGCCCAAATCATGACAAAAATCACAAGATTACAAGCATTACAGTCAGAATCAGAAATACTTTAATAATCCCAGAGGGAAATTACTGTTTCAGTACAACCACCATCACAAACATTTCAGGGGGGGACGATTTACTGAGGTCAAGCTGCCAAGGACACTGTTTACACGGTGCCCACAAGGCGCTGCCATTACTCTGTGGAAAGATAGAGGGCACAAAAAGGAAGGTGGGAGGGAAAAAATGTATTTCAAACTGTATCCTATAACAGGATACAGTTTGAGATATCAAAAACCTTAGCACGAGAAGCACAAATAAAACGAGACACATAGCAGAAAGTTAAAACATTTGAGACTAGTCGCGTATAAGTTCATCTGTTTTTATGAGCTTCAGTTATGTGTGTCTGTTTGGGTGAAAGTGTTTATATTTCCGTGAACACTCTCCAAAGGCCATTGTCCTTGATGTTATCAGCCGCCCAATAGTTCAGAAAGCATCCGCAGATGTCAGCGGGGGGGGGGGGGGGGGGGGGGGCAGGGGAGAGTTCTGAGCTTCTTCACCATAACAATCCAGGAGTGTCATTGATAGGGGAGGCATAATACAAATACTTTATTTGTTATGAGGCAAGCTGCACTGACTTTCCTGTCAGCTTTAAGTGTTTTGCTGGCTCCAAATGGTAAATCCAATTTTCCAAATGGTTGGGCTTTTCCGCACTTTATATCCAGATGTTATCCCATCACCCCTTTGAGTTCAACCACCAAAGCCAGTCTGCGTACCAGCACAGCCAGCTTTTCGGCTCTGCTCCTCCACCTTTCAGGTCTGTCCGTTCACTGCCTTAGTGATCACGTCATGCAGCCGGCATCTGCTGTATTTGTTGATACATCAAAAATCCTCCAAATCCAATAAGTAGAAATCCAAGTATCATGAATCCAAACATGTATACGTTTCCACGTCCAGGAATGACAAAGTCGAAAGACACACCGCTTGCCATCCAAGAATATAGGGTGTATCCCACAAAATGAGTCAAACCAGGACCGGACAGGTCCCCCTTTTGTTGCCTAACCGTTGAAAAAAATGTATCAATGGCATTGAGAGACCAGCTTACCAGATCCATGGTTTTCAGAGTTTGGGTGTTATAAAGAAAGTGGTCAGGAAGACAAGACATAGCAAAGCAGGAGAGGAAGGGGGGAGAAGCGCTGGAGGGGAGAGAAAAAACACGACAGACCTTGAAGAGATACAGAACACAGAGTGAAACTAAAAACAGAAAATGTCCACAAATGAGAGCATATCAAAGGATGTTCAAACAGATAAAAACAGTTCCTTACCCAAACCTTGGTGGGTTTTGCCCCCAACCCTAAGGTCAGTGGGTTTAATTCATCGTCCTAACCAGGTAGTTGTAGTTTGTCCCAAGAGGTCTGACCCTTGCCTTAACCTTGGTGGATGGTTTACCTAAACTTAATTATTTGTTTTCCTGGCCTAAGATCAGTGGTCTTTGTACCTAACCCTAAGGTCCGTTAATTTCAAAGTCATCAACAATGCAGACGACTGTCCACTGTGGCTCTACGCTCTTTCAGGAGGAGTGAATGCTGCTTGGAGAGACTTGATGCAACCTGCTGGGTTTCCTGAGAGAGGAAACTTTCTCACCAACCTGAGAATGATTGTATTAAATTTGACTTTGTAGGGCGCGCTGGTGGCGCAGCGGAGGCCTTAGTCCTCGACATGGTTGACCCGGGTTCTACTCCGACTGCCGCATGTCTCTCCCCCTCTTTCACCCCCCTTCCTGTCAGCCTACTGTGTTAAAAAAAATCAAGCCACTAGAGCAGTGAAAGATCTCCAAAAAAATAAAATTGACTTTGTAAAGTGCTTTGATTGGGAACTGAGTGAAGCATGGTGGTGGTTTATGGAGTGAAGGTGGAAATAAGCAGAGCAAATAATGTTATTAATGTGGGACTGAAAGAAAAGAGTGCTTTCGAAGATGACAAAGACTCTTTACCTGGAGAGAAGGGGAGCTTGAGCAACTGTCAATAGTTAGAGAAACAATATTGGCTTGAGGGAGGGTTGAATTTCTACCAATTAGAAGAATTTCTGTTTTATCAGAATTTAGTTTAAGAAAGTTTGCAGTGAACCAGGAGTTAATAGAGGGGTGAGGTTAGGGTAATGGCACAGACAGTGGATATCATCAGCATACCAGTGAAACTTGATATTAAAGTGGATGGAGCCAATGGGGAGATAAATAATAAAAAGGAGCGGGCTGAGGACACAGCCCTGGGGTACACCAGAAGTAACAGGAGAGTGATAGAAATGGAAGGCTTTGAATTGAATGAACTTAGTGTGGCCAGTTGGCTAAGAACAGAACCAGGAGAGGGTTGTATCTGTTATGCCAATAGAAGAAAGTCTCTGGTGGAGTAGGGAGAGTGAAATGGCATCAAACGCTGCACTCAGATCAAGAAGTATCAGGAGGTAGAGAAAGTTGAAGTCAGCGGCAAAAAGAAGATCATTAAAGATTTTAATTAAGGCTGTTTAGGTGCTATGGCGGGGGCAAAACCAGGCTGGAACTGCTCATCTAAATTATCGATGGTATGATGGCTGTGAAGTTGAAAAACAACTATTTTTTTCAAGGATCTTTGTGATAGATGGAATGTTTGATACAATGTTCCCCCTAATTTTTCACGTGTCTGAGCAAACACACAAACCCTAAGTGTTCACTTGACCTCCGAGCAACATCGCACATGCACACTGAGGCTACATTACACCTTTCCAAAACCTGAGATTATAACATGCTACATAGTTTACTAAAAGAATCAAGTTACGGCAAGAATTTCTTTTAGATTACTTAGTTTAGATACAAGTGATTTAACCAGATTACATGAAAAAAACTAAAATATTGGATTTTTTTTAGCTGTATAATATGTATTATGTCAGAGTAGGGGTCCTGCTAAGGAAGAAACAAGCGACATGTACAGTATGTCTTTCTGAGTTCAAATTTCATTGCAATTAAATTATTTATATTTTGTGCAATGGGATTTAGCACAAGCATGTGGTGCTGTGCAGCCTTTCTTCTGTCAGTCTGCTCCGGGGCAGCTGTGGCTACAATGTAGCTCACCATCGTCAGGGTGTGTTTGTGCATTAATGGGTGAATGATTGTATTGTAACGTGCTTTGAGGTCGAGGGAGTTCATAAAACACCGTACAAGCACAAGCATTCGGTAGTCCTCAGGCATGCGCTTATATAGAAATGTATAAACAGAGTTGCATTTCAAAAATAGAGGTAAAACAAGAAGGCTGGTAAGAAACAAGAAGGCTGGTAAGAAATCAGAAGCTATGCACTGCAAAGGACTTCAACTGCAGATGATAACACCAGCGGAGCACTAGCCTGAAACAGCAGGTGTAGCGCAGTTTCTGTTTCTTAAAGAAATGTAACGGGTCATTTCCAGAACCTCAGATCCCTGACTGAGAGGAGCAGTCCACACTAGGGTTTAATTATGTGCTAAAATGTCACAACATGATTCCTTTAAGTTTAGTTTCCAAATTGAACAAAAAAGTTGTTCAAGAAAAATCTAGAGAAGAATTTAGACCAGAAGTCCATATAAAAGTGTATGTACATCAAAAAAGATCCGTCTGTCCGTTTTCTTCCGCTTATCCGGGGTCGGGTGGGGGGGGTAGCAGCTTCAGTAGGGAGGCCCAGACGTCCCTCTCTCCAGCCACTTGGGCCAGCTCCTCAGGAGGAATCCCAAGGCGTTCCCAGCAGAGAGACATAGTCCCTCCAGCGTGTCCTGGGTCTTCCCCTTGGCCTCCTCCTGGTGGGACGTGCCCGGAACACCTCACCAGGGAGGCGTCCAGGAGGCATCCTGACCAGATGCCCGAGCCACCTCAACTGGCTCCTCTGGACGTGGAGGTGCAGCGGCTCTACTCTGAGTCCTCCCCGGATGACTGAGCTCCTCACCCTATCTCTAAGGGAGAGCCCAGACACACTACGGAGAAAACTCATTTCAGCCGCTTGTATCCGGGATCTCGTTCTTTCGGTCACGACCCAAAGCTCGTGACCATAGATGAGGGTAGGAACGTAGATCGACTGGTAAATCGAGAGCTTCGCCTTTTGGCTCAGCTCTCTCTTCACCACAACGGATCGGTACAGCGCCCGCTTCACAGCAGACGCTGCACCAATCCGCCTGTCCATCTCCCGCTCCATCTTCCCCTCATTCGTGAACAAGACCCCAAGATACTTGAACTCCTCCACTAGGGGCATCACATCCTCCCCAACCCGGAGGAGGCACTCTACCCTTTTCCGGTTCAAGACCATGGTCTCGGATTTGGAGGCACTGATTTTCATCCCGGCCGCTTCGCACTCGGCTGTGAACCGCTCCAGTGAGAGCTGTAGATCACGCCCTGATGAAGCCAATAGGACCACGTCATCCGCGAATAGCAGAGACGCAATCCTAAGGCCACCAAAACGGATCCCCTCAACACCTTGGCTGCGCCTAGAAATTCTGTCCATAAAAGTTCTGAACAGAATCGGTGACAAAGGGCAGCCTTGGCGGAGTCCAACTCTCACCGGAAATGAGTCCGACTTACTGCCGGCAATGCGGACCAGACTCTGACACCGGTCGTACAGAGACCTGACAGCCCTTATTAAAGGGCCCGGTACTCCATACTCCCGGAGTACCCCCCACAGGATCCCTCGGGGGACACGGTCGAATGCCTTCTCCAGATCCACAAAGCACATGTAGACTGGTTGGGCAAACTCCCATGCCCCCTCCAGAATCCTGCTGAGGGTTTAGAGCTGATCCAGTGTTCCACGGCCAGGACCAAAACCACACTGCTCTTCCTGAATCCGAGATTCGACTATCCGATGGACCCTCCTTTCCAGAACCCCTGAATAGACCTTACCAGGGAGGCTTAAGAGTGTGATTCCTCTGTACTTGGAACACACCCTCCGGCCCCCCTTTTTAAATAGGGGGTGGTCCCCCTATTTAAAAAGGAGATGTACAGACCGGTTTAGGATGTACAGATTTTCAGACACACCTAAAATCCTTAAATCTTCTCAGAAATTGATGGTGTGCTTTATAATCCGGTATGCTTTATATATAATTACCTTTGTGTTTATTGACAAATTCTATTTCATATAATGCACTCAAAAATCTGTTAAAATGTGTAAGGACTGTCAAGGTACCTCAAAATCAGTGGTGTGGTGAACTCGTCCATCTTCCATGTTATTCACAAATTAATAAAATAATTTGGACATTAAATGTTGTCAGGGTGCAATTCTGCCTGCTGCACCTGAGCCTTTCCAGCACCTTCCTTCTCCCGCCCAGCTCTGTCTTCATTCTGCCTAATCATCCACACCTGTTCAACCTTCATTTGTCCTGGACTCATTCCACCTGCAAGCCTCCCTATATGAACTCACTCCAGTCAGCTCCTCACCGCCTGTCCTTCCTCAACCTTCCCACGCATGTCAGACAGAGATTGTCTGTCCCACATCTGTCTGTCAGAGTTTCCTACGTCTGCGTCTCTCTGCTGCACTGCTGACTCTACTGCTACCTCAGTGTTCCAGCGCTCCAAGTAATCTCTCTACTGTGCTGTTGGTTCTCAGCACAGCATATCTAGAATATAAAATTCTAGAGGAATTTGTGGACATTCAATTATTGGGTCAACATTTATTGTGTTCTTTAATGATTGTAAAACAGATGTGCCGCATGTTTCTAAAATTATTTAGGAGGTCTTAAAAGTTTGCCTTTAGCCGAACCTTTAATAAACAACACCCTTAGGGACTTTTAAGTTTCTAGAAATTTACCGATCCAGTAACAAGTGCTGTAGTATAAAATTAACTAGGGCGGTGGTCAGAAAATAGGTGGCCTCAGGCCACCTAAAAGGGTGTGGTCCTAGTAAACTTGCTTTGTAGCTCGGTGTCTAACACGGGAGATGAGTAAAGAAAGCGATTCAGTGCCCAACTGATTTTGCTTTGATTTAAAAAATTGTCTTTTGGCATAAATTGTCTGGGCCTCCCTACTGAAGCTGCTACCCCCGCGACCCGACCCCGGATAAGAAGAAGAAGACGGACAGACGGACGGTCTTTTGGCATAATTATTTGACATTTTATTTATTTACATAGACACAGCGCCCTAACCTGGGAATCTCTGTCCTCCTCACCAGCATCCCGCAGACTTGTTCACGGCAATCAGGGTTAGGAGTTAACCTTGGTGTGCAGGGTTAGGACTTTTCTTCCTTTTATTCTTGTAATTTGATATAAAATGGGCTATGTGGGCAAATCGCTATGTTTGTTTGAGAGATCGTGGGCAACAGGGCCATTGTGTGGATCGATGCGCTGTTTCCGTGCATCATGCACATCACACTCATGTGGTATGCCTGTGTGGTTGAGGACCTGACCTGCAGGTTTGTAATGCGCTGTTGCTGTTCAGCCGGTGCAGCCGTTCCTCTCCCTCTCTTCCCGCAGGTGGTTGCTGATGAGCAGGGAGGCGTGGAGAAGATTGCCTAACCGTGGAGAAGCAGGTGTTCAGCCTTTATCATTTATTAACAGAAACCTAATCCATCCATCCATTTTCCAAACCGCTTTATCCCTCATGGGGTCGCGGGGGGTGCTGGTGCCTATCTCCAGCGTTCACTGGGCGAGAGGCAGGGTTCACCCTGGACAGGTAGCCAGTCTGTAGCAGGGCAACACAGAGACAAACAACCATTCACGCACACACTCACACCTAAAGACAATTTGGAGAAGCCAATTAACCTAACAGTCATGTTTTTGGTCTGTGGGAGGAAGCCGGAGTACCCGGAGAGAACCCACGCATGCACAGGGAGAACATGCAGACTCCATGCAGAAAGACCCAGGGGTGTACTTGAACCCAGGACCTTCTTGCTGCAAGGCAACAGCGCTACCCACTGCGCCACTGTGCAGCCCAGAAACCTTATATATTTTATAAAACTAAATATTCTGTGTCAGGCAGGAGTTCTGAAGACTGCTGGAAAGATGGAAAAGCAAAGACTGAAGGCTATTAAAAATTCAGATTCTTAGCCACAGCCATCTGAAAAAGAAAACATGAGGGTTTCCCTTTTATCATATTTTGTTGCTATTATTGCAATTATTTAACCTACATGAAATGGGCTAAAGAGAGCAACTACAACCCAGTTGTACATTTGTTGAAGTTTAAATTTAACATTTGAAATGCTGTCAGTGTCAGTCACATTTCTACTTCCAGTGTAGAGTAAATACAAGAAGTTTATTTTCAGTCCCTTGAATGTATAATTTTGCTGTGTTTTATGGTGCAGAGTATCTTAGATAAAAAAACAAAATGAGGGTAGGGTGTATCTCTGTGCATTTCTATATCTTCAAAAGAAAATACAGGATACATCTAGACAATAGACATATTTTGACTATATTTGGTTTAATTGGCACATATTTACTGTCTGTCTCTTTTGCTGGTAAGTTCAAATCCAAACTTTTTCAAAGTGAGAAAAAAGTCCCAATCGACACGGTACTTATGGAACCATTGTTTATCTTGCACTTGCTGCTATTGCACTTCTGGTTAGACCTAAACTGCATTACGTTGCCTTGTACCTGTACCTGTGTAATGACAATAAAGTTGAATCTAATCTAATCTAATCTAATCTAATCTAATCTAATCTAATCAGATCCAGTGATGCTTTAAACATAACAAAAAGCATCTAGTGTGTGTCGTGCTTATAAAATGTGTATAAATGTAGCAAGAAATGCTGCTTTTCTCATTAGACAGACGAAACACGCCCTGACGCTGAAGTCAAGCATCAAAAAATTGGAGCGTGCATATTGCGTAGGACCAATGACGTCACACCAATGAAGCTTTGGGCCAATAGTGTCCCTACCAAAGGTCAAATCAAACCTAGTCCTTGCACAGAACTATCCCTTTCCTTTCGTTCTAGAACCCGACATCCCGCCGTCTCCCTTTGTCTCCTGCGCTCCTCAGATCCCTATGTTCCGTCGTCTTCCGACGTACCGTAGGTCTACTCTGTTTATTTAATAAAACCGCTAAACCTTGACTTGTTTCCCTGAGTGCTTCTGCATGTGGATTAAACACCTGAAAACCATGACACATTGTAAATGGGATTTGGCCGCTGTAACATTTCCTTATTTAATTCAGAAAAATAAAATCAAAGTTTTTTTTTCTACTTGGTTGTAGCGTAGATTATGTAACTGTCATGATGTGGTGGTGGCATGGACCTAGGCGGCAACGAGGCAGAGGCAGGATGGTGGTGAAAACAAAGCAGAATTTTAATGAGCGCTAAACTTACAAGACCTCTGGCAGCAACAGCAACAGGGAGAACACAGGAGGACCCGACAACGGGGAAACAAACAGAGAGAACTTAAATACAGGCTGGTGAGGCAAATCAACTAATTAACTGAAACAAGTCCACAACTCAGAGGATCTTGACAGTAACCTCGCCAAGCTGCTTCCACAGGCCTTGTTTTTATTTTTCTTCTATTATTTTAAAGAAGTTCTCATGAACACAGAAGCTCATTACTATTGTTTTCATCTGCCTGCATTTCTTCCACATAGTGTCCTGCCATCGGTGCGCACGGCGCTGTGCTGTGGCACACTGCAGCTGCAGCTGTTATTTGCAGTCTTTGTGAAAAACACTGCATGTGTTGTTTAAATATAAACTGGCAAAGTATCATTGAAGCACACATGTTAACTGTACAGGGGGATAATTCTCCCTTTTGTCTCTTTGTGCATGGTAATAAATTGTGCTGCTTTTGTTGTTGTTTTTTTGTTGTTTTTTTTGGATGCTGCCTGGCTTCAAAACACGCAAACATTTGGTTTGGGTCTTTTTCTATCTCTAGACAGCAGGAGCACAACCTAAAGGAGAGACAGAGAGACATCGTCACAGCCTCTCAGCATGAATCTCTGGTGGAGCCAGATAACGGTTCAGGCAGGGCCGTAAAGTGTGTGTGTGTGTGGGGGGGGTGGCCCCACCCATTCTGGCACCAGTGCTAAAGGCTGATATGGAGTGAAACTGAACATCTGAGAGGAACCATGATGCAGTCTGGCTGTATTTCACCACTTCACCATCTGTTGCACCAGTTTCCCCGTCTCCAGGATTAACGTACGCCTGGGTCAGAGCCACCGTTAGGACCACACTTTTTACAGATAAGGTTTTATTTTCATACATCAAAACTTTTGGATGTGGTCAATGAGAGCCCAGAGCTGTTAAACATGATGTAGCAGCATCCAGGACGCCTCCACCAACATCCATTCTTTCCACTTTCACTGCTGTGGTTCTGGAGAACATCCAACACACACCGCTTCACATATGAACATAGAAATGTGGGAAAAAGAGCTGAGCTCACCTTAAACACATGTTGGAATAAAAACATTTCAGACTGACTCAGTTTCTACAGTTACAGCAGTTAGATACAGCTCACCTCTCTGAGGATGGAGGTCCAGGAGATTTGAACTGAAGAGGAAGACCCTTTGACCTGTCACTCTTAAAGGACACACAGCTGGGTTCTGGTTCTGGTTCTGGTTTCAGTCTCTGATGGATGCTAACAGAAACATTGAGATCAAAACACATTCTGTGAGGTTCTGCTTTCATACCAGCCCACATTCTGGACCTGTTTAACTGAGCTGAGCTGCTGTGTTCAGTCTGGATGAAGCAGCAAAGAGGACCAGCAGCAGCTTCAGGACCACTTGGTCTCTTCTGGCCTGATATAGTGAGAACGCTGTGTGAAAAGGGCTCTGGACACTTAGAGATGCTGATCTCACCTCTGAGCGTGGCTCTGGCTCTCAGCTTCCCCACACAGAGTGGTTTTAGAGGGAGGGACTCCCTCCTCTCTGTCCTCAGGCTGATCCATGCTGCTGAATTCACATCCACATCAGCTCACACACACTTTCTACCTTCACCTGCAGAGGAAACACAAATCATTCATCTGATCATCAACTCTGATCATCCTTTACATCATTAGTGCTGGAAAAAGATCAGCTGCTCCTCCTCTGATTGGCTCTTCTTCTCTGCTTCATATCAGCTGAATGCAGTCAGACAGCAGTGAGAGGCAGAGGAAGCTGCCATCAGCTGCTGTACTTCTACCATCAGTCCACTAGATGGAGCCATGGAGCAACATTTCATCCACTGACACTGATTCACTCTGACTGAACATCAGCAACTATTTATGTCAGTCTTCCTAAAGGCCTTAGTTTTCATTCATTCATAGAATATTTGGTTTTTGGGTTCAACATGTTGGTTCCAGGAGGAGCAATTATTGCACTAAAAGCCAAAATATTTCTACAGAAACTCAGGAGGGTTTATTCCATCTGTAAGCTTCAAATGAATAATTTGATAATAATGTCAATTTCAAGGACATATGAATTTCCAACCTCCTCTACTCTGTCTTTGTCTTTCTGGAGGAGTCTAAAGGTACATTGGTGTGTCGGTGATGCAGCAGAGATACTGCAGTTAGTTTCTAGATCACATGTGATTTCTGATACAAGCCAATATTCTAGTCTGGATTTAGCTGCTCCATCCAGCTTGAGAATTTGTTCTTAATAATCTACCTGTTTAAATAAATAAAATAAAAGGTAAAGGTTTGGACATCTGGATATGGAGTGCCATTAGTCACTCAGCTTGAGCTCATTACAGATATATCATTAAACAGAATTAATGATAATTCTGAAAGCTTTACAGTCATCTGTCACCATGCTATCTCAAAAAATAAGTTCACAATTTACAAACATCGTTTAAAGAAAATTTTTAAAACCATTTTTCATCAATTCTGTGATCAGCTTTTAGTTTAACGGTAACTATTATACCCATTTATAGTTCCTGAGAAAATGTCAGTCATTAAAACATCCAGTGACCTAATGAGTCTTTTTAGATACCGTTATTTTCCCTGTAAAGTTCAGGGTTATGGCGACCCCTGCTGGCTTGTTTGCGCCACGACATCATAGTTTGATTCCAGGGAATAAAATGACGCAGTTTGTTCAGTGAAGAAAACAAATGAATATCAGTTCTTCGTAACGTTTGGTTCCAGAAAATCAGTAATCTCATAACCCCGTAAATTAGTCTCTAAACAGCAGAGATGAAACTATAAATAACTGGAAAGTTCCTCAAGACAAAGTTCTGGTAGGAAACAGAGAAAACTCACAGTTTGTTCAAACGGTCCAAAGTGCTGAAGAACAAGATCTGAACAACAGACTGAGACCAAACAGAACCACCGATGAACCAAACTGGGTTCAAAGTGAAAGTAAAAGTAAAGAGCAACAGATGTTGGACCATAGATATTATTATTATCTCTCATGCGACCCCAGAACATTTATTTGTACTGAGGAAGCAGTTTTACCAACTAAAATTAATCATAACTCCCTGAATTTTACCGGATTTTCTCACGGTTTGGTCTCTAACAAACACCAGAGATGTGGTTATGATACAGGACACTGTCACGTGTAAAAAACATGTTTTAATGCTGAATTATGTTGTTTAAACAACATATGTCATGAATGTATGCTCTTTAACAGGCAGACATATGGCATATTGATGCATAAATACCGGATTTCTCACTGAAATAATTAGTTTTATGCTATTTTAAAAAGACAGACATGTCGTACGGCATATTATTAAATGTGTTAATAAATACATGCTTCATGCTGAAATACTTTTTTTTGTTTTTAAACAAAGAGACATATATTACAAAACAGCACATATATAAATTAATAAATTTTATATTTTAATAAACAATTTGGATTGTTCATTTAAATGTATTTATCTCACAGGTACAATCCTGAGCCTTCACACACCAACAATAATTTCTTCATATTTCTGCGTGCTGTGCATACATAGTTTTTTAAAGGCCTGGTGTTCTTTAAAATTTCCAGGTCAATCCAGTGTCTTACTCTGCCTGCAACTAAGGCTGGAGCTTAAGACCCTTCAAAGTCCACTGTTTTGCAGCTTCTTGCATGTGTTTGTACTCTGTAACTCCAGGGTACATAATTTGGCGCGATGCAGACTTTGTTTGTGAAATACGGCGATAACAGATTAATAAGCATAAAATTACAGTCCATCTGCTGGGTTTCTGAGTTGTTCTCACCAAGTAAAACTCATCTTCAGAACCAATCTCCAGCCTAAAATGTTCATGTGCACCGTGTGATCTACTTTAAGTAGTTTTTGCTGGTTATTGCAACTGTAAGCTGCAGAAAATAAGTTCAAGTTGATCTGTCTGCATTTATTCTCCTTGGCTCCTGTAGCATTAGACATTCTCACAGCAGTTTATCGTAGATGCAATCACCAAGAATTGTCAGCTCACACTCTCTACTGGTTAGCATGGAGAACAGAAACAACAGACCGCCATTTTGAAATGCATGCAGATGTATAAGCTTATTTATTCCACTTCCTTTTATATACTCACAACAGGATTTTGGTTGGACGTGAGCATGCACACTGTAATAATATGACGTCACTACTTAAGCTATCTAACATGACTTTGCTATTAATAACAAACAATATGTTTAACTGCTCCAATGCCAGCCTTGGGTAGAAGAGACCCACCCAATATGGCGGTGACGCTCCAGCACGTAATGACGCATCTACGTAATGTGTATGTGGTGGATCTCTGAAGTAAACAAGGGGGAGGGTCTTGGCTGTGGGCGGAGCTTAGGAAAGCCATGATTGGTCAGATTACATCTTGTTGATGACAGACCTAAATTGAGAAGCTGGGGTCTCAGGGTCTGCAGACACTATTGCCTAAATCAGTAGGAGAAGTGTAAGGATATTTCTTGTAATCATAAATAAAATAATTGCTCTAAATTTCTTTTGATCAAATGATTTTAGAACATCAACATGTATGCAGCTAACAGCTCCACTGCTGTGAGCTGACCACCCCTGTTAGAGTTAAGTTTAATAACTCTTTGATTCTGGAAAGAAAGCCAACACAAACAAGTTTTTAGACTCTTCTCAAAGAGACAGAGGGCAGAAGAGCCAGAAACGTGAGGCCGTTTTCATCACAGTCTCGGCTCTATCTGCGCTGGTTACCTCTGTCCATTTGCCTTTATTATCAGACATCAAAGAAGTGGCAGGCGGAGTCAGGGGTTCACAACATGGGGGTAAGAAACAAAACAAAAGGCAAGGGGGGTTTTACAACATGGGGTTGGCACACACAGAGGTGTAAGATTAACATATATAGCAAGAGACTCTTGGTCTAGGAGAACCATCTGTTTCTCCTGTGTGAAGTTAAAACAGTAGAATAGTCCTTAATAAAAAGATAAAAAGAAAATGATTACATTCACATTTCTTCTAACATTCCCTCCTTTTAATCATTTTTATTTACAATTGGAGCTTAACGTAACCTACTTCAAGTACTCATTTCTTGCGTTCTGCATTTTTAATGAGACTGTCATTTTGTTAAGCATTTAACAAGGGAAAAGTTAAACTACGGGGTGTACTTCTTCAAGAGGGATTTGTGAAAGCATTTAATATTGAAACATTACATTTCCCATAGTCTTAGCAATCATAGACTTTAGGCATGGGATTACACAAGCAGTAAAAACACAAAGAATAATAAAAACAATAATAATGGGTGTCATTATTTTCAGTGAAAGGTGCCACCACGATCCTGAAAAGAACCAGGAGATGAAGTCCACACTTAGAGGAACAGCATCCTGGGACATTGCTTGTTGCAGATTCTTTAAAGCAGACATTACTTCAGTAATATGAGTTTCATTTGCATCAGAAATATACGTACAGCAGGAAATTCCAATCATTACACATACGCCACCTTGGCTAGCAGTTAACATGTCCAAAACCATTCTGTTTTGCAGTACCATTAAACACATTTCCAGGTGCAAACACAGGTACGAGGACAGTCCTCAGGAAACACGTTCCGTCTCCTGCCAGCATGCTCTTAGCATACAGTGTGGGTTGTCTGGTGGATTTGGGCATCACTGAGCATACGTAGCAGTTACTCATGTTCTTCTCTTCAGCCAACACCGTCACATACATTTGCCACAAATTGTCTGGGTGATGGTCTGGGGGATTTCCCAGCCAAATCTTCATGGCAGTGGAGTGGATGAACCTCTTTCCTCTCACTCAGCGGATCTGGACTCAAACAGAGTCCAGCAAACATTTTTGCTAGGTTAGCAGAGATGTTAATTTTACCCAGGACTCTAAAGAACAGGGATCAGTTGATTTCTTCACCGACGTTGAGACGAGTGGCCCTAAAAAACCAAACCCCTTTGAAGTCGGACTTCACCACAGTTCCAACCTTAAGGCACTTAACACTCTCTGTAACTTACAGTGGCTGGGGTGAATTTAGGATGGTCTTTCAGCAATCTTCACAGCTGTTGGCATGGTCAGGAGCACTTGGTATGGTCCTTCCCACCTTGGGCTTGTCCAGTTTTTCCTTCTGATGACTTTGACGAACACCCAGTCTCCTGGTCTCACTGTTTGTGGATCCTGTGGAGAAAAAGATTCTCCTGGCAGTAAATTTGCATTGGACACTTCTTTAGACTGCAACATTTCTCTCATGTAGTCTGCTAGAGTTTTTTTATTTTTATTTTTTCTTCCTGTATCTTTTAACCTTCTTCTGAGATAACAGGGCTTGTAACTGTACTTGTTTCTGCACCCACTGGGCATGGTCTAATTATTCCTGCATCCTCCATCTATTTCTTTTTTTTTTTTTTTTTTTTATTTGGGCTGAAAGCCCCCTCAGTCGCTAGGACCACCCCTGCCTCCTCGGAAACCTCCTCAACGCCGTTGAAGGGTCCGGTGGCTTGGAAAGCAAATATTTCTTCTGAATCACACATAGGATCTGCCAAGAAAATGTGTGTCCCCCCTCCAGATGCACCAACTCCCTTTTTTGCGTGTTTCTCTTTTTTGACGCACATATTTCATAACTGTGGTTACATTAGACGTTGTCAGTGTAACTAAATGTTTTTTAACCCACTCATAGATATATGGCTGGAAACCTCTCATCAACATTTTTTTTAGCTGTTGCTGATATGGTGTTTCATCTCTGTCAGCGGGAGGGATGCCGCTGTGAAACCTATATTCTTTTTCAAAACGTATTTTGAACTTGTCTACGTCTTCCCCTATTTTTTGTTTTATGGACGCCAAGTGTCCATAATCTGCTCTTCTGTGGAAAACTGCTCGTGCTGCTTTTGCTAGAGCTGTCCATTTCTGCCTTTTTTCTATCCCCATTTGTGTTTGATGTTCAAATATTCCGCCTCGTGGGGTTCTGCCTGTATGATTCGCTCTTACTTTTTCCCAATGTTTTCCCACTGACGACTGTAAGGCTTGTTCGAACTCATTTCCATTTAAACCATATGAGCTATGAATTCCCTCCATGTCTTGGGTCCATCTTTCTGGATCTTCCTGTGGAGAAATGACACCTTCTACAGCCTTTCTGGTTTCCTCTAACGACCACGGATGGAAAACTGGGATTGTTTGAGGCTGCTGAGCTCCTACATTAGCATTTGCGACCTGCACCATAGGACACAATCCTTTGGACTGGTCTGTAGATAATGAATGATCTGATTTACTCAGTCCATCCAGATCTGGGTACAGATTTGAAACATCCTTGGGGGGGTTTGAGGGATTATACGGTGGTGGTCTGTTTTCTTCAGTTGCCACCATGGTTTGCGTTACTGAAGTAATGTTCTGGGGGGTTCTTTTTTGTTTAGAGCCTAAACTTGCAGGAGACCACATAGGTGATGAAGTCGGGCTTTGACGCACCGCTCCATTGGCCACCCCACTCCCTCCTTCTGGTCGGGACTGTCTCTGCCTACGGTCTGCTTTATTTTTTGCTCGTGCAGCCTGCCTTTTTTGTGCTTGATTTAACCAACAGCGTGCAATTTCAAGCTCTTTTATTTTTTCCTGTTGTTGTTTTCCTGTTTTTGCACTAGCGCTTGTTTCTAGCCGACACACAACGTTTTCCCATTTAGTCACTTTCAACACACCATTTACATTATACTTTTTCTTCCACTTCCCCAAGTATTTTAAATTAAGTGGATCAATCTGATTCATAAACTTTTCATCCCCTTTTGGATTTCCCTTTGTACTTTGTCTGGAACCCATCCTATTTTACTTTTGCGTTGTGTTTATATCATTTCCAGGACCGTTTTTTTTTTTTTTTTTTTTTTTTTTTTTAATATACCTTTCAGGACTTTAACCTGGATTTCCTTTTTTTCTACCTCTTCAGGACTTTAACCTGGATTTCTTTTTTAATCTACCATTCAGGACTTTAACCTGGATTTCCTTTTTTTAATCTAATTTTCAGGACTTTAACCTGGATTTCCTTTTTTAATCTAATTTTCAGGACTTTAACCTGGATTTCCTTTTTTTAATCTAATTTTCAGGACTTTAACCTGGATTTCCTTTTTTAATCTAATTTTCAGGACTTTAACCTGGTTTTCCTTAACTTCTGCGACGGACTCAAACCGGCAGCTTCGAGAGACTCAAACTCTCGATTAACTTTTCGGGGAATTTTTAATCACCCGTAACCCTGAACGATGGACTTTAACCGATCGCTTTAAAACTTACTTGATTTGTTTGGCTTTCTCCCCGGTCGGAATCCCGTCAATCTTCTCGTTGCCGAAAGGAGACGCTGGTCCCAGCGAGGAAATTACCTCCCGGGACTTTCACCAGGTCCTTGCCACAGACCTGCAGTGGTTTACAGCGTGTTGCTCCTGTCGTCAGCGAGTCGATATGTTGGGATCCGGGTCACGGCGCCAGCTGTTAGAGTTAAGTTTAATAACTCTTTGATTCTGGAAAGAAAGCCAACACAAACAAGTTTTTAGACTCTTCTCAAAGAGACAGAGGGCAGAAGAGCCAGAAACGTGAGGCCGTTTTCATCACAGTCTCGGCTCTATCTGCGCTGGTTACCTCTGTCCATTTGCCTTTATTATCAGACATCAAAGAAGTGGCAGGCGGAGTCAGGGGTTCACAACATGGGGGTAAGAAACAAAACAAAAGGCAAGGGGGGTTTTACAACATGGGGTTGGCACACACAGAGGTGTAAGATTAACATATATAGCAAGAGACTCTTGGTCTAGGAGAACCATCTGTTTCTCCTGTGTGAAGTTAAAACAGTAGAATAGTCCTTAATAAAAAGATAAAAAGAAAATGATTACATTCACATTTCTTCTAACAACCCCCACGGTCCACCTGCCAGTTTCTCCACCATCCTATAAGCTAATGATTCCTGATAGAAAGTATACTGTATCCTTTCTGGAAGTCGCTCTAAACAAGATGAAGCAGCAGCAGGCCTGCTACACCCATCCTGGAGGTCAGGTCCTTGGATGATCTGTGCAGGTTTTGTAAAGCTGAACATCAGCATGTTGAACCTAAACATTAAGAACAGGATTAGGTCATCATAGGTCATGTGTAGATAAATGTCAGCTGGCAAATACTTTAGGCCCCATAGTGTAGGAGAGGATAACTTAGATTAAAGTAGAATAATAAGTTTTGTTTTCTGTGAGGTGCTGAGTAAATTATTTAGTTAGTTTGGATTTTTTTGTACAGCTTTTTTCCCCACTGTTGTGGATAAAATAAAACTGATGTTAAATTAGCAAGAATGTTGGTGATCTTCATATAGCAACAGATTACAGGACAGGTGTCACAAAGGTGTCCTCCAGTCAGAAAATGAACTGCCCTTTTAGTCTTATAATAATACATTTTATTTGTAATGCAATTTACATTTAAGCAAAATCTCAAAGGGCTACAGGTAAAATCATCATCGAAAGGTAAAAGCAAAAAATAAAAAATTAAACATCATTGTAAAATACACATGAATAAATAAGTCAGTGGCATAATTATAAAAAGTTAAAAGTTGTAAGGTCTGCTAAAAAGAAATGTTTTTAATCCTTTTTTTTTAAGTCTTTAATAGTCTGTGGTTCCCTCAGATGATCAGGTAACATTTAAAGTCAGTTTATTTAATGGAACAGCTGCAGGTGGCAGGGAATCGTCAGCGTCAGGGACAGAAACCACTTCTCATGATCTGGGAACAGGCGGGGAACCAGGAAGCATCTCTGTCACTCCGTCACTTCTCTAAGTATCACAGTACATGATGACGGAACCACAGCGAACCAATCTAACAATAAAGTTAAAATAAATCACATTGAAAAATCACTAAATCACTTGTTAACCAGGTAACTGGCCTAGTGGTTAGAGCACAGAGCTTCGGTCCCAGAGGTTCTGAGTTCAACTCCCACAAGCTGCCATTCTGGGTCCCTGAGCAAGACCCTTAACCCCAGATTGCTCCCCAGGCGCTGCACAGTGGCAGCCCACTGCTCCCCATGGGGATGGGTTAAGATGCAGAAGTGAATTTCTCCATTGTGAGATCAATAAAGTTCAATTATTATTAACTTTCTATATTTGGTAAAATTCTGTTCATTAAAGCTGAAGGCCTTTATCTATCATTATGTTGACCAGGCTCTCGTAAAAAAGGTTAATTACATAATTTTTAATTTTATCTGGAAGATATACTATTACTATATTAGTAAAGCTAAAATAATTAAGTATTACCAACTTGGATGTTTAAAAGCACCAGAATCTGAAACTACAATCAGCAGGTTGAGAATAAACTGCATAAAGCAGTTTTTATCCCAACTGGTTCAATGTGGTTCTACAAAACAAAGTGTCTGTTTGAGAGTGTTGGTGGTCCAAACTTTATGCTGATATGTGATTTCTATGTATTCAAAACTCCCCTTAAAATGATCAGACTTCCATAAACAGATGCTACTATTTTGGAAAATGTATTTTTCTCACTTTACTCCATATAACTCCAACTTGTGGAACAACAGGGATATTATACTAAATAGAAAAACTATTTTCAAAGTGAAAATTGTGTTTTGTAGATCTACTGGATGAGAATGGAGATTTATTACAGTTTAGGAATTTTGTTGACAAGTTTCACTTAAAATTTTCATGTAGAGAATTTAAAGCTGTATGTAAAGCAATTCCACCTTCCTTAATTCAGTTAATCCAAAAACATTTTGGTCTATTGAACAGTGGCTGCTAAATTACCTGAGTTAAACAGATATAGAATTGAAGAAAAAACTGTGTAATAATAAAGTTATCAGAAACACTTTCAAACTGAAACTTTTTACCAACTTTAACAAGCAAGGTGGGGTTGCTAAACCAAACTACTCCAAAAAAATGCTATCTGCAAATAGTTGAAGTGGCCGGTCTCAGCCAGAGTGAAGGGAACTCAGTTTAAAATCATCAATAATTACTACCCTGCTGCTGAAACATTGAAGAAATGATTTAAGTTTAAAGTGGAATTGTGTCTTTTGTGGGGAAGGAGCGAAACAGTACAACACTTTTTTTCTTGCCCTATTTCTTTCAAGTATTGGGAGGAAGTTATCATCTGGTTTAATATATGTCATGTTCTCGTTTTTGATCTCCTACAAACTTTGCTGTATGTTGTAGCTGTCCCTCAAAAACACCATAATTTAGTAAATATTATTTTCATTTTAGGCAACTATCACATTCAAAGCAAAAAATGGAAAAACTGTTTTCCCTCTGCAGATTCAAAAATGAACCGAGGAATTATTTTCATTATCTAGAACTATTGTCATTCTGGCTGATGATTGAGCTCTAAAATGTCTTTGACACAAAAGCCTCTCATTGTGACGTCACTGTAACCTCCTTTGTTGTTAGTTTTGTCTTTACTCTGTTTGTTGCTGGATTTATCTTTGTTTCTTGTTACTGCTGTCGCTCTTAATTTGACTTTGTGTGCAATTAAAGTCCCTATGAAACTATGTATCATTGCAGTTGTCAATAAAGCTTTATAAAAAAAAAAAAAAAAAAAAGTATTAAGAGTGTTGGATACTAGATGTGATGCTGACTTTCAGGAGCTGTGATTGGTTCCAATTCTGTCCAATATTTGTTTTAGCTAATACGTGTATTTTATTCTGAAAAGAGGAAGTGCTGACCGTCGTTACTTCCTGCCTGTCGGTCCACGCATGTGTTCACCAGCCTCGCTGTAGTCTAACCTTTCTGACCAGGGCGTGGAGCGGAGAGGATGCAGCAACAAAAAGAATGCTACATTGGTGAGTTTGGTGATACCAAAAGCTAATGTGTAATAAAACATGTTAGTGGGATAGATGACTAATAATTTTCTAAATCAGAAAACGGAGTGCATGTTTGTTGAAATCCTTCTTTTATGTCTAAAATCGTCAGTGTGGCGCTCTCCTAGGGCTAAACGGTGGTCTTGCATTGGATTTTGAATCTGCATTGCAATTGGTTTAAAAGTTTTTGTGACGTAATTTGGAGAAACTGGCGTGTAGTGCTACTGTTGGGGGGTAAAAGCATCATAAAAGAAATAAGAAAAAAACCCAGCTCCATCTTGTGCCTCCATAGTGACCACGGTTGCACACTGTAAACCTTTGATGTAAATTTACAGTTAAATCTGAACAGTATGTTACTGTATTGCTGCCATACAGTATCATAATGTTACCTGCAATGCAACTGGGAGAAAAAAAATTATTGCAGCTATTTCAGAGGATTTACATTTTACAAGATTACTATAAATTTTACTGTAAACAGCTAAGCATTATGGGAAGGTGAAAGAAAAGTGTGGGAAAACTGTAAACTCCAGCCCATCAGTCACAGGATAAACAGCTCAGCTCACTGCAGATACCTGGAGATGCCTGACCTCCTCCACACTGTCCACAGAGTAAGTTAACATTATTCACAATTTTGTCCCTGATTTAAATAGGGGATTTGAGGAGTTCTCCCTTTGAGTGTTCTGCTGTTTATAGCTAAAACAACACTGTTGAAAAATGTTATCTTTGCAAGCTAACATTAGCTAAAACTAGAGAGTTTTAGCCTTTTGTCTCAATTTAAAGTTATACCAACATAAAAACATCAGGGGATTGCAGTGTTTCCAGCAGCGCTATCACCTCACCAACCCCCCCCCCCCCCCCCCCCAAAAAAAAAACCTAACTCGATATGCTAGCATGTTTATTTGACGGTAACAGGCGTTTTTTTTTTTGTTGTTGTTGCTTTCGCGCGTGCATATAGTGCATGGCAGTGAAAAACAGGCGTTCCGCTCCGCCGGTCGTCCGCGCAAAGCTTGTCTTCTCCATCACGTATCACGTGATACGTTAAGAGTTGTTGTTCTGACTTCATGACAGCAGAGGGGCAATCGAAACAACTGATACCCACCAGGAGGATTGGAGGAGTGGTTTGGCTGAGGAAGACTGATGTGATTTTACAGCTAACACCCACCCCACAGGTGAGTTTTAAAACATTTCTGCTAAAAAATGTTTAGCTAAATATGTCATAATTATGCAGAGAGAGCATTTACGATTTCAGTTAAATGTACTGCCATGTTACTGGTTACTTTTCAGATAGACATCAATAAGCATTTGCAGTTCTGTACAATGATCTCTTCAAGATAAACCTGACCCATGATCCTTAAAGTCTAAGTCGCACGTAAAATGCATTTTAACGCAGATGCACTAGGTCTGCACTAGGCCTATAAGCGACACTACAGCCACCAACTACGCACCTAGAAGGCATTTTATCTTGTAATTAGTTCGCCGATATTTTTTATAAGCGTTTGCTCAAAGTAGACGTGGATCAGCAGATTTGGTGTGTGAAAGAAGATACTGGAAAACATGCATATAAATCCTTGTTCGCCGTACCGGTTGTACAATGTAAACAATGTATGTTTCTATGCAAGTTCGTTTCGCGCATTCTCGGTGTTCTTGAACTGACGTCACACGTCGGAAATGGCCGATCGTAAACGGAGGCAGCACTCAAACGCCAAATACCATAATCGGTGTAAAAAATGTGCGATATTTCATATTTAAACTTAATTTGAACACTTTTGATACATGAATATTCAAAGTTTACCTTGTGCTGGAAGTTATTCAAAGGTTTTCAGGATATTTTTTCGGTACAAGACTTAGACTTTAAAGAAAACTAAAGCACAGATATTTATATTTTATGGGGTTGAGAATGTCGAAATAGCACGGCTGATGTTCTGTCAAAGGGGCCAGGAAGGTCAAGCTTCATTGCTGGGAAGAGCGTGCACAAGGCAGGTTGAGACACATTTTTGTATTAGAACTAGTTATGTTATATTATGAAATGTACATATACCCTTTTATTTATGTTTTACCTTGCTAAAATTAACATGCTTTAATTTTACAATTCCTGCGACATGCACAACTTAGTGACTTGTGGAAGGTTTTTCCTTTCCGCACTTTAGTTCCCTTCACAGCAGACCCCAGCACCACGGCCCCCCACACGCAGACATCACGAGAAGCCTTTCGCTGCAGCGCCTTTTGGATATCCAACTCCGCCCATCCAAGTCGGCCATTTTGATGACGTCGTGCGACTATGAGCTTTCTTAGGCGCAAACAAAACTTTACTGCCCATAGCAAATCGGAAAACGAACGATGTCGGTAAGTTAAAAATACATAATTTTATGTTCATAGGCCTAACGATATTACTTTGTTGACCCTTCTGGATGAAATATATTATGATATTTGATGTGACGATCTAGTTTATTGTTTTCATTAGTTTTTTGCATGATAAGGTTGTAGTTTTGTAGGCTACCATCAATTTAATGTTAGCTAGCGCTAGGCCCTGTTTAGTTTTAGTTATAGATGTCAAGGGATGAACATTACAGAACGTTATCATTTCTGTGTGAAGAAAGTATGCAAGATTAGTAAGAGCCCAACAGTTAGAGTGAAAATTATTTCGGCTTGAGAAATATAACGTTATTAGCCTGCTAACGTTAATTAAACATATCAGTATACTTAGCAGAGTTGCTAGCGGTTTAATTTGTAACACAATGTTCATTTACAAAAGTTTTTGACTATGTTGGCGAACAGTACAGCTTGTTGTCATAGATAATATTCATTCATATTTTTTAAAACTGTACATGCACAGAAAAAGGCAAATGTTTTGGTCAAGGTTTGTCAGCAGGCCAGCTTGATGAATCTTCAAATATTAAAGGCACGTTTAAGCCTTTTGAGATATATTCCACTATGGACTATCTACTAAATGACAGCCTTACAAACTTTGTTTTTTTTATTTGTTTGTTTTTTTGTGCCAGATCTTTCAGTGTGCAGACCAGACTGTTGGGGCCTACCCCATTTAAGACATCTGCTTGCCAGATCAGGCATCACAGAGTCACAGGTGCGTTTTAAAAATGATTCCTCCTTCCCTGTAATTGTTTGCCTCTGAAACATATGATCCCAAGTTCAGTTTAATGGAAATATGTAAATGTATGCTCATAACATTCTGTAGTTACAATAACATGACCATTAATGCTGTTAGTTTGTTTGTTTGTTGTGTATATATATATATATATATATATATATATATATATATATATATATATATATATATATGTGTGTGTGTGTGTGTGTGTATGTATGTATATGTGTGTATGTATATGTATGTATAATTTCTCTTGTTCAAGGTTGACTATGTGCTCGATGCCAGAAGATCAGAAACTGAGATTATTGGGACAACCAAGTTTGGACTTCCAACTTAACACAGCAAGACTTCCAGTCACTTGGTTTGCAGCACAACTTGGAAGCAACAGTAAGTAGGATATAGCAGTTATACGTGTGTGGATTTTCTACCTCACATTTGAAATTAACCTCTGCATTTCTCTTTATAGATTGCCAACAGCTGCATTTAGCTCATTTGTGACATGGCCTGGTGGAAGGTGTGCATAGTTATTTGTTAACCTTTAAGTTGATCATGAAGTCTGTCAAACATGTGATTCCTCACATTACAGCTTTTTCTGTCCCTTACTTATGTGTTGGCAGAAGAAGGATGTGTATGCAGCGGATGCCTATGTCGTTGCCACTTGGCATGCACCAAGTTTTCCAGGACCGTCCGTCCGTCCGTCCGTCTTCTTCCTCTTATCCGGGGTCGGGTCGCGGGGGTAGCAGCTTCAGTAGGGAGGCCCAGACGTCCCTCTCCCCAGCCACTTGGGCAGGACACTTTTCTTAATTTACCGGTAAGCTTATTTACTTTTTTCTACTCCTTTTTTCCGCCTGCAATGTCTTCTATTTTCATAAGTTGGGAAAGGGGACACTTATTGGCTTTATGATCACCTACAGGCTGATGCAGCATCAAAAGATCTCCTGATTTTTCCTGTGTGGAAACCAGGACACTGGTTCCTCTGTGTAATTCTTTACTTGCTCCAGTGTAACTTCAAATTGTTGATTGTTGTTTTATTATTAAAACCAATTAGAGTAATGACCTTGCAGGTACTACATATATGCATTGACATTTAACTTGTTCAATTCAATTTTATTTATATAGCGCCACATCACAAAAACAGTTATCTCCCAGCTTTCCAAACAGAGCATCTGCCTCGGCCGGTTGGGGGTGAGAGAGATAGGGCAAGAGAGAGGGAGCAGAGAGAAGCAGCCTACACAGTAACACATAAACTGGATAAAAAATGCCAATGATATTGATAGTCATGATAATGATGGCAGTAATGATAGCAATAAGACTATGAACAGTGGCTGTAATTGTAGCAGAGTAGGAATACAGGCACACCAGGAAACTCCCAACCGCAGATCCAGCTTCCACAGCTCTAGGAACACCTGCTTATAATTACATTGAAAGTAGCCACCTTTATAACATCTCCCCAAAAAATGTGATATACATTTATTGATTGTTGGTTGTTATTGACACTTCACTTGACAGCTCCTGATGCCCAAAGCTTTCCAAATATATCAGCTGGACTCGGCTGATCCTTTGCGCTTCGGTGGCCAGCAATATTTAGGCGTATTCAGGTTCAATGTCTCTTTAATTGGAACTGTTCCCCGTTCCCTATGCAATGCTGTTTGAAAGAAAACAAAATCCTTCATGTTCAGAAGGTGTGTGCTGTTTTGTTGTTGTCCATGTTCTGAAACTCATAGACAGCAGTTATGAAATAAGTATCAGAAAATTGACATGGGGCCATTAGTTATTAGGATGGGAATATGTGTATTGGTGAAAAGTATTGTACTGAATGTAAATGTGATATCAAATTTACTTCTCTTTCTCTCAGAGCACCATGACAAGAATCGATGAAGCAGTATGCTGGATACGGGACAACATGTCTCTTTTCCGTGGACATGTTGAACTGCCCAGCATATTGTCCATGACAGCAGTTCTTTCAGAACATCGCCAATGATGATGACATCCATGATTCAAGAGAATGCCTCCCTTTTGTTTTTGAATATCAAGAAGAGTACACAGTTTTTATTAATTCTTGTTCAGCTGTGTCGGCAATGTTTAACACCCCTACCCTTTCCCCTTAGCCAGAGGACCGGCACCACCCCTGGCCCACCTACCACCCCCCCCCCCCAAAAAAAAATAAAAAAAAAAAACATATACACACATATATATATATATATATATATATATATATATATATATATATATATATATATATATATATATATATGACCCGGAGTCATATTGATGACCGCAGTCTGCCTCGACTTTGATGTGGTGATGTAAAGTGTTTTACACAGACCCTCAGACCCAACTTCCTTCACACACACCTTGGTCTGGGTCTCAGAGGTGGATCTTTTTTGGATCTGAACAGCTACTTACCCACGTTAATGTGGCCGGGTCAAAATGACCCGCAACATCATCTTTGTATACAAACTCTGCACAGACCCCACACTACACATCAAAGTGACCAGATTTTACACACAAGTTCATGACCCCAGATGAGGAAAAAAAAAAAGGATAACCAGCCCTTTGAACAACACAAACTAAAAGGGGTCCAATTGAGGGTTAACACATACTATTTTAACACAATATTATGTATTGAGTTTAATTCAGTGTTTGCAAGATTAATTTCACTATTTTTAAATTAATGTTTATATTGCCATGAAGCAATTACGATAATGCATGTTTATTGCAACATTTTTATATTTGGGAAATTATTTTAATGGCTACTGTCACCGAAAAAAAAGGACTGCAGTTTTTTATGTTGTAATTAAAACTTTCTAAAGTTTGCGCTTCATATTTTTACTTTTTTTTTTTTTAAATAAGCTTTATTAGAAAATGCTTTATAATACAGAAAGAAGTACAATTTCCTATGAACAATTGCCAGGGGTTTGATTAAAAATAAATAAATAAATAAAAATTAAAGGCATACTATGCAACATTTTTCAGTTAATTAATGTGTTCCATGCCGTTTTGGATGATTAAATGAGTCATTTCAGGTCGAACAAAGGTTTTCTCGGCCGCCCTGGTGGTCTGTGGGGGAAATACCGCACTTGCAATTGCAAGAGCTCTCGGCCCGCACCCACAGGTTCAGAACTGTCGTGCAACACCGCGAGAGTCGGTCTTGCTTTACGGCGAGAACTCCATGTGTTTTTGCCCTGCCATTCACTATATGCACGCGCGAAAGCAACAACAAAGAACCGCGTGTTAACGTCAAATAAACATGCAAGCATATCGAGTTTTATTATTATTATTATTATTATTTATTTATTTTTTTTTATGTTGGCGAGACGCTACCGCGGCGAGGCGGCCGCAAGATAGGGCTGCGGGAGACCTGATGTTCATACTTTCACTGTGTTAGTCATTGTTTGTACTGCCGTTTTTTTACTTTTCGTTGCGTTCGCCTGTCCGCTAAACTCAAAACAACCGCGCCTGGCTTGACGGAGAAACCTGAACAGCTGAGCATCTTTATGACAGTGCACTTTTACTTTCGCCCTCTGGGGGGAGCCTCGCTGGAAAATCAACCCCGGTTGCATAGTATACCTTTAACTGAATAAAGTAAAAATAGCAATAAATAATAAGCAATAACCATGTAATCCGGAGAGACGGCATCCATCCCACTTTGGATGGTGCTGCTCTTCTTTCTAGAAATCTGGCCGGATTTATTAGTTCTCCTAAATGCTGACAACCCAGGGTCCAGACCAGGAAGCAGAGCCGTAGTTTAACACACCTCTCTGCAGCTTCTGTACTGTTACCCATCCATTATCCTATTGAGACGATGTCTTTCCCACGGCCAAAACTTAACAGATCAAAAACTTATCTAAAAGGAACAAATCATAAAAACCTAATAAAAATCAATACTGTTCACCTCGAACCTAAAAATAAAACAATTAAATGTGGTCTTTTAAATATAAGGTCCCTCCCTCCAAAGACTTTGTTAGTTAATGAATTGATTTCTGATAATCAGATTGACTTATTTTGTCTCACAGAAACCTGGCTACAAGAGGACTACGTTAGTATAAATGAGTCAACTCCCTCCAATTATTCAAATTTCCACATTCCCAGATCTGTGGGAAGAGGAGGAGGAGTGGCAACCATCTTTCAGTCTGATTTATTAATTAGTCCCAGGCCAATTAATAACTACAGTTCTTTTGAACATTTAACCCTCAGTTTCCCCTAATCCAAACTGCAAAGCAATAAAACCTCTTGTTTGTTGTTTTGTATCGTCCACTATTGTTGTATAACAACACCCTTCGCAGAGTTAGAGCAGCATATTTTTCATCATTAATTGAGGAGAATAAAAATAATCCTAGATTTCTCTTCAGTACAGTTGCCAAACTTGCACAGAGTCATAGCTCTGTTGATCCATCCATTCCCTTAGCTCTTAGCAGTAATGACTTTATGGGATTCTTCATAAATAAAATTGATGCCATTAAAAATGAAATAATTGGCATCCTCCCAAACATGATTACCTCCTCCTCAGTAAGTGAGGCAGCATTGGAGGAATCTTTAGAGCCTGCAGTGTCTGAACTGTTTAAAAGCAGTAGAGCTTTCTGAGCTATCTAAAATTTTAGCTTCATCTAAACCTTATATCTGTATGTTAGACCCAATCCCAACCAAGTTGTTTAAGGAGGTATTCCCTCTGATCAGTGGTCCTATTTTAGACATGATTAACCTATCCTTGGTAAATGGATATGTACCACAGGCTTTTAAAGTAGCTGTTATTGAACCTTTACTTAAGAAACCATCTCTTGATCAAGACGAGTTAGTAAATTACAGACCTATATCTAATCTTCTTTTCTTATCTAAAATTCTTGAGAAAGTAGTTGCTACTCAACTATGTGAACATTTACAAAGTAATGACCTACTTGAGGAGTTTCAGTCAGGCTTCAGAGCTCATCATAGCACTGAAACAGCTCTGGTGAAGGTCACTAATGATATTCTCATGGCCTCAGATAATGGACTTGTGTCTATACTTGTCCTGTTAGATCTCAGTGCTGCGTTTGATACAGTTGATCACAATATTCTCCTACAAAGACTTGAACATACTGTAGGGATTAAGGGGAAAGCATTAGGCTGGTTTAAATCTTATCTGTCGGACAGATTCCAGTTTGTTCATGTTAATAATAAATCTTCCTCAAACTCTAGGGTCACTTGTGGAGTACCACAGGGTTCAGTCCTTGGACCAATTCTATTTACTATATATATGCTTCCGATTTGCAAAATTATCAGACAGCATGGGATTAATTTCCACTGTTATGCTGATGACACTCAGCTATATTTATCCATAAATCCTGATGAATCCAATCAGTTACTTCGACTGCAGTCATGTCTTGATGACATCAAAAGCTGGATGACTTTAAATCTCCTGCATCTAAATTCTGACAAGACAGAAGTTGTAATCTTTGGGCCAGAGTCCTCAAAAAAATAAAGTTCTTAATCAATCACTTAATCTGGATGGCATTAACTTGGCCTGTGGTAATAAAGTAAAAAAATCTTGGTGTTGTTTTCGACCAAGACATGTCATTTAAATCCCATATTAAACAGGTTTCCAGAGTTTCCTTTTTTCACCTCCGGAATATTGCCAAAATTAGAAACATTCTGTCCAGGGGTGATGCTGAAAAACTAGTCCATGCATTTGTTACTTCAAGGCTGAACTATTGTAATTCTTTAATATCAGGAAGTCCACAAAATGCAGTTCGAAGTCTTCAGCTGATCCAAAATGTTGGGGCAAGAGTTCTGATGAATATCAACAAGAGGGATCATATTTCTCCAATTTTAGCTTCCCTTCATTGGCTTCCTGTTAAATCAAGAATATAATTTAAAATTCTCCGAATATAATTTAAAATTCTCCTTCTAACGTATAAAGCCCTTAATAATCAAGCTCCATCATATATCAGAGCTCTGATTACCCCGTATGTTCCTAACAGAGCACTTCGCTCTCAGACTGCAGGTCTGCTGGTGGTTCCTAGAGTCTCTAAAAGTAGAATGGGAGGCAGATCCTTTAGCTATCAGGCTCCTCTCCTGTGGAACCAACTCCCAGTTTTGGTCCGTGAGGCAGACACCCCGTCTACTTTTAAGACTAATCTTAAAACTTTCCTTTTTGACAAAGCTAGAGTGGCTCATGTTACCCTGAGCTACCTCTATAGTTGTGCTGTGATAGGCATAGGCTACTGGAGGACATCAGGGTCTAATTTTCTCGCTCTACTGATTTCTACTGTTCTTCAGTCTACTGTTCTCCAGTTTTGCATTGTATTACATTGAAATGACTGTCGTCATTTCAGCTTATAACTTTTTGCTCTCTCTCTTTTTCTTCATAGTAGGCACACCTGGTCTGACGTTCTGTTAAACTGTGACATCATCCAGAGAAGACAGATCACCCGCTACTATCATCTAATATAGAACCGATTACTGAATCAATGTGTGCTTCTGTGCTTTTTTGTCTGTCTTGTTGTGTCTCTGCTCTGTCTTCTGTAACCCCCAGTCGGTCGAGGCAGATGGCCGTTCATACTGAGCCCGGTTCTGCCGGAGGTTTTTCCTTCCCGCTAATGTGTGGTTTTTCTTTCCACTGTCGCTTCATGCTTGCTCAGTATGAGGGACTGCTGCAAAGCCATGTACAATGCAGACGACTCTCCCTGTAGCTCTATGCTTCTTCAGGAGTGAATGCTGCTTGTCGGGACTTTGAAGCACTCAACTGGTTCCCTTCTATAGGAAATTTTTGACCAATCTGTATAATCTGACTGATTTTGACTTTGTAAAGTGCCTCAAGATGACATGTTTCGTGAATTGGCGCTATATAAATAAAATTGAATTGAATTGAAAAAAATAAAGGGATTACATAAAAACTTTAAATTTAGAGCATAAAGATAAGGTTTTAACCGCCTTTTTGTTATTGGAGGAGGACAATGTAGAAAAATAAGTTGTTGCTTCCTTTAAAAAAGAGATACATGAGGGTTTAGTCATAATAATTTTACATTTGTGAATATAAAATTTGGCCAACAGTAGCAAAAGATTACACAAGAAGAAATGGTCAGAAAGTTCCTTTTTATATTTTGTGATTCCCAATAAGACATCTTTAAAATAAGGTTCAAATTTATCATAAATATTCATATTTTTACTTTCACCTCGCCACACTTCCCAGGGGTGACGTCATCAAAATGGCCGACTAGGATGGGCAGAGTTGGATATCCAACAGGCGCTGCAGCGATATGTACTCTGACCTCCACTAGAATCAGATTCAGATTGCAGCTCGTTGGCGTTCCTTTACTGCAGATCAAGGGGAAAATGCAGCGACCTGATTGGTTCTCCATGTCATTGGTCTGTTAGCGACTAAATAAAGTAGCTTTCATATCTAGAGAAACAGAAAATATGACAAACTTTAGTTTCTAACCAGATTACAGTTCCCAGAGAAGCTCAGACTGGAACCAGAACCAGGAACAACCAGGAGGGAGAACTCCTTTTCTCTCCTTCTCTTCAGGACCTCCTTCGGACCTACAGCAACAGTTTCTGGTTGTGTCTTGACAGGAGTCAGACTCCCTCAGGTCTCCCCAGCATGGCGCTGAATTACGGCACTCTTCCTCGCCGCGCCCCACCCTCCTCCTCCTCCCTTCCCAGGCCCAGAACCGGTCCTGCTGCTCCTACGGGTCCACAGACTCTCTACACCACCCTGGCCCCACCCCGTCGCATCACCAGTGCCTCCAGCAGCCACCATCGGCAGGCCTCTCTGCCTGGGGGAAGAACCGGTTCTGCTCCACAGCGCCCCCTTGTGGCGGGAGACGTCCCCGCTCAGCCTCTCCGCCTGGATGTCCCTCCCGAGACCGACTGGCGCCGCCATGTAGAACACAGGACGGGTCCGTCCAGCTCCTCCTGGGACCCGCGGTCTGTCCGGCGCCAGCAGCCCCTCCAGTGGACGGACAGGGGCCCTCGGTTCTGCTCGCTCTGCCAGCGGCTTCCTGCAGAACCATGGCGTCCTTACTGCCGGACCTGTTCTGCTCACCTGGCCCGGTGCCGTTCAGGCAGCAACCAGTGAGACTTCAGCAAGTTCCTGCTGGGATGAAGGTTGGAGGTCCAAACCCGGAGCAGAACGTCAGAGGAGACCTGCTGCTCTAGAACCATGAACCCGATCAAGACCTTCAGGGACATCAGCCAGTTTCTGCTGGACTGATCAGAACCCAGCTCCACTGGGTCCAGATGTGGACCCTGGTATCGCCCTCCCCTCCTGAAGAACCGCCTCTGTTCTGTGTAGAACCTGTTTGGGCTTCAGTTCTGCAGCAGATGAAGAACGGACCTCCTATGTGCAGATTGAACAGAACCTTGTATTTTGCTGTAGGCCTGTGGTTCTGGTTCCTGAGTCCAGTGGACTCCTCTGTGTTCCTGTAGGCCTGTGGTTCTGGTGGCTGAGTCCAGTGGACTCCTCAGTGTTCCTCTCGTCTGGGTTGGGATGTTCTGGTTTCTTCAGATCCAAACTGAAGCTTCTGGCTGAGCTCCAGCTCATATTTAGCATGATGTTTACTATGGTAGCCTCAGTGTTCTGCTCTCCATGTGCAGATGTTGTCGGTCCAGCGGTTACACTGGGTCCACCTCAGAAGTTCTGAAGGTCCATTTTCTGCAGGAGGAGCTTCAATATTTTCAGCTTTTCTTTAGATGAAGGATCTGATGGCTGACTCCACCTGGCTGGAGCTCCAGGAGAACTGAAACAAACGAACCCTAAAGCCAGAACTTTAGATTTTGGTCTTTCTGGACATGGAGCATCAGAACCAAACCTGCAAACTTTCTTAGTTTCAAAGATTCAGGTCTGAAATCAGAAAGTTCTGTTTTCATGGTGTCACGGTTTTTTTTTCTGCTTTGTCAGATTTTATTTTGTTGGTTTTCTGCTTATTTTTCTATGCTGCCCACCTGACAGTGAGATGATTAAAGGTTTCATGGAAACGTTTGGCCCTGATGTCTCTGGTTTCAGTCAGACGTTCTTCAGATGCTCCAGATGAGAAGATCTGAGCATCTGGTTTGGTTTCTGCAGGAGGTTCTAAACTCATCCATACATCCAGAACCACGTAAATACAAGGTTCTGCTTCTAAATCCTGACCAGACAGGTTGGTTTCTTTGGACCTCAGCACATTAGCAACAAATGTCAAACATACACAAAGTGATGTGAGAAGGTATTCACACCCTCCCAGATTTGTTCTGGTTTTGCTTTTTTTGTCCCAATTAAATATTTAAGATGAAACTGATTTTAATATCGCATAAAGAAAACACAATAAGCAGTTTTCAAATCAGGATTTGATTTATTAAGGATGTGAGAAAGTAATCACACCCTCTTATGTCATGAACTGTAATTAAAGGACATTTTTAAGGAAGCTAAGTGATTTCTCTGCCAAACATCAGCCCAATAATTAATAGACCTGCAGATAGAACAATTAAACAGAACCTTTGACAGCTGAAAGATCATAAAAAGCAACACATCAGCCAAAAATATTCAGAAACATTAGAAAAACAAATTGACATCTATCAGTCTGGAAACGGTTAGAGAACTCCTGGGTTCGTATTCACAAAGATCCTCAGAGTCTCTCAGAGCTCCTGTCTTAGTCTAGAAACTCCTCCCTAGGAGTCTGAGCTTCAGAGATTCAGATGCTGCTGAGACTCTGAGGAAGAATGACAGACACTTCTATCTTAGTCAGGTGTGGTTGACCCTGTTGCCCGGTGCTGTAATTGGTTGATTCAAAAAATATAAATGTGCTCTTATTGATCAAAGGAGAAATTAAACGATTAGACTGGATGAAGAAATATGTCATAAAATTTAGCTAATTATATAATTGTCCCACAGCATCAGAATGTTTGAACTCATTTAAATCCTCTTCATTATTCTGATTTGCTCATTTATTTGTACTCACCAGTCATTTTACTACTTCATCTAGTTGATATTAATGCCCACTCACCTGTCAGCATTTTACTGGGATCCCCTGCTTATATAAAGCAGTTGGATTTGGAGAAATGACGACATAAAATGAAGAAAAATGGTGGAAAAGCCGAATTGGACAGCAGATCGGAGCTCTGAGAGGAGAATAGAGGAGTGTTGAAAGGTAAACTGGCCCCTGGATCACAGAGCAAATACTTTAAAGCATGTTGCTGCAGATCAGAGCATCTTTTTCTCTCTGCATCTTTGGTGCTTTTATGCACCAGCCTGCTGCGTGAGAAGCACAGCAGCAATCAAAACAAAGAGATGGCATCACACAAGCAAACTTCTAGACCATTTAGGCAGCTGACATCATGAAATCCAGAAAATACTTTCTTACCTCTGTTATATATCACATTTTTATTCAGGATTATTCAATATTCTAATATTTATCCTTAATCAGTCTCATTAACATAGCCGCGCCTTTAACCCGTCGGGATGCTGAAACTAGAAGAAGTTTATGAGCTCATTTCCTCCACAGTTCAGGTGGTGGAACGGCCAATCAGCTCTCTCTGTTTCCACCATCTTCCTGCTTCAGGCTCAGTAAAGACCCTCCTCACTACTAACATTTTATCTCTTTAGGAGCTCTCTGGAGGCCTTAGATGCTTTTAGAATAACTTTGATCTTACTAAGGTAAAATTAGAAGAAAAATCTTAGAATATAGAAATATCTTTCCTAAAAAGACGTCACTAAGCTACTTTTAGTTCTAGGAATCTTTGTGAATACGACCACTGGGCTCCTGAGAACCTTGGTCAAAAGTTTTTTTTTCCTGATGTCTTGGTTGATTAATGTTTCCATGATGTCACAAAGAGAAGCAGAGAGTTTGAGATGATGCCTTAAAATAGATGAATAAATGTAATTAATTAACAAAAATAACATGAATCAACCCATCAGAAGCTCACAAAGCAAATCGTCTTCACTTTGCCAGCTGTTTAAAACTGGAATTATCATTGACACATGATGTCATGACCACATTTAAGAGGCGTTTTGTCAGCAAATATACAAAATAAAATTTAACATTTGAATCTAAAAACTGTTTAGAAAAATAAAAGCTGACAGAAATATAAATGTTCAGAGAAAAACTGGCAACATTTCAATGAAATCTGAGTGATGAATGAAAGTAAAAACCTAGAGAGAAAGTCAACATGCTGATATTCAGAGTGAAGCTTTGACTGGAAACAGGCAGAAAAACAACATGTGGATCCTGGAATAATCCCAGCTTCCATCTTTAAAGGACTGGAAGAGGAAGAAGTTTACAAGGAATCATTTAGAAGAGTTTCACAAAGAAACAGATTGAATTCATGAATGTGAAAACGTGTTTCTGAGTGAAAGACAGACATGAACAGACTGAAGTATCTGTTCAACAGGGAGAGGCTTTCTCTGACAGGAGAACTTAGCATACAAACACTGAGGAACCTGGACTGGTATTCCTGAACCCAAAGCCAGGATGCAGAGGTTCAGTGAATGTGGTGTTGAAGGTGTGGAGGTGGATCAGTGAGTCAGAGGAGACTCTGTAGAAGGACAGAATACCAGCAGGATGGTCCACATACACTGCTACTCTACCAGAGGCAGAGGAGGAGGAGGATATATGCATTCCTCTTTTATTGTGCCAGACAGTGTAACGAACATCAGAGCAGCTCAGACTCCAGGACTGATCATTCTTTCCAAACGAACAGTCTTCAATGTCCCCTCTCCTCCTGATTCTTCTGTAACTCACTGATATATAAACGTATCCTCTCCACTCAACCTCCCAGTAACAGCGACCAGTCAGACCATCTCTACACAGCGTTTGAGGAACATCAAATCTGTCTGGATGATCAGGATATGAATGAAGCTCCTCCACATGTGTCACCTTCCTGTTGTCTAGAGACAGTTTGAGGTTTCTGTTCACTGTGTTTGTGTCGATTGTGAGTTGACAGGAATCTGATGGAGAGAACAAAGACAATCCAGCTGCAGTTATTGATCATTTATTGACGATGACTCCTGAATGAGTGATGGACAGTCTGAAGATGGTTGAATGTGAGCTGCTTTGTTGTCATGAATCAAATAAAAACACACTTACACTTCCTCAGTCCTGGTGTCAACCATCGTTCTCCAGCAGGCTCCACCCTGAAAGGAGGAGGGGGGTCAGACCATCAGTCTCTTTCAGCAGCAAACATGGACATTACATGTCTCTCAGACACACATTGTCCTACAATTATCTAGCATCAACTAATACGGTTTGGGGGACATAGAATCCTACCTGAAACTGCTGGCTGAGGATAAGTGTAAATACAGTAAGATTGTTATTCACGCCGATCGGAGGTCACTAAAGTTGGTGTTGCTTAGGTGTGGAAGTTTGCTAAAACAATGTCGGACTCTGTAATTTTCTCTGCCCCCCTGCCTCATCTGACCAGTGATGACATGTTTAGCCGCATGTCATCATTCAACCGCTGGTTGTCTAGGTGGTGTCCTGAAAACAACGTAGGCTACACGTAGGCTACAACAGCAGGGGGCTCAGGACGCAGCCCAGCACGGGCTCCCCTCAGGGCTGTGCCCCCTGCTGTTCACCCTGATGACACACGACTGCGCTCCCAGGTTCACCACCAATCACATTGTGAAGTTTGCAGACGACACAACGGTGGTGGGCATGATCAGGGACGACAACGACCAGGACTACAGAGAGGAGGTGGAGCAGCTGGTGGGCTGGTGCAGAGACAACAGCCTGATCCTGAACGTGGAGAAGACAAAGGAGATCATCGTCGACTTCAGGAAGAACCAGCCTCACCCTGCTCCACTGCTCATCAACAACTCAGCTGTGGAGGTGGTCAGCAGCACCAAGTTCCTGGGGGTGCACATCACGGACAAACTCACCTAGTCTGTGAACACCACGTCACTGGTGAAGAGGGCACAGAAACAACTGTACTTCCTGAGGAGGATGAGGAGAGCCCACCTGCCCCCGCCCATCCTCAAGACCTTCTACAGAAGCACTATAGAGAGCATTCTGACCAGCTGTCTCACTGTGTGGGGTGGAAGAACGTGAGGAGAGTGGTGAGGGCAGCAGAAGGGATCATTGGGGCTCCTCTTCCCTCCATTAAGAACATCTCATCTCAGCGCTGCGTGTCCCGAGCCCGTAACATCATCAGAGACCCCACACACCCCCACCATGGACTGTTGTCCCTGCTACATTCTGGAAAGAGGTTCCGCAGCATTTGCTGCAGGTCCACCAGGTTCTGTAAAAGCTTTTTCCCTGCTGCCATCAGACTGTTGAACTGCTGAAGCTAAAACTGGACTCTGTATCACACGTGTCCTGTATTGTTTACATTTCAATTGCTGTACTGTGAAATCACTGCTGCACTTTATCCTGAAACTATCCAGCAAAGTTACTTTATTCTGAAATCCACTGCAATTCACTGAAATTCTCAAGCTGTATGCAAACAAAATTTCGTTCTGTACGGACTCTGTGCATACAAAATGACAAAAAAGTTTGTCTAAGTCTAAGATAACTGGCGAACTTTCTGGGGAAAATCTGGTCTGATCCGGAGAGACGGCATCCATCCCACTTTGGATGGTGCAGCTCTTCTTTCTAAGAATCTGCCCGGATTTATTAGTTCTCCTGAATGCTGACAAACCAGGGTCCAGACCAGGAAGCAGAGCTGTAGTTTAGCAGACCTCTCCGCAGCTTCTGTACTGTCACCCACCCATTATCCTATTGAGACGGTGTCTTTCAAACGGCTATAACTAGGGATGGGAATCGAAAACCGGTTCCTGTCCAGAACCGGTTCTGTGTTTTTAAATTCCGTGGCACCGTTTGGCAGCTTGCTTAACAATTCTCTTTTCGATTCTGTTGTGCTGTGGCTCTGAGCAAGTTACGCAAATTACGTCACGTTTTTACGCAAGTTACGTCACGTTTTTTACGCAGGTTATGCACACGGCATTCAGTAAGCAAGTATGACGTGACCAGGCGGAAAAAAAAAAAAATGCTGCCCCATCAGGTAAGCGGTCGAAGGTTTGGCTTCATTTTAAGGAAGAGAACGATGGCAACGAGGCGCTTTGCAATCATTGCAAAATGGCATATACATCCGTGAGAGGAAATAGATCCAACAGGCAGAAACACCTGCGCACACAACATGGCATACAATTTAATGAATGCCGTGTTTTTGATTCTTACCGGACAGAAGCTAAAGTTACGACCAGCATGGAAGGCAACTCTGGTGGTAAGTAGCTAGTTTTACATCACTGGCTGGTTCCTAGTAAATCATATGCCATTTCTGGAAATAAACCAATTTCCTACCTCTCTTTGGGTTTATTAAGGGAGTGTGCCTTTCTCATTAATTCAGCCCTTCATTGGTAGCATGTTTAATTAGAACTACTGGTAGCTGGAATTCTTACATGATTCTATCTATTGCAATGGATGTAACAAAACATGCTACGAAGTTGCTCCGCAGTTCAGGGAGCGAGAGAAAGGTGACGCTCGTTTATTTAAATCAGGGGGAGATGAGTTTATTTCTCAAAATTGTACAGTAATGCTTTTTCATCAAACGGATGGCTTCTCCATTAGATGTAGATGACTGAGGTTATCTAAAGAGAGACTAATAAGAAACTGTCACAACAAACTTACATTTTCTTGTATTCTAAACTACTCATCTACTGCATTTAAGTTTGTTCTTATATTCCTTTTTTTATTTAAACAAATTTAAATGTTACTCCTGTTGCACATTTGCTTTGGACATCTTGACCGTGTTAGTTTGTAAGGTCGTGTGATAGTTAAGTAAGCAAAGTTGATGCTCATCATCAAACTGTTTGTTCTCCTTTTTTCCCCAAATTGGAATTGAAAATAGAATCGAAAACGAATCAAATCGTTTCACAGAATTGATAAGGGAATCGGAATCGTGAAAATCTTTTCAATTCCCAACCCTAGCTATAACTGAATAGATCACAAACTGATCTAAAACAAACAAATCATAAAAAATCTAATAAAAATCAATATGACTCAACTTGAACCTAAAAATCAAACAATTACTTCAATTCAATTTCAATTCAATTGTATTTATATAGAGCCGATTCATGAAACATGTCATCTCAAGGCACTTTACAAAGTCAAATTCAATCATATTATACATATTTGGTCTATTAAATATAAGCCCCCCCCCCCCCTTTACAAAGACTTTGTTAGTTAATGAATTGATTTCTGATAAACAGATTTATTTATTGTCTCACAGAAACCTGGCTACAAGAGGAATACGTTAGTATAAATGAGTCAACTCTCTCCAGGTATTTAAATTTCCACATTCCCAGATCTATGGGAAGAGGAGGAGGAGTAGCAACCATCTTTTAGTCGAATTTATTAATTAGTCCCAGACCAATTAATAACTACAGTTCTTTTGAACATTTAACCCTCAGTTTCCCTCATCCAAACTGCAAAGCAATAAAACCTCTTCTGTTTGTTGTTACTATTATAAACAGAATTTTACTGATAGATTTGTCACATGAGTATAATATATAGATAACTAGTATTGTAAACTAAATTTACAGCTGGATATGTACCGAATATAATATACAGGTGGATATTACTATAAATAGAGTTTTACAGATATGTACAGATATGTATATATAGATGTTGGGAATATTTTGTATTTCTTTTATTGTGTTAATGATTTATTGGGTTTTTCATCATATATTTACTGGAATATATAAGTGAGGTGGTTAGTGTTGTAGCTTTATCATTTGTTTGGGTCCTTTACTATCTTCTGCCATTCTAGGAGACCTGCAGAAGACAGGAAACATGTTGTGTTGATAATGGTACAAGGAATTTGTGTAACTGTGATGCACCCAGTTATCTGTGATACTTGTGACCCATTTTCTGAGTAATGAATGGTCTGCATTGAGTGCCTGGAAGAGATGTGATTAAATCATGCTGTGTTATCTTGGATGTGACTGTTCCTCTACTTCCTTAGTGCTGCAACGGTGTTTTGTAATTAAGGACCTCCCCTATTTGAAATAAAAAGAGAGGTGATGACGGGGTGTGCTTCAAAGCGATGAAAGATTTGTAAAGGAGCAGATCTCTGTCGTTTCTCCTCTCGAGAGCAAAATTAACGTCTGTTGTCTTTTCTCCCTGATGTGTGTTGTTTATTGAATGTTTTAGGTGCTTTAAACCTGACATTTAATTGGTCCTTCGAGCCAGAGACCAACATACCGGAGGATTCCAGCAGGTGAGGTGAAACCGAGTTAAAGACTGTAGCCACAGCTTAAGAGCCTTTTCCAGGACCAGATCCATCCTGCCAGCTGGAGTCCAAAGGTTGACGGTACTCTGTTGCCATCAGACTGTTGAACTGCTGAAGCCACAAAATGGACTCTGAACTGCTGAAGCCACAAAATGGACTCTGTACCACATTTGTATATTTGCACATTTGCACATATGCTTCAGACTGTTGAACTGCTGAAGACACAAATGGACTCTGTACCACATTTGTATATTTGCACGGTTTTAATAATACTCACCTATACACTGTGATCTCACACTGTCTATTTCCCCTGCATTGTTTACATTTCAATTGTTTACTATAAATCACTACTGCACCTTATCCTGTAATTTACTGCAATTTACTGTAATTTTGCAAGCTGTATGCAAACAAAATGTTATTTTGTACACACTCTGTGCATACAAATGACAAATAAAGTTGTCTAAGTCTAAGTCTAAAACTTTCCTTTTTGACAAAGCTTATAGTTAGGGTGTCTCATGTTACCTTGAGCTATCTGTGTAGTTATGCTGCTGTAGGCTTAGGCTGCTGGAGGACATCAGGGTCTATTTCTCTCACTCTACTGGGTTCTCCTACTGTTCTCCAGTTTGCATTGCTTATCGTCATTTCAGCTTTTATCTCTTTGTTCTCTCTCTTTTTTTCTTCATAGTAGGTACACCTGGTCTGGCGTTCTGTTAACTGTGACATCATCCAGGGAAGACAGATCACCCGGTATTACCATCTAATGTAGAACAGATTACTAGATCTCGAGCCCGTAACATCATCAGGGACCCCTCACACCCCCACCATAGACTATTCTCCCTGCTGCCCTCTGGAAAGAGGTTCCGCAGCATCCGTTGCAGGTCCACCAGGTTCTGCAAAAGCTTTTTCCCTGCTGCCATCAGACTGTTGAACTGCTGAAGTATAAAAACGGACTGTGTACCACACACGACCCGCGAATTTGCACATTTGTATGTATCCTTCAATATCGCTGCTGCACTTTTTCCGGAAACGTACTGCAAAAAACTGTTTACAATGCAACTGTCTATTGTTAAATCACTGCTGCACCTTACTGCATAATTGTTTACATTGCTTACATTGTCTTTACATTTCAATCTGCCTACTGCTCACTGCTGCACTTTATCCGAAATTTAATTGAAAGTTATCCTGTATTTGACTGTGATTTACCACTGCATTTTTCTTATCCTGTACTGTAAATTCACTGCAAGGTATCCTGTAGAGTTACTGCAATCTTTCTGAGCTGTATGAAAAAACGAAATTTCGTTCTGTATGCACTCTGTGCTACAAAATGACAATAAAGAAAGTCTAAGTCTAAGTCTAAGTCTAGATCAATGTGTGCTTCTGTGCTTTTTTGTCTCTCTTGTTGTGTCTCTGTTCTGTCTTCTGTAACCCCCAGTCGGTCGAGGCAGATGACCGTTCATACTGAGCCCGGTTCTGCTGAAGGTTTTTCCTTCCCGTTAATGGGTGGTTTTTCTTCCCACTGTCGCTTCATGCTTGCTCAGTATGAGGGATTGCAGCAAAGCCATGTACAATGCAGATGACTCTTCCTGTGGCTCTACGCTTCCCCAGGAGTGAATGCTGCTTGTCGGGACTTTGATGCAATCAACTGGTTTCCTTATATAGGACATTTTTGACCAATCTGTATAATCTGACCCAATCTGTATAATATGATTGAACTTGACTTTGTAAAGTGCCTTGAGATGACATGTTTCATGATTTGGCGCTATATAAATAAAATTTAATTGAATTGAATTGAATTGAAAAACATCAGTGGGGACTAGAAAATTATACTGAACAATTTATAAGCTCATTGGGATCGGCTGAGTTGCCCGTGTTGTTATAACAGTTTTAAAGTGGTCAGCTATGACCTATATATGGAGTCACAACATTTCTGGAATTTCTTTGCTTTTTGATTTAATTGCTTATAGTTTTAATGGTGTTTGTAGTGGTTTATATGAGTATTTAGCCAAGATTCAAACATTTTTGTGGATCTGTTTGTGTTTAAATATGTTGACATCCAGTAAGTAAAAGAACAAAAAAAGTAGTTCATTTCCTCCTCTGGTACCGGCAGTTGATGCTATGCTAGTGATTTGGTTGAAGTAACTTTGGAGATGATTGAACTTCAGATGTGTGTCCAGGTCATGTGGGAAGTTTCAAAATAAAATATTTTCCAAAATAAAGTGCTCTACAAACTGCCACCTGCAGCAGGTTCCTCCATACCTGAGAGTTTCCAGTTTCCAGCATGAATCCTTCAGTCCAGATGACAGCAGCTTCACTCCTGAGTCTCCTGGATAATTGTAGCTTAGGTCCAACTTTTTCAGATGGGAGGGGTTGGAGGTCAGAGCTGAGACCAGAGAAGCACAGCCTTCCTCTGAGACCAGACAGCCTGACAAGCTGCAGACACACAATTCAACACATGATGAGAACTTGAGGAAGTTGAGGTAGAAGTTCTGGACTGGTAATTTTCAGCTGGGAAAAACACAAGAAACTGGTGATCAGCAGGTAAAATATAAATCCAACTGTATTTCCTTTTGTAGGGAATAAAAAATAACATCTGGCACATTTAAACAGATGAATCCAGACTAGAGCTCCACTAGGATGGAAACTCTGTAAACTGACACTAAAGGCGCAGTTACACTGGCCCACCCTGCTTGGCTCCTCCCTGCTCAGTTTATAGTTGCCGGTGTAGGGATTCTACCAGCCTAGAACGGTCTAGAAGAAGGATATGCCTCCTGGGCGTTGCTTTAGAACCCCCCCCCCCCCCCCCCCAATTGACACTTTAAAGAAATCTGCAAGAAATGGTAAATCTTCATACATCATTATAAATGAAACATAAATAAAAGAAAAAATATAAATAATGTTTCTATACCTGTACATGCAAGAAAGTCTAGGATATATTTTTTTAGGTTTTTACGGCACTAGTGGCACAATTTTTGTACAGTAGGCTGACAGGAAATGGGGAATGAGAGAGGGGGAGAGACAACAGGTCGGGGTTGAACCTGCGTCAGCCACGTCAAGGGCTAAGGCCTCCATACAGGGGTTGTGCACGGTAACCACTGCGCCACCAAAGCACGCCCTCTAGGATATTTTTAAGGAATAACCCATGAGGATAAATATCTGGATCTCCCATCTAATAATGGAACAAAGCAGAGCCTGTCTGATCTCTGTCTGCTTGTGTTGGAGAGTTGTTGCAGGTTACTTGGGCAAACCGCTCCTTCTTGAGAATGATTTCAGAGTTATTTACTCCTTTATATGAGATCTTTTGTCTCAGTCATGGCGAGGAGAGTACATAAATAGAAAAGATTCTAACGTCATTAAAACTATTTTTATTTTCAGGCTTTTTCCCCCGATTGTCTTAGGGTGCGAGAACAGCTTTTTGTGTGAAATGAGACAAACCCTTGATAAAAACATGGATCTGATGCAGCATGTATAGAAAGCTGAAGTTTAATTTTGTTTAAAAAAAATACAATTAAATTTCAGTGTGACCCACTATGTTCATAGTGATCCTTAATATTAATTTGTCGCTCTTCCCTTTAACTGGACTTCCTCAGAGCAAACCTTCTCATTTCTCCTCATCGCCCCGCAGCCAATCACTGAAGAGAGGGGCATTCACTCAAGACTGCTCTAAAGCAGCACAGTTTGACCCAGCTCTTCGCCAGGGCAACAAAAACCCAGTCTCTCGATTATGAGCCAGTGTAATTGGGACTAAACTCTGCAGAAGGGGCTGGCTTTAAGCTGGGCCTAAAATACCAAAGATAACCTGGTGTTCCTAATAGAACCATGGTTCTGATGTTTAGATAACTTTAATCTCATTGATGGAATCAATAAATGAAGCCAAGATAAAGAATAAAGCAGTGGTTTATATTCATAGAGAATGAAGGTCAGACAAGAACAGTTACCGAAACTGTTATTAAAATAACATTTAGACTATCTTTGACAGCAGGTAATGGGCAGAAATCTGGTTTCATCAAGATGGAGAACTTTGTACCTGAGAGTTTCCAGTCTGCAGTTTGGACTCTCCAGTCCAGCAGAGAGAAGCTTCACTCCTGAATCCTGCAGGTTGTTGTTACTCAGGTCCAGTTCTCTGAGACTGGAGGACTGGGAGCTGAGAACTGAGAACAGAGCTTCACAGCTTCTCTCTGAGAGGTTACAGCCACTCAGTCTGAGGAGACAGGGGGAAATATATATTATATTATACATAAACTGAAGCAAACATGAATCACTATTTACCTCATTAGCAGACTTCTCACTATCAGAAATAAAAGCAGCAACAATCTGTGTCCTTACAGAGCTTTGTTGGAGGCTTTAACCACTGGCAGCAGCCTCAGGAGAACCTCCTCTGAAGCAGAGAATTTCTTCAGGTCAAACACATCCAGATCTTCTGCTGATGACACTAAGATGAAGATCAGAGCTGACCACTGAGCAGGAGACAGTTTATCTGTGGAGAGACTTCCTGAACTCAGAGACTGTTGGATCTCCTCCACTAGAGAACGATCCTTCAGTTCATTCAGACAGTGGAACAGATTGATGCTTTTCTCTGCAGACACATTCTCACTGATCTTCTCCTTGATGTACTGAACTGTTTCCTGATTGGTCTGTGAGCTACTTCCTGTCTGTGTCAGCAGACCTTGTAGGAGTCTCTGATTGGTCTGGAGTGAAAGTCCCAGGAGGAACCGGAGGAACAAGTCCAGGTGTCCATTTGGACTCTGTAAGGCCTGGTCAACAGCTCTCTGATGAAAAGGCTTCAGTCTGCGTCTCTTAGCGGTTCTTTTTGTTTCTTCCATCAGGTTGACACCAGAGGTGATGAAGGTGAGATGAACATGAAGAGCAGCCAGAAACTCCTGAACACTCAGATGGACGAAGCAGAACACCTTGTTCTGGATCAGTCCTCCTCTCTCCTCTCTAAAGATCTGTGTGAACACTCCTGAGTACACTGAAGCTGCTCTGATATCGATGCCACACTCTGTCAGGTCTGATTCATAGAAGATCAGGTTTCCTTTCTGCAGCTGATCAAAAGCCAGTTTTCCCAGAGACTCAATCATCTTCCTGCTCTCTGGACTCCAGTGTGGATCTGTTTCAGCTCCTCCATCATACTTGACCTTCTTCACTTTGGTCTGAACCACCAGGAAGTGGATGTACATCTCAGTCAGGGTGCTGGGCAGCTCTCCTCCCTCTCTGGTCTCCAACACGTCCTCCAGAACCGTAGCAGTGATCCAGCAGAAGACTGGGATGTGGCACATGATGTGGAGGCTTCTTGATGTCTTCATGTGGGAGATGATCCTCCTGGCCTGCTCCTCATCTCTGAATCTCTTCATGAAGTACTCCTCCTTCTGTGGGTCAGTGAACCCTCTCACCTCTGTCACCATGCCAACACACTCAGGAGGGATCTGATTGGCTGCTGCAGGTCGTGTGGTTATCCAGAGGCGAGCAGAGGGAAGCAGTTTCCCCCTGATGAGGTTTGTCAGCAGAACATCCACTGAGGTGGACTCTGTAGCATCAGTCAGGATCTCCTGGTTCTGGAAGTCCAGAGGAAGTCGACTCTCATCCAGACCATCAAAGATGAACAGAACCTGGAAGTGTTCAAAGCTGCAGATTTCTTTGGTTTCAGTAAAGAAGTGATGAACAAGGTCCACCAAGCTGAACTTTTTCTCTTTCAGCACACTCAGCTCTCTGAAGGTGAATGGAAATATGAAGTGGATGTTCTGGTGGGCTTTGTCTTCAGCCCAGTCCAGAGTGAACTTCTGGGTTAAGACTGTTTTCCCAATGCCAGCCACTCCCTTTGTCATCACTGTTCTGATTGGTTGGTCTCTTCCAGGTGGGACTTTAAATAAGTCTTCTTGTCTGATGGTTGTTTCTGGTCTGTGTGGTTTCCTGGATGCTGTTTCAATCTGTCTGACCTCATGTTCATCATTGACCTCTCCAGTCCCTCCCTCTGTGATGTAGAGCTCTGTGTAGATCTGGTTCAGAAGGGTTGGACTTCCTGCTTTAGCGATCCCCTCAAACACACACTGGAACTTCTTCTTCAGACCAGATTTCAGTTTATGCTGAACTGTAGTAAGATGTTCTAAATGAACAGAAAGTAAAGCCAGGAAAGAAACTATTAGATATTGCATGAAGTTAAAGGTTTTTGGAGCTCTTGAAACCAGTTATTGGCAAAATAACAGATAATTCACAGGCATTTTGTACATCACAAATGTGTAATACATATATATATATATATATATATATTAGACTTAGACTTAGACTTTCTTTATTGTCATTTTGTATACACAGAGTGCATACAGAACGAAATTTCGTTTTCACACAGCTCAGAAATATTGCAGTAACTCTACAGGATACCTTGCAGTGAATTACAGTACAGGATAAAGTGCAGTGATCAATCGCAGTCACTTACAGGATAAATTTCAATTTACTTCCGGATAAAGTGCAGCAGTGAACAGTAGGCAGTTGAAATGTAAACAATGTAAACCAAATGTAGACAAATATGCAGTAGGGTGCAGCAGTGATTTAAAAGTAGACAGTTGCATTGTACACAGTTTTGCAGTACGTTTCCGGTTAAGGTGCAGCATCAATTTTGCAGGATACGATACAATGTGCAAATGTGCAAATCAGCGAATCTAGTGTGGTACACTTTTGTACTTCAGCAGTTCAACAGTCTGATGGCAGCAGGGAAAAAGCTTTTGCAGAACCTAGTGGACCTGCAGTGGATGCTGCGGAACCTCTTTCCAGAGGGCAGCAGGGAGAATAGTCTATGGTGGGGGTGTGAGGGGTCCCTGATGATGTTACGGGCTCGAGACACACAGCGCTGCGATAAAATGTCTTTAATGGAGGGAAGAGGAGCCCCGATGATCCCTTCTGCTGTCCTCACCACTCTCCTCACGTTCTTCCAGTCGGAGGCACTGCAGCCTCCACACCACACAGAGAGACAGCTGGTCAGAATACTGTCTATGGTGCTTCTGTAGAAGGTTGTGAGGATGGGCGGGGGCGGGCGGGCTCTCCTCATCCTCCGCAGAAAGTACAGTCGCTTCTGTGCCCTCTTCACCAGTGACGTGGTGTTCACAGTCCAGGTGAGGTTGTCCGTGATGTGCACCCCCAGGAACTTGGTGCTGCTGACCACCTCCACAGCTGAGTTGTTGATGAGCAGTGGAACATGGTGAGGCCGGTTTTTCCTGAAGTCGACGATGAGCTCCTTCGTCTTCTCCACGTTCAGGATCAGGCTGTTGTCTCTGCACCAGCCCACCAGCTGCTCCACCTCCCCTCTGTAGTCCTGGTCGTTGTCGTCTCTGATCAGGCCCACCGCCGTTGTGTCGTCTGCAAACTTCACGATGTGATTGGTGGTGAACCTGGGGACGCAGTCGTGTGTCATCAGGGTGAACAGCAGGGGGATCAGGACGCAGCCCTGAGGGGAGTCCGTGCTGAGGGTGACGACATCAGAGGTGTTCTGTCCGACCCGGACTGACTGAGGTCTGTTGGTGAGGAAGTCTAGCAGCCAGTTTCGTAGGGGTGTGTTGAAGCCCAGATGCTCCAGTTTTCCCACCAGATGTTGTGGGATGATGGTGTTGAACGCTGAACTAAAGTCCAGAAACAGCATCCGCACGTGCGTGTTCTTCTCCTCCAGGTGTGCCAGGCTCAGGTGAAGAGCAGAGAAGATGGCGTCCTCAGTGGAGCGGTTCCGTCGGTAGGCAAACTGGAACGGGTCGAGTGTTGGGGGGAGACTGGAGACAATGTGTTCCTTTACCAGCCTTTCAAAGCACTTCATCATGACGGGAGTCAGTGCAACAGGCCGGTAGTCGTTGAAACAGGTGACTTGAGGTTTCTTTGGCACCGGAATGATGGAGGCAGACTTGAAGCATGCAGGCACTGTGGCTTGGTCCAGCGAGGTGTTAAAAATGTCTGTGAGGACACCAGCCAGCTGACCTGCACACTCCTTGAGCACCCGCCCAGGTATGTTGTCGGGGCCTGGGGCCTTCCGCGGGTTGACTCTCCTTAGAGTCTTCCACACGTCGGCGGTGTCAAGGCAGAGGACCTCCTCTTCCTGATGGGGAACAGCTTTCACTGCTGGAGTGCTGTTTAGTGCCTCAAACCTCCCAAAGAAGTTATTTAGTCCATTGAGGAAGTCAGCATCAACTTCACCCACCGGGGGGGAGGGCGTGTTGTATTCAGTGATCGCCCGAATGCCTTTCCACATGCTCCTGGTGTTGCTGGCGTCATGGAAAAGCTCCTGGATTTTCTGACTGTGGTTCCGCTTTGCTAGCCTGATGGCACGGTTCAGGTTGGCTCTCGCTGTCCTCAATGCCTCCTTGTCTCCAGACTTGAAGGCTGAGTTCCGTGCTTTTAGCGCTTGACGGACCTCCGCAGTAATCCAGGGTCGTTGGTTGGCTCGGGTGATGATGGTCTTGGTGGTGCTGACGTCCTCAATGCATTTGTTGATGTAGGCTGACACAGTCATGGCGTACTCATCAATGTTGATCTTGTCCTCATAAGTTGCAGCAGCTTTGAACATGTTCCAGTCAGAGCACTCAAAACAGTCCTGGAGCGCCTCCATTGCTCCCTCAGTCCACACCCTCACCTGCCTCGCTGTTGGTTTTGCTCTGATCAGCAGGGGCCTGTATGCTGGGAATAGCATCACAGAAAGGTGGTCTGAAGAGCCCAGGTGGGGGCGGGGGACTGCTCTGAATGCTCCTTTAATGTTTGTGTAGACTAAGTCTAGAGTGTTCTCTCCCCGAGTTGCAAAATCCACGTGTTGGTAAAAATGAGGGAGAACAGTTTTCATATTTGCCTGGTTAAAATCCCCAGCAATGATGAAAACACCCTCTGTGTGTGCAGATTGCAGCTCAGAGATAGTCCGATTGAGTACACCCATAGCATCTTTAGTATTAGCGCTGGGAGGGACGTAAACCGCTGCGATGATAACAACAGTGAACTCTCTAGGCAGATAAAAAGGTCTGCAGCTAATAATCATAAGCTCAATGTCCGGAGAGCAGAGACTTGTGACTAATCTAGCATTTTTACACCAGGTGTTATTGGTGTAAACGCAGAGTCCGCCTCCTCGGGACTTACCGCAGAGTTCTGTCTGTCTGTCTGTCGGCGCGGAAAGTAGCTAGCCCCTCCAGGCTAACGGCGTTGTCTGGGATTGATGATGAAAGCCATGTTTCGGTCAGAATGAGAGCGCAGCAGTCCCTGAACTCCCTCTTTGTAGAGAGCTCGAGTTGTAAATGGTCCATTTTGTTGTCCAGTGAGCGAACGTTGGAAAGCCAGATGGATGGTAGCGGCGGTCTGAATGGGTTAGCCTTTAGCCTCGCTGCTAAGCCTCCTCGGCACCCGCGCTTCTTCGGCCGGCTACACCGCTTCCGCGTCGCTCTCCTCCGGCGTGAGCTGCTCGTCGAGGCCGCCGCTTCACAGGCCTCCGGGGCTGGTCTCCGTAGGACGCCACAGTCACGTAAGCAGTCGAGCGTGGTATTTAAAAGTCCAAAAACACAACTTGATCGTAACTCCAACAGGCGCTCGCGGTCAAGTACTGATCGGCTGGGTAGATGAGTGGTTTCCAGCGAGTTTGGCGGCATTTTTATGCATTTTTATGCAAAAAGTCCGCGAGTTGGTACAGAGCTGTGTTCGGCTGCTGCCGCCAGGGGCGCCGCCGGAAGAAAAAAAAAAAAAAAAAAAAAAAAATATATATATATATATATATATATATATATATATATATATATATATATATATATATATATATATATATATGGGACTAAAGGAAATGATCAGTTATCTCCTGGCAGTATGTACACTTGGATAAACTTGGAATCCATGCTATTCCACAGTCTCCCAGATAATACCCAAGTGGTGACCAGTTTCTACTGGCGCAATGAGAGGCGCTGTAGGAGGAGATTGGCTTCTATAAAGACTGACATGACCAGTATTCTTGTCTCATTCTTCTCTTTTCCCGTGTTGATACCTGTTAATAGAGCCTCAATACAGATCTGTACTATTTGTGTAGTTTGTTTAGATTCAAAGTGTTAAAGTATAGAATTGTCTTTCAAGATTAATTCACTACAAAAGAAGTTATTCAATGTGCCACCGCTTCTCTGGGGTAAAAGTACCAGACAGGGTGCAGAGGCATTAGCTGCTGACAGGGGGCGATGACTTTTACATAATGGTGTTTCCTTTGCCTGCAACATGGAAGCAGAAGATTACTTTATATCCAATCTTTATTGAGATTAAGTATCACAGAATACAGCATACTTCAAGCTGAAACATAACAACCCCACCAAAAAAATACTGATAATGTCATGGTTTAGTTTTGGTCTGTTTTTTTTCTGTTATTTTTCAGTTCCTCCTGCTGTCACTCAGCTCACCCTCCACTCCCTCAGCAATCAGTCATACCTGTCAGGCACTTATCAGTCAGAACTAACTCCACCTGCCAGCCTCCCTTCATAAGCTCCCTTCAGTTTGCTCCTGGTCGCCAGCTCTTCTTCAGTCACTACTACCACCAAGCCTGCCAGGTCCAGTCCGCATCAGTCTCCATTCACTTCACGTCTGTCAGCCTGGTTTGCCTCTGTTAGCTGTTGGATTCCTGCCACCTCTGTGCCTCTAGTTAAGCCTCTGCAAGCTGCTGGGTTTCCTGCCACCATGGAGATTCAAGTTAGCCTCAGCTAGCTGACAGGTTTCCTGCCTCATCTGAGCTTCAAGTAAGGCCTCTGCTAGCTGCTGGATTTTCCTGCATCTTCTCTGAACTTCAAGTAAGGCCTCTGCTAGCTGCCGGGTTTCCTGCCTCGTCTGAGATTGAAGTTAGCCTCAGCAAGCTGCCGAGTTACCTGCCTCATCTGAGCTTCAAGTAAGGCCTCTGCTAGCTGCTGGATCATCCTGCCTCATATGTGCTTCAAGTCAGGCCTCTGCTAGCTATTGGATTCTCCTGCATCTTCTCTGAACTTCAAGTAAGGCCTCTGCTAGCTGCCGGGTTTCCTGCCTCGTCTGAGATTGAAGTTAGCCTCAGCAAGCTGCCGAGTTACCTGCCTCATCTGAGCTTCAAGTAAGGCCTCTGCTAGCTGCTGGATCATCCTGCCTCATATGTGCTTCAAGTCAGGCCTCTGCTAGCTATTGGATTCTCCTGCCTCCTCTGTGCCTTAAGTCAAGCCTCTGTTAGCTGTCTTCTCTTTGCCTCAAGTCAAGCCTCTGTTAGCTGCTGGGTTTCCTGCCTTCTCTGAGCCTCAAGTCAAGCCTCTGTTAGCTGTTGGGTTTCCTGCCTTCTCTGTGCCTGAAGTCAAGCCTCTGTTAGCTGTCTCCTCTGTGCCTGAAGTCAAGCCTCTGTTAGCTGCTGGGTTTCCTGCCTCCTCTGTGCCTCAAGTCAAGCCTCTGTTAGCTGCTGGGTTTCCTGCCTTCCCTGTGCTCCAAGTTTGCTCGCTGCTTCATTGCCTGGATCTTCTGCTGCCCCTGTACTCCAGCAGCCCCGCTCTCCCTAGAACTGTCTAGCACATCATCTCTGGATTTCTCCCCGCTCCGTTCCTGTCGGCCAGCTCCTGCACCATAACCAGCTCTGTGTGTGTGTGTGTGTGTGTGTGTGTGTGTGTGTGTGTGTGTGTGTGTGTGTGTGTGTGTGTGTGTGTGTGTGTGTGTGTGTGTGTGTGTGTGTGTGCTCAGTCCGGGTTCATCTAAGACAAATCATGACAGATAATAATAAAAAAATAGGATAACGTCATAATACAGCTTGAGTATGCCATAAGTCAAAAATGGGGTTTAAAACAACATTCAAATAAAATACATCAAATTTATTGGAATAAATTAAACATTTTAAAGAGATGACAGGTTTTTAATGCTTTCCAATTTACTATCTTGTAGTGAAGAGATATAATGTTTTACATACAGAATAAACTATGTGAAGTTTGGCTTATGATTGGAGAACTTGCATCTAGGTGTGAGAAATAATTAAATCAGAAGAAGCAGGTTAATTAAATAAAACTGAGATTGTAGCTTGTTGTCATACCCATGGTGACCAAATAACACATTTTCCGATCAAAAAATAATAGTGAGGGTAAAAATTTTCTATAATAAAGTGAGAAAAATTACTCCAAAATGTATATGGGCAATACCAAAATAAATTAACTGCTGTTTCTGTTTAAACATCACAGAAAGTACAATTAACTTGTGTGGTAACAGCCAAACTCTACTCCAGCAAATGTTCTCAACAAAACTGGACCAGTAGGAGCAGGAAGATGGTGAAAAAGATTCTGAATTGTCCTGTTCTTCTGTTTGGTATGTAAAGATGATAAAAAAACACAAGTCTTTCCAATGTTCGTGTCAGTGACTAGGGGAAAGGAAGGTCGAGTATAGCTACCAAATACACCTCTGTGACGAGAAGTTATACCAGAAGGGATGGCATCGAAAACAATAGAAAATTCCTTTGGAGGAACAGGAAATCCGCAATGTTGTAAAAATTCAGCATAATTGTACAGATTATGCTTGTTCCTGATTGAACAAGCTGTCTTACTGTATTGAATTTATTATCAACCAAATTTTGAAAGAAGATTGACTTATTTTTATATACAATACATTTATTATTCCATATGAATCCTTTATGTGGGCTGAAGTTGTGCTTGTAAATTAGGGACCATGCCAACAGCATTTGCTTGTGAAGAGCCAATAATTTAAGTAGAATTTTATAAATAATTTAATTGCAAAGTAAGAAAAAATCGCGACCTCCTACCATGGTGAATATATGATGAGGAATTGCATTCCATAAAGAGGTTGGACATTTTAAATAATGTTTTATCCAAATTTATATTCAAAGTATTATTTCATCCATCCATCCATCCATTTTCCCTCATGCTTAGCCCTCATGGGGTCGCGAGGGGTGCTAGTGCCTATCTCCAGCATTCAATGGGCAAGAGGCGGGGTACACCCTGGACAGGTCACCAGTCTGTCACAGAAAATATGATTTATTGTTGTGAAATCAACAAAGTTGAGTCCCCTTTTAAAGTAATCATTAATCAAAGCAGTCTTCTTTAGAAAATGAGTACAACACTTCCAAACAAAATCTAAATGGGCTCTATTTATAGTTTTGCTTGTATGAGTCTCTACATCCAATGATTGGGCAGCATAAGTTAACCGCAATATCCCTTCAGCTTTGAGAGCAGAATTCTTCTAAATCACGCAGAAGCCATAGGTTTATTTTTTTCAGTTTTTTCAATTATAGGATTAAAATTATTGAGGCATCTTTATGTCTCGTTTTGCTCAATATTTATACCCAAATATGTAACAGTTTTTGACAGAAATATTTGAAATAGAATCAGCATCACACTCAAACCGGGATATGGTTTGTAGTGAGCAAAACCCTGAAGCGGCACTGGATTTATTTATGTAAATGTTTATGGATGCTATAAACAAATATGCTCCCTTAAAAAAAGTTTCTTGTCAAAAATAGGTTTGCCCCTTGGCTTGACCTTAGTCTTAGGATGCTAATGGCAGAGAGAGATTCTGCTAAAAAAGTCTTTGTGCTCTTTGGATCTATTGATGACAGGTGGAAATACTGTTCTCTACGTAATCAGATCTCAAAATGAAATAAGGTAAAAAAAAAAGGGACTACTTTAAACAAAGGTTATATGAGGTGAGGCACAATAGTAGAGGAATATGTAATGTTTTAAATTAAATCATGGGTCGGAAGACAATTGTGTGCACACCCTTTGTTGAATCAAATGAATTTGTTCTCACAAAGCCAGATGATATTGCTAATCATTTTAATAACTATTATGTTGAGAAAGTATCTCAATTAAGGCAGACTATGAAAACTTCACACAACATTAGATCATATGGGTGTATTAAGAGCATTATAATGAAAGATAAAGGTTGTGAATTTATATTTCCAGCCACCACATGGACATCAACAAGTTGATGTCCATGTGGTGGCTGGCCACTAAACCTCTACTGCAATGATTCATATGACTAATGAGTGGCTTAAAGCAATAGATAATTCTATGTTGGTAGGTGTTATGTACCTGGATTTTGGTGCTGCTTTTTACATTCTTGACCATACTTTAGCTCAGACACTTACATTTTTTGGTTTTAATTCTTCTGCAATAAAGTGGATTGAAAGCAATCTGTCTCTTAGACCACAAAAAGGTTTATCTGAATGGCAGCCTCTCCAGAAGAAGAAATTTGGAGTGTGGAGTTCCACTGGGCAGCTGTTTAGGTCCTTTACTTTTCTCAATCTCTGCTAATGATCTAGCTTGGGCTAAAAAATGTGCCAGAACTGTCCTGTACGCAGATGATACCACTTTGTATTATGCTGCACCTTCATGCAGTGAATTAAATCAGGTTTTGAGCAGATAACTGAATGTTGTATATGATTGGGTGGTGAGTAACAAACTGGACCTCAACATCTCTAAGACTAAGTGCATGCTGATTGGTTCAAGGCACAAGCTGTCCACAAGCCCAAAGCTAAATTTACATTTTTGTGACTTGACGGTTCAACAAGTTGAAAGTGCCAAACTCCTTCATGGTATGGTAGAGTGTTCTCTGTCTTGGTCTCACCACATTAATTATATTGTTCTGAAAATTTGAAGACCAATTAGTACAGCAAGGAAATGGTGCTCTTTAGTAGCCCATCCCCTTTTATGTCAAATAGTTCAGAATCTAGTCTTATGTCATTGTAAGAGATTGTGTGACCCCAGAGCCTGACATACTAAGAATGGACAGAATCGGGCATGCATGTGGCGCAGCGGGTTGCGCGACCCATATACAGAGGCCTTAGTCCTCGATGCGGTCGACCCGGGTTCGAATCCGACCCACGGTCCTTTGCCAAATGTCTCTCCCCCTCTTCTACCCCCCTTCCTGTCAGCCTACTTTTGGAAAAAGCAAGCCACTAGAGCCGCAAAAAAATCCCCCCCCCCAAAAAAAAGAATGGACAGAATCACTGATTGGATAAATGTATCAGCTGGGACACATATGTATTGCAGTCCTCTCCACCTATGTAATGAACAGAACACCGTTATCATGCTGTAAATGCCCCTGAATGGGTGTAACACATCTGATCCTATATAAGGTCTGGGTGAAGGATGAACATGAGGGTCTCTTTCTCTCTCTCTCTCTCACGTCCAGAAATGACGTCTGTGTTGTTGTGTAAAAGAACAGTACTGAAATGAAGCCTTTCTCTGCCTTTTAGATTAAATATGGTAAATATAATTCTGGTTCCATGAGTCTTTTTACTCCCACAGAAGTCTAAAATAGAAATACCACATTATTCAGTAAAATAACCTGGGGTGACCGCAGCAAGGTCAAGAATCAGTAACATCATCTTAACTATTGCTCTACAGTGTGAACATCTGCTGCTAGAGGGGAACTTAAAAAGCTTGCGGTTGTTCAGAACAAGGTAGCATGGTTGGTACTGACCCATTAGAGCTAATGTCAACCAGATGCATGGCCGCCTTTCCTGGCTTATGGTTGAGAACAAATTGTTTTTTAATACACTTATGCTGTTCAAGTCAATCACGAGCAGTAATGTTCCAGCTTCTATACATTCACAAATTGTTTTTAGTAATTCTGCTCATGATTACAACACTAGAGGTTCCAGTAATGGGTAGCTTGTTTTTCAGGTCCAAAAGCCATTGCTCTAAAGAGATCTTTTATATATAGATCATTGCATCTTTGGAATAATCTACCTCAATACATCTGCTGCACTCATTGCAAATTATCTTTTAAAAAGAATCTGAGACTCCATTTGATGCCTTGAAGTGTTTTTGTTTTATTGACTGTTTTATTTTATTTGTTTTGTTGGCTGTTTTATTTCACTTGTTCTTTTGTGTATTATCTGATCATTTCTAAACTACGGTGTGTTGAGAAATGATATTTCTGGAAATGTAATATTTGTGACTGTGCTTTTTATTGTATGTTTTTAATGTGGACCCCAGAAAGACTTAATGTGTTTTCACTGTGTTTTTAAAACAGCTGGAGCTAACAGGCATAGCTTCTGTTAGTATTCTGGAAACCAAGCTTTGCTGATGAGGTTTGAGTGTAATTAATTCTGTAAACTATTCTAAACTGTCGCTGTTTATCTGCCAAACCTCTGCTGTTGTCTCTGGTTGCATTCTTCACTTGTTGAGACAGGTCCTTATTAAAACAAAGGTTAGCTTCACATGCAGCTTAAGCGAAAATTCAGACTGAAGAAACTCTATTGCCTACCTCCATCAATCAGGGACTCATCCGCCTCCGACACAAGCCAATCAGTTTTGAACTGCTCCTCCTCGAAGCCAATCAGGATCCTGGGTCCATCTTAAAAGAACTCCACATCCTCGTCTCAGCCTTCTGCTCAGCGAGCAAGCGGTGGCATGCCGCGTCTGGTTTGGATTCTGATGACTGGATTCAAGGGATAATAAGTTATCCTGAAATCCTCCTGCCATAGGAATACCATCTAGCTGCACATCTTGCTTTCCGACCTCTGTTTTCGTCAGCTCCGATTCCTGCCGCAAAGAACTCCAAGCGACGCAGACGCGTCCCAACTCTGCCTAAGTTCCGGTCAGCTTCGCTTCATAGCGCGCCGGGGTCTTTCTCAGACTGATCCCGTGGGGCTGGCTCTTGGTTCGCAGATCCGCCGACTCATCCGGGACCTCCTCTGGTTTTCATCGGCTTTGCGGCGCCACCTTGCCGCTCGTCCCGGCCGCAATTTTTCAGCCGGATCTACTCTCTCATTCACTCGCTAATGCGTTCGGAGCCAGCTCAGGTAATATGTATTCACCCATGTTCGTCCTCTATTCAGGCGAACGTATTTCATTTTACTGTTTGTTTTCGTTTTCTTCTTCTTCTGGTGTTGCCGGTAGCCACCGGGCTTGTGGTGGCATTGCTGCCACCTACTGGTTGGAGTATGAAGTGCATTTTAAATTCAGCAATTGATAACAATTGTTGTTAAACCGCTGCAACTCTGGTGCAGTTTGGCATCCGCTTGGACTGGTCTGCATGCAGCCTGCCCTGCCATATTCCCTGCGTTCTCTGCCATGTTCCCTGCGTTCTCTGCCATGTTCCCTGCGTTCTCTGCCATATTCCCTGCGTTCTCTGCCATATTCCCTGCGTTCTCTGCATGCTCCCTGCGTTCTCTGCCATGTTCCCTGCGTTCTCTGCCATATTCCCTGCGTTCTCTGCCATATTCCCTGCGTTCTCTGCCATATTCCCTGCGTTCTCTGCCATATTCCCTGCGTTCTCTGCATGCTCCCTGCGTTCTCTGCCATGTTCCCTGCGTTCTCTGCCATATTCCCTGCGTTCTCTGCCATATTCCCTGCGTTCTCTGCATGCTCCCTGCGTTCTCTGCCATGTTCCCTGCGTTCTCTGCCATATTCCCTGCGTTCTCTGCCATATTCCCTGCGTTCTCTGCCATATTCCCTGCGTTCTCTGCATGCTCCCTGCGTTCTCTGCCATGTTCCCTGCGTTCTCTGCCATGTTCCCTGCGTTCTCTGCCATGTTCCCTGCGTTCTCTGCCATATTCCCTGCGTTCTCTGCCATATTCCCTGCGTTCTCTGCCATGCTCCCTGTGTGTTCCCTGCGTTCTCTGCCATGTTCCCTTCTATGCTCCCTGTGTTCCCTCCCATGTCCCCTGGATGCTTCCCACCATGCTCCCTGCTATGATTGTTCATTCATCACGTGCATGGCCTGGACCTCAGCTTTTTTGGGGGGGAACATCCCTATTCTCATACATCTGTTTATCTATGTTAAAGTATAAATCATGTTTCCTGATTTATGTTTCCTGCTGAGGTCCAAGTATTTCGATTTAGACGTTCCCCTTTGCAAGCCTTTCAGTTCCAAGTATCATCCTGAGACTGACCATCTCTATTCATTCACCTCAACATACACCTCCCCTCATCTCCCCATTCATCTCACTCAACTTTGGTAGGCCTTCAAGGCAACCGGCCTGTTTGATTCACCGGCCTCGACCTCTGCAATTTTTGGGGGGAAATATCCCTATTCTCATACGCCTGCTTATGCATATTGAAGTATAATTCAGCGTGAATTTTTCCTGCCGAGGTCTGAGCGCCAAACTCTTAAAATATTGTATCAATAAAATTCTTCTAATTGCCTTTTCTTTCTGTGTGAGTTTTTCAGATTGAAATACAGCTTAAGCGAAAATTCAGACTGAAGAAACTCTATTGCCTACCTCCATCAATCAGGGACTCATCCGCCTCCGACACAAGCCAATCAGCTTTGAACTGCTCCTCCTCGAAGCCAATCAGCATCCTGGGTTCATCTTAAAAGAACTCCACATCCTCATCTCAGCCTTCTGCTCAGCGAGCAAGCGGTGGCATGCCGCGTCTGGTTTGGATTCTGATGACTGGATTCAACCCACCTCCATCCCCTTCTCCACCATCGTAGCAGCTCCGTCTGGCTTTCCTACGGTCCTCCTTCAACCTCGTCCCTATCAGAGTGTAATTCCTCCTGGACTCTTACGGATTTCCCAGTCACTCCTTAAAACGGTCCGACAGAAGACCGCCATGTTGAGCCTGGTTCTGCCAGAGGTTTCTTCCCAAAGGGGAGTTTTTCCTCTCCACAGTCGCTTCATGCTTGCTCATCATGGACAGTTTATGCAAACCTGTGTTTATCAAGTTGGACATCTAGCTCAAACAATTCAGCATATGGACTGAACAAACTTTGTTTATCTCCACTCCACCACCAGTTTCAGACCCGGGGGGAAATATCCCTATTCTCATACACCTGCTAATGCATATTGAAGTATAATTCAGCGTGAATTTTTCCTGCCGAGGTCTGAGCGCCAAACTCTTAAAATATTGTATCAATAAAATTCTTCTAATTGCCTTTTCTTTCTGTGTGAGTTTTTCAGATTGAAATAAAGTCGGGTGATTTTTGGCAACACTCCAGATGGCCTCTTTATACAACCTCAGTGAAAACCGCTCCATGATAGTTCTATGTTTCAAACTAATATGCAAATGGTTGCCCAGACGGTAAGCGACATCCACAGCAACAGCAGTACCTGGTCTCTCAGCTACCTCTGAAAGATTTCTTAACACAGTTTCACTACATTTTACTTGACATTTTCGTCTGGGTCCTCGACAACTCCGTAGAGCTTAAGGTTCCATCTTCTTGAAAAGGTTTCCAACTCATGAATGTGTTTTTTAGCTTTTCGACCATTTCTTTTTCCTCCTGCAGGCGGGTGTTGATTGCCTGTACTTTCTTCTGGGTGTTCTTTATCTCTTTACATGCAAAGTCCACAGTTTTTTCAGACCTATTTTCCAATAGTTTTAATCAATTTTCTTAGAGTTCTCACTCACCATTTTGTTGAGGGTGTCAGAACGGTCGTTCATAAGTTTGGAGGGGGTGGCGATTACAATATTATCCTGCTGCGAGATACTCCTCTCTGTCTCATAAACAGCTTTTTGTGCTGTGGGAAACTTGGAAGGGACAACTGGTAGTGGGGGAACTCCATATCCAAAAAGAGAACAGGTACTGGGGTGAGAATATTACTGTAATCATGGCATGAGGGTTAGAGCTGTCATAAACAATTATATTTTAGCAGCCGATTATTATATTAATATTCTGACAATTAATCAAGTATTCGATAAAAAGAATTTCACATTTTCTGCATTCCAAAAAAAGTAAAAAACAAAGCAACTGGATTTTTCTGCAGCATTTTCACATAATTACTTAATCTTATTTATGAATAATAGAAATAAATAAATAAATAACTAAAAAGTTCTAGGATCAAAATGTTAAAAGTTCAGCCCTTTTTGGTTTCACTTGCATATTACATTCTGGATTATTTCTAGATTGAAAACATAATTCTATTCATATAAAACAGAACCCTTCCAGTTTTCTTCAGGGCTAAGTTAAACTCTTTTCGTTCTTGTAGTCCACAAACGGACAATAAGAATAATGACACGTTCATCAAAAAGGTAAACAGCTAATCTAAATTCAGGCACAATAAATACTGACTTTTGAAAAAAAATATTTTCCCAATTTATTAGAATTCAAAAAACTTTACTGTCCCCCAGTGAGGGAATCTGGGTGTGACAGTTGCAAAACCAGGTCGGCCTAGACACCGGAGTTATGCACAAGATTAATTAATATGAAAAAAGCTACATCTAGAGTTAAGCTGCACAGTACAAGTGAAAGAATATATTGCAACTATAGTTATTACGAATATTAAGTGTTTAAGTTAAGAAATTAAAGAAAAAAAACTCTGTCGGTGTACAGAACAATGTAATATTTTAGTCAAACTTTTTTTGCTAAACAAATTAAGAACTGCAAAGACATCCACAGAACAGAACTAGAACCAAACGTTCCTATAAATATATACCAAAAAAAGTAAAAAAACAAATATAAATATATATGAATATAAAGTTCAGCTATTTCTCTGCAGGTTTTTGGTGGAAACTGCACTTAAAGTTATTTTCATTCTGCAGTGAAGAAGCTCTGCTTTGATGTGTCCAATGTCCTTAAACTAAAAACCAGATGCTTTGTGTTCTCCTGTCCCTCATAGTTATTTTACAGAACAACCTAACAAACTCACCCTCTGTCTACATTTTTCGGATGTTTTTATCATGTAAAGCACTTTGCATTGTCTTTGTACGAAAATGTGCTATACAAATAAATTTAGAAGAAAAAGGTGGTCGCTGAAAAAACTCTCTGCTTTTCCGTTCCTCTACTGACCTTACTCAAACTCTTTCCCTGCTTTCTGCTTATTTATTTGCGAAGAAACCTGGTCAATGTAATTGGAACATGCTAAGAGAAGAGGTCTAGTCTCTTTTAGACATTCTCGGGTGCTGATTTGAGAACGAAAATGCCCAAAAAGGACCCGAAGGCTCCTGGGTACACATATGAAAAGGTGAAAGCAAAATGATCTTCTAAAGTTCTGATGTGAATAAATGTGATTCCATCTCTTCAGACATCAGTAAATGTGTGATTTATCCATCAGGTTAAATCTTTGTAGAAATGCTCTTACTGCTCTGCAGAAGGTCAGCCAGCTCCTCCTTCTTCATCCTCCTCAGGAAGTTCAGAGTGATCTTCATCAGAGCCTCTCTGCTGCTCCTCCTCTGCTCTTCATCCTCACCTTCCAACACCTCCTCATCATCTCTCTGACTCTCTGAGCAGTCTGGGTCATCTGGACTCAGAACCTTCTGGATCTTCTTCAGCTCCTTCTTCACAAAAGTGACAATGTTGTCCTCCAGCAGCTGGAACAGAATCATATATGAAGGACACATCAGACTGAGATCATGGATCCAAACATCAGAACCATGTTGGACAGACTGACGGTCCACTGGTCCACAAAGTCCAGCATGGAGACGACTGAACAGAACCGATGGAAAAGTAGTTGTTGTACATGTACAGACCATAAATATGGAGTCCAGCTGGGTTTGATGCTGCCGGGCAGACGGACCTCTGGGAACCTCTGAGTTCTGCTGGTCCACTCTGTGGAGGAACCAGAACAATTAGGAAGGAAGGAAATATTCATCCAGCAGTTTTCACAGATGAATCAGGAAGAGCTTCATGGTACAAGTACTTGTACCATGAAGCTCAAGGAATATTAAATAAAAGGATGAATGCCAGAACGATCAGAACCATCCATCCAATATTTTAGAATGTGTGTCTTCAACTGGGACTTTACACCTGTCCACCCTGTCAATAGAGCTGATGGTGGTGGGGACAGTGACCCAGAGCTTGAGGTCAGTGGAGATGAAGGTTCTGTCCACACAGCTCATCAGGACAGTGTGTGGAACATCCAGCAGGTTCTGATGTTCAGATCTGAGGTGGTTTAGTTCAGGGGTCTTCAACCTTGGTCCTCAGGGCCCACTATCCTGCATGTTTTAGATGTGTCTTTGCTTCAGCACACCTAAATCAAATTATTGCATAACCCCTCAGGAGCCTTCAAATGCTGCAGAGGCTTTTTAGTCACCCATTTATTTAGGTCAGGTGTTTAGAGACAGGGAAACGCAATGTGCATGCCGGCAACGGGTATATACTGGCCAGAAAAAAAACGAAAAAAAAAACGAAATTTCGTTCTGTATGCACTCTGTGCTACAAAATGACAATAAAGAAAGTCTAAGTCTAAGTCTAAGAATGTACTGAAATGAATGGGTATCTGAGAACCCAATATTCTTTCTGGACACAGTGTGTTTTAAAAGTTTATTGTAAGAGATGTAGATGTCAGAAAGGCAGTACAGGCTGAAAACCAGTCTGGACTGGGGACCAGAAGATACATGCAGACATAGTTGACAAGATGTTGCCGATGAGTCCCCAGTGAGGGCAGAGTGAGCCCTGATCTCTATTTATTCACTGGAGTGCTGATTTGCCTGAAAAACTGAAGTCACTGGCCGCCATCTTGCTCCTCCCTACTCTCCCAGAATCCCACAGGATTTGGTTGCAACAACAAGCAGTTTTCTGGCTGTGTGAAAACGTTTCACAGGTAATTCTACAGTCAGTGGATGTACTAACACCATCAACTACTAGGAAATTAGGAAATTAGGTGCTGAAATATTTTACATGTTACTTATAATATATATATATATATATATATATATATATATATATATATATATATATATATATATAAATATGTGTGTGTGTGTGTGTGTGTGTGTGTGTGTGTGTGTGTGTGTTTATATGTATACATATATGTATATATATGTTTTTGTATATTGTTATTTATAAATGTTATTTATATATATATAAATAAATAACATGCTAAATATCTCAGTACATGACTTTCTCAGTACTTGATAGTCTTAGAACATAACATAAAGTATATGGCATTTGACATTTTAAAAGTCTTAAGCCCCCCCTGAACATGAGAAAATCCTCGTTATTTGATGCTGTAGCGCACATATTCCCTAGTTACTGGGGGGAAATAGGGAGTACCAATATGGCGGCTGGTGGCTTCACAGTGACGTGTGTTATACACGGCCAATGCGCACTCCAGTAAATAAATAGAGCTCAGTGACAGTCAGTGAGACACACAAACCCCAGTAACAACTTGAAACAGGCGGCACGCACAAGCACTAGTAAAGCATATTAGTGAGGCAGAAAAGAACAGGTTCACGGGATCAGCTGGCTGAGCGCTACAATCACTAGGAGGAAAAACTTGCAGGTAGCAAGAAAGGAAGAGGCGTTCTGGCAGGCAGTGATTGAGTGAGGCAGTGAGTTCTGAGCTTCTTCACCATAACAATCCAGGAGTGTCATTGATAAGGGAGGCATAATACAAATACTTTATTTGTTATAAGGCAAGCTGCACTGACTTTCCTGTCAGCTTTAAGTCTTTTGCTGGCTCCAAATGGTAAATCCAATTTTCCAAATGGTTGGGCTTTTCCGCACTTTATATCCAGATGTTATCCCATCACCCCTTTGAGTTCAACCACCAAAGCCAGTCTGCGTACCAGCACAGCCAGCTTTTCGGCTCTGCTCCTCCACCTTTCAGGTCTGTCCGTTCACTGCCTTAGTGATCACGTCATGCAGCCGGCATCTGCTGTATTTGTTGATACATCAAAAATCCTCCAAATCCAATAAGTAGAAATCCAAGTATCATGAATCCAAACATGTATACGTTTCCACGTCCAGGAATGACAAAGTCGAAAGACACACCGCTTGCCATCCAAGAATATAGGGTGTATCCCACAAAATGAGTCAAACCAGGACCGGACAGGTCCCCCTTTTGTTGCCTAACCGTTGAAAAAAATGTATCAATGGCATTGAGAGACCAGCTTACCAGATCCATGGTTTTCAGGGTTTGGGTGTTATAAAGAAAGTGGTCAGGAAGACAAGACATAGCAAAGCAGGAGAGGGAGGGGGGAGAAGCGCTGGAGGGGAGAGAAAAAACACGACAGACCTTAAAGAGAGACAGAACACAGAGTGAAACTAAAAACAGAAAATGTCCACAAATGAGAGCATATCAAAGGATGTTCAAACAGATAAAAACAGTTCCTTACCCAAACCTTGGTGGGTTATGGGTCATAAAAGTTATGAACAGAATCGGTGACAAAGGGCAGCCTTGGCGGAGTCCAACTCTAACCGAAAACGAGTCCGACTTACTGCCGGCAATGCGGACCAGACTCTGACACCGGTCGTACAGAGACCTGACAGCCCTTATTAAAGGGTCCGGTACTCCATACTCCCGGAGTACCCCCCACAGGATCCCCCGGGGGACACGGCCGAATGCCTTCTCCAGATCCACAAAGCACATGTAGACTGGTTGGGCAAACTCCCATGCCCCCTCCAGAATCCTGCTGAGGGTTTAGAGCTGATCCAGTGTTCCACGGCCAGGACCAAAACCACACTGCTCTTCCTGAATCCGAGATTCGACTATCCGATGGACCCTCCTTTCCAGAACCCCTGAATAGACCTTACCAGGGAGGCTTAAGAGTGTGATTCCTCTGTACTTGGAACACACCCTCCGGCCCCCCTTTTTAAATAGGGGGTGGTCCCCCTATTTAAAAAGGAGATGTACAGACCGGTTTAGGATGTACAGATTTTCAGACACACCTAAAATCCTTAAATCTTCTCAGAAATTGATGGTGTGCTTTATAATCCGGTATGCTTTATATATAATTACCTTTGTGTTTATTGACAAATTCTATTTCATATAATGCACTCAAAAATCTGTTAAAATGTGTAAGGACTGTCAAGGTACCTCAAAATCAGTGGTGTGGTGAACTCGTCCATCTTCCATGTTATTCACAAATTAATAAAATAATTTGGACATTAAATGTTGTCAGGGTGCAATTCTGCCTGCTGCACCTGAGCCTTTCCAGCACCTTCCTTCTCCCGCCCAGCTCTGTCTTCATTCTGCCTAATCATCCACACCTGTTCAACCTTCATTTGTCCTGGACTCATTCCACCTGCAAGCCTCCCTATATGAACTCACTCCAGTCAGCTCCTCACCGCCTGTCCTTCCTCAACCTTCCCACGCATGTCAGACAGAGATTGTCTGTCCCACGTCTGTCTGTCAGAGTTTCCTACGTCTGCGTCTCTCTGCTGCACTGCTGACTCTACTGCTACCTCAGTGTTCCAGCGCTCCAAGTAATCTCTCTACTGTGCTGTTGATTCTCAGCACAGCATATCTAGAATATAAAATTCTAGAGGAATTTGTGGACATTCAATTATTGGGTCAACATTTATTGTGTTCTTTAATGATTGTAAAACAGATGTGCCGCATGTTTCTAAAATTATTTAGGAGGTCTTAAAAGTTTGCCTTTAGCCGAACCTTTAATAAACAACACCCTTAGGGACTTTTAAGTTTCTAGAAATTTACCGATCCAGTAACAAGTGCTGTAGTATAAAATTAACTAGGGCGGTGGTCAGAAAATAGGTGGCCTCAGGCTACTAGGTTGCCTAACCGGTCCACTGAAAAAGGGTGTGGTCCTAATAAACTTGCTTTGTAGCTCGGTGTCTAACATGGGAGATGAGCAAAGAAAGCGATTCAGTGCCCAACTGATTTTGCTTTGATTTAAAAAAATTGTCTTTTGGCATAAATTGTCTGGGCCTCCCTACTGAAGCTGCTACCCCCGCGACCCGACCCCGGATAAGCGGAAGAAGACGGACAGACGGACGGTCTTTTGGCATAATTATTTGACATTTTATTTATTTACATAGACACAGCGCCCTAACCTGGGAATCTCTGTCCTCCTCACCAGCATCCCGCAGACTTGTTCACGCCAATCAGGGTTAGGAGTTAACCTTGGTGTGCAGGGTTAGGACTTTTCTTCCTTTTATTCTTGTAATTTGATAGCAATGGGCTATGTGGGCAAATCGCTATGTTTGTTTGAGAGATCGTGGGCAACAGGGCCATTGTGTGGATCGATGCGCTGTTTCCGTGCATCATGCACATCACACTCATGTGGCATGCCTGTGTGGTTGAGGACCTGACCTGCAGGTTTGTAATGCGCTGTTGCTGTTCAGACGGTGCAGCCGTTCCTCTCCCTCTCTTCCCGCAGGTGGTTGCTGATGAGCAGGGAGGCGTGGAGCAGCAGGTGTTCAGCCTCTACATTTATCAACAGAAACCTAATATATTTTTAAAAACGAAATATTCTGTGCCAGGCAGGAGTTCTGAAGACTGCTGGAAAGATGGAAAAGCAAAGACTGAAGGCTGTTAAAAATTCAGATTCTTAGCCACAGCTGTCTGAAAAAGAAAAGGTGAGGGTTTCCCTTTTATCATATTTTGTTGCTATTATTGCAATTATTTAACCTACATGAAATGGGCTAAAGAGAGCAACTACAACCCAGTTGTACATTTGTTGAAGTTTAAATTTAACATTTGAAATGCTGTCAGTGTCAGTCACATTTCTACTTCCAGTGTAGAGTAAATACAAGAAGTTTATTTTCAGTCCCTTGAATGTATAATTTTGCTGTGTTTTATGGTGCAGAGTATCTTAGATAAAAAAACAAAATGAGGGTAGGGTGTATCTCTGTGCATTTCTATATCTTCAAAAGAAAATACAGGATACATCTAGACAACAGACATATTTTGACTATATTTGGTTTAATTGGCACATATTTACTGTCTGTCTCTTTTGCTGGTAAGTTCAAATCCAAACTTTTTCAAAGTGAGAAAAAAGTCCCAATCGACACGGTACTTATGGAACCATTGTTTATCCTGCACTTGCTGCTATTGCACTTCTGGTTAGACCTAAACTGCATTACGTTGCCTTGTACCTGTACCTGTGTAATGACAATAAAGTTGAATCTAATCTAATCTAATCTAATCTAATCAGATCCAGTGATGCTTTAAACATAACAAAAAGCATCTAATGTGTGCCGTGCTTATAAAATGTGTATAAATGTAGCAAGAAATGCTGCTTTTCTCATTAGACAGACGAAACACGCCCTGACGCTGAAGTCAAGCATCAAAAAATTGGAGCGTGCATATTGCGTAGGACCAATGACGTCACACCAATGAAGCTTTGGGCCAATAGTGTCCCTACCAAAGGTCAAATCAAACCTAGTCCTTGCACAGAACTATCCCTTTCCTTTCGTTCTAGAACCTGACATCCTGCCGTCTCTCTTTGTCTCCTGCGCTTCTTAGATCCCATCATCTTCCGACGTACCGTAGGTCTACTCTGTTTATTTAATAAAACCGCTAAACCTTGACTTGTTTCCCTGAGTGCTTCTGCATGTGGATTAAACACCTGAAAACCATGACACATTGTAAATGGGATTTGGCCGCTGTAACATTTCCTTATTTAATTCAGAAAAATAAAATCAAAGTTTTTTTTTCTACTTGGTTGTAGTGTAGATTATGTAACTGTCATGATGTGGTGGTGGCATGGACCTAGGCGGCAACGAGGCAGAGGCAGGATGGTGGTGAAAACAAAGCAGAATTTTAATGAGCGCTAAACTTACAAGACCTCTGGCAGCAACAGCAACAGGGAGAACACAGGAGGACCCGACAACGGGGAAACAAACAGAGAGAACTTAAATACAGGCTGGTGAGGCAAATCAACTAATTAACTGAAACAAGTCCACAACTCAGAGGATCTTGACAGTAACCTCGCCAAGCTGCTTCCACAGGCCTTGTTTTTATTTTTCTTCTATTATTTTAAAGAAGTTCTCATGAACACAGAAGCTCATTACTATTGTTTTCATCTGCCTGCATTTCTTCCACATAGTGTCCTGCCATCGGTGCGCACCGCGCTGTGCTGTGGCTCACTGCAGCTGCAGCTGTTATTTGCAGTCTTTGTGAAAAACACTGCATGTGTTGTTTAAATATAATCTGGCAAAGTATCATTGAAGCACACATGTTAACTGTACAGGGGGATAATTCTCGTTTTTGTCTCTTTGGGCATGTTGTTTTTTTGTTGTTTTTTATTGGGGAGGTTTTTGGATGCTGCCCGGTTTCAAAACACGCAAACATTTGGTTTGGTCTTTTTCTAGACTAAGCAGGAGCACAACCTAAAGGAGAGACAGAGAAACATCGTCACAGCCTCTCAGCATGAATCTCTGGTGGAGCCAGATAACAGTTCAGGCAGGGCCATAAAGTGTGTGTGTGTGTGTGGGGGGGGGGGCACCACCCAGTCTGGCACCAGTGCTAAAGGCTGATATGGAGTGAAACTGAACGTCTGAGAGGAACCATGATGAAGTCTGGCTGCAATTCCCCACTTCATCATCTGTTGCACCAGTTTCCCCGTCTCCAGGATTAACGTACGCCTGGGTCAGAGCCACCGTTAGGACCACACTTTTTACAGATAAGGTTTTATTTTCATACATCAAAACTTTTGGATGTGGTCAATGAGAGCCCAGAGCTGTTAAACATGATGTAGCAGCATCCAGGACGCCTCCACCAACATCCATTCTTTCCACTTTCACTGCTGTGGTTCTGGAGAACATCCAACACACACCGCTTCACATATGAACATAGAAATGTGGGAAAAAGAGCTGAGCTCACGTTAAACACATGTTGGAATAAAAACATTTCAGACTGACTCAGTTTCCACAGTTACAGCAGTTAGATACAGCTCACCTCTCTGAGGATGCAGGTCCTGGAGATTTGAAGTTAATGAGACCACCCTTTGACCTGTCGCTCTTAAAGGACACACAGCTGGGTTCTGGTTCTGGTTCTGGTTCTGGTTTCAGTCTCTGATGGATCCTGACAGAAACATTGAGATCAAAACACATTCTGTGAGGTTCTGTTTTCATACCAGCCCACATTCTGGACCTGTTTAACTGAGCTGAGCTGCTGTGTTCAGTCTGGATGAAGCAGCAAAGAGGACCAGCAGCAGCTTCAGGACCACTTGGTCTCTTCTGGCCTGATATAGTGAGAACGCTGTGTGAAAAGGGCTCTGGACACTTAGAGATGCTGATCTCACCTCTGAGCGTGGCTCTGGCTCTCAGCTTCCCCACACAGAGTGCTTTTAGAGGGAGGGACTCCCTCCTCTCTGTCCTCAGGCTGATCCATGCTGCTGAATTCACATCCACATCAGCTCACACACACTTTCTACCTTCACCTGCAGAGGAAACACACATCATTCATCTGATCATCAACTCTGATCATCCTTTACATCATTAGTGCTGGAAAAAGATCAGCTGCTCCTCCTCTGATTGGCTCTTCTTCTCTGCTTCATATCAGCTGAATGCAGTCAGACAGCAGCGAGAGGCAGAGGAAGCTGCCATCAGCTGCTGTACTTCTACTATCAGTCCACTAGATGGAGCCATGGAGCAACATTTCATCCACTGACACTGATTCTCTCTGACTGAACATCAGCAACTATTTATGTCAGTCTTCCTAAAGGCCTTAGTTTTCATTCATTCATAGAATATTTGGTCTTTGGGTTCAACATGTTGGTTCCAGGAGGAGCAATAATTGCACTAAAAGCCAAAATATTTCTACAGAAACTCAGGAGGGTTTATTCCATCTGTAAGCTTCAAATGAATAATCTTTGGCTTTTAGTGGAAATTAACAGGAAATGTGTGGAAACTTTACAGTATAATCTTTTTTTATGTCCTTATTTGTTAATTTTAGATCCTGACAAAGGGGCAATTTTAAGGAGATTTGAATTGAATTTCCAACCTCCTCTGCTCTGTCTTTGTCTTTCTGGAGGAGTCTAAAGGTACATTGGTGTGTCAGTGATGCAGCAGAGATACTGCAGTTAGTTTCTAGATCACATGTGATTTCTGATACAAGCCAATATTCTAGTCTGGATTTAGCTGCTCCATCCAGCTTGAGAATTTGTTCTTAATAATCAACCTGGCTAAATAAATAAAATAAAAGGTAAAGGTTTGGACATCTGGATATGGAGTGCCATTAGTCACTCAGCTTGAGCTCATTACAGAAATATAATTAAAAAGAATTAATGATAATTCTGAAACCTTTATAGACATCTGTCACCATGTTATCTCCAAAAATAAGTTCCCAATTTAAACATCTTTTAAATAAATTCCTTAAAACAATTTTTAAACAATTCTGTAATCAACCTTTATTTTAACGGTAACTATTATACCCATTTATAGTTCCTGAGATCTGAAATATTTCAGTCATTCAAGCGTCTAGTGACCTAAAGAGTCTTTTTAAATACCGTTATTTTCCCTATAAAATTCTATAGAGTTGGGGTTTTTTTTGGGGTTTTTTCCCCATCAGACATCAGAGTTTAACACCAGTAAATAAAACCATGACACAGTTTGTTCAGTAAAAAAAATAAATACAGGTCCTTCTCAAATTATTAGCATATTGTGATAAAGTTCATTATTTTCCTTAATGTAATGATAAAACTTGAACATTCATATATTTTAGATTCATTGCACACAAACTGAAATATTTCAGCTTTTATTGTCTTAATACGGATGATTTTGGCATACAGCTCATGAAAACCCAAAATTCCTCTCTCACGAAATTAGCATATCATGAAAGGGTCTCTAAACGAGCTATGAAGCTAATCATCTGAATCAACAAATTAACTCTAAACACCTGCAAAAGATTCCTGAGGCCTTTAAAACTCCCAGCCTGGTTCATCACTCAAAACCCCAATCATGGGTTAGACTGCCGACCTGACTGCTGTCCAAAAGGCCATCAGTGACACCCTCAAGCAAGAAGCTATGACACAGGAAGATGTTTCTGAATGAATAGGCTGTTCTCAGAGTGCCGTATCAAAGCACCTCAGTGGGAAGTCTGCAGGAAAGAAAAAGTGTGGCAGAAAACGCTGCACAACGAGAAGAGGTGACCGGACCCTCAGCAAGATTGTAGAGAAGGGCCGATTCCAGACCTTGGAGGACCTGCGGAAGCAGTGGGCTGAGTCTGGAATAGAAACACCGTGCACAGGCGTGTGCAGGAAATGGGCTGCAGGTGCCGCATTCCCCAGGTCATGTCAGCTGCTGGTGTTGGTCCACTGGGTTTTATCCAGGGCAGGGTCAGTGCAGCTAGCTATCAGGAGTTTGATAGCACTATTTGGAGCACTTCATGCTTCCATCTGCTGAAAAGCTTTATGGAGATGTAGATTTCATTTTTCAGCATGATCTGGCACCTGCTCACAGTGCCAACAACACTGGTAAATGGTTTACTGACCATGGTATCACTGCCAACTCTCCTGACATGAACCCCACAGAGAATCTGTGGGATATTGTGAAGAGAAAGTTGAGACGCAGGACCCAACACTCTGGATGAGCTAAAGGCCGCTATGGAAGCATCCTGGGCCTCCATAACACCTCAGCAATGCCACAGGCTGATTGCCTCCATGCCACGCCGCATTGAAGCAGTCATTTCTGCAAAAGGATTCCCGACCAAGTATTGAGCGCAAAACAGTACATAATTATTTGAAGGTAGACTTTTTTTGTATTAAGAACACTTTTCTTTTATTGGTCGGATGAAATATGCTAATTTGGTGAGATAGGAATTTTGGGTTTTCATGAGCTGTATGCGAAAATCATCTGTATTAAGACAATAAAAGACCTGAAATATTTCAGTTAGTGTGCAATGAATCTAAAATATATGAATGTTCAAGTTTTATCATTACATTATGGAAAATAATTAACTTTATCACAATATGCTAATAATTTGAGATGGACCTGTAAACATCAGCTGTTGGTCACGTTTGGTTCCAGAAAATCAATAATCTCATAACCCCGTAAATTAGTCTCCAAACAGCAGAGATGAAACTATAAATAACTGGAAAGTTCCTCAAGACAAAGTTCTGGTAGGAAACAGAGAAAACTCACAGTTTGTTCAAACGGTCCAAAGTGTTGAAGAACAAGATCTGAACAACAGACTGAGACCAAACAGAACCACCGATGAACCAATGAATAATCTTTGGCTTTTAGTGGAAATTAACAGGAAATGTGTGGAAATTTTACACTATAATTTTTATGTCCTTATTTGTTAATTTTAGATCCTGACAAAGGGTCAATTTCAAGGAGATTTGACAAATTTGTCTTTGTCTTTCTGGAGGAGTCTAAAGGTACATTGGTGTGTCAGTGATGCAGCAGAGATACTGCAGTTAGTTTCTAGATCACATGTGATTTCTGATACAAGCCAATAGTCTAGTCTGGATTTAGCTGCTCCATCCAGCTTGAGAATGTGTTCTTAATAATCTACCTGGTTAAATAAAATAAAGGGTAAAGGTTTGGACATCTGGATGTGGAGTGCCATCAGTCACTCAGCTGGAATTCAGAATTAACGATCATTCTGAAACCTTTATAGACCTCTGTCAAGCCATTCATCTGTCACCATATTATCTCCAAAAATAAGTTCACAATTTAAGCATCTTTTTTTTAAAAAATCTTTAAAACCATTTTAAATCAATTCTGTAATCAACCTTTATTTTAACGGTAACTACTATACCCATTTATAGTTCCTGAGATCAGAAATATTTCAGTCATTAAAACATCCAGTGACCTAAAGAGTCTTTTTAGATACCGTTATTTTCCCTGTAAAATTCAGGGTTATGGCGACCCCTGCTGGCTTGTTTGCGCCACGACATCATAGTTTAACACTAGTAAATAAAACCATGACGCAGTTTGTTCCGTAAAGAAAATAAATAAACATCAGCTGTTGGTCACGTTTGGTTCCAGAAAATCAATAATCTCATAACCCCGTAAATTAGTCTCCAAACAGTTGAGATGAAACTATAAATAACTGGAAAGTTCCTCAAGACAAAGTTCTGGTAGGAAATAGAGAAAACTCACAGTTTGTTCAAACGGTCCAAAGTGCTGAAGAACAAGATCTGAACAACAGACTGAGACCAGACACAACCACCGATGAACCAAACTGGGTTCAAAGTGAAAGTAAAAGTAAAGAGCAACAGATGTTGGACCATAGATATTATTATTATCTCTCATGCGACCCCAGTACATTTATTTGTACTGAGGAAGCAGTTTTCCCAACTAAAATTAATCATAACTCCCTGAATTTTAACGGATTTTCTCACGGTTTGGTCTCTAACAAACACCAGAGATGTGGTTATGATACAGGACACTGTCACGTGTAAAAAACATGTTTTAATGCTGAATTATGTTGTTTAAACAACATATTTCATAATGTATGCTCTTTAACAGGCAGACATATGGCATATTGATGCATAAATACCTGATTTCTCACTGAAATAATTAGTTTTATGCTATTTTAAAAAGACAGACATGTTGTACGGCATATTATTAAATGTCTTAATAAACACGTGCTTCATGCTGAAATACTTTGTTTTCTGCTCTTAAACAAAGAGACATATGATATTACAAAACAGCGCATGTATAAATTAATACATTTTATATTTTAATAAAGAAAAAAGTTGAATTGTTCATTTAAATGTATTTATCTCACAGGTACAATCCTGAGCCTTCTCTACAAACCAACAAAAATTTCTTTCTTTCTGCGTGCTGTGCACATGTGCATACATAGTTTTTTAAAGGCCTGGTGTTCTTTAAAATTTCCAGGTCAATCCAGTGTCTTACTCTGTCTGCAACTAGGGCTGGAGCTTAAGACCCTTCAAAGTCAACTGTTTTGCAGCTTCTTGCATGTGTTTGTACTCTGTAACTCCAGGGTACATAATTTGGCGCGATGCAGACTTTGTTTGTGAAATACGGCGATAACAGATTAATAAGCATAAAATGACAGTCCATCTGCTGGGTTTCTGAGTTGTTCTCACCAAGTAAAACTCATCTTCAGAACCAATCTCCAGCCTAAAATGTTCATGTGCACCGTGTGATCTACTTTAAGTAGTTATTGCTGGTTATTGCAACTGTAAGCTGCAGAAAATAAGTTCAAGTTGCTCTGTCTGCATTAATTCTCATTGACTCCTGTAGCATTAGACATTCTCACAGCAGTTTATCATAGTTGCCATCACCAAAAATTGTCAGCTCACACTCTCTACTAATTATCATGGAGAACAGAAACAACAGACCGCCATTTTGAAATGCATTCAGATGTATAAGCTTATTTATTCCACTTCCTTTTATATACTCACAACAGGATTTTGGTTGGACGTGAGCATGCACACCGTAATAATATGACGTCACTACTTTAGCTATCTAACATGACTTTGCTATTAATAACAAACAATATATTTAACTGCTCCAATGCCAGCCTTGGGTAGAAGAGACCCACCCAATATGGCGGTGACGCTCCAGCACGTAATGACGCATCTACGTATGTAATGTGTATGTGGTGGATCTCTGGAGTAAACAAGGGGGAGGGTCTTGGCAGTGGGCGGAGCTTAGGAAAACTATGATTGGTCAGATTACATCTTGTTGATGACAGACCTAAATTGAGAAGCTGGGGTCTCAGGGTCTGCAGACACTATTGCCTAAATCAGTAGGAGAAGTCTTAGAATATTTCTTGTAATCATAAATAAAATATATCCTCTAAATTTCTTTTGATTAAATGATTTAAGAACATTAACATGTATGCAGCTAACAGCTCCACTGCTGTGAGCTGACCACCCCCAGGGTCCACCTGCCAGTTTCTTCACCATCCTGTAAGCTAATGATTCCTGATAGAAAGTATACTGTATCCTTTCTGGAAGTCGCTCTAAAGAAGCCAAAGCAGCAGCAGGCCTGCTACACCCATCCTGGAGGTCAGGTCCTTGGATGATCTGTGCAGGTTTTGTAAAGCTGAACATCAGCTTGTTGAACCTAAACATTAAGAACAGGATTAGGTCATCATAGGTCATGTGTAGATAAACGTCATCTGGCAAATACTTTAGGCCCCATAGTGTAGGAGAGGATAACTTAGATTAAAGTAGAATAATAAGCTTTGTTTTCTGTGAGGTGCTGAGTGAATTATTTAGTTAGTTTGGATTTTTTTATACAGCTTTTTCTCCCACCATTGTGGATAAAATAAAACTAATGTTGTTAAATTAATAAGAAGGTTGGTGATCTTCATACAGCAACAGATTACAGAACAGGTCAGGTGTCACAAAGGTGTCCTACAGCTGCTCCAGTCAGAAAAAGAACTGCCCTTTTAGTCTAATAATAATGATACATTTTATTTGTAATGCACTTTACATTTAAGAAAAATCTCAAAGGGCTACAGGTAAAATCATCATCGAAAGGTAAAAGCAAAAAATAAAAAAATAAACATCATTGTAAAATGCACATGACTAAATAAGTCAGTGGCATAATTGTAAAGGTTAAAAGTTGTAAGGTCTGCTAAAAATAAATGTTTTTAATCCATTGTTTTAAAGTCTGAATAGTCTGTGGTTCCCCTAGATGATCAGGGATCAGTTTATCTTTGAAATGAACTGAACCAGAGAACCCAAAATTCAGCCAGACAAGGCAGGTAACATTTAAAGTCAGTTTATTTAATGGAACAGCTGCAGGTGGCGGGGAATCATCAGCGTCAGGGACAGAAAGCACTTCTCATGATCCGGGAACAGGCGGGGAACGATGCTGGTGATCTCTCAACGCGATCAGGAGAGCGGTCGGGAAAACTCTGAGGAAGTTTCTCCAGAGACTGGCTACAGCTCGGTGGTCAGAAAGCAGGCAATGGGTCAGAACTGTGATGACAGAGGCAGGCAGGATGACCGAGGGAATAAAACAGAGTCCGTAGTCTGAGAGCAGCTCCAGAGTCAGAGCCAGGTGATCAGAAATCCACAGACAGTCCAAATCAGAATCCATGAGCAGAGTCAGGGCACAGAGACAGGTCAGCAATCCAGGAAGCATCTCTGTCACTCCGTCACTTCTCTGGGTATCACACTACATGATGACGGAACCACAGCGAACCAATCTAACAATAAAGTTAAAATAAATCACATTGAAAAATCACTAAATCACTTGTTAACCAGGTAATATTTGGTAAAATTCTGTTCGTTAAAGCTGAAGGCCTTTCAAAATGAATTTACCCTCGTCAATCATAATGTTAAACAGGCTCTCATAAAAAAGGTTAATTACATCATTTTTAATTTTATCTGGAAGATATACTATTACTATATTAGTAAAGCTAAGATAATTAAGGATTACCAACTTGGATGTTTAAAAGCATCAGAATATGAATCTACAATCAGCAGGTTGAGAATAAACTGGATAAAGCAGTTTTTTTTTATCCCTACTGGTTCAATGTGGTTCTACAAAACAAAGTGTCTGTTTGAGAGTGTTGGTGGTCTAAACTTAATGCTGATATGTGATTTCTATGTATTCAAAACTAAAATAAAAATTATCAGACTTCCATAAGCAGATGCTACTATTTTGGAAAATGGCCTTTTCTCACTTTACTCCATATAACTCCACCTTGTGGAACAACAGGGATATTAAACTAAATAGAAAATATATTTTCAAAGTGAAAATTGTGTTTTGTAGATCTACTGGATGAGAATGGAGACTTACTACAGTTTAGGAATTTTGTTGACAAGTTTCACTTAAAATTTTCATGTAGATAATTTAAAGCTGTATGTAAAGCAATTCCACCTTCCTTAATTCAGTTAATCCAAAAACATTTTGGTCTATTGAACAGTGGCTGCTAAATTACCTGAGTTAAACAGATATAGAATTGAAGAAAAAACTGTGTAATAATAAAGTTATCAGAAACACTTTCAAACTGAAACTTTTTACCAACTTTAACAAGCAAGGTGCGGTTGCTAAACCAAACTACTCCAAAAAAATTCTATCTGCAAATAGTTGAAGTGGCCGGTCTCAGCCAGAGTGAAGGAACCTCAGTTTAAAATCATCACTAATTACTACCCTGCTGCTGAAACATTGAAGAACTGATTTAAGTTTGAAGTGGAATTGTGTCTTTTGTGGGGAAGGAGCGAAACAGTACAACACATTTTTTTTCTTGCCCTATTTCTTTCAAGTTTTGGGAGGAAGTTATCACCTGGTTTAATATATGTCATGTTCTCGTTTTTGATCTCCTACAAACTTTGCTGTATGTTGTAGCTGTCCCTCAAAAACACCATAATTTAGTAAATATCATTTTCATTTTAGGCAACTATCACATTCAAAGTAAAAAATGGAAAAACTGTTTTCCCCTCTGCAGATTCAAAAATGAACCGAGGAATTATTTTCATTATCTAGAACTATTGTCATTCTGGCTGATGATTGAGCTCTAAAATGTCTTTGACACAAAAGCCTCTCATTGTGACGTCACTGTAGCCCCCTTTGTTGTTAGTTTTGTCTTTACTCTGTTTGTTGCTGGGTTTATCTTTGTTTCTTGTTACTGCTGTCGCTCTTAATTTGACTTTGTGTGCAATTAAAGTCCCTATGAGACTATGTATCATTGCAGTTGTCAATAAAGCTTTATAAAAAATAAAAAATAAAGTATTAAGAGTGTTACTAGATGTGATGCTGACTTTCAGGAGCTGTGATTGGTTCCAATTCTGTCCAATATTTATTTTATCTAATACGTGTATTTTATTTTGAAAAGAGGAAGTGCTGACCGTTGTTACTTCCTGTCTGTCGGTCCACGCATGTGTTCACCAGCCTCGCTGTAGTCTAACCTTTCTGACCAGGGCGTGGAGCGGAGAGGATGCAGCAACAAAAAGAATGCTACATTGGTGAGTTTGGTGATACCAAAAGCTAATGTGTAATAAAACATGTTAGTGGGATAGATGACTAATAATTTTCTAAATCAGAAAATGGAGCAGAGAGGTGGTGTGAATATTTTCTACTGTGCTAAACTTGAACAGCATCTTGGTGAGTCACTTTAGCTTCGTCGATAGCTGAAGTTGCCGCCAAGTGTGAGTGAGAGTGCCATGCTAACGGCTAGCTATGAAATCAGCATGCTAATCATGGGTGCTAATTAGCAGGGTTAAAGGTAACATCCCACCAAATAAACATTTTTTGTGAATAAACTGTTAACAAGATTGTCGTATACCATATGGTACAGTCAGCAGATCCTGGTAATTATTTTGACAAATAAGTGCATGTTTGTTGAAATCCTTCTTTTATGTCTAAAATCGTCAGTGTGGCGCTCTCCTAGGGCTAAACGGTGGTCTTGCATTGGATTTTGAATCTGCATTGCAATTGGTTTAAAAGTTTTTGTGACGTAATTTGGAGAAACTGGCGTGTAGTGCTACTGTTGGGGGGTAAAAGCATCATAAAAGAAATAAGAAAAAAGCCCAGCTCCATCTTGTGCCTCCATAGTGACAACGGTTGCACACTGTAAACCTTTGATGTAAATTTACAGTTAAATCTGAACAGTATGTTACTGTATTGCTGCCATACAGTATCATAATGTTACCTGCAATGCAACTGGGAGAAAAAAAATTATTGCAGCCATTTCAGAGGATTTACATTTTACAAGATTACTATAAATTTTACTGTAATCAGCTAAGCATTATGGGAAAGTGAAAGAAAAGTGTGGGAACACTAAACTCCAGCCCATCAGTCACAGGATAAACAGCTCAGCTCACTGCAGATACCTGGAGATGCCTGACGTCCTCCACACTGTCCACAGAGTAAGTTAACATTATTCACAATTTTGTCCCTGATTTAAATAGGAGATTGGAGGAGTTCTCCCTTTGGGTTTTCTGCTGTTTATAACAGTGCTATAACAAAACTGTTGAAAAATTTACATTTTGCAAGCTAACATTAGCTAAAATTAGAAAGTGTTAGCATTTTGTCTTAATTTAATATTATACCAACATAAAAACATCACAGGGTTGAATAGGTAACATGGCGAGTCTACGTTAGCATGTTGTGTCAGTTTCCACATAAAAGGAACCAAAAAAATGGGCAATGTGCTAAACTTGGCTAAAATTAGCAATTGTCAGTATTATGTGTTGGTTGTTTTTGATGTTGGTGGTTCAATGTTAGGTTTCTGTTTTTCTGCATCTAACACCAGTCTTGCAAGGATTTTCTTTTCTTACTTATTCACAGTCGAATTTGCGCCTCTGCAGAGAACAGCCAGTCACAACCAAGCACAGCTCAGCTGCATCACAGATGCTCGGACGTCCTCCACCCTGTCCAGAGAGTAAGTTAACAATAAGTCAATATTCATGCTTTTTCTGATTTAGGAGGGAGATTTTAGGATTTCTCCTGTTGTGTTTTCTGCTGTTTCAGCACTATAGCAAAGCTATACATTTTGTTTTCACAAGCTGACTTTAGCTTAAATTTGCAAGTTTAGGCACTCAGTACGTTTACATCAAAATATTAATAAACTACATTATATGTATATGTGTATATAAAAAACTTGATTATGTGTTTCCATGCACAGGTGGAGTAAACATTTTTTTTCCGAGAGACAAAGAAAGCCATAATTTTAAATCCTGCTGAGAAGCACACTCCTCCTATCCTCACAGGGACTGTGTGCAGGTCCTCGATCAGCTGGAGGAGGGGAATCGTTTATACGCTCTGCGCGGGTGAATCCTCGACTAAAAGTAATTTGAGAGCAACTACTGATAAACATACAATGTAGCAATAAAGCTTAGCTTTATTTGTTTTGGCAAAAACAATAAATCACAGCCAAAATGGACAAAAACCTCACTTGTCCACCTGTCAAGCTAAAAAACAGCAAGCACAGCGTCAGACTGCAGACCCAAATTGTCTGAGTATGACGGCGTCTTTCAAATGCTGCACCGCCTTTGACTCTTTTCTGACTCCTCTACTTGTCCAAAAGCTTTTATTTTATAGCCTTCTGGTAAAACCTTATTTCTCACCTCGGTGGTGTAGCTAGGTTTTGAACGTTGCTCTACTCCACGCTGCTACGCTGCAGTTTTATGAAGAGAAATCAACCAAAAAATATTGTTTGTGTGTAACACATGAATTGTAAACTGTGTAAACCAGTTTGTGTGTAACTTAGGTTCTTGCAAACATGTGTTCAAATGCGAACACGAATACTTAGAAATTACACAGAAACTAATTTTACACACGCACAAAATGCATTAATCTTCTTTTGTGGCTTTTTAAGTAATCTGCCACACCCGCAGTTGTGCAGATGACAGTCATGCTGCCTGACTCTCCACGTTTAATTGTGGCTGGTAAGTACACTATCCGACTTTGAATTTTAATAAAATATTGTTAGCTATGCTCATAATTTACTAAATAAGTTTTGTGTTGTCATAGAAATATAATCAGAGGAGATTGTTTCCATTATTTTTGTGATTTCTGTTTATTTTTTTCTAACATGTCTTTTTTTGAGGTCTAAAATCGTCAGTGTGGCGTCCGGCTAGGGTTAACGGTGGTCTTTTGTGACGTAATTTGGAGAAACTGACTTAGGTAGTGGTGCTATTGGGGGGGGGGGGGGGGGGGGAGCATCTCCATCTTGCAGAAAACAGTAACATACTGTGAAAGAAAAGTGCAGGAAAACTGTAAACTCCAGCCCATCAGTCACAGGATAATCTGCTCAGCTCACTGCATAGATACCTGGAGATGCCTGACGTCCTCCACAGTGTCCACAGAGTAAGTTAATATTATTCACAATTTTGTCCCTGATTTAAATAGGGGATTTGAAGAGGTCTCCCTATGAGTTTTCTACTGTTTATAGCTAAAACAAAACTGTTGAAAAATGTAATCTTTGCAAGCTAACATTAGCTAAAATGAGAGAGTTTTAGCCTTTTGTCTCAATTGCAGTGTTTCCAGCAGCGCTATCGCCTATGCATATAGTGAATGGCAGTGAAAAACAGGCGTTCCGCTCCGCCGGTCGTCCGCGCAAAGCTTGGCTTCTCCATCACGTATCACGTGATACATTAAAAGTTGTCGTTCTGACTTCACGACAGCAGGGGCGCAATCGAAACAACTGATACCCGCCAGGAGGATTGGAGGAATGGTTTGGCTGAGGAAGACTGATGTGATTTTACAGCTAACACCCACCCCACAGGTGAGTTTTAAAACATTCCTGCTAAAAAATGTTTAGCTAATTATGTCATAATTTTGCAGATAGAGCATTTACAATTTCAGTTAAATGTACTGCCATGTTACTGGTTACTTTTCAGATAGACATCAATAAGCATTTGCTGTTCTGTACAATGATCTCTTCAAGATAAACCTGACCCATGATCCTTAAGTCTAAGTCGCACGTAAAATGCATTTTAACGCAGATGCATTCAAATAGTCACCAGAGTAAAGAATTGTATATGTGAATTATGTGCATCGTTTAGAAGTAATTTTGATAAAACTTGCTGTATATGCGAATGAGCCCGAACATTCCTCAATCGGGCTGTTTCAGAATGTGACGTCACAAACAGAACTAGTACCGTGCATCCGGCAATAACACTGTCTGCTGACACTACGACTTTCCTCGCTCGTGAAATGTGAATTGCATAAAACACTTCTGTCACTGCTGGCAATCCGGTCCTTTTGCGTTTCTTTTACGAATTTATCCCATTTCTTTCGGATCTTTTGATCCACCGGCCAAGTATGTAGTGCTACCTTCTGGCCTGCACTAGACCGCGGTGAAGTTGGCTTGACATTGGACATTCAAGCTCCGCGGAGTCAGCGGAGCACTCTTGAGAAACAAGATTTGTTGACGGTCCCACCGCGTATGGGAGAAGAGAGCAGCTGAAAGACGCTGGCCGAAATCGGAGTCCATCAAACGGATCAACCATGAGCTAGATCCTGCTGACTCCGCAGAGCTTGAATGTCCAATATCAAACCAACTTCACCGCGGTCTGCACCAGGCCTATAAGCGAAACTACAGCCACCAACTACGCACCTAGAAGGCATTTTATCTTGTAATTAGTTCGCCGATATTTTTTATAAGCGTTTGCTCAAAGTAGAAGTGGATCAGCAGATTTGGTGTGTGAAAGAAGATCCCGGAAAACATCCATATATCCTTGTTTGCCGTACCGGTTGTACAATGTAAACAATGTGTGTTTCAATGCAAGTTCGATTCGTGCATTCTCGGTGTTCTTGAACTGACGTCAATTCAATTCAATTCAATTTTATTTATATAGCGCCAAATCATGAAACATGTCATCTCAAGGCACTTTACAAAATCAAGTTCAATCATATTATACAGATTGGGTCAGATTATACAGATTGGTCAAAAATGTCCTATATAAAGAAACCAGTTGATTGCATCAAAGTCCCGACAAGCAGCATTCACTCCTGGGGAACCGTAGAGCCACAGGGATAGTCGTCTGCATTGTACATGGCTTTGCTGCAATCCCTCATACTGAGCAAGCATGAAGCGACAGTGGGAAGAAAAACTCCCCATTAACGGGAAGAAAAACCTCCGGCAGAACCGGGCTCAGTATGAACGGTCATCTGCCTCGACCGACTGGGGGTTACAGAAGACAGAGCAGAGACACAACAAGAGAGACAAAAAAGCACAAAAGCACACATTGATCTAGTAATCTGTTCTACATTAGATGGTAGTAGCGGGTGAGCCGTCTTCTCTGGATGATGTCACAGTTAACAGAACGCCAGACCAGGTGTACCTAGTATGAAGAAAAAGAGAGAGAGCAAAAAGTTAAAAGCTGAAATGACGACAGTCATTTCAATGTAATACAATGCAAAACTGGAGAACAGTAGACTGAAGAACAGTAGAAATCAGTAGAGTGAGAAAATTAGACCCTAATGTCCTCCAGCAGCCTAGGCCTATCACAGCACAACTATAGAGATAGCTCAGGGTATGAGCCACTCTAACTATAAGCTTTGTCAAAAAGGAAAGTTTTAAGATTTGTCTTAAAAGTAGACGGGGTGTCTGCCTCACGGACCAAAACTGGGAGTTGGTTCCACAGGAGAGGAGCCTGATGGCTAAAGGATCTGCCTCCCATTCTACTTTAAGAGACTCTAGGAACCACCAGCAGACCTGCAGTCTGAGAGCGAAGTGCTCTGTTAGGAACATACGGGGTAATCAGAGCTCTGATATATGATGGAGCTTGATTATTAAGGGCTTTATACGTTAGAAGGAGAATTTTAAATTCTATTCTTGATTTAACAGGAAGCCAATGAAGGGAAGCTAAAATTGGAGAAATATGATCCCTCTTGTTGATTTTCATCAGAACTCTTGCCGCAGCATTTTGAATCAGCTGAATACTTCGAACTGCATTTTGTGGACTTCCTGATAGTAAAGAATTACAATAGTCCAGCCTTAAAGTAACAATGCATGGACTAGTTTTTCAGCATCACTCCTGGACAGAATGTTTCTAATTTTGGCGATATTCCGGAGGTGAAAAAAGGAAACTCTGGAAACCTGTTTAATATGGGATTTAAATGACATGTCTTGGTCGAAAACAACACCAAGCACTGCACGAAAAGTGAGATTTTCGTCCCCGTAAACTACCGCAGATCTCCCTCATTTTCGGCAGTTAACGACAATTTGCAACCCGCGCTTGTTGCCGTTTGTCAGTGCCACAAATCGTCGGAACCGGACTATGACGTATGTGGAGAGCGATCAGCTGTACTAATGGCCCTAATTAGCATATGAATGCAGCGAACCCGCGCGGCTGGCCAGGTCTGGCTTGAATAACCTACTCAGTATTGGCTGAAACCACTATTTCAAACAAGTAAAATCGCTCGTGATTGGCAGCAAAACCACACGTGGCCAGGCCAGGCTTGAATGTTCTTACTCGTGATTGGTTGGCATATATATTCATATATATTTATTCATATATATATATATATTTATTTATATATATATATATATATATATATTCATATTATGCTGTATATTCATGTTATCCTACACTACTACACTATTATTAGGCTACCATCAAAGACATGAATGAATTTATACAGGAAATGAACATTTGCCAGGAAGATGTTTATGCAAAGAAAGAGCTTTATTAAAACAAACACAACTATATACAACGCGAGGATCTGCCCACACATGCGTATCCAAAAACTACAACTCCGTGAACTGTCTGTTTGCCGCCTCGGGGTTGGAGGTAAATGCTGGCAGCATTTTCTCCAAGGCAGGTCCGATGTGCAGACGCCTACTGTGCGTGGCTCTGTACTTCGGCATCGCCTCTAACCGGGACTGCGGCTTCACAGAGTTCAGAGAAATCCGGTGTTGTGGGCAATTCTGTTCCCCAGTGAAAATCTGTTTCCCCCGTGTCGGGAGCGCGCTTTGCAGCAGGTTTTCCCGGCGCTTCTAGTTGATTTCTCGGTAAAAGAAGTCCTATAATCATGTTGAGGTTGTAACATTCAGTTTAATCGGCAACTGTTTAACAAAATTGCAAAATAAAACAAAACAGCGTAAGAAGACCTCGTTTATTTATTTTTATTTTACAATTTTGTAAACAGCTGCCGATTAAACTGACTGTTACAACCTTGACATGATTATATGAGTTGTTTTACCGAGAAATCAATTAGAAGCGCCGGGAAAATGGCTGCAAAGCGCGTTCCTGACACGGGGGAAACAGATTTTCACAGGGGAACAGAATTGCACACAACCCAACGAAATGACGACGGCCGTCAATCCATCCGGAGACTCCGCCAATGACGCCATCTTCTTCGCCAGACATGAGGTCGATGGTGGCGGACTTCCAGAGTTCCACTTCCTCATCTGCCTGCACACTCTGCCTCGATTCCAGCAGCTGTAAAAACAAACAAAAAAAAAAAAAAAATAAATAAATCAGTACTATGCGATGGGATGCACTGCATATGGACACAACACATCTATCAATGCACCTGAAAAATAGTCACCAAATAAAGTCTTACCCTCTTTCTTCTAGCTCAACTCCGAGCTGAACTCTTGGCAGCTTCAGCTCCTGCGTACCGTCTCATAATACGTCTTACAAGCGGCTGGAAAACAATTAAATGAGAGTGGTATGAATAAAAGTCAAACGCAAGTCACAGTAACAAGGAAGGAGAAAACAGTAAAACAAGTCACTTACACTGGACTTGCAGTTATTGCTCCGAGCAAATAGGAGGTCACCGCCTCATTATGAGGCGAGATTAGTCTGTGAAAACAAAATGTACAGTTATGATCGGTATCTATCCGTATCTATTTCCTTTTACCGCAGAATGAAAGCATATTCTTTAAATCAGACCTCTCAACTTTTATCAAAAGTTAAGAGTGAGATTATGCTAATGTGGGGGGCGGGGCTTGTTTGGGGGCGGGGCTAACCAGACCCTGGAAGAGCCGGTGGAGTCAACTCCATCTCATTTTTATCCCACCAGACAATGAAGTAGACATGTATTACTTTTGTTAAAAAGAGAAAGAGACGTATTAATACTTTATTGTTCAGTTAACGGATTAAGACATAAAAAAATACACAATTGTTCAAATAATACTGAATAAAATTAAGTTATTGACCGAATTATTATACTGTTACACATTCATCAATGGGTTGTTTATCATTTTAAATCTATAACCTGATTGGTGATTCAGGCTGAGTTTCATCAAGCCTTTATGGTCAACATTTTCCCCTCAGCAGCAACACTGAAGCACACAGAGGTTCCCGCTGCGTCTTTACGCACGATCCAGCTGCTGATGTCTCCCTCTTTTCAGCTCAATGCACTTCTAGACTGTTACAGTTTATAACATTCTCATCACCTTTCAGAGCGACAGGTTGCTCAGTCAGTCGCCGCGCTGACCAGACAAATCTCTATTGCTCTCGTCAGTGCGCTCTGGGCGCACTGACGCCCAGAAAGCACCTGCTGCGAGGGAAAGGAGGGGAGGGAGAGGAGCAAGCGCGGAGGCACAGAAATACGGTGCATGTAGTTAAAAAATGCAGAATTAATAAAAACGAAACGTATAAACAGACCAAGTGGCGTTTTAAACTGCATCTGGTTAGCAGAACTGTTTTATGATCCAGCGTGCAGCCATGACTGGTTCTGAATGAACCGGTCATCTGGCAGCAGCTCCCCCCCCTCCCCTCCTGTGTACGTAGTACAGGACCTTACCGGCTCACTTTCACCACTGTTAAGACTAAAATTATTCATAACTCTGATCACTCTTCCTGCTGCTCTGTTAACACAAACTGCAGCAGGAATTATTGATGGCCACAAGCTGTGAAAGAAACCGAAACAGCTCAGCAGAAGGCGGAGTTTTGTCATCCGCAGCCCAGATGGGCTTTGTGATTTTTATGCGTGAGAAATTCCATGTTTGCGTGTGAAATGCCATGTGTTGCGTGTGAGCGTGTGAAGTCAGTGAAATGCGTGTGTCACACGGTCAATGCGTGAGAGTTGAGAGCACTGCTTTAAATCTTACCCTTGCTCCGGTTCATAGCGCCTGCAATTTGTCTCCGAGTTGTGAAGACGGCGTCCTGCTTACTGTGAATCACAAAAAATACACTTTAATAAAGCTTGTTCTTGCAAGTTGAAGGCGAGTTGAACGCGAGACGTGGTCCAGCCATTGATCACTTACCAGCAGTTGTGGTTTTATTTCATCTTCAGGCTCAGAAGAGGACATGAACACACAGTAGCGGAGCGCTCAGCACGTTTTTTCTTCTTCTTCTTCTTCGTCTTCTTCTTCTCTTCTATCATGGCGGATCGCAAGCAACTTTAAGGTGCATACCGCCACCTACTGTTAATGAGTGTGTAGCAACACTGTTTTACATCTATTAAATTCTATTTGTTAATTTTGTATTCTGAAGATGATAAATAATAAATAAATAATGCTTTCCTTAATCTATAAATATCCTTTATATTTCCTTTATTTCCCAATTATCCTTTAAGACACCATTCTTGGCATGTCCTTTTATTCCCAACAAGTTTGTAAAATTGTTGAAGTTACATTTTCATCCATACTACTTTTAATTTTCATCCAATATACTAAACCTAATTTCATTCTTCTGAATTCCAGTGGAGTTTCTCCAGTCTCTATTAAAAGAGCGTTGATAGGTGTTTTCACGGCTCCTGTGCATATACGTAAAGCCCTACTTTGTTATCTATCTATTCTTTGTAATGTTGTTTTAGCTGCTGCTCCATAAATAAAACTGCCATAATGTATTATTGATCTCATGAGAGCCTTATATATGTTTAATAATGATTGTCTATCTGCACCCCAATTATTTCCAGCCACAGCCTTCAGTAAATTTATAACTTCTAACTAAATAACACATTTTACGAAGTGATCAGTCCACAAGTGAAAAACCAGGAGACTTGTTGATGAAACTTCTGGCCATGATGCTTTTGTCATGGCAATCAACCTTCAAGATTTCTGACAATGCCATCACATCACTTCTTCTGTGCATCAAGTCTGTGAAATGTGGCTCTGTCTTGCTAAAGGCGAAACCTCCCCCTGCAACACTGATTTGCGTTTGTATAGCTCACAGCATTTTCATTTACATGTTAAAGCCTCCCCTAGAATTAGGAGGAGGGGGGTCATGGGGGGACAACTGCCACGTCAATTTCTGACAATTCATGGCAGTTTTCGGTGTTGACTGCAAATTACCGTGAACAGCCGTTAACCTGAACTTCCACGACAATCTACAGTGCCGCATAGTGACGAAAGTCACACTTTTCATGCAGTGAAGATTTTTAACTTTATTACCAGAGGCCAAGTTAATGCCATCCAGATTAAGTGATTGATTAAGAACTTTATTTTTTGAAGACTCTGGCCCAAAGATTACAACTTCTGTCTTGTCAGAATTTAAATGCAGGAAATTTAAAGTCATCCAGCTTTTGATGTCATCAAGACATGACTGCAGTCGAAGTAACTGATTGGATTCATCAGGATTTATGGATAAATATAGCTGAGTGTCATCAGCATAACAGTGGAAATTAATCCCATGCTGTCTGATAATTTTGCCAATCGGAAGCATATATATAGTAAATAGAATTGGTCCAAGGACTGAACCCTGTGGTACTCCACAAGTGACCCTAGAGTTTGAGGAAGATTTATTATTAACATGGACAAACTGGAATCTGTCCGACAGATAAGATTTAAACCAGCCTAATGCTTTTCCCTTAATCCCTACAGTATGCTCAAGTCTTTGTAGGAGAATATTGTGATCAACTGTATCAAATGCAGCACTGAGATCTAACAGGACAAGCATAGACACAAGTCCATTATCTCAGGCCATGAGAATATCATTGGTGACCTTCACCAGAGCTGTTTCAGTGCTATGGTGAGCTCTAAAGCCTGACTGAAACTCCTCAAGTAGGTCATTACTTTGTAAATGTTCACATAGTTGATTAGCAACTACTTTCTCAAGAATTTTAGATAAGAAAAGAAGATTAGATATAGGTCTGTAATTTACTAACTCATCTTGATCAAGAGATGGTTTCTTAAGTAAAGGTTTAATAACAGCTACTTTAAAAGCCTGTGGTACATATCCATTTACCAAGGATAGATTAATCATGTCTAAAATAGGACCACTGATCAGAGGGAATACCTCCTTAAACAACTTGGTTGGGATCGGGTCTAACATACAGGTAGAAGGTTTAGATGAAGCTAAAATTTTAGATAGCTCAGAAAGCTCTACTGCTTTTAAACAGTTCAGACACTGCACAGGTTCTAAGGATTCCTACAATGCTGCCTCACTTACTGAGGATGAGGTAATCATGTTTGGGAGAATGCCAATTATTTAATTTTTAATGGAATCAATTTTATTTATGAAGAATCCCATAAAATCATTACTGCTAAGAGCTAAGGGAATGGATGGATCAACAGAGCTGTGGCTCTGGGTAAGTTTGGCAACTGTACTGAAGAGAAATCTAGGATTATTCTTATTCTCCTCAATTAATGATGAAAAATGAAGCTGAAGGCGCAAGTTCAATTGAAGAAACTCATCGCCTGCCTCCATTCAATCAGAGTCCGATACGCCTCTGATGTGAGCCAATCAGCTACGAACCGCACCTCCATGAAGCCAATCAGCATCCCACGCTCATCTTAAAAGCAACTTCAAATCCACGTCTCAGCCTGCTAACCAGCAAGCGCAAACGGATTGCATGTTGGATTTCGAATCAGATGTCCGATTCAAGTCGATAACAACTCATCCTCAAATCCTGCTGCTCTTAGGAACGCCATCTAGCCGCGCATCCATCCTCTGCAATCTCTGTATTCGCTCCAGCATATCTTAACCAGCACTGACCTGGATTTGCTCTCTTAGCGGGCCTTCTTCCGCCGTGGCGTCTCATTCCGTCTCCCAACCTCTGTTTTCATCAGCTCCGATTCCTGGCGCTATGAACTTGCAAATCCCCGCTTTTCACAAGCGACGTAGACGCCGTCACAACTCTGACTCAGCTCCGGTCCCGCTCTGCTTCGTAGCCGAGAGCGGCTATCGTCCTGCGCAACTTTCAGTCTGATCTCCTCTCATGCCCACTCCTAGCAGCTCAAGGTAACACGTATCCACTCATGTTTTCATTCTTATTACATGCATTTCGCTCATCATGCTCCTGAACTGTCCGTCTGTTAGGCAGAAGTATCCCATCCATTCTGTTTGTTTTCGTTTTCTTCTTCTTCTGGTTTTGGCGGTTGGCTACAGGCTTGTAGTAGCATTACTGCCACCTACTGGTTGCAGTATGGTTCGTGATGGACTTCATTAATCTTCTCTTATTTCATAATTATGTCATTCTAATTCAACTCATTGTTCATATTTTCTACAGTAATTTCTTGTCCATAGTATGCTTGATTTTAAGTGTTAATTAAGTTTGTAAGTTGAAATGTTAACCTTACCATTTTTCCTCTTTGGTTTTCCCATTCCTGTGTTCTCTTACTATCTTTGATATGGTAACGTTCTTCTCGTCTCCCCTTTATCATCAACCTGCAGGCTGTATTAGCAAATGTCTCAGCATTTTAAATCTCTGATTTCGTCATTCAAAGACTTACTATTGGCAATCCGTCCGCATTAAGTACCTTCAATGTCATTCACGTTCAGTTTAACCGGACAGTAGGGTTGAGTTGTTACTTAACCCATTTTATTTCAGAAGTGCATTTTAAATCCAGCGATTTATACCAATTGTTGTGCCCTTCACGAGCTCTGCTGCTCTGGCCAGGCATTCATAAAGTATTCTGTCAAATTCTCTTCACCTACTTTCATCGTGCACTGCCACGTGCTACGTTGTGTGCCTTGTCTCGTGCCCTGTCTTGTACCCCGCTCGTACCTGTCTCATACCCCTGCCATGTGCCCTGCCATGTGCCCGGCCACGTGCCCGGCCATGTGCCCGCCATGTGCCCTGCCATGTGCCCGTCTCCTACTCCTCATGTACTCTGTACGTGCCTGTTTTGTGTCCTTCATGTCATGAGCATTCATTCTTTCATGTCCCCATGCATCAGCCCCATGCATCAGCCCCATGCATCAGCCATGCAGCAACCCCGAGCACCGGCCGAGCACCTCACCATTCATCTCACCTCATCTCACCATCCATCTCACCGTTCCCCTCACCTCACCTCACCATTCACCTCACCTTCATCTCCCATTCCACATCACTGTTTTGTAGGCCTTTGCGGCAAACGGCCCTGTTTTGTTAGGCCTTCGTGGCAAACGGCCCTGTTTTGTAGGCCTTCGCGGCAAACGGCCCTGTTTTGTAGGCCTTCGCGGCAAACGGCCTTGTTTTGGTAGGCCTTCGCGGCAAACGGCCCTGTTTTGGTAGGCCTTCGCGGCAAACGGCCCTCTCATTAAGCTACGCTGCTTCTCCTTTTCATTCTTCTCTGCCCGTCTGGAGCACGCTTTCTCTGTGGTGCCTGAATTAGCACAATGTTCAATTGGTGAATCCTCTTTGCTAGGTTGGTGAGACTTGATTGGGCTACTGGGCAAAATGAAGATAGAAAGAGGCTAAGGAACTATTTGCAAACAAAACAAGAAAGGTCAAACAAGGGTGGTTGATCAGGATAACTCTGTGAATCCTTGTTCACTGAGAGTCTGATTTCAAGAACATGGGATGGAGTCGAGTCATTTGCATGTATTTCAATCTATTCACAATGCGGGCCAAGTTAAACAGAACATTATTTGTTGAAATAATGGCTCGGACATGTTCCCCAGGCGATGAGAGCCTCTCCAGATGCTGAAGCAGACAGTCGAGTCTAGCAGACCTTGGATCAAGCGTGGCTGGCCAGACACCTTTCCCAGCTGCTGGCTTGTGTGTTGGTCAGGGCCGACCAGGCTTCATGGGTGGCCTTCTTTGTCTGCTCTGTGAGAGCTGCTAAAAAAGTCTGCAGGAGTGAGCTGAAGAAAGAAAGCTCTTTGTCTGTGGGAGGTAGGTTTTATTTGTAAAGAGGGTTTTCAGCAGGACCCGGTGGGAAGAAAGGCGTCCAAGCATTGAGGGTCTCATGTTGCAGCAGGACAGAATTCCTGTTACCTTCCCCATACCACAGTTCAGAATTCAACCCGAGATCAATTATTTATCATGCCGTTATTGTATAACATTAGTTTAAATTTCGGATCCTGTCTGCAGACTGGTGAGGCTAATTAAGCCAATAAGTAATGAAGTTCATCAGTTTTATCAGAATGTAGTAAGAATCTAAGTATTTTCATTTCAAACACCATGGAATGAGCTTAATAGCTTAATCCGTTAATGACAGCATTTATTATGCGCTCGGCAGTTTATGCATTCATGAGTTAAGCAAACATTATTTGATAATTATGTCTTAAGTCATGTTACCATCTTCATCCTCTTCATTCATTCATCTTGTGGTCACTTCCTCTCCTAGATCTTCCTTTCACTATTCTCAGTTTGTCCTTTTTAAATTAAACCTGTCGGCCTGCAAATCGAGTTCTAGGTATTGATCTCAACTTGGTTCCAGCATGGTTCCTGCCTGCAGTTCAGCTCTCGAATTCACAAGATATCAGTCTCATCCCATATCAGTTATTTTCAACCGTCAGCTGCCCTCCTCGCTTGGTCACCTCAATCTCACAAATGTATCATTGCCAGAGTCATGCTTTATTTCCAGGCAGCTAGAGTTCGCTAAATTTGTTCTTTCCTTCTTGAACAGGATCCTCTGGTTGAGAGCTGCCGTTTTGACCGTCTGGTCTGCTTCTCGCCTGATCGAAATATATTCTATAATGCCTTTCTGTCGTGGATGTGTTTAAAAATTTACGGATGCTGCCATCCGTAGGTTTTGGGGGGGGGTTCTTTATAATTGTTTCACAGGTTCCTGATCACTCAAACAATGGGCTCGGTCATCATCATGCCTCACACATCGTTCTGAGCTTCCATTCATTTTAGCTGCCCAATGCCTCTCGGCTTTAAGGTAATCTAACTGCAAATACTGGTGGTGGATTGAAACTTTTGAGTTTATCATTCATAATCATCACAGTTCGTAACTCTCCTATCATATAGTTGATCTTTCATGCTTCTTTCATATCATCATTAATCATATGTATACTTTCATTCATATCGCAACTCATATTGACAGTTATCCCGTCACTCATTCTGTTATGTATCCTTTCATGCATTCTTTATGTATCCTGCAATGCACTCTCTCGTGCGTCTCGTAGTATCTGGTCCTGCGTCTTGTCATGTGTTCTTTCATGCCTGCGTCAAGCATTCTGTTATGCATCCTGTTATGCATCATGTCACCTGTGTCGCATCTTGTCATGATCACCCATTTCTCTATGTGCATCATCTGCAAGACATCTTCCGCAAGAAAGCATAATCAAGACATCTTCCGCAAGAAAGCATAATCAAGACATCTTCCGCAAGAAAGCATACGCAAGACATTTTCCGCAAGAAAGCATACGCAAGACATCTTCCGCAAGAAAGCGTACGCTAGAAAGCGTAAAAGCAACTTCAAATCCACGTCTCAGCCTGCTAACCAGCAAGCGCAAACGGATTGCATGTTGGATTTCGAATCAGATGTCCGATTCAACCCACCCCCAACCCCTTCTCCACCATCATAGCTGAGTTCATCTAGCTTCCAAGACATTCCTCCATCCTCAACCCATCAGAGTGTTTTCTCCCTTCAGTCTTCATCACTCCCTATCGCCTGTTATTGGTCCGGCAGAAGACCACCATGTTGGGCCCAGTTCTGCCAGAGGTTTCTTCCCAAAGGGGAGTTTTTCCTCTCCACAGTCGCTTCAAGCTTGCTCATCATGGACAGTTCATGCAAACCTGTGTTTATCAAGTTGGACATCTATCTTAAACAGATCACCATATGGACTGAACAAACTTCTTCTATCTCCACTCCACCACCAGTTTCAGACCTGGGGGGGGAACATCCCTGTTCTCATACATCTACTTATGCATATTAAAGTATAATTCAGCATTAATGTTCCTGCCGAGGTCTGAGCGCCAAAGACTTAAAATATTGTATCAATAAAATCCTTCTAATTTCTTTCTCTGTGAGTTTTTCAGATTGAAATATGCTGCTCTAACTCTGCGAAGGGTCTTGTTATACAACAATAGACTGTCCCTCCAGATTAGGTAGGATTTCTCTTGGTGTGTAGAGCGCCATTTTCTCTCCAATTTCCTAACATTGTGCTTCAAGGAACGCAGCTCTGAATTAAACCAAGGAGCCAGCTTCCTGTGAATAATCACCTTCTTTTTCAAGGGAGCTACATTGTCTAATGCAGAACGCAATGACGAAGTCATACCGTTTACAAAGACATCTATTTGTGAATTGGAAGAAACAACATTGCTGCCATCTACAGGGCATTTCTGCAATACGGAGGATAATAAAAAGGGGACAGACTCTTTAAGTTTTGATACAGCATTATCCGATAAAGATCTACTATAATGGAACCCTCTTTTGGGGGTGGAGAACTCAGTTAGATTAAACTCAAATGTTATTAAAAAATGATCAGATAGGACAGGGTTGTGAGGAAATACTGTTAATTCTTCACAATCAATGCCATATGTCAGCACAAGGTCTAAAGTATGGAGCCAAGAGTGCGTCGGTTTATGCACATTTTGAGCAAAACCAATTGAATCTAGGATAGTTTTAAAGGCTACACTAAGGTTATCACATTCAGTGTCAACATGGATGTTAAAATCACTCACTATAATAACCTTATCAGTATTTAACACCAAATCAGATAAGAAATCTGACAACTCATCCAAAAACTGAGAGTAAGGGCCTGGTGGACGATACAAAACAACAAACAGAAGAGGTTTTATTGCTTTGCAGTTTGGATGAGGGAAACTGAGGGTTAAGTGTTCAAAAGAACTGTAGTTATTAATTAGCCTGGGACTAATTAATAAATCAGACTGAAAGATGGTTGCCACTCCTCCCCTTCCCACAGATCTGGGAATGTGGAAATTTGAATAATTGGAGGGAGTTGACTCATTTATACTAACGTAGTCCTCTTGTAGCCAGGTTTCTGTGAGACAAAACAAATCAATCTGTTTTTCAGAAATCAATTTGTTAACTAATAAAGTCTTTGGAGGGAGAGACCTTATATTTAATAGACCACATTTAATTGTTTTATTTTTAGGTTCAAGGTGAACCGTATTGATTTTTATTAGGTTTTTATGATTTGTTCCTTTTAGATAAGTTTTTGATCTGTTAAGTTTTGGCCGTGGGAAAGCACCGTCTCAATAGGATAATCGATGGGTAAAAGTATAAAAGCTGCAGAGAGGTGTGTTAAACTACGGCTCTGCTTCCTGGTCTGGACCCTGGGTTGTCAGCATTTAGGAGAACTAATAAATCCGGCCAGATTTCTAGAAAGAAGAGCAGCACCATCCAAAGTAGGATGGATGCCATCTCTCCGGATCAGACCAGGTTTTCCCCAGAAAGTTCTCCAGTTATCAATGTAGCCCACGTCGTTTTCAGGACACCACCTAGACAACCAGCGGTTGAATGATGACATGCGGCTAAACATGTCATCACTGGTCAGATCAGGCAGGGGACCAGAGAAAATTACGGAGTCCGACATTGCTTTAGCAAACTCACACACCGAAGCAACACCAACTTTAGTGACCTCCGATCGGCGTGACCGGGTGTCATTACCGCCAGCGTGAATAACAATCTTACTGTATTTACGCTTATCCTTAGCCAGCAGTTTTAGGTAAGATTCTATGTCGCCCGTTCTGGCCCCTGGCAGGCATTTAACTATGGTCCCTGGTGTCTCTAGTGCCACGTTTCTGACTATTGAGCTCCCAATAATCAGGGTCGGCTTCTCAGCGGGTGTGTCGCTGAGTGGGGAAAATTTGTTAGAAATGCAGACGGGTTGGTGGTGAACTGGGGGCTCAAATCTAGAGCTATGCTTCCTACGAATTGTCACCCAGCCAGCCTGCTCACCCGGCTGCTCGGGTGCTTCTGGAGGACCACTAAGTGAACTAACGCTAGGTCTATGTGGCTCCGCGCTAGCAGAGGGGCGGCTATCAGCTGGTCTTTCCATAGCACGGAGCCGAGACTCTAATTCTTACACCCTCGCCTCCAAAGCTACAAAAACACTGCATTTATTACAAGTACCATTATCACTAAAGGAGGCAGAGGAATAGCTAAACATCTGACACAGAGAGCAGGAGATAAGGGGAGACTTAGTCAGAGACGGAGAAGCTGAAGTAATAGTAGGAGAGGAAGCCATTGTGGAGCTAAAGCTAGGCTAGGCTGAAGCTAGGCTAGCACCCTTCTACCACGCCAAGAGAGCAAACCGTGAAACACGAGGAGTTCCCAAGCGTGATGTGCAGCAACAGAAAATGTTTTAAAAGTGATTATGTGTTAGAAACAGATGTTACAGCAAAGAGATTAAAGATAAAACAGAAGTAATAATATTTGGACCAATAGAGGAGAGGTCTGGGTGTAGTAATGGACTCAGACCTGAACCTCCAAAAGCATCTAAAGACAGTTACAAGGTCGGCTTTCTATCACCTGAACCTGAAATATCAAATTTAAAGAATATGGGAGATCTGGATAATCAATTCTACTAAATATAAACGCATGGATTAATTTTTCCAGATCCTTCTGAGTCATTAGTCATTTAATCTTGGAAATGTTCCTCAGGTGATAGAAAGCTGACCTTGTAATTGTTTTAGATGCTTTTGAAGGTTCAGGTCTGAGTCCATCACTACACCCAGATTTCGGGCCTGATCAGTGGTTCCTAGCTGAAGTGACTGAAGCTGTGTGCTAACTTTTGATCTCCCATCTATTGGTCCAAAGATTATTACTTCAGTTTTGTTTTCATTCAATTGAAGAAAGTTTTGACACATCCAGGCATTAATTTCTTCTAGGTATTTACTCAGTGCCTGAACTGGTTCATAGTCACCTGGTGACATGGTGATGTAAAGCTGTGTGTCATCTGCATAGTTATGGTAGCTGATGATGTTGTTTTTTATTATCTGAGCTAGAGGGAACATGTAGATATTGAAAAGGAGGGGACCCAGGATGGACCCTTGGGGAACCCCACATGTGATTTTTGTCATCTTTGATGTAAAGTTACCTACTGATACAAAAAGTCCCTGTCCTTTAAGTAGGATTTAAACCAGTGGAGTGCTGTACCAGAAAGGCCGACCCAGTTCTCCAGGCGTTCTAACAGGATGGAGTGATCGACAGTATCAAATGCTGCACTGAGGTCCAACAGAACCAGCACGGTGTTTCTTCCACAGTCTGTATTTATATGGATGTCATTAAAAACCTTGATAAGGGCGGTCTCTGTACTGTGGTGAGCACGGAAGCCAGACTGGAAAACGTCAAAGCGGCTGATCGTAGTTAAGGTGTTTAATTGTTGAAATACAGCTTTTTCAATAATCTTTATGGGAGTTAGGGTCATTTTGACCTTTTTTCTGGCTCTCGCCGATGGGAGTAGAGAGGAAAACATCTGGTTTTCATTGTTTAACTGTACTGTTCCAAGCAGCGGAATTAATCGCTCTGTTTTTGTACTTTCTGTGATAAACACTTCCCAGAACTTAAGCCCTGTTGCCAATTGACGTCAGTAGCGTGTAACACACACACATCACTGGAGACACACAGACTCTTGTGTTTAACGCACACACATCTGTAAGCCTTAAATAGGCAAGTACTGGATATGAATGTTTTAGAACGCTCTGCTGGAACCCGTTTGCACGTTCCAGGTGTAATAAAGAAGAGTTCTCGTTGTCGAGACAAAAGGAACGCCATTTTCTCGAGTCTTTTCTTTCTTTCGTTCTTTTAAAGGTTAATAGTTAAATAATTCTCCCACATCTTACTGATAAAGGGGAGGTTTGAGATGGGCCTGAAGTTTTGGAGTAGAAGTTTGTTTAAATTGTTCTTTTTCAACAGTGGTTTGATAATTGCTGTTTTTAGGGACTGCGGGAAAACACCTGACAGAAGGGACGTGTTTATTATCTGAGTCAAATCAGACTCTATGACAGGCAAAACTTTTTAAAGGAAAACTGAGGGTAGAACATCAAGTCAGCAGGAGGAGGAACTTAGCTGCTGAATGATCTCCTCTAAGATTTTGGAGTTTATTTGGCTGAATTGGGACATTTGGTCAGGATAAGTCCCAGTTGGATACAGCTTTGGTTCTAGAGTTGGCATGGATGTACAAACTGATCCTCTAATCTTTTGGATTTTCTCAGTAAAGAAGTTAGCAAATTCATTGCAGGCCCTGGTGGAGTGGAGTTCTGAAGCCACGGACACAGGAGGATTTGTTAATCTGTCGACTGTGGCAAATAAGACACGAGCATCATAAATGTTTTTCTTGATTATCTCTGAGAAGAAAGATTCTCTTGCATTTTTCAGTTGTAAGTTATATCTGTAAAGTCTCTCTTTATAGATGTCATAGTGAACCTGGAGTCTGTTCTTTCTACACCTGCGTTCAGCTTTTCGACATTCCCTTTTTTCACCTCTAACTGCTGGAGCATTTCTCCAAGGAGATTTTTTCTTCCAGAAACAACTTTCAGTTTAACTGGAGCAACACAGTCAATGATGTCTGAGACTTTAGACTGAAAGTTATCTACTAGCTCATCTACTGAGTTGCAGCCCAAGGTTGAAGTAGCAGAGTAAGCTTGAATAAAAGTTTCCGTGGCATTGTCCTTAAAGGTGCGTTTTCTTACGATGTCCCTTTGGCTAAATGAGTCACTGGAGATTATGCTTTCAAAGGTAACAGAGAAGTGATCAGATAGGGCAACATCAGTTACATTGACTTTAGAAATCTTTAGTGATGATTAAGTCTAATATGTGTCCCTGTTTGTGTGTTGGCTGTTTAACATGTTGAGTTAAACCAAAGTTTCTAAGTGTGTCACACAGTTCTTTTGCACTTCTGTCTTCAGGGCTGTCAACATGAAAGTTGAAGTCTCCCACAATAATTAAACAGTCATAATCAACACATATCACAGACAGCAGGTCACTAAAATCCTTAAAAAAGGTTTGATGTGGACTTAGGAGGCATGTACACATTCAGAAACATAGTTCGTACCGGGCTCTTTACCTTGAGAGCCAAATGCTCAAAAGAGTCGAATTTTCCCAAAAACACCTTTTTACACTTTATTGAATCATTAAACAATGTTGCTACTCCTTCACCTTTCCTTTGCTGTTTGCTCTCACAAAGGAAATTGTTGTTTGGAGGTGTTGACTCCATCAGTATAGCTGCTTCACTAAATTCATGCAACCATGTTTGTTAAAAACATTACATCAAGATTATTGTCAATAATGAAGTCATTAATTAAAAGGGATTTTCCTGACAGAGATCTAATGTTTAATAAACCCAGTTTATATGACTTGGTGGTTGATGATGTCTCTGTGGCAGGTTGCATCTGACAGTTTATGACTTTTAAGTATTTGTTCCTGTTTATCCTTTTGTTTTTCTTATTTCTGCCACGTATTATCACAGATATTCCATAATCTCCGGCAAAAGGCCTAAGCTGATTCTGGAAATTGTGATGTTTGATAAACGTGCGGCCAGGGCCCAGTGTGTATCACAGCGAAGTAATTTGGAGTTCCTCAGTACCAGAATGTTCTGTGATACGTGGAGGAGGAGGATCTGAGGCTCTGAGGCCTTTGGAAAATGCTGGTTTATTCACAGCAGAATGGCTATGTGGAGAGGATGTCATCTGTAGGCCAGTCTTAAATACTTTGTTCATGATGTGAGAAAATTCCAGAAAAGGAACTTCTGGGCTTTGTGGAGAAGAAGGGGAGGCGGGTCCAGTCTGGACCGGTGTTCGTGACGATGGAGGTTCTTGGTCCTCTCTTTGTCCTGCTGAGATCTGGGATGAATCCTCCTGTAGCTCTGACGACGCCTCTTTTCTGTGTCATCTTTCTGGCCATCTTTATCTTGGCTTGTTCGGGCTGCACTGGGCTTAACTTGGCCTCTGGTAATAAAGTTAAAAATCTTGGTGTTGTTTTTGACCAAGACATGTCATTTAAATCCCATATTAAACCGGTTTCCAGAGTTTCCTTTTGTCACCTCAGGAATATCTGCAATGAACCGAAAGCTGGACCCAAGATTCACCACAACAGGTCAGTGACGTTCTTAAAAAGTTTTTTATCAAACTGCGGGAACGGGCGTCGACTCTCGCGGTTCGCGCTCACTGGCTGGAACTTCCTGGAGGCAAAGGCACAGGTTTAGACTCAGTAATAAAGTGAGCGGAGAGACTTTGCTGAGAACTGACCTTATACTGAGGAGAGCCGGGCAGTACAGACGTGCTGCCACGGGAGCCGATCCGTCCGCAGGCGAGACTGAAGCCGTTGAGCGGCTGAGGAGGAAGTCAGTCAGACTTGGGGTTTTCCAGAGGGCGTTTGTCAAGAGGCAATCCAGGTCCAGTAACGGGGAAGGCGAGGTACACGGGGAAAATCCAAGTGGGGGGATCCAGGTCCAAATCCAAAATCCGATACACTAGGAGGCAGTCCAAGGGTAGGGGTTCCAGGAGACAGGCAGGCAGACACAGGCTAGGAAAAGGCAGGCTCAAAATACCAGTTACAGCTCGAGGTCAAGTGCTGGGACAGACAGGAAGATACAATGCTGGAATGTTACTCAGACAAGGCTCGAAAACGATCTGGCACTGGAGACTGACGAGGACAGAGCTTTTATGCAGGTGTAGACAGGTGAAACCAGTAGAGGTTGATTGCAACGGGGTGGAGACTGGACAGGGGTATTAACTGTGAACAGAATCAGCTCCAGTGCCAGAATCATCACAGAGCCCCCCCCCCCCCCCCCCTCAAGGGCGGATTCCAGACTTGAGGTTCTAACCGGCTTGACTCGAGAAACATGGAAGGTAGGATGGACCTTCATTGCAGGGGGCAGGCGGAGACGGACCGCCACCGGGTTCACCACCCTGGAGATGGAGAATGGTCCAATAAACCGAGGTGCCAGCTTCTTGTTATCCACTTTCAAGGGAAGGTCCCTTATGGAAAGCCAGACTCTGTCTCCCACCTGGTACTGCGGGGCTGGGACCTGCCGGCGGTTAGCAGCCTGGGCCTGGTTCTGTGAGGCAGAGAGAATGGCCCTCCTAGCCCTTCTCCAGGCACGCTGGCACCTCAGGGCAGACAGCCGGGCAGACGGGACCTTGGACTCCACCTCCTCAATGGAGAACACCGGTGGCTGAAAACCATACACCACAAAGAACGGTGAGAGGCCAGTGGAGCTAGAGGGCGTGGAGTTAATTGCGTGCTCCACCCAGGGCAGGTTCTGGACCCACTTGGTGTGGTCGGACTGGCAAAGGAGACGGAGCTTAGTCTCGACCTCCTGATTAACCCTCTCCGTCTGGCCATCTGTTTGGGGATGGAAGCCGGAGGACAGACTGAAATACCCAGCGTGGCACAAAACTCCTGCCAGTAACAGGCCACAAACTGGGGACCCCGGTCTGACACAATGTCAGCTGGCAGACCGTGCAGCCTGAAGACCTCCCTTGCCAGATGCAGTTTAAAACGCCACTTGGTCTGTTTATAAGTTTTGTTTTTATTAATTCTGCATTTTTTAACCACATGCGCCGTATTTCTGTGCCTCAGCGCTTGCTCCTCTTCCCCCCTCCTTTCCCTCGGAGCAGGTGCTTTTATCACCGTTCACCATTAAAAACGTGAATCACTACGTTTAATGTCCTCACATCGGTAGCAACGTGTGCCAGTTAAAGTCAATAGGAGAGTTACTAGCTGTGTTTCATGCTCTTGTATGTTTACATAGAATCAGTGGCGCTTCGGTGGGCTACTGCCTCGCGCTTTAATTCAGGTGCGCACTTTTAAGGATCATTTTAAAGAACTTGTAACATCAGGGGCTTCATCTCAGACCTGTCAATACCCCTGTTCCCTTTATAGGAGCCCTTTACAGTATTTAGTTATGCATTTTCCCCGCAGCGCACCAACGGGGGTAAAATCCGCCCACCGCACCGCCGCACTGACGAGAGCAATAGAAAGTTGTCTGGTCAGCGCGGCGACTGACTGAGAAACCTGTCGCTGTGAAAGGTGATGAGAATGTTATAAACTGTAACAGTCTAGAAGTGCATTGAGCTGAAAAGAGGGAGACATCAGCAGCTGGATCGTGCGTAAAGACGCAGCGTGAACCTCTGTGTGCTTCAGTGTTGCTGCTGAGGGGAAAATGTTGACCATAACCCCCGCCCCCAAATAATCTCACTCTTAACATTTGATCAAAGTTGAGAGGTCTGATTATTACACACCATGCCATATCACATGACACTACTATTTTGGGAATAATTACACACAGAGAATACATTCAAACAATATTTTATTATACACATATGTGTATACACAATTTATGTAGACAAATGATTTCATCCTACACTTTTTGTGAAGTCATTCCCAAGAGCCATAATAGACAAAAAAATCAATGCATCACACGTGTTAAGATACAGCTAACTGTGATTATACACCTGGCCAGTAGGTGGTTCCGTGTGTGAAGCTCCAAGAAATGAACCCTTTCACGAACCAGTTGGCTCAAGTGGTTCAATGCCTCATGAGGCTTCATCTCACCATCACTACCTGGCAGAGAGCGAACCAGAGCAGGAGCAGGTTCCTTAGCACGGCTGAGAACGAACCTTTTAGAGAAGTAGAGGTGACAGAGTTCCAAAGGTAGCAGGAAATATACATGTGGACAGGCAAGGAGTAGGTGTTGTATGATGACGGACCGGCAGAGGAGTGAAAGCAGAGGGAGGCTTAAATAGGGAGGCTGGCAGGTGAAATGAGTCTGGCTGATTAATGACCAACAGGTGTGACTGACTGCAGAGGGAGTGAAGGGAAGGCTGAGTGAGAAGGGGAGGAGGAAACTGAAAACTAACAATAAATAAAGTCAAATCATAACTAAAACCCAAACAAGGAGGAAGTTTAAGTTGATCCAAGGAACTTATTTTTTCAGTGTAGTTGCAGTGGTTACCTCCTCTAGTTTTAATGTTTACTCCAGTCAGTGTTCAGGTGGACATTAGTGCTCATGTTTATCAGTGTTTATGCTTGACTTTTCAGTCAATTGACTGGACACAGAACTAATCTGATTGATATTTTTCAGCCCAAGCACAACGTAAATGTAGAAAACAGCCCAAACCATAGGATCTACTGGCCTTGGACATTAGAAGTGGAGAATTATTAAACGCATAATAAAGAACATGCCATTAGGACACAACTGCACTATAGGAAAGAAAAAAATGTTGTGTATACAGGTTCCCCACACAATGTGCAACCAGGCAACCATTTACACACAATCATGGTATATCACCTGGAATTATTTTTATCAACATGAGTTGTAAATCTGACTTAATATAAAATTCCTTTCTCTTACAGAGTATCGACCAATCTAACATTTCTCTGAAACATTTTTAAGCTCATCAGTAGAACTCAACCGCATTTAGGGAATATACAACATTGAGCAATACAGTTTCATAGTGACAGTTGATTAACCAAAGACCATTATTCATAAATGATATCGGATTTGACATATTGTACTCATTTAAAAAAGAAAATTAAGTAATAAAATTAGTTGAAGAAAATTGTGTTTTATTAAAATTTGCAAGTTTTTAGTTTTCTGCCACATAATGACAACAATTTTTTTTATTAATTATTTCTAAAAACCCGCCAAATGTTGTGAAAAGCTTTCCAAATTTTTACAACAAATCACTATTTTCTAAGCTCAATGTGTTCAAAAGCAGCCAAATTGGATGCAACCCACCTCCCAAAATCTGGCAACACTGACTACACTGCTTTTATTTTTTATAGATTTTGGGATTGTATTGAGATAATTTTTTTTCCCTCAACACTGTGGGAGTGATCACAGAGCCACTGTTCAACTTGAAGCATATAAAATGTATTTTTGATAAAAGTGTGACCCTCTAAATAAAGGGAATCCTTCCCAACCCTTAATTAGTTTCTGCAGCCTTTTTTGTTTAGACTCAACTCAGCACAGAAATACTGAGGAACCTGGACTAGGCCAGAACCTGCACCCAGGATACAGAGGTTCAGTGAATGTGGCGTTGAAGGTGTAAAGGTGCATCAGTGAGTCAGAGAAGACGCTGTAGAAGGACAGAATACCAGCAGGACAGTCCACATACACTGCTACTCTGTTAGAGACAGAGGAGGAGGAGATTGGTGTTCCTTTGTAATTGTGCCAGACAGCGTAACCAGTATCAAAGCAGCTCAGACTCCAGGATTGATCATTTAATCCAAACACACAGTTTTGACTATTCCCTCTCCTTATGATTCTTCTGTAACTCACTGATAAATCAACTTTTCCTTTCCACTCAACTTCCCAGTAACAGCGACCAGTCAGACCATCTCTACACAGCAGCTGAGGAAGATCAAATCTGTCTGGATGATCAGGATATGACTGAAGCTCCTCCACTAGTGTCACCTTCCTGTTGTCTTCAGACAGTTTGAGTTCTCTGTTCACTGTGTTTGTGTCGATTGTGAGTTGACAGGAATCTGATGGAGAGAACAAAGACAACCCAGCTGCAGTTACTGATCATTTATTGATGATGACTCCTGAATGAGTGATGGACAGTCTGAAGATGGTTGAATGTGAGCTGCTTTGTTGTCATGAATCAAATAAAAACACACTTACACTTCCTCAGACCTGGTGTCAGCCATTGTTCTCCAGCAGGCTCCACCCTGAAAGGAGGAGGGGGGTCAGACCATCAGTCTCTTTCAGCAGCAAACATGGACATTACATGTCTCTCAGACACACATTGTCCTCCACTAAAAAAACACTCTTAGCCAAAGCAGAACTGCATCAGTGGTTTCCATGATCAGTACTCTAAATAGAGTAGTCAGTAAGAAAGGAGGCTACTTTTCCTAGGAACCCTGTGACGTCCCTTACTGCTGCTAAGAACCTTTTAGGTATCCCACAAATATTTACATCACATGACATTTCAGCACAACTCCCTCAGAGAAATAAACGAAAATGTCCAGACAGCCGAGAGTGGCACTTTGTGGTTCATTTACAGAAGGCTGTGGGCCCGGATTTGACTCAACATCATTACATCATCAAGTGTTTCTGTAATGTAATGCTGTCAGAGTAAGTAAAATCCTGCTGGTTTCAACAAATTCTACAAAGAAACAATGTCCTCCTGTCTCAATCAGCTAGCCCCCATCAGAACTGCCCCCTGGTACACTCCTGAACTAAATAAAATTAAGTCACATAAACGACAGCTGGAAAGACTTCACAAGAAAACCAGTTTAACTGTCCATTTCCAAGACTATACTAATTACCTTCAGCAGTACAAGGATGTTCTAAGTACTGCCCAGTCCACCTACTACTCTCACCTCATACACTTTGGTTCCACTAACCCCAAGGCTCTGTTCTCTACAGTAAACAGACTGCTCAAACCCAGTGCCTCAAACTCATTCACCTATGACAAATGGAACTCCTTTCTTTGATTTTTCCAACACTATTTATAACAACTTGTCCTCCTCTTTTGTCACCACAGCCTGCACTCCTCCTCCCTCATTTGCTCCTCCTCTTCTCACCTCTCAGCCTCTGTCTCACTTCTCCCCCGTGTCAACAAGGGAGCTCCTCATAATTATGACAGGCATGAAAACATCTACATGTGTCCTTGACCGCATCCTGTCTCACCTCATCAAGGACTCTTTACAAACCATCTCCTCCACACTCATCACAGAAATGTTCACCTCCTCCCTCAGGTATGGCTCAGTCCCCCACTCACTCAAACTAACTGCTGTCACCCCCTAAAAAACCTTGGACTGAAACCCTAAATCATGTCAAACTTCCAGCCCACGTTTAATCTTTCGTCTAAAATACTGGGACATATTGTTACCACATAACTAAAAGCCCACACACACACTACTGATAGGACCCATCTTATGTCAAAAGTTAATTTATGGTACATTGATTCATGACCCCCCCCCACACCCACACACACACACACACACACACACTGGAAGTCCCCCCTCCCTTCCGGAATTCACACCCATTCCCTCCTTTCTGACCCCCCCTTCCTACCCCCCCTTCCTGACCCCCACCACACACACACACGCGCACACACACATTCCCGTTGCCCAGGCCATACCCACTCATGTTACTTTTAAGCATTTATTTAATTCTTAATTTAATTATTCTTTTATATATTTAATTATTAATTATTATTTTATGCATATGGTCAAGAAATGTGTTTTTGTGGGGTTACTTATAACCAAACGTGTAACTTTAGTTGTATAAACCTAGACTCTGCGTTTAGTTGTATAAACCTAGACTCTGCGTATGAAACTTTACTCTTTAGAATCAAAACTTGTGTCTTAGCACTAACGGGCTGTGGTTTGATAACAATAAACAGATTATCCACATAAATGACAACAACGGAAAAAGAAAACTATTGGGAATCTGCAAATGAAAAAACAAATACCATCTCCAAGCAGGCTCCCCTCTTGTTCCGCTAATAACCATACAATGGCAAGATAGGGTTTTCACTTCAGTTCTTTCTCCTCTCTAAGCAAACAGCTGGATCTTAGCTAGAAGCAGGTCAGTGGACGCGACCGATCATAGTGTCTTACACAGCTGAAGTGTAAGCCTGAGCCGGGCTCTTTGGGGAGGAGTTTGTCAAAAGAATACCCTCGACGCGTTTGTTCGAGACGTCCCGTGTCAACTGGCATAATGGTGGGGGAAAATAAAAGTAAGCATAATGGTGGGGAAAAATAAAAATAAGATCAAAGCTTATTTAATCAGACAAGTTTAGAGGCTGCGAAGGGAGGCTTCCATCCCGTGCAGGGCTAGGTGTCGGCCGGATGAGATGGGCCCCTGCATGACGCAGCAGAATACCCCTTTTGCAATCAACATTGCAACAATGAACGGCGGGGGTGAAAAATAAGATCATAGCTTATCAGGGGAGTTTAAGGGTTTTACGACATTTTAGCAAATGTGTTTTTCCCCGGTTGCTTACATTAAAATGTGTCTTTTTATTTAATCCAGTAGGAGCCTGAATTTATACTTTGTGATTTTCTTGGTATGCAATATGGTTAATGTTTTGTGTTTTGTTTTTCTTGCTAAATTTACTTTTCTTGAAATTATTAGATATTATTGGTAATTCATATTAATTTGGGTAATTTGTATATTTAGCTATTGTGGACATTTTTGTTATTATTATCATTAGTTCTTTGGTTTAATGATGCATACATGTCACCTTTTTAGGGATGATGCATCATGGGAGTTTGGTGGTTGTGTACCTCACAGAGTGGAGCCAAGTGTTTTTTTTAACTGCTGACGCCCTTATCTTTTGTATGTATGTTTCGCACCCTTTTTTTCTTCCATCCACTTACTAAAACGTTTTTAAATGCAAAAACATCTCCGTGGTTTTCTTGGATGAATCATCTGGATAACTTGTGTTGGAAATGTTGAGGGTGCAGTGAGTCAGGCAGGCTTCACTTATTTTTTAACCCTACAAATCCCATCCAACGATAGCCCTGCAGTAACTTTGAACGGCAACCCCTGTTTTTCTTTCGGGTTTTCCTTGAAAATTAAGGAGCTGTTTGCTGATTTCATCCTTCTAAACACCTGAGAAATTAACCTTTATTTCATTTTAAAGTCCTTTTTTTTTACTCTGACCAGTTTCCCTTTATACCTTTACCTTGCAGTATGGATAAAACTAAATTCTATAACAATAAACAATTGTTTTTTTATTAGCAGAGTGCAGCATTTTCGGGATACAAAATCTCAAAAACCACCATGTATTGTTTATTATGTATGTTATATTATAAAACAACTAGCTGCTTGGGAGTCGGGGTAGAAAAAATAAGCCTACTCTGTGCTACCATCACAAAATGAAAAACTTAACTGTTCTGGGACTGGAAGTGTGTGCTTCGGTCAGAAGAGATGAAGCTTTAGCTTTGAGGAAACAAGCACTGCGGCTGGGTTTGAGGCCAAACAATGCAGTGAAAGTTGTATCTGTAACATGACAAAATGTGAAAAACCTCCAGAGGTTTTGAATACTGTCTTACTGTATTTATTAGTAAATATAAACTACTGAATGCTGGAGACAGGCAAATGACTTGTTTTAACTCTTTCAAACCAGTTTCATTTCCAACACAGCTCTCCTGAAAATCACCAATGACATCCTCCTCTCTGCAGATTCTGGCCACCTTAACGTCCTCATCTTCCTTGACCTGACCAGAGTTTTCGATACCATTAGCCACACCATTCTTTTCTCCCGCCTTGAGTCCTCTCTCTACATAACTGGCACTGCACTCTCCTGTCTAAAACCATATTTCACAGACAACAACAATTCGTTCACATCAACAACTGCACCTCCTCCAATGTCCCTCTGTCCCAACGCATCCCCCAGGGTTTGGTGCTTGGTACTCTCCTGTTCAACTTTACCTGCTACCTTTTGGCAACATCATTCACTAACATCCACTTCCACAGCTATGTTGATGATGTCCAGTTTTATATCTCCACAAACTCCATCACCCTGCCACTCAATACTCTCCCTCACACTGTCTGGATGACACCGAATCTTGGATCCAGACCAACTTCTTCAAACTTAACCGTGAAAATTCAGACCTGATAATTATTTGCCACAATTTCCCTCAAGAAAAGTCTTCGCTTCACTATCGACAACTACACCTTGTCTCCATTCCCCCAGAGTCAAAACTGATTGCAGGCGGGGTTTTCAGGACCATAGATGCTTATTGGCAGAGGACAAAAGGGGCCCCTGTTCTGAACACAACAGTAAATTAATGTTCTATACAAGCTTTGTGCTTGTATAGAAACATTAATTGATTGTTTATTTAGACCTATGTAATTTTTAACCATTACAGTTTTTACTTAACAATTATTATATAATTATTATATAACTACTGTTGTAGTGAGATAGGATCATAGTTTTCATCTGCTACATCTGGGGACTTTCAGACCTTACACTCAACCTAGGAGAAATGGGAAGTGATTGGAGAATGGGTGTCATATGTTCATACTTTTACACTCTCATGAGGATAATTAAAACACTGTCCTGAATATACTGTAGTTTCTGCAGACTTTCGTTAGGGATCCTGATGAGAGGTACATTACCATAAACACTGCTTGTAGCAGCACTACAGTTATTTTGTTTCTTCTGTACCACTTTAGAAATCAGTCTAGCAACAGGTATTTGAAATGCTAGCAGACCAGATAATATTCATTAAAGGGGATATTTAATGAAAAAAAAAAAACGTAAAACCCGGTGTTGTTGTTGGGGTTGAACTAAACACCTTCCTTCATCCTTCTTTATTCTGGGTTAAAGCCCAAACTAGCTAGGGTTCTAAAGATCTCTGAACCTAATGATATTACATAGAGTTCCTATGAGATCTTCATTGCTAGATAAGAAGGAAGTGACCAATCTACTAGCAACCTCCCACCTAAGGCCTCCCCCTTTTCCAGTGGACAAGTTAGGCAACCTAGTAGCCTGAACTAGTAGCCTAAACCTATGGCTTTATAGGCAAATCCTATGGATTTGAGGCTATTAAGCAGATGTTAAAGACAACACCGACCCCAGATGGGTCAGAAGGATGAACAAAGATCTGTCTCTTTAACCAGCTGCTCACTGCAGCTTTGAAATGCAGAACCACTGATTGAGTCAAAACAGAGCCTCCACCCTGAGACTTGGAAAGAATAATGACAAGAATTTAAACGATTCTGGGACTCTCCTGTTGTTTGGCTTTAAGATCTGACAACTGAAGTTGACGCCGTTAACCACACCATCTTAATCTTCCCTGGTACATTCAACCTGACTATTTTCTATTGGACTGACTAAAGGACAGAGAAGACATTTTTCCCTCTTCCTCCTCTATCAGACCTCTCAACCTGTAGCAGGTTCCTGCATACCTGAGATCTTTCAGTCTCCAGCATCGATCTTCCAGTCCAGCCGACAGCAGCTTCACTCCTGAGTCTCCTGGATGATTGTAGCTCAGATCCAACTCTTTCAGATAGGAGGGGTTGGAGCTCAGAGCAGAAACCAGAGAAGCACAGCCTTTCTCTGAGATCAGACAGCCTAACAAGCTGCAGGCACACAATTCAGCACATGAGAAATATGAAAAAATTGAGGTAGAACCCAAGTTCTGGACTGCTTATTTTCAGCTTGGAAAAAAGCCAAAGAAACTGGTAATCAGCAGGTAAAATAAAAATCTAACTATTTTGTTTTGTAAGTTATAAAAAGTAACATCTGACACATTAAAACAGATGAATCCTGACTAGAGCTCCACTGGGATGCAAACTGGCAAACTCTACAGAAAGAGCTGGCTTTAAACCTTTTTCAAGCTGGACCTAAAGTCCCAAAGAGAACCTGGTGTTCTTAGTGGAACCATGGCTCTGGTGTCAAGATAGCTTTAATCTATTGATGGAGTCAAGGAATGAAGCTGCAATAAAGAATGAAGCAGTGGTTTGTCTTCACAGAAAATAAAAGCCAGAGAGGAAAAGTTAACAAACCTATTAATGAAACAACATTTTGTCAAGAACAGGACAGGTGGACCCAGTATTAAGCCATACAAAAGTTTAATAATTCATGACTTTATTTTACGGCAGTCTGGTAAGACAGGGACAGGTAAGCTCAGTGGTCAAATCTCAGTCCAGGGTCGGTATACAAATAAGCAGACTAACTAGGTAAGAATCAGGCAGATTCAGATACTGAATGAACAGAACCAGGTTAGGCAATACAGGCAGGCAGAGAGAAGGGGCAGGAAAAACAGGTTCAAGATAAGATAAGATAAGATAGGCTTTATTGATCTCACAGTGGAGAAATTCACTTGTTACACATCGGTTCAAAATGCAGTAATCAAAAGAAGGTGCCAAAAGGATGACAAGGTGCATAGGGTAAATACAGTGTGTCCACATATATACAATGGAGCAAAACAAAAACAAAAAACTACAAAAAGGAAATAAAGCAGTATTCTAAGATGACTTATATACATTCATGGTGACGTATATACATATGTATTGAAGTTGTACATTGTAGTGGTAACAGGTAAAGAGCACAGTGAGGTAGTGAGATAACTATAACAGCAGAAGTCATTTATTTAACAGGACTATTGCACAGGTTATTGCACAGGGTTTAAAAAGTAAATGAACATTAGTTATTACAGTTATGGTTACAGTTATAGTGCAGCATTGTATAATCTGATGGCAGCAGGAATGAATGACCTGCGGTAGCGCTCCTTTTTACAGACAGGGTGTCTAAGTCTGTCACTAAAGGAGCTGCTCAGCTCCTCTACAGTCTGGTGCAGGGGGTGGAAGGTGTTGTCCATGTGGATGTGAACTTGGACAACACCCTCCTCTCAGCCACTCCCTCCACAGAGTCCAGAGAGCAGCCCAGGACAGAAGTGGCCTTCCTCACCAGGTGTTTAGACACAGATGGTTTTGATGGTCACACCAGTCCATGATGACCGACCGGTACTCCAGCTCGTTCCCCTCAGACACACAGCCCACAATGGCCGAGTCATCAGAGAACTTCTGAAGGTGGCAGCTGTCCGTGTTGTAAGTAAAGTCCGAGATGTAGAGGGTGAAAAGAAACAGAGACAGAACGGTGCCCTGGGGGGCCCCGGTGCTGCAGAGTGCCACCTCTGACTGACAGCCGTGCAGCCGCACGTACTGAGGGCGGTCAATGAGGTAGTCGATGGTCCAGTCAGCCAGATGTTTGTCCACCCCAGCATCCTCCAGCTTCTCCCTCACCAGCACCGGTCTGATGGTGTTGAAAGCGCTGGAGAAGTCAAAGAACACGACTCTCACAGCGCTCCCGGTGGTCTCCAGGTGGGTGAGCGTCCGCTGCAGCAGGTAGATGATGGCATCCTCTACTCTGACGTTGGGCCGGTAGGCGAACTGCAGCGGGTCCAGGGTGGGGCTCACCACGGTGCGCTGGTGTGAAAGGATGAGGTGCTCCATGGTCTTCATCAGGTGGGAGGTCAGAGTGACTGGTCTGAAGTGGGCTGGTTCCCTGGTGTGCGGCATTTTTGGGAACCGGTACCACACAGGAGGTCTTCCACAGGGTGGGCACCACCCCCAGGCTGAGGCTCAGGTTGTAGATGTTGCTGAGGACCTCACAGAGCTCATCTGTACAGGTCCACAGCAGCCTTGGGGGTATGTCGTCCATTCCTGAGGCTTTGCTCTGTTTCAGCCTCAGCAGCTGCCCTCTCAGCTGCATTGAAGTGACTGTGAGGGGGGAGGATGGCAGGATTGAAGGTGTGGATGAGTCAGGCGTTGGTGAGGTTGTCAGCGGGGGGAGGATAAGTCTCTGTGGAGCTTGGGGTTGGAGACATGTGGAGAGTTGAGGGCAGGGAGGCGGCCAGTGTGAGGGGACTAAAACTGGGTGAAGAACCTGTTTAACTCATCTGAAAACTCGGTATCACCATCTGCAGCCTTGCTGGTTCTCTGCCCAAAGCCGGAGATGTTCTTCAGACCCCTCCACACTGCTTTGACGTTGTTCTGCGCCAGCTGCCCCTACATCTTCCTCCTATAGTCCTTCATTGCCACCCTGATCCTCCATAGGAGCTCCCACTGAACTCTACGCTGCTCTTCTCTGTCCCCTCAGTAGAAAGCCTATTTGTTCTGGGTCAGGAGGATTTTCAGCTCAGGGGTCCTGGGGGGGTTTGGGTTGGAAAGCGTCATAGCTGTCATGTAGGCACAATGCTCTCCACACAGAAGGTCATGTAGCCAGTGATACATTCAGTCAGGCTGTTGATGTCATCACCATGAAAGCTTTGGAACAACAGTTTCTCAGTGGCCTCATCTGACCAAACTTTCACTGACTTCTGTGCTATTGTCCTCCTCACCAGTGGAAAGTAATAAGGGAGTAGGTAGACAAGGTTATGATCTGAGCATCCGAGTGGGGAGAGGGGGGTAGAGGTGTAAGCATCCTTAACATTTGCAGAAAAAAGGTCCAGAGTTTTATTGCCCCTTGTTGTACACGTGACGTACTGGGTGAGTGTGTACAACTGTGATGAGCAGGAGAGTGCAGGGGTGCTGTGTCTGCTGTCTGTTCACCGCGCCATGGAGGGAGTGATGTAAACACAGAGCACGATCACGTGACCAAACTTGCGAGGCAGATAATAAGGTCTCAAACTCATTGCAAGTAACTAAGTCCGAGAGTATCTGCTCTTTCACGTGAACATGAGCCGTGCTGCACCATTTCTCACTCACAGACACCACCAGCCCCCCTCCTCTCTTTTTTCCATTCACCGCTAAAATCCTGTCCGTGCGGCTAAGTTTAAACCCATCCAGGGAGATCACTGGGTCTGGGACAGATCCATCTAACCACGTCTCCATGAAGCACATGATACTAGCGTCCCTGTACCTCCTCTGTAAAGGGGTAAGTGCTGTGAGCTCCTCGGCCTTGTTGCGGAGAGATCTAACGTTTCCCGTGACAACCGATGGTAGATAACTTTTTCTCTGCTTCGTCCGGCCACCCCTGCAGCCTCTTCGTCTCCTCTGTATGTCTGCAGGGATGTCTGATTTCTCAGCGTGGTGGGAAGCAGGGCAGCGGTGCATAGAGTCCCGTAGTCCGAGGAGCTGGTTGTGCCTATAAACAGTGGGACTCCCGGAGTCGTGGACAAAGGGGTCTCCCCTTGCAGCATCAAAAAGTGCCGAACCTAGCAGAAGGCTCAGCACTAAAGTCCCAAAACTTGGCTTCTTCAGTGCACATAAGTTCGGAATACCCGAATAGGTATTCACCAATATAAAAACAACACTGTAAAGAACAGAAAGTACGAAAAGAAAGGACAGAGCCAAGGTGATCGGCTGCTGCCTGCGCAGCGCCATCTTGCAAAGGGAGTGGTGGCCTAGTGGTTAAAGCAGTGCGTTTCAGGGGTCAGCCTGGCTCAGAATCCAGAGACAATCGGGTTTGCATCAACAGGTCAATCAAAAAACAGAACGCTGGAACAAAACTCACTATTGGCTCGTAAATGATCTGGCATTGATGTCTGATCTGAAGGCAGAATATATACTGACCATTGCAGGTGGATCAGATGAACAGGTAATGAGAAACAGGGTGGAGCTAAGCAGGTGTATGCAATGGGTGATCAGACCAGGCATCAGTGCCTAGATCCAGACTGAACAAAAACTGAGACAGAGGCAGAACATAAACCATAATGGAAATCAAACAAGAAAGAACCCAAAACATAAACTAAACTAAGACAGACCCTCAAACTATGACACATTTAGATAATCTCAGCGTAGGTAATAGCCAGAAATCTAGTTTCTACAGGATTGAGATCATTGTACCTGAGAGTTTCCAGTTTGCAGTTTGGACTCTCCAGTCCAGCAGAGAGAAGCTTCACTCCTGAATCCTGCAAATCGTTGTTACTCAGGTCCAGTTCTCTAAGTCTGGAGGACTGGGAGCTGAGAACTGAGGAAAGAGCTTCACAACTTCTCTCTGAGAGGTTACAGCCACTGAGTCTGAGGAGACATGAAATAAACATCTGGTATAATATTATAAACTAATAAAAACAGGAATTGATATGTACCTCATTAGCAGATTTCTTACTACCAAAAACATAAGTAGCAACAATCTGTGTCCTTACAGAGCTTTGTTGGAGGCTTTAACCACTGGCAGCAGCTTCAGAAGAACCTCCTCTGAAGCAGAGAATTTCTTCAGGTCAAACACATCCAGATCTTCTGCTGATGACACTAAGATGAAGATCAGAGTTGACCACTGAGCAGGAGACAGTTTATCTGTGGAGAGACTTCCTGATCTTAGAGACTGTTGGATCTCCTCCACTAGAGAACGATCCTTCAGTTCATTCAGACAGTGGAACAGATTGATGCTTTTCTCTGCAGACACATTCTCACTGATCTTCTTCTTGATGTACTGAACTGTTTCCTGATTGGTATGTGAGCTACTTCCTGTCTGTGTCAGCAGACCTTGTAGGAGTCTCTGATTGGTCTGCAGTGAAAATCCCAGGAGGAACCGGAGGAACAAGTCCAGGTGTCCATTTGGACTCTGTAAGGCCTGATCAACAGCTGTCTGGTGAAGAGACTTTGGTTCAGACTTCTTAGATACTTTTTCTGTTTCTTCCATTAGGTTGACACCAGAGGCGATGAAGGTCAGATGAACATGAAAAGCAGCCAGAAACTCCTGAACACTCAGATGGACGAAGCAGAACACCTTGTCCTGGTACAGCCCTCTCTCCTCTATAAAGATCTGAGTAAACACTCCTGAGTACACTGAGGCTGCTCTGATATCGATACCACACTCTTTCAGGTCTGATTCATAGAAGATCAGGTTTCCTTTCTGCAGCTGATCAAAAGCCAGTTTTCCCAGAGACTCAATCATCTTCCTGCTCTCTGGACTCCAGAGTTGATCTGTTTCAGCTCCTCCATCATACTTGACTTTCTTCACTTTGGTCTGAATCACCAGGAAGTGGATGTACATCTCAGTCAGGGTGCTGGGCAGCTCTCCTCCCTCTCTGGTCTCCAACACATCCTCCAGAACCGTAGCAGTGATCCAGCAGAAGACTGGGATGTGGCACATGATGTGGAGACTTCTTGATGTCTTCATGTGGGAGATGATCCTCCTGGCCTGCTTCTCATCTCTGAATCTCTTCCTGAAGTACTCCTCCTTCTGTGGGTCAGTGAACCCTCTGACCTCTGTCACCATGCCAACACACTCAGGAGGGATCTGATTGGCTGCTGCAGGTCGTGTGGTTATCCAGAGGAGAGCAGAGGGAAGCAGTTTCCCCCTGATGAGGTTTGTCAGCAGAACATCCACTGAGGTGGACTCTGTAGCATCAGTCAGGATCTCCTGGTTCTGGAAGTCCAGAGAAAGTCGACTCTCATCCAGACCATCAAAGATGAACAGAACCTGGAAGTGTTCAAAGCTGCAGATTCCTTTGGTTTCAGTAAAGAAGTGATGAACAAGGTCCACCAAGCTGAACTTTTTCTCTTTCAGCACATTCAGCTCTCTGAAGGTGAATGGAAATATGAAGTGGATGTTCTGGTGGGCTTTGTCTTCAGCCCAGTCCAGAGTGAACTTCTGGGTTAAGACTGTTTTCCCAATGCCAGCCACTCCCTTTGTCATCACTGTTCTGATTGGTTGATCTCTTCCAGGTGGGACTTTAAAGATGTCTTCTTGTCTGATGGTTGTTTCTGGTCTGTGTGGTTTCCTGGATGCTGTTTCAATCTGTCTGACCTCATGTTCATCATTGACCTCTCCAGTCCCTCCCTCTGTGATGTAGAGCTCTGTGTAGATCTGGTTCAGAAGCGTTGGACTTCCTGCTTTTGCGATCCCCTCAAACACACACTGGAACTTTTTCTTCAGACCAGATTTAAGTTTATGTTGAAAAACTGCAACAGGTTGTTCTGAATTAACACAAAAAGTGACATTAGGAAGGAAACTGTTAGATATAACATGAAGCCAAAAGTTGTTGGAGCTGTTGAAAGCTGTTATTGTGGAAAATAACAGATAATTCATAGGCATTGTGTAGGTCACACATGTGACATACATAGATATGGGGAATTGGACTGATAAAGGAAATGATCAGTTGTCTCCTGGCAGCACATATACTTGGATAAACTTGGACTATATGCTATTCAGCAGTCTGGCAGATACTACCTATGTGGTGACCACTTTCTATTTGCACAACGAGAGGAGCCAGAGGAGGAGCTTGGCTTCTATAAAGACTTGTGTTAACAGCATTCTGGGCTTAAACTTCCTCATTCCTTTTATTGTGTTGATACCTGTTAACAGAGCCTCAGTATTTATCTGCACTATTTCTCAGTTTTTTTTTAGAATAAAATGTTAAAGTATGAAATTCTGTTTCGAGAGTCATTTCCTACAAAAGAAGTTATTCAATGTGTGACTGCTTCTCTGAGGTAAAAGTACTTGACAGGGTAAAGAGGCATTTAACTGCTGCAACCACTAAAGACAGGTACCCACCCCCATTGAAGATTTTTCTTCCTGGTACATCTGATTCAATTGTCAATACGGTGAGCAGGCAAAGTGTTTCGCCCCAGTGGAGGCACATCTCTGCCTTCCACAGTCGCATGTGCCCAAGGATCTAGTGTCCGCCAAGTACATTTTTATCAACCATTACTGTAATGTTCTGTTTCATGTTGTTGTTTTGGTTAAGTTAGCTTTCCTGCCTTAGGGTTTATTTCTGTTTCTTGTTTTGTATTTTGTTGGATTTATGTTTAGCCTGTTAACTGTTTTAGTTAGCTGGTTTCCTTTATTAGTTTTTATCATAGCTTGTGTTCTGTTCAGTCTTAGCTTTGTTTTCTATCTTGGGTTTGGTCTTTATGGTTATTTTGGCTCTGTAGTTGTCCATCTTAGTTTCTTTTTTTTTTTTTCCAGTGTCCTGTCTAGCAATGTGGCAATAAGAATTGATGTCTTAATGCCAAATAGAGCTCGACAGATTTTGCTTTTACAAGTGGAGCAAACAGCTTTCGCCATAATGCTCCGCTTGATTTGTGCATGTAAATAGCTTTATTGTGATTCCTGCAGGGAGAATTTCAAATTATATGAACATTACAATGGGAGAGTAAAGTAAGAACAGGAAGAGAAAAAAAAGAAAGAGAAGAGGTGAAAGAAAGAAGAGATAAAAGGAAGAGAATGATAAAATGTCCTCTGTCTGCTCCATCACCTGGAAAGAGACACAAAAAGAACAGCACAACCAACAGACATAAAGCAACAGATACAATCGTGTAACACCTTGATACCATTGCTAAATCATATGTATTATTATTCGTGAACAAGACCCCAAGATACTTGAACTCCTCCACTAGGGGCATCACATCCTCCCCAACCCGGAGGAGGCACTCTACCCTTTTCCGGTTCAAGACCATGGTCTCGGATTTGGAGGCACTGATTTTCATCCCGGCCGCTTCGCATCTATGGTCACGAGCTTTTGGTCATGACCAAAAGAACGAGATCCCGGATACAAGCGGCTGAAATGAGTTTTCTCCGTAGTGTGTCTGGGCTCTCCCTTAGAGATAGGGTGAGGAGCTCAGTCATCCGGGGAGGACTCAGAGTAGAGCCGCTGCTCCGCCACTTTGAGAGGAGCCAGTTGGAGGTGGCTCGGGCATCTGGTCAGGATGCCTCCTGGACGCCTCCCTGGTGAGGTGTTCCGGGCACGTCCCACCGGGAGGAGGCCCAGGGGAAGACCCAGGACACGCTGGAGGGACTATGTCTCTCTGCGGGGAACGCCTTGGGATTCCTCCTGAGGAGCTGGCCCAAGTGGCCGGGGAGAGGGACGTCTGGGCCTCCCTACTGAAGCTGCTACCCCCGCCACCCGACCCCGGATAAGCGGAAGAAGACGGACGGACGGACGGACGGACGGATGTATTATTATTTAAGCTGACATGTCCTTATATAGGACATTTTTGACCAATCTGTATAATCTGACCCAATCTGTATAATATGATTGAACTTGATTTTGTAAAGTGCCTTGAGATGACATGTTTCATGATTTGACGCTATATAAATAAAATTGAATTGAATTGAATGTGTAGTGTGATACCTTAAAAAAGAAAGTGAAAGAAAATAAATAAATAAATTATAGGCTGTTTCTGTCTCATCAGCCTCTCAGTCACTACCCTGTCACTCTCCTTCTCCAGTCACCATCCAATCAGCTTCAGTTTAATTCCAGTCACTTTCCTTCCCCTGATTAGCTCCACCAATTCCAGTAATTAGTTTCATTCCGTTCACCTGCTCACTCCCCTACTTATACCTGCCTCTATCCCGTGCACTCTGTCAGATCATTGTTTTTCCATCCTTATCGGTGAGTCTTGTGGAATGTATTAACTTTGATCCGTTTCTTACACTTTTATGAAGGTTTAACATGGTTTTATATGCTTTTAAGACAGCTGGCAGAAAGCTTCAAAACCACGCCAATTGGTATGAAGACTGGATTATGCAGACAGGTTCCAAGTCTCCTTTCTGCTGTGCACCTGGTTCTGCTGCCTCCGTGCTTTGCTTCTGACCTTCTTGCCAGTTCCTGCCTTCACCATCCTCCTGCTTCTGCTCAGTACGGACTCTTGGTTCCTTCCTCCACTATCCACAAGCTTCAATAATCTGTTAAAACTTACTCTGTTGTGGTTGTGTTCGGGTTCAGAAAACAAAGCATGACAGTTTTGGGGTTGCGGTCAGCAGCTTGCAAGCAATGACCGGAAGACCCAGCACAGCGGGCAGCCAAAGAAGCAGCTCCATATAGGGTAGAGGTAGTGTTAAGGTGTAGACCTGATTGTGCAACAGTGTGTCATTCGCTCATGTAACTCTGTGAGACCCTCCCCTTTGAAGTTAATAAAAGGAGCCTGCAGAAGGAATATGACAGAGTTGTTGGCTCGCCGGTGCTGGCTGGTGCAACTTCTCTCCCTTTGCAAAGGCGAAACTTCAATTCTGTTCCTTGTTTTTATTGCACTTTTGAACTAAGACCTGCACACGACTTAACGGACCCGGGGAAGCAAGAAGGCTTAAACAGTCTTGTCCAGAATTCCCTGTTCTCTGTTTGTTTGCCTATTTAACTGACCACTGCTTGAGTTGATTCTGCCTGCCTGTTTCCTGATAAGACCAATCTTTGGATTTTTGAGTTGGCCTGTCCCCTGTTTTTGTAGATAGTTTCATCTGTGACTGCTTTTTGTTATTTTTGGTTATTGGACGTATTCTTCCCCTTTTTGGCCTGATGCCCGTTTTTGTTTTTGCATTTTGTAAATAAACAATCTTTCACCTAACCTCTGCTTGTCAGGAATCAGACATACTTTAATAATCCCCAGGAGGAAATTGTTGAAATCGTTGGCCGAATTCTGGGTCCCTCTGTCTCTGGTTCATGACAATTACGCCATTACATTATTTTCCACTTCAACCTAATTGATGGTCCATTTTGCGTGCTATAGGCAAAGTCGAAGAATTTTTTTCTGCTGAGCTGGGAGGTAGTCAGGAGGATGTGTTTCTGCATGGTCCTATTAAGTTGGCCCAACCTCCACACCACGGCCATCCTCCTGATTTTGCTACTTGCTCTCATGCCCTGACCACTTCTGCTGTTGTTTTTCCTGCAGGTGGGCAGTTTCGCCGCTGTCGGAGACTTGCTCCTCCTTCACTTTAACCACCTGTGGTTGCCAAGCACACACATAGTGGCTGCCTTGTTAAACCACCTAAGCAGTACTACTAGTGTTTTTTGTTTTTGCAATATGGTTTAGTTGAAGATGGTCATACTTTTTGTTGTATTATTTGCCATTCTGTCTTCAGGGGGGCTGTGGGGTGGACACATGTACATTTCACACCAGAATGCAAAGACTCATTGTGAAGGAAGAGGACCAGAAGTGGGGACGAGTTGGGCAAAAAGACTTTACCAAGAAAGTTTTGCTGCAACTTTGATTCATTGATTGTTTTTGTCCCAATAAAATTGAAACACCACATACTTTGTTTTTCTTCTTTTGCCAACTTCCACAATAGCACTTTTGTTCTAGAGGCCACAGAGAAGACAACGTCACAGTCAAGCGCTCCCAAGAAATGTTTTTTTTCCTTTTTAAATATCTCCAGTGGCTATGTTAGCTCTTGAGTAAGGTTTTGTATTTTTGGAGGCAAAGAAATGGTTCAAAATAAGTGCAAATATGTAAGAGAGAAAATAATGTTTGCTGTACATTAAGACTCATTGATAGGTATCTAAATGTTTTCATAAAGAACTGAACGAAAGTCTGGTTACCTCTGATTTAAGCCTGTTTGCTGTCCCTATAGATTACTTAGAGTTCCTTTATTGTATGGAAAAGAAAATATTTTTTTGTCAAAAACGCAACATTAAAGCTGCCTCCCTAAAAAAATGGGACATTAAATTGGCTCTGGTTTAGAATCCAGTAACTGTTCAAAGTTGTTCGGAAGCCCCCAGCTGAGATAATTTCTCTGGTTTCGAAAGCTCCAAAACCTCTTATAAGTAAGGGACACGTTAAGGTGACGCATCCACCTGTTAGCTAAGATGTGCTAGCATATTAAATATACTGTGGGAAAAAACATCTAAATAAGTTGCATAAGGACATATATGACTGTGTGTGAGTTCAACAATGACTGGTATGTGAAAATCAAACCAATTTCTGGAGTGCCCCACTGCCTGTCACAATGAGGCGTAACCACAAACAAGTCAATTTAAGACTAAAGTTTTGACAACCAAAAAAAAGTAAACTGACAGTTGGGAGCATTTTATAGGATTTTTTTCCCAAAGCTCATTCTCTTTACATTTTTTCAAACACACAAGTAAATGAAATATCTACTGGAACTTTAATAAACATCTTAATTATAATAAAATGCAATGAATATGGTGTGGTTTGCTACAGGAAGATCTTTGACAAAATGCATAACAGCTAGAAGAAATTTAGCACGCTTGAGGAAAGGATTTAAGTAAGCTGAAGTGAACATTGAACACACTGCCTTTCCAGATAACAGGCAGTAATTCTTTTCTGGCTGAAATAAATTAACAAATGTGTTGCAAACATGCTCTGCTATCTAACACTAGGGGTGGACGATATGAAGAAAATCTAATATAACGATATCTTTGGGCTATATCGCGATACACGATATATATCACGATATGTTCAAATAACCTTGAATAGCAAATGTTTTTAGCCAAATAGTGCCCTAAAGTTGCATTGGCATATCTCATATTAACGTGTCAAGTTTTTTTTTTTGCTTGAAAATATTATTGCAAAATATAAATTAATTTAAAATGTTATATTTTAGCCATTTTTTAACCACAGCTGCACATAAAAGCTTTTCACAAATTACAATATTGTCACATTATGTCTCTTTCATGGTCAACACTGGACCTTAAAAAACAGAACATCCCAGTGGCCAAAAGGAACACCAAGGAAAAATCTGACACAAAATAAACCTGAAATTAAAAAAAGCTGTTATTTTGTGCTTAAGACATATAAATCTGTATAATAAAAATGTGACAATCCCAAAAACAAAAGCTTGTATTGTGACTATAAAATCAACTGACCAGTCGCAGCTACATATTCAGAGCATCTCAAAAATATCTCCGTTGCTCTTTAGGTGCTGGGAAATTTTAAACAAACGTTTTTTTCTGTCATATGGGATTTAGCAAAACAAGACGCCAGTTTCAACAGCTTTACGGCTGGTTTAATTGAAGTTTCCTCCGGTGTTTGGGGGGGGGGGGGGGGGGGGGTGGTCGACATGCGGAGTTTACAAGAGTTGCAATGGATGACCTTTTAGGTGGAACCACTGAGCTCTATTATACACTGGAGTGCTAATCGCCCGCTGTTAGAACGAGTCGCTTTGAAGCCACCAGCCGCCATATTGGTACTCCCTATTTTCCCCAGTATCTAGGGAATATGTGCGCTACAGCATCGAACGCGGATTTTCTCATGTTCAGGGGGGGCTTAAAACTTTTAAAATGTCAAATGCCATATACTTTTATGTTATGTTCTAAAACTATCAAGTAGGGGAGACAGGGTATGGTTGTAACATGGGGAGAGTTGTAACACCACCAGTTCCACCAATCAGGGATAATATAGGAGTCACATGATCATTTCAGTGTTTACCCGCTTCCTCCCCAATCCCATATTGTGATTGTCAAGGCTGGAAACAGGCACATGCAGATACTAAGGAGAAAACACGGATTTTGAGGTAAGAAAGTAATTTTTTTGAAAACCATGACTATATTTTGTTTAGTATTTATACTGTTGCAGATAAAACCATATTTCTAACATTAAATGAAAGTGTAATTTCTCAGGCAAAATGTGATGCATTTTCCTGTGCTAATATCAAACCGCTATGCTACTACAGCTAGCTAAACATGGCTGACAAGGTTGGGGTGGGTTGTAACACATCTTTAAAAAGTGTTACAACCATCCCCTTACATACAACTAAGAACATTTTGATTTTGATAATTTTACAGAATGCCTAGGTAGTGGATACGAAAGACTGTTAGAGGTGTGCCTGCATATGTTTTAAAAAAGGAAGAGGAAGCAAAAATGTAAGGAAGAGTTTCTTTGCAAAGAATAAAGGCAACCAAAAGAGGAAGGAAAGAAAGCCTGCCAAGAAAATGTTAAAAGCCAATGCTGAGGATTCTGAGACCTCAGACGATGAATATTTTTGTGTTGTCTGTATGGAGCCATTTGGCAACTCAAAGCCACAGGAAGTGTGGGTAAAATGTGCCCTATGCAGTCTCTGGGCCCACCAAGCCTGCACTCCTGGGCTACCATCATTCATCACTCTGATTAAGGATACACACACATAGACACAAACACAAGCACACGCACACACACATTGACATTGGTTTTTGTTAGACCTACATGTTTGTTCAGTGTTCATTAAGTATACATTATATATGTTAAGGAAGTTTGTTCTAGTAGAATAATTTACACACATGCACACACACAGAGTATATTTGAGTTATGGTCAGTCACAGAGAGAGAGAGACATTGTTCTTGTATTGTTCTTTTAATTCAGTAAACCTCTTTTTGAAGCATATCACATGGTGTGGCCTCTGTTTTTGCTTCTTTTGTCTAATTGTTACAACTTATCCCAGCAGGTGTTCCAACCTACCCCAGTAGTGGGGTAGGTTGTAACAAAGGAACACCATGTATTTGACATGAACTCATGAAGTCTGTGATATTCTTGTGTAACCAGGTTCTGATCAACCTCCAACATGTACCTGTAAAAAAAATAACCTCAAGGTCTGGGATCACTACTTAAATACTTTGAGCAATGTCCTGGTCCGAGGGATTAAAGATGAAATAGATATCAAATGAACTAGCACTTAATAATCATTTAGTCTTTGGCTGTCGATGATTATTGACTTCACACAGAGAAATGAAAACACAACTGCACTTTAACTCTTTTGAAGAAAAAAAATTATTATTTTCCAATGTCCAACAATAAATGAGACACGGTCACTTACTGATCCAAAATGTCAGATAATAATGATGACATATATTCTGGCCAGAAAAAAAAATAAAGCAAACGAACAAACAAAAGTACCTGTTTAAATTTTGCTGCAGCAATAGTCAATTTAGTTTAGTTGTGCACAACCCAATACCTATTTTGAGCTCAGTAAAAAAAAATGTAATCCGATATTATCCTCCAACACTACAAGAGGAAAACAAAAAAAAAAATCCTCATTTGATGAGACAGTAAAGATGAAATTTCAAACTCAGGCCTGAAGTTCAGAGTCCAGCCCGCTGTCCATCACGCTCTCTCTCTCTCTCCTGCTATGGTCGCCGGAATGGAAACACACCACTCCTCCGTCGTACCCACTGTCTCGCTCACAGTCCGCCACTCAATCTCTCAGTAGCCATTAACTATGTTAACAGAAAAAAAGTTTTCAGACGCCGCCATCAAAAGAAAGAACAAAATAATTCACTCTTCGGGATATTATTCTCTTCTTCTTTCAGAGCTACGCTGTCGCTGTTTCTCCCTCCACAACAGGTTCAGAAAGAGAACAAAAAAAAAAAAACAGCGCTGCACAGTTTTTTTTGTTGTTTTTTTTACGTTTAGATCAAACTACAACTCTAAAGTCAGCACAACAATGAAATTTAACATTTGGCCACATATGTCTTAACTAATAATTTGTATAAAATGAAACAGTTTTAGCAACTACATTGACATCAACACACGACCCACACTTCTAGAAGTAGTCAGTACAGCAGCCATTAAGATGGTGCCCCTCCTTTCAACTGTATGCGAACAGCAGTCTTTAAAACTTGTACAGGATAAAAGTTAGGAATAATCATGATATTTGAGCTTACCTATGTTAACAGAAAAAAAGTTTTCAGAAGCCGCCATCAAAAGAAAGAACAAAATAATTCACTCTTCGGGATATTATTCTCTTCTTCTTTCAGAGCTACGCTGTCGCTGTTTCTCCCTCCACAACAGGTTCAGAAAGAACACCAGCGCCGCACAGTGGCCACCTAGTAGGCATTACCGCAAAATGTTTACCACTGCTGAAAAGTGTTGAGAATTAGAATTAATTAACACAAAGTGGCTTAACCTGAACTATTGGTGTCTGATTTATAAGGTGAACATAGAAAACTCATACTTTATGTTGTGACAATTATTGATCACAATATCATACTATCCCTACTTAAGTTTTCTTTTTTTCTTTCTTTCTCCAGATTTAGGGTGGGTTACACTTGCAGAGGTTTGAATTGGTGCAATTTGTAGTAAACAAATGTGGGTATTTTGTATAAAAGTTTGAAAACTCTAGCTCAAATATTCTGTGAGTTAAAGGTGCTGGAGCAAAAAGTGTTACAACCATACCCGGTCTCCCAGTCATGTGCTGAAATATTTAGCATTTTATTAATTTAAATATATATATATATATATATATATATATATATATATATATATATATATATATATATATATATTAGTGCTGTCAGTTAAACGCGTTATTAACGGCGTTAACGTAAACCCATTTTAACGGCGACAATTTTTTTGCTTCAGAAAAGGAATGCTTGGCTGTTGTATGGGCTGTAGAGAAATGGCGACATGTTGCAGAAGGAACTGAATTCATTGTACATACAGATCATGAAGCGTTTCTGTGGACGTTTAACTGTCCCAAAAGGGCTCCATAACTTTGTTCCAGATGCTCTATTCTGAGCAGTATCTGATGCTAGCTTTGCAGTTGTGGCTATGGCTGCTTCTAAATTGGGTACAGATTAACCTTTGTCGTTGGCGGACATTAGAACAGCCCAGGAGAACAACTCTGATCTCCTTGATATGATCCAGGCTGCTACTGCTAACAGACCTACAGTAATAGAATGGGGTTCTATAAAATCCAGGAGGTATGGTACAGGAAGTCAATCAATTAGGACGATGGCGAGAAGTTCCAACTAGACCTGCCTAAACCCCTGATTTCCCAATTCTTATGCTACTTCCATGATCACCCTCTGAGTGGACATCTGGGAAGGTTAAAAATGTTGCATAGGCTTTTGGAGGTAGCTTGGTGGCCCTCAATCAGTAAGCATGTGTGGTCCTATGTAAAGACTTGTACTACATGCCAAGCCTATTAACATAAAAACCAAAAACCAGCTGGGTTAATGCAGCCTACTTCAATCAATAAGCTGTGGGAAAAAATGGAGTTTATCTAATGAGACCACTACCACATAGCAAAAAAGGTAACAAATATCTTCTGCTCATCATTGATTATTTCAACAAGTGGGTGGAGATGTTTCCTTGAAAGATAGCACAACATCGAAAATAACTTGCAGAACTTTGGGAGTGACTAAAAAATGTACCACCAGTTATCATGCGCAGGCCAACCTTACTGAAAGACCTTCTTCGTGGGTGAGCATCACATCAAATGAGACCAGTGAATCCAGGAGTTCTGGTTGGCCATCAATTCTGTTCAGCACGAGACAACGGGGAGCTCACTGGCTGAGCTTATGTTTTATTGCTATCTTAAGGCCGCCTGAGAGAGAATCATTAGCCATCCACCTAGTCCCCAGCAGTCACCCTATAAGCTATATGAAAGGCACAAAGAATGGCAGAACAAGTTAGACGGAGAGAAGGGATGAACCAGGTCAGAGAAGCCAAGTATTATAATTATAGAAGTGTACAGCTCTTGCAGGGAGACTTGTACCAGGCCCGAACTCATCCGCTTTGTAAAGCTACAGACAAATTTTCTGCTAAGCTTGCGCCCAAATGTTTAGGGTCAGCAGTGATAAGGAAGCAGATAGAACCTGTAAATTACCAGATACAGTGGATAGACCAGGATCAAAATAGAATCTGTTAATGTAGTCAACTTAAGACTATATTATGTTAACGGGTCTCCGGTGGCTCCGGCAGGGGAGGGGTGGGGGGTGGGTGTATTGTTTATGTATAGGGAGTTAGTGCTGTCAGCGTGCGTTAGGCCAAGTGGTGAACGGCACACCTCCACAAGAAGGAGAAAAATGAACATTAAACGGGAAAGGCCAGATCTTCTCAACACCAGGATTCCCAGAGAAGAAGTTTACATTAGGTTGACTGGAGCAATCAGAAGGACTCCTGGAGAACCTACGGCTGACACTGAAAGAAGAGCAGTTATGAGTGCTATGCCTTATTAATTTGACTGCTGCAGCGGATTTTATAAAGTTCCCCAATGTTGTTGTGTTTTCTTCTTCCTTTCGTCCTATTAAAAACCCAACAGTTGCTCATAAATAACAAAACCCAAAAAATACCGCCTTTATGTTTGGTAACATTGCCCTTAAAGGTGCTCAATGTTACGATTTCTTGGAGAAAATTCCTACAATTCTTAAACTTTCTGCCAGTGGGACGAAGTGGCAGAACAGATGGTAAAATGTGTCATTAGCTAACTGAGCACCTAGAGCTGTTTCTTTTCCAACAGGCTACCACCTGTCAGTGAGAACAGAGAGGGACTGTGATGCTGTGCATCCTAGAATCAGCCATAACTTAAAAATACTCCATATTAATTTGAGATGAACGGAACCAGGTTTTGACTGCATGCTTCACCTTAACATGAACAGTGACAATACCATTTCATTTCTAAATTGCTGCTTTCATGAATGCTAAATGGAGGCTGTACACCCTAAAGAAATCCACCTTCTTACAACAAAAGATTTTCAAGACATACAGAGGGTAAAAGTCATAATTAATATTGGGCATGCAGACAAATAAAGATAGCTTAGTGTTGGGATTAATGTTTATACTTCATTAACCGATTTATCTTGTTGTAGTAATGTAAGCTTCTGATATAATCATATTACTCACATGATAGCTTAACCATGTCTGTGCAAAGAAACAGAAGAAGCTCTGTTTCTTCCCTTCCTGAAACAAGAAGACTCAGCTACAAGATTATGTGCTGACTTAACATGATTACTCAACTGTGTATCTTTTTTGACAACTGAGGCTGTAAACTACCTGTTCCCCCACCCTTCAGTACAGCCTCAGTCCTGTAACTAGGGAAACGCCCCAAACTTAATAAAACCGAAGAGAACGCTGAGACCGGCAGACTGGGTTGGAGATTGTAACTGTACGGTCTCTTCCTACTCTCCTCGCGAGCCAAACCAAACTAATTGTCTTTGTGCCTTTCTTTGTAACGTTTCTGGCACTGTCCGTCCGTCCGTCTTCTTCCGCTTATCCGGGGTCGGGTCTCGGGGTAGCAGCTTCAGTAGGGAGGCCCAGACGTCCCTCTCTCCAGCCACTTGGGCCAGCTCCTCAGGAGGAATCCCAAGGCGTTCCCAGCAGAGAGACATAGTCCCTCCAGCGTGTCCTGGGTCTTCCCCTGGGCCTCCTCCCGGTGGGACGTGCCCAGAACACCTCACCAGGGAGGCGTCCAGGAGGCATCCTGACCAGATGCCCGAGCCACCTCAACTGGCTCCTCTGGACGTGGAGGAGCAGCGGCTATACTCTGAGTCCTCCCCGGATGACTGAGCTCCTCACCCTATCTCTAAGGGAGAGCCCAGACACACTACGGAGAAAACTCATTTCAGCCGCTTGTATCCGGGATCTTGTTCTTTCGGGCATGACCCAAAGCTCGTGACCATAGATGAGGGTAGGAACGTAGATCGACCGGTAAATCGAGAGCTTCGCCTTTTGGCTCAGCTCTCTCTTCACCACAACGGATCGGTACAGTGCCCGCTTCACAGCAGACGCTGCACCAATCCGCCTGTCGATCTCCCGCTCCATCTTCCCCTCATTCGTGAACAAGACCCCAAGATACTTGAACTCCTCCACTAGGGGCAGCACATCCTCCCCAACCCGGAGAAGGCACTCTACCCTTTTCCGGTTCAAGACCATGGTCTCGGATTTAGAGGCACTGATTTTCATCCCGGCCGCTTCGCACTCGGCTGCGAACCGCTCCAGTGAGAGCTGTAGATCACGCCCTGATGGAGCCAATAGGACTACGTCATCCGCGAATAGCAGAGACGCAATCCTAAGGCCACCAAAACGGATCCCCTCAACACCTTGGCTGTGCCTAGAAATTCTGTCCATAAAAGTTATGAACAGAATCGGTGACAAAGGGCAACCTTGGCGGAGTCCAACTCTCACCGGAAACGAGTCCGACTTACAGCCGGCAATGCGGACCAGACTCTGACACCGGTCGTACAGAGACCTGACAGCCCTTATTAAAGGGCCCGGTACTCCATACTCCCGGAGTAACCCCCACAGGATCCCTCGGGGGACACGGTCGAATGCCTTCTCCAGATCCACAAAGCACATGTAGACTGGTTGGGCAAACTCCCATGCCCCCTCCAGAATCCTGCTGAGGGTGTAGAGCTGGTCCAGTGTTCCACGGCCAGGACGAAAACCACACTGCTCTTCCTGAATCCGAGATTCGACTATCCGACGGACCCTCCTTTCCAGAACCCCTGAATAGACCTTACCAGGGAGGCTTAACAGTGTGATTCCTCTGTAGTTGGAACACACCCTCCGGTCCCCCTTTTTAAATAGGGGGACCACCACCCCAGTCTGCCAATCCAGAGGAACTGCCCCCGATGTCCACGCAATGCTGCAGAGCCGCGTTAACCAACACAGCTCCACAACATCCAGAGCCTTAAGGTACTCAGGGTGAATCTCATCCACCCCTGGGGCCTTGCCACTGAGGAGCTTTTTAACAACCTCGGCAACCTCAGCACCAGAGATGGGAGAACCCGACCCAGAGTCATCAGGCTCTGCTTCCGCAATGGAAGACGTGTTGGTGGGATTAAGGAGGTCTTCGAAGTATTCCGCCCACCGAAACACGACGTCCCGAGTCGAGGTCAGCAGCACACCACCCCCACTGTAAACAGTGTTGGTACTGCACTGCTTCCCCCTCCTGAGACGCCGGATAGTGGACCAGAATCGCTTCAAAGCCGTATGGAAGTCTTTCTCCATGGCCTCTCCGAACTCTTCCCACGCCCGAGTTTTTGCCTCTGCGACCAGCCGAGCCGCCTGCCGCTTCGACTGCCGGTACACATCAGCTGCTTCCGGAGTCCCACAGGCCAAAAAAGCCCGGTAGGACTCCTTCTTCAGCTTGACAGCTGAACCACTTGACAGCTGAACCCGCTTCCCTCACCAGCGGTGAGGGAAGCGGGTTCCAGGGTTGTTCGAGGGTTGCCGCTGCGACATGCACCGACAACCTTGCGGCCACAGCTCCGACTAGCCGCCTCAACAATAGAGGCGCGGAACATGGTCCATTCAGACTCAATATCCCCCGCCTCCCTCGGGACGTGTTTAAAGTTCTCCCGGAGGTGGGAGTTAAAGCTCCGTCTAGCGGGGGACTCTGCCAGACGTTCCCAGCAAACCCTCACAATACGTTTGGGCCTGCCCGGTCGGACCGGCTTCCTCCCCCGCCATCGGAGCCAACTCACCACCAGGCAGTGGTCGGTGGAGAGCTCCGCCCCTCTCTTCACCCGAGTGTCCAAGACATGCGGCCGCAGGTCAGATGAAACGACAACAAAGTCGATCATTGAACTGCGACCTAGGGTGTCCTGGTGCCAAGAGCACATATGGACACCCTTATGCTTGAACATGGTGTTTGTGATGGACAATCCATGACGAGCACCGAAGTCCAACAACAAAAGAGACATAAGGGTATATGTTCTGTCACTTTTTAATCCGATTTTGATGGATTAAAAGTGGGCGGGGCGATTAAAAAGGGGCGGGGCTTATTTTTTAATTGACCTTTTAGGTGATCACATGATCGTCACGTGACCCTGCTCGTGACCCTCATGTGACACCCTATCATTGACCCCTACCGTGACCTCCATATGACCCCACCACGTGACCCTCATGTGACACCCCCCACATTAATCATTATTAAATTAATTATTCCTTTATTAATTGTATTATTATTATTTTCATTTATATTCATATCATTAATAATATTATTACTACTATCATTGATATTATAGTAATTATTTAATTCTGTTACGCATACCCGACCTTTTTTAGTAGTATTATTGTAATCATTTAAAGTTATTTATAATTATTTAACTCCGGTATACATACCCAATCTTTTTATTAGTATTATTATGATTATTTTGAATTATTTAATTCCGTTACGCGCACCCAATCTTTAAGGTGGGAGGAAATCAGTCTTTGTTTCAGCCGTAAAAGCAGTCAGACTATAATAAAGATTAAAAATAAAAACTATATAAATCGTTTAGACGCATAAGCTTCCCCATCCGGAATCTGTACATAAAAAGCTCAGGGTTCTCGCTCGGCCCAGAATCCTGCGATGCAACCCCTCAGCTCTCCCTGTAAACAGCAAGCGTTACTGATCGCTTACCAGTTGCAGCTTACAACATAATAAGTCCATACACTCTACAGGTCAGTTTGAGGGTCATAAGTTTACTCGGTCAGTAAGCAGTTAAAATAATACTCAACCTGTTCGAAGCGCCGCGCGGGAGGAGACACAAGGGGGGAGATCTCGCTTTCTCTCAATCATCTGACCCCTCAACACAAAAACTGTGTCTTTCTCTACAACCCTCGCGCTATCATGCTTAGTATTTATAAATAGCGGACACCCTGTCACAAAAAAAAAAAAATCGTCAGGACGTTGTATTTCACGCCTTTACGCATCCTAAAAATCCCCATCACGGGGACAAACACAATGCCTGTATTATCAATAATGTATATATAAGGCCCCCTTCCCACCTAACTGAATGCATGCACGGTGACTCCTCCGAAATATGTCACAAGCGTCTTCTGCTTCGGTCCTCACTAACGCTCACATCCATGCCGCGGGTCAGAACGCAAGCCCCAACCTACAACATGGGATACGCTTCTTTGGTAAGTTCTAATGAATATATTCTAACGATTTTTAAGTTATATGTTGAATATACGGTGGGGGAATCCTCTCTATGACGCTACTGATCATGTGATACCGTAGTAATCTTCCTTGGGGAATCCCCCCTTACGCTTTTCGGCGGTGTAACAATATATGTTTAATTATTTTTCAGACCTCACAGGTGTGAAGCAAGAAAATATACTTTTAACACCGTTGAACTACGGTAGGATTTACTTTCATAAAGATAAAGTATCTAAAGTATTTAAAGATACTAATATGTTGTTTTAACCATTTTCTTTTTATTCTTTTAGGGTTTTTAAATGGGAACGTTCTATAAGGTGAGGAAACACTGAGCTAGCAATATATTCCTTGTAATGGATAGCTTATGAAAAATAAGTGGTTTGCGTGTTCTTTCTGAGGGGTTCCTTGTTTGGTTCCTCAGAAGAACTTGAAGTAAAGCACACCTCCCTCAGTCCGGGTAAAGTTACAGAAATCATCTTTTTCTTTAGCCCGACGGCAGCAAAAACGTTTTTGCAAATTAGGGTTGGTTTGCTTTTCTACATTGAAACGTTTTACAATTTTTTTTTTTTAAATGTGCATTCTGTGTGTTTTAAAAGGGCATTTCTACCACAAAATCCAAGAATGGAACCCTTCCCATGAATACTGCCTCCTCTACAACCCAATTGACGGTAAAATATTTACTAGTGTTTATTGGAGTAATGCTTTTTTTTTTTTTAAAACAATTATTTTATTCTTCTGTTTTTGCCCCCAAAAAACAGTAAGCGGTCTAACCCAGACAGAAGGCTACAAAGAGATGTGCAATAAGGAAAAGTGTCCCTCTTCAGCACACTGTGACAAAGACATTTATGTGTGAAATGTTTGTCTCCCCTTTATTATAACTTTTTTGTTACCATCAAGGCTCAGTATAAAATTAAGCGTTGTAAAAATGAAAAATGATTGAACTTTTTGGTGCTTACTGCTGTTTCTTGTTCTTCATTCAATTTTGCACAAATATCCTATTTCTCAATAAACTATACATTAAAAAGGTGGCTCTTTTGGAAGTGGGTTTCTGTTAAAATGTTAAACTTTTAATACTTATAAACTGTATTTGTAAAGCACTTTTCAGTTCTGCCTCACATAGGTTAAAAACAAAACAGAGAAAAAAGTTATTTAGATGAATTAAAGTAATTTATGAGGAATGGCTGAAAAACAGTTGTGGAGTTTAATGAAGAAACTGCATTAAATATGAAAACTTAACACAAGCTATCATCATGAAAAAGCTAAATGTTTTAACAAGGTCTGCTGTAAATGTCACAATTGAAAAGACATAATACAAGATGTTGATTATGTCAACTTTCCATGAAGTTGAACTTATCTGCTGCAGATATCAAGGGCTTCTCATTTTACCTCACTGTTGATTAATATAACACTTCACATACTAAAACACAGTTTTCTTTGTGAATTTTTACAACATTTTTTGAGTAAAATGTTTAACCTTGGCTGAACAGAAGATGGGTCTTATTATCAATATGTCCATAAATTCTAAAACAAGACGATGATAAAACTGGCGCAGTTTCAAAAGCTTTTACAGTTGGATTTGTCTAGTCTTTGAAACCCAGTTTGTAAAGTTTAGTACACCTTGTTTTTCAAACCTAAAGTTTTAGTGCTCTGTTAAACTAAAAGGCACAAATTACTAAAATGCCCCATTTCTTAATTCTATAGCGTAGTCTTTGCTGTCCCAATATGTTATATGTGTGCATAACCTGCAACAAGAATTATTCTCCTCTTTATAAGTAAAACGTTCTGCTTTGGACGTCATGGATATTAGTGTTACTGCAGCATGCAGCAGCATGCAGCAGCATGCTGCTTTGAGTAAGCTCAGACAAGCTTACTGCCCTTCCTTGGATCAACTCGCCGTTCATTCTGGTAATGCAAATCTTCAAATAATTGGAACGTGTTTAAGGTATTTTTAGTTTGTAAATGTTTTGTTTGCTCTTTGACATGATATTTTTTTTTACTGCACATTATGCACAAATATTTCCAGACAAGTAAAATGTACTGAAAAAAATGACGACTCACTGTCCTCAACATATGTTATTTAATTTAAAATGTGACAAACCCTGGCTCAATGACAAAATGCTTTCAGGAGGAGGAAGGGGTGCAACACACAGCATACACAATGGCTTTTCGATCATTAAAATTTGTCTTCAAAACAACATTCAATGACATCTTTTCAACATTGGCTAGAACTGGATGATTGGTTGATCCACCATTAATCGTCGACCTTAACCAAAAGTTAATCTTTTTGACCCTAATTCCACATTGAATTGACATCTTTTGCTATCTGGGAAGATATAATTTACAGGAGACTGGTTTTGGTAAAACAAAACAAAAACATATTTACAAACACAATAACAAAACAAACACTTAAAGGATTTAAATCATATTAAATAAGACAAAATATAACCTAAAAACAAGAACAAGTTTCATGGCAAGATTTATTTTATATTTCTGAATATAAGCTTAAATTCTCCCAGAGGAATCAACATGGATATTTTCATATCCTGTTGTAGAGTGCTCCACGTTGATAGGACAGAGTTCATGTTTTTACTAATGGAGCACTGAAAGTGATAAAGTCCTGGGAACTAAGTCTTTTGCTGGACTAAATGACATATAATGGGATAAATAACACAGGATCAGACGGCTTTAAAGATGAAAATGTACCAATGCATGAGTTTATGGGTTGATGATGATGGCCGGTTGAAATTTAAAGGAATATAAAGTACAGTGAGGTGTGAGAGACGCTGGTATGAACCGTAATTCTCCATGATAGACAGCATCTAATGCAGAGAGGTGGCAGGTGCATTATAAGAAACATCACAGTAATCTAGGTCACTGAGACAGGATGCTACCTTGCACTGAAGTAAATTATATTATTTAGTTAATGAGCAATGAGAGCCTTAACAGCTTGGTATAATTTCTTTAGGTTATTTAGGCATTTCACAATAATCGTGTTTTACTTTCGTTAAGGTAGCAGCCAGCAGATTTTTTAATTGATGGAAATGTAACCCATCAACTTCAGAATCATTTCTTCTTTGTGACTTCCCGGAGCTGATTTCTCCTTTCCAGGAGACCTGCTAATTCAGTGTTGAACCAGGAAATGACTCAACCCTTAACTCTCAGCTGATGAAACAGAGCACATTTGTCAATACAATAGTTAAAAAATATCAAACAAATAGTCCCAGGAAAATGTATGTCATCAAACAGATAAATGAACTTCCAATTGTAATGAAATATACCATGAAGAAAAGCCTGTTCTCTAAAATGCTTTATAGTTCTTTTTTACACAAGAACAGGCTCAAAATGGAGGATTTTAGTGTTTCAAACTGCACCAACTAGACAATGATCACTTAGATCATTTACAAAAATTGCATTGAGGATGAAAAGATGGAAATTAGGTTTAGTAGCACCGTCAATAATTTGAGAAACATTAAAAGCAAGACGGTGTGTCTCAAAACCCTCTAACAGGGAAACAGTAAACCAGTCTCTCTTCTTGAACATTTTAATCAGACAAAATTAGAAAATTAGAAGAAACTGTCAACAATCGCTGAAGGAGTTCTGTAACAAGCAACAACAGCTAAAAGCTATCCGCCGCACAAGTCAATCTTCAAAGCTGAAAGTTCAAACTGCTTAGGAAGAGATTTAGAAACGAGAATCTAGACTGTAAGGCAGGATCTAACAAATAAAGCTACACCACCTCCTTTTCTTGGGTGGTCTGAAGAATAAGTTATGTTCGCTTCAATGCCATTATTTCCTTTACTGAACACCTGCATGACCATCTGGAGATGAACATTTTAATGTTTTATATACAGTCTACTAGTACCTCCAATTATCCTGTGGGGCAGAGCAGAGGAGGCAGCTTCACCTTCTGGTGAGAAATCGCTAATTGCTCCTTTAAGGAACTCATAATGCTGCAGCAAACCAAGAAATCTTTGGATAATTTCATGCTCCAAACTTTTTGGGACCAATTTAGGGATGACACCTTCCTGTTTCAAAAGGACGGCACACCAGTGCACAAAGTAAACCCAGAGCAGGTTTTGGTGGGATGAATTGTACTGGCCTACATGGTCGGTTCTGACCTCTGGAGGGCACAGATTAAATGGAGCAGAGAATGTGAGCCAGGACTTCTCACCAGTGTCAGACCTCATACATGATCTTTTAGTCCATTGAAATTAATTCACATAAGCAGACTCTAAATGTTATAGAGACCCTCACCATATTGAGACAGTAGTGTTGTAAACTTTTAGCCACAACAAGACAATAGTCTCCAGAAAGAATTTAAAACCATTTCTGCGTCCATCCATATTCTAGGTGCCATCGTTGGCCCTCACCATTGTTTTCCTTCAATTTTTTTGTTTAAATGAAAAAGGGAGCTTCAGGAGAAAGTCTAATTCTACTGAGTTTCAAAAATGTTATACGTTTACATTCATAAGTTTTTCCTGGTAAGAAAAATTAACAAAAACTGAACTGATACAAAATTGTCTTTAAAGTTTCAAATTGCATAATGATGCATAATGACGATAAATTCTTTGGTGTTTTTTTTTTTCTAACAAGATGTGTGAATAGTGCAGTCCCAGTCCGTCTGTTCATTTATTCAGTAAAAGTATTCATGCTCCAGGCTATACTATCACAACCTTGTCTACTTCTGAAAGTGTGAAGCATGTTTAGTGTTCTTGGTTTTTCCAAGCAACTAAATTATTCTACTTCAGTTGGGGTTAAAGAAGCATCTGATGTTGTTATCTAAACTTAATTGAATTTTACCCTATAAACGCTGGTACATACATTGTTGTACTCTGTGAAGTCTCAGGGTTCAGAGTTACCAGAAGTACATTCTTAGCAGCCTAAACAGTAGAAACTTATTCAGATATTGTTGGTTTAAGTATACCGGAGTTGGCTGTCGCACTTTTTATATTTAACGGACTTTTAAAGTCAGTCCTGTGAAAAATATTTGCCCCGATAACCCCCTTTTCTTTCCTTTTTTTCCCACACTTAACTGTCTGTCGTTAAACAAAGTTGAATATTAGACAATGATAACCAGAGTAAATACAAAATGCTGTTTTCAAATGATGATTCCATGTATTGAGGGATATATAAAGATACAGCATAGACTACTGCTCATAACTGTCAAGTTTCTTTTATTTAACTTTAAACCTTTGTGATGTGCTTGTTGGTCTTAGTTAACGTAGGACAAACTCAAATGTGTGACAGTCTGCCTTTTTGAGATGATGATTTCACTTATTTAAAAAAAAAAAGCTATACATAACAGCTTGAGCCTATGTGAAAAAGAAATGGCCTTCTGAACCTGACAAAGGGTTGTTCCTCCGTTGCCTGCCATTAAGCGTTTGTGATAACGGGCAATGAGTCTTTTACATCATTTTGGAATAACTATGGCCAACTTTTCTCGGCAGAATTGTTTAATTCAGCCACATTGGCAGGTTTTCAAGCATGAATGTTCTATTTAATGTGATGCAATAGCATCTCAAAGGGATTTAAGATTTTGCTACAGTGGACAATCGCTTGCATTGTGTCATTGACTGCAGCATGTAGCAGCAGTGGAGAGGAAAAGTGGGGGTTAGAGAAGACAGCAGGGACACAGAAAGAACGCAGACAAACGTTCTATGCCAGAGAGGGTAGTGGCAGACCAGCTCCATAGGTGGCTGTGCCCAGGTAAAAAAAAAACAAAAACAAAAAAAACATTGTGGTTTAGCAGTCATTCGTTAACCTAGCAAACTGTGCGTATTTGTAGTGCATGTATTTGTAGTTATACCGCATAAAAGGGAAAAATCCAGCCAGCAGTAAGATTAAAACAACAAATTATGCTCCGGTAAAGCTTAAAAATGCTTTTGTAAAAGCAACGGAGTTCAGCTTTCAAAAAACAAAGACGGATGACTAATATATGATTACTTCTGTCAGGGATGTTTTTCCACCTTCCCTTGTCCCACCTTGCTCATTATTTTATAGGCATTGACAACCTTTAATTAAAATATTTTCACCGTACTAAAACCAAACTTGTTTCTGTTATAAATTTATCTTTGGATGAACTTTTTCTGAACTATAGTTTATTGAAAGAGAGATGATTGGTGGATGAGGAAATCAGAATGAGACGAGAAATGTAGATGAGATGCAAGGTTGCTGTAGTACAAGGGCAGCAGGAGATCCAGGCAATGAAGCAGCGAACAAAACTTGAGGTACGGATGAAGGCAGGAAAATCCAGCGGCTGAAGCAGGGAACAAACCAGCAGTGTTGTATTTCTACTTCGTTACTGTACTTAAGTATATTTTGGAGTACTTTATACTTTTCTCAAGTATAACATTTTTTGATAACTTTTACCTCACTATAGTTCTGATCTTAATTGCATACTTTTACTCCAATACATGTTCAATGTTTGGTTTAGTTACTCGTTACAAAAAGAGAGACTCGCCAGTGATTCCCATTCGGAATCACAGGCAGACTCGCAAGTGTTTTGACCCCACCTACTGATTGACTGCCACAAAGTCGGGACTTGCCTGACCTTGTTCATCACCACCAACAGGATAAGAAGCTGGTTCAGTGGTAGGGCAGGTTAAATTAACCTTGTGGTATAGGTAAAGCATCTAATAGCAGAGAGTTTTCTTAACTCAATGATAACCCGCAGGTGTATCTATTAGCAGGTTTACCACTTCCTGTAGGTTGGCTGGAACTGGTTTATCAATTAACCGTGTTCTTAGTATACACCCCCTGGTCTAAATTTTACCTGCACTTGGTTGTGTACAATTTTAAAGTATATAGCACTGACCTTACTTGAAGAAGGAAAACTGAAAGCTTACAAAAAGGTTGTGTTTTCTGTCTAATTTCTCCTGCACTTGGGTGTTTATATTATTTCAAGTAAATTTGACTTTTAAAGTTTACTAAAATGTCATTCAAACTGCATTTGCTTTGTTTTACTTCTTACTTTTTATTACATTAAATACATCTATTTTTACAGTAATTTTCATACATAAGACATTTCAGATACTTTAACTCAAGTAACATTTCAGTCAGTGACTTATTTTGGAGAGGTGCCTTTTACTTCTGACTGATTAGTGCCCAACAGGTGTGACAGATTGCTGAGGGAGTGGAGGGTGAGCTTCTTCTTCTTTTTTTTACCGGTGTCTTGCAATCAAATAATGCATTATCACCGCCTACTTGATCTTTAGTTACTTTTCCTTAAATCGTTAGTTTTAGTCCAGTTTGTTGTAGATAAGATGACATGATCTTAAGCACCATCTTTCCGTATTTATTTGAGAAGATATTTGTAATGTTCAGTTGTTTGATTCCTTCTTGTTCCATTCCTTAGATCCATTCTTTGATTTGAGTATTTAATACACTCAAACAGCACATGTTCCACAGTTTCTGGAATGCTGAAACTATGGATGCTTCCCAGTAATATGCTGCATAAACTGACAAATATTCAGTTTTAAACACCTTAACTTTTAATTCAGGAATGTCAAAAGCACAGCTTGTTTTTCCATTCTCTGGATTTTTTTTACCCATCCCTGAATACATGTACATAATACCCATATCTCTCATGTATCAAAGTGTTCACATAAGCTTGTATACTTAACATGTTATTGCTTGAACTAATCTTTTTTAATAAAGAAAGATCAACACTAGCTTGAGGTAGTAACCATGATGGTATAGCCGGCATTAAGGTAGACTAACGGCCCAATTATTGATCCCTAACTCCTCAATTATCTGAATAATTCCCTTACTAAATACCTCCTTTTTAATTTTACTACTTTCCCAACTTTCATTTAGTATTTTTATTGTTACATGTGTTTCTTTTTGACTTTGTAAATTAGCCCAATAATTTGCCCTCAACTGTTTCCTTCTAAGACTTAATGGCATTTTTCCAACCTGCTCCACAACATATTCTCAACGCTTGAGCCTGAATTATGTCCAACCTTTTAAAGATGAATTAGAAGCTGAATAAAAAACAATACAACCGTAATCTAGAACTGATCTAACTAATGCAATATCTACATTTTTCAACGCCATACGATCAGCTCCCCATAAACTTCCTGTTAAACACCTCATAATATTCAATACTTTCTTAGTATTGAATAGTTTCCACGTAAGCAAACTGTCAAACCCCAAGAATTTAAAAACGTTTACCCTTTCTAATCTTTGTTTATACAATTTCAGACAAATATCTTCTTTGACTTTCTTTCTCGTGAAAAACATTGAGATTTCTCAACAGATAACTTAAATCCCCATTTCAAAGACCAATCTTCCACTACAATCAATAGCATCCTGAACTTTCTTTACAACATATTCCTTCCTCTTTGCCCCGTCATCTGCAAAAAGTGATTTTCCTATGTCAGGTTTATCATAATAGAAAATAGTACTGGACTAACTCCCCTGAGGGGTGCCGTTTTCAACTAAAAATGAATCAGAAATATAATTACCCGCACAAATCTGGAGGCTGAGCTGAGTGAGGGGAGGAACTAAAAAAATAAAAACAGGAAAAAAGCCGGACCAAAAAACCTAAACCATGACAGTTTCTACCAATTTTCATTTTAGAAAAGAAATATACCATTGCAAAACTTCTTCAACATGTTTATACACTACTTAGAAGTATTTGCTTGATTGGTTTTATCTTATAAACTACTAACCAAATTATCATATTTGCATAAAATGACAAGTAGTCAGTATTAGAAAAAAAAAAAGATATGTAATGTTTTCAGACTTCAAGTAATGAAAGGAAAATATATTTAGCCTATATTCATAATTAACAACGGTAATGTTTTGCAACAGGAAGACTTCTGAAATCAACATTAAAAACACAGATGTCCTGTCATGTTCTCCACCCCACTTTTAATATCTCTGGTAAAAGAGAAGTTGTGCTTCAATTAATATCTGATACCCTTATGTGCTTGTGGGACGGGATAGCTGTCACACATGTAGAGATGCTGCTTTTAAGACTTTGCACCAGGCTCTTAACTGATTTCCAGACCTGCTTATATTAAGTTATTTCTTCTTTTAAAACTGAAGTTTTCACTAGATATCATGTTGTGCAAAACAATATTCCCTTAAGTTATTCTGCTCTTTGTAGAGTAACGCGGGAAGTGGAACGATAGGCTCGGGGATTTTTTTTAATTTTTAGAGATAAGCTCTCTAGGCAGACAATGGAAAAATGAGCTGCAGATAAAAGCTGTTATTAATGTATTTTACTGGGTTTTACATAGGTGCATGCCGGCTTCTCTTTTGTAACTCCGCTGAGTGAGACGGAGAACAGGCGCAAGGGGAGAAGCGCGGCTGAGGACATGTGTTGTGATTATAATACCTGCGGATGTTATCTTAGTTGTCCACAACGCCTCCACGGGATTGCCTAGTAGGCAACGGCCCAAGGCAGGGGTGCCTAAACTATTTCCAGGGGCCATTTAAAAAGAATTTCTCTTCAACCTCAATTCAAGAATGGCACAAATTTAGCTCGAAACTCAAAACTAGAGGTAGATGGACACAGATTACATACAACTCGGTTTTCTTGTACAGTGCGTAAAATTGAAACAGTTTTACCTGCAAATACAATTTTGAGTAATTTCCACTTGACCGTTTTGACTGGTGGGGTGAAAAAGTTTAGACACCACCAATCTAAGGGTGGTAACTCAGAAAGACAGAGTATAGCCTGCAAGTTTGCTGCTTAACATATAACAAATACACAGTGCTCCTAGCTAGCCCATTTGGAGTTTCAAAACACTGTTACAAACACGAATGGTAGTGGTACCATTTTAGATGTTTAGATTTTTTTTTTTCTAGTTGAAAGAAAAGTGTAGAAAGAATGTAGTTGGGTTTTATATATTTTTTATTAACATAAGGAGTGAGGAAAGAAATTACATTTGTTTATTATATCACAAACTCATTGTAAACAACAATCATTTCATATATCACAAGCTAATTGTAGAAAACACTACTTTAATATACCACACACTCAATGTTAAAAAACACTCATTTAATATATCACAAACTAATTGTAGAAAACACTACTTTAATATATATTAAAGAAAGATATGAGAAAACATGCATGCACTGGTTTTCAGCATCCCCTCCAGTACTGCGTGATGGTTTCAAGTTGATCTTTTAATTCATAGTTTTCTTCAACCAGCTGATTATACACCTCGTTGATGTGGTCATGCACCCGTTTGACCATCGTCAATTCGTACAGATAGGCCTGCACGACGGCATTGACTGTGTGGTTGTCTTGGTGGATGTTGTGAGCGGTTAGAAACCGTTGAACGGCATCGAAGAAACGTGCGTTATAAAGTAGTCGCATTACACCCTTGTAATTGCGTTCAAATAACCCATTCTGAAGCAGCTCCGAACATTCATGGTCTCTCTGACTAGGACGGTTGTTATTACACCCATAACATTTACCGTGCATGTATTTTCCGATCGCAGCGTTCAAAAGATGAAACACCACGGTTTTCACCGCTTTGATGAACCCGAAGCGCTTCCATCCATTGTATTCATCGGCGCCGGTGTCAGTCTCTCCTTGGCTGGATGGAAGCAGCGTATCCTCGGGTTGAGAAGGGTCTGGGGAGGCTGGATCTCCTTGGCCCGAGGGTAGTTGTGAGTCCTGGGATACCTCAGGGGTGGGTGGAAGATTCAGCACTTGTAAATCTTCCTCCTGGGTCTCTGACAGAGACGGCATGGCTGGAAGCCTGGCTGGAAGTGTGGTTGGAAGCGTGGAATTCTCATCCCGTAAAACAAAGTACTCGGGCCGTACATGCATGCCTCCGGGGGCATTAGCCCAGTCGTCGATACGCCTCTGCAGCGATGTGAGGAGACTCTCGCTGTCGCTGTCGAGTTTGGAAGAGGATTCAGGGGTTGGCGAGGGGAAAGGAGGGTGGTACGGTCCCGGAAAGAATTTGTCGCTGTCCGGGGAGCCATGCTGCGATGATGTTGAAGCTGTAGTTCTTTCAACCGCGTAGTTGTTCATGGTTTCAGATGCTAAAAGTCTGGTCAGTGAAGTTGCATGGATGTTCCGATCGGTCTGCCCGGTTGTTTTTTATACTGAGAAGGGGTGTGGTTAACGTTGAAGGGGGGGCGGTATCGGGTGTTGTGAGGAGGGCGGGTCTAAAAAGCTACCACTTTCTTGATCACCCAAAACATCTCTCCAGTTGCAACAGTTGCAGAACAGCGTTGACATCTGGTCTGCTATCATCTTGTCACGCGATGCGTCAAGCAGAAACATAACCGGAGTTGTTTTATCTTGAGCCTGTCTTGGAGTTGCGCGGAAGAAACCATCGACCGGTAAGCCCCGCCTTTGATTGCCATGTTGGTGAGAAGATCCTATTTGTTGAATCTGTGTCAGTTTTGAATTCCTAGAGTGGGGGAGGGGACCGGAAATGGGGGAGGGGTATGGATTCCGGAAGTGGGGGAGGGGGTCGGAAATGGGGGAGGGGTACGGATGAGAAATAGGATATTTGTGCAAAATTGAATGAAGAACAAGAAACAGCAGTAAGCACCAAAAAGTTCAATCATTTTTTCATTTTTACAACGCTTAATTTTATACTGAGCCTTGATGGTAACAAAAAAGTTATAATAAAGGGGAGACAAACATTTCACACATAAATGTCTTTTGACATTTTTCGGAGGAGTCACCGTATATGCCTTCGATTAGGTGGGAGGGGAAGGGGGCCTTATATATATACATTATTGATAATACAGGCATTGTGTTTGTCCGCGTGATGGGGATTTTTAGGATACGTAAAGGCGTGAAATACAACATCCTGTCGATTTTTTTTTTTTGTGACAGGGTGTCCGCTATTTATAAATACTAAGCATGACAGCGCGAGGGTTGTAGAGAAAGACACAGTTTTTGTGTTGAGGGGTCAGATGATTGAGAGAAAGCGACATCTCCCCCCTTGTGTCTCCTCCCGCGCGGCGCTTCGAACAGGTTGAGTATTATTTTAACTGCTTACTGACCGAGTGAACTTATGACCCTCAAACTGACAGAGACCTGTAGAGTGTATGGACTTATTATGTTGTAAGCTGCAACTGGTAAGCGATCAGTAACGCTTGCTGTTTACAGGGAGAGCTGAGGGGTTGCATCGCAGGATTCTGAGCCGAGCGAGAACCCTGAGCTTTTTATGTACAGATTCCGGATGGGGAAGCTTATGCGTCTAAACGATTTATATAGTTTTTATTTTTAATCTTTATTTTGAAACTTTAAGTATTCAGAGTCTGACTGCTTTTACGGCTGAAACAAAGACTGATTTCCTCCCACCTTAAAGATTGGGTGCGCGTAACGGAATTAAATAATTCAAAATAATTATAATAATACTAATAAAAAGATTGGGTATGTATACCGGAGTTAAATAATTATAAATAACTTTAAATGATTACAATAATACTACTAAATAAGGTTGGGTATGCGTAACAGAATTAAATAATTACTATAATATCAATGATAGTAGTAATAATATTATTAATGATATGAATATAAATGAAAATAATAATAATACAATTAATAAAAGAATAATTAATTTAATAATGATTAATGTGGGGGGTGTCACATGAGGGTGTCACATGAGGGGTCATATGGAGGTCACGGTAGGGGTCAATGATAGGGTGTCACATGAGGGTCACGAGCAGGGTCACGTGACAATCATGTGATCACCTAAAAGGTCAATTAAAAAATAAGCCCCGCCCCTTTTTAATCGCCCCGCCCACTTTTAATCCATCAAAATCGGATTAAAAAGTGACAGAACATATACCCTTATGTCTCTAACAAAACACCACTCGAGTTCAGATCAGGTGGGCCATTCCTCCCAACCACGCCCCTCCAGGTCCCACTGTCATTGCCCACGTGAGCGTTGAAGTCCCCCAGCAAAACGAGGGAGTCCCCAGGAGGGGCACTCTCCAGTACCCCTTCCAAGGACTCCAAAAAGGGTGGGTAATCTGAACTGCTGTTTGGCACATAAGCGTAAACAACAGTCAGAACCCGTCCCCCCACACGAATGCGGAGGGAGGCCACCCTCTCGTTCACTGGGGAAAACCCCAGCGTGCAGGCACCCTGTGTTGTATGATGTTTTAGGTATTTAGACCTGACACTTAGTTAAGCTAGAATTTAACCAACTTATTTAAGGCTATCTGACATCTTCAAGCAGAAAAAGGTGATTGCTTAAAACTCTGCTTTTCCATTCCTCTGCTGACCTTACTCAATCTCTTTCTCTGCTTTCTGCTAATTTCTTTGCAAAGAAACCTGGTCAATGTAACTTGGATAGGCTAACAGAAAAGATCTAGTCTCTTTCAGACATTCTCAGGTGCTGACTGGAGAACCAAATTACCCCAAAAAGACATGAAGGCTGATCCAGGGAACACAGAGGAAAAGGTCAAAACAAGAACATCTTCTGAAAATCATCTGAATAAATGTGATTCCATCTCTTCAGACATCAGTAAATGTGTGATTTATCCATCAGGTTAAATCTTTGTAGAAATCCTCTTACTGCTCTCCAGATGGTCAGCCAGCTCCTCCTGCTTCATCCTCCTCAGGAAGTTCAGAGTGATCTTCATCAGTGCCTCTCTGCTGCTGCTCCTCTGCTCTTCATCCTCACCTTCCATCACCTCCTCGTCATCTCTCTGACTCTCTGAGCAGTCTGGGTCATCCAGAACCTTCTGGATCTTCTTTAGCTCCTTCTTCACAAAAGTAACAATGTTGTCCTCCAGCAGCTGGAACAGAATAATATATGAAGGACACATCAGACTGAGATCATGGATCCAAACATCAGAACCATGTTGGACAGACTGACTGTCCACTGGTCCACAAAGTCCAGCATGGAGACGACTGAACAGAACCGATGGAAAAGTAGTTGTTGTACATGTACAGACCATAAATATGGAGTCCAGCTGGGTTTGATGCTGCCGGGCAGACGGACCTCTGGGAACCTCTGAGTTCTGCTGGTCCACTCTGTGGAGGAACCAGAACAATTAGGAATTAAATATTCATTCACCAGTTTTCACAGATGAATTGGCAAAACCTTCACAGTAAAAATCCTTAAAGCAGAAAAACTGAGCATCAAATGAACACAATACAAATACAAAAATAAATAAATAAATAAAAGAACACCAGAGCAATTAAAACCATCCATCCGATATTTGGTCCCATTTTAAACTGTCCACTCTGTCAGTAGATCTTATGCTGGTTCAGACAGTAACCCAGAGTTTGGGGACAGTGGAGGTGAAGGTTCTGTCCACATAGGTCTTCAGGATGAATGGAACATTCAGCAGGTTCTGATGTCCAGATCTAAGGTGGTTTAGTTCAGGGGTCTTCAACCCTGGCCCTCAGAGCCCACTATTCTGTTGTGATGTTCTATATGTGTCTCTGTTCCAGCACACCTTACTGCTTCCGGCGGCGTCCTGAAGGCAGCGGTGGCATACAGCTCTGACTAACTTGCAGACATTTTAATAAAAAAATGCTGCCAAACTCGCTACAAACTATTCATCAACCCAGCAGATCAGTACTTGACCGCCAGCGCCTGCTGGAGTTATTGTCATATAGTGTTTTTGGACTTGTAACTACAACTATGCTTGATTGTTTACGTGGCTTCGGAGTGCTCCAGGAACAAGTCCCAGGGGTCGAAGATGCAGCGGACTCGCAGAGCAGCACATGCCGGAGGAGAAGCAAGTGAAGGCGGTGCAGCCAGCCGCATAAACGTGGCTGTCACAGAGGTATAGAAGCTAAGCTAAAGGCTAACCCCTACAGAATGCCGCTTCCATCCATCCTGCTCTCCAACGTCCGCTCACTGGACAACAAAATAGACCATTTACAATTCAAGGTCTCTGCAAAGAGGGAGTTTAGAGACTGCTGCGCTGTCATCCTGACAACGGCGTTTGCCTGTAAGGGCTCGCACATTTCCAAGCAGACAGAAACAAAGAACTCAGCGGTGTTTTTACATCAAGAAAAACTGGTGTAGAAATGCTACAATAGTCACAAGGTTTTGCTCTTCAGACATCAAGCTACTGACTTTTAGCTGCAGACCATTTTACCTGCCGAGAGAGCTAACTGTTGTTAACATCACAGCGATTTACATCCCTCCCAGCAGTAATACTAATGAGTGTTCTGTATCAGACTATCTCCAAACTGCAATCTGCACACATGGAGGGTGTTTTCATAATTGCTGGGGAATTTAAGCAAGCAAATATGAAAACGGTTCTCCCTCATTTTTACCAACACGTTGATTTTGCTACTTGGGGAGAGAACACTCTGGAATTAGTAATATATATATATATATATATATATATATATATGTATATATATATATATATATATATATATATATATATATATATATATATATATATATATATATAAATAAAACATGCCTTCAGATCAGCCCCTCGACCCCACCTGGGCTCTTCAGACCATCTCTCTGTGATGCTAATCCCTGCATACAGGCCCCTGCTGATCAGAGCTAAACCTACAGTGAGGCAGGCGAGGGTGTGGACTGAGGGAGCAATGGAGGCACTCCAGGACTGTTTGAGTGCTCTGACTGGAACACGTTCAAAGCTGCAGCAACATATGAGGACAACATAAACATTGATGAGTATGCCGTGACTGTGTCAGCCTACATCATCAAATGCATTGAAGACGTCAGCACCACAAAGAACACCAATGACCCTGGATGACTTAGGAGGTTCATCTTACCCTGAAAGCATGGAACTCAGCCTTCAAGTCTGAGGACAGCGAGAGCCAACTTTAACTGTGCCATCAGGTTAACGAAGCAGAACCATAGACAGAAAAACCAGGAGCTTTTCCACGACGCATGGAACACCAGGAGCATGTGGAAAGGCATACGGAAGATCACTAAATACAACACGCCCTCCCCCCGGTGGGTGAAGTTGTATTCATCCCATCATCCCACAGCATCTGGTGGAAAAACTGGAGCATCTGCTCCCCTCCGGGAAGAGGTTCCGCAGCATCCGCTGAAGGTCCACCAGGTTCTGCAACAGCTGTTTCCCTTTTGCCATCAGACTTTTGAACTGTTGAACTCTAAACTGGACTCTGAACCACATTTGCATCATTACATCATTATCTGGCATTACCAACATTGCCGAACCTTCATTATCCTTTTAAATAGTGCACAACTCAACGTTACCGCATTTTTGCACAAATGCCTTTTTGCACCATTATGTTTGCACATGAACAACGGTTGAACATTCTTCTGCACACTGTTCTTGCACACTGTTTTTCTCCTGCATTGTTACATTCTGATCACTACTGCACTTACTGTATATTGTATTGTTGCCTTATCCCACCTGCACTCTTGCTATTCTGTTGTAAGCTATATGCAACAAAATTTCATTCTGTATGCACTCTGTACATACAAAATGACAATAAAGTTGTCTAAGTTAAAGTCTAAGTCTGAAAATGATTGCATGACCCTTTAGCAGCCCTCAAATGCTGCAGAGGCCTGTTAATAATTTCAATCAGGTGTCTAGAGGTAGGGAAACACAATGCGTTTATACTGGCCAGAACGTACTGAAATTAATGGATATCTGTGAACTCGATATTCTTGCCGGACACAGGTTGCGCGCACAAGCACTAAAAATACTAGTGACAGCAGACAAGAACAGGTCTACGTGATCAGCTCCCTGAGCAGCACAATCACTGGGAGGAAAAACATGCATGTAGTGAGAAGGGAAGAGATGTTCTGTCAGGACGTGATTGGGTCAGGCAGGTATTTGTAGACAGTGAACCAGGTAGTATAGCTTTAGGATAATTAGTCAGTAAAGGTGGAGCCAATTATGGTCAGAGAGTGGTGACTGGAAGGTGGCTGAGATGGCCATGAAGTGGATAATGAACAATTAGTCTAAAATACGCAAAACAAACCATGACAAAAATCGCATGATTACAAGCATTACAGTAAATAAAAGAAAACAACGGAAACCTAAAACACAGGAAAAAAACAGATAAAGTCCATTCAGAAAGATTATTAATAAAGATTTTTTCAAAAGATGTTAAAAGCAGATAAAAACAGTCAAAAGTCAAACTTTGGTGTGTTTTAGACCTAACCGTAAGTTCAGTGGGTTTAATTCATCGTCCTAACCAGGTATTTGTAGTTTGTCCCTAGAGGTCTGACCCTTGTATTACACTTGATGGAGGGTTTAAACCTAATTATTTGTTTTCCTGGCCTAAGATCAGTGGTTTTTGTACCTAACCCTAAGGTCAGTTAATTTCATTCCTCCCCCATATAACATGGCTCTATAATCTATGATCTTCGTGAGAAGCAGAACAGTCAAAAGTCTCGCCGGAAACCACTCATCTACCCAGCCGATCAATACTTGACCGCCAGCGCCTGCTGGAGTTATGGTCATGTAGTGTTTTTGGACTTGTAACCACCACCACGCTCGATTGTTTATGCGGCTCCGGATTACTACGGGTTTCAGTCCCGGAGGCCTGTGAAGCGGCGGACTCGGCGAGCAGCCTACGACGAAGGAGGGCCAAATGGAAGTGGTGTAGCCGGCCAAAGAAATGTGGCTGCCGGGGAGGCTTGGCAGTTAAGTTAAAGGTTAACCTGTTCAGATCGCCGCTCCCTTCCATCCTGCGTTCCAACGTCCACTCACCGGACAACAAAATTGACCATCTACAACTTTAACTCTCTGCAAAGAGGGAGTTTAGAGACTGCTGCACTCTGATCCTGACCGAGACATGGCTCAACTCAACAATCCCAGACCACACTGTTAGCCTGGAGGGGCTAGCTACTTTCCGTGGCGACAGAAATAAACAACTCAGCGGTAAGACCCGTGGGGGCGGACTCTGCGCTTACGTCAATAACAACTGGTGTAAAAATGCTAGAATAGTCACAAATTTTTGCTCTCCGGACACAGAGCTTATGATTATTAGCTGCAGACCTTTTTACCTGCCTAGAGAGTTCACTGTTGTCATCATCACAGCGGTTTATGTGCCCTCCAGCGCAAATACAAAAGAGGCTATGAGTGTCCTCTATCAGACAATCTCTGAGCTGCAATCTGCACACACAGAGGGGGTTTTCGTTATTAATGGGGATTTTAACCAGGCGAATATGAATATGAAAACTGTTTTCCTCATTTTACCAACACGTGGATTGGATGCTACTCGGGGAGAGAGCACTCTAGACTTGGTTTACACAAACATAAAAGGCACATTCAAGGCAGCCCCACGCCCCCACCTGGGCTCTTCAGATTATCTTTCTGTGATGCTAATCCCTGCATACAGGCCCCTGCTGATCAGAGCTAAACCTACAGTGAGGCAGGTGAGGGTGTGGACTGAGGGAGCAATGGAGGCACTCCATGTTGTTTTGAGTGCTATGACTGGAACAAGTTCAAAGCTGCAGCAACTTATGATGACAAGATTGACATCGATGAGTACGGCATAACTGTGTCAGGGTACATCAATAAATGCATTGAGGACGTCAGCACCACCAAGACCATCATCACCCGGGCAAACCAACGACCCTGGATTACTGTGGAGGTCCGTCAAGCGCTAAAAGCTCGGAACTCAGCCTTCAAGTCTGGTGACCAGGAGGAACTAAGGGCATCGAAAGCCAACTTGAACTGTGCCATCGGGCTAGCGAAGCGGAACCACACTAATAAAATACAGGAGCTTTTCCATGACGCAATGAACACCAGGAGCATGTGGAAAGGCATACGGGCGATCACTGAATACAACACGCCCTCCCCCCGGTGGGTGAAGTTGATGCTGACTTTCTCAATAGACTAAATAACTTCTTTGGGAGGTTTGAGACACTGAACAGCACTCCAGCAGTGAAAGATGTCCCCCATCAGGAAGAGGAGGTGCTCTGCCTTGACACCGCCGACGTGTGGAAGACTTTGAGGAGAGTCAACCTGCGGAAGGCCCCAGGCCCCAACAACATACCTGGGCGGGTGCTCAAGGAGTGTGCAGGTCAGCTGGCTGGTGTCCTCACAGACATTTTTAACACCTCGCTGGACCAAGCCATAGTGCCAGCATGCTTCAAGTCTGCCTCCATCATTCCGGTGCTGAAGAAACCTCAAGTCACCTGTTTCAATGACTACCTGCCTGTTGCACTGACTCCCATCATGATGAAGTGCTTTGAAAAGCTGGTAAAAGAGCACAATGTCCCCAGTCTTCCCCCAACACTCGACCCGTTCAAGTTTGCCTACCGACGGAACCGCTCCACTGAGGACGCCATCTCCTCTTCTCTTCACCTGAGCCTGGCACACCTGGAGGAGAAGAACGCGCACGTGCGGATGCTGTTCCTGGACTTCAGTTCAGCGTTCAACACCATCATCTCACAGCACCTTGTAGGAAAACTAGAACATCTGGACCTCGGCACACCTCTTCGCAACTGGCTGCTAGACTTCCTCACCAACAGACCTCAGTCGGTCCGGGTCGGACAGAACACCTCTGATGTCATCACCCTCAGCACGGGCTCCCCTCAGGGCTGCGTCCTGAGCCCCCTGCTGATCACCCTGATGACACATGACTGCATCCCCAGGTTCACCACCAATCACATCGTGAAGTTTGCTGACGACACAACGGTGGTGGGCCTGATCAGAGACGACAACGACCAGGACTACAGAGAGGAGGTGGAGCAGCTGGTGGGCTGGTGCAGAGACAACAGCCTGATCCTGAACGTGGAGAAGACGAAGGAGATCATCGTCGACTTCAGGAAGAACCGGCCTCACCACGCTCCACTGCTCATCAACAGCTCAGCTGTGGAGGTGGTCAGCAGCACCAAGTTCCAAGTTCCTGGGGGTGCACATCACGGAGAACCTCACCTGGTCTGTGAACACCACGTCACTGGTGAAGAGGGCACAGAAATGACTGTACTTCCTGCGGAGGATGAGGAGAGCCCACCTGCCCCCGCCCATCCTCACGACCTTCTACAGAAGCACCATAGAGAGCATTCTGACCAGCTGTCTCTCTGTGTGGTATGGAGGCTGCAGTGCCACCGACTGGAAGAACGTGAGGAGAGTGGTGAGGACAGCAGAAGGGATCATTGGGGCTCCTCTTCCCTCCATCAAGGACAATGTGTCTCGAGCCCGAAACATCATCAAGGACCCCTCACACCCCCACCATGGACTGTTCTCCCTGCTGCCTTCTGGCATCCGCTGCAGGTCCACCAGGTTCTGCAAAAGTTTTTCCCTGTCGCCATCAGACTGTTGAACTGCTGGAACTGCTGAAGCCACAAAATGGACTCTGTACCACATTCGTATATTTGCACGGTTTTAATAATACTCACCTGTACACTGTGATCGCACACTGTCTATTTCCCCTGCATTGTTTACACTGTTTACATTTCAATTGTTTACTATAAATCACTGCTGCACCTTATCCTATAATTTACTGCAATTTACTGTAATTTTTTAAGCTGTATGCAAACGGAATTTTGTTCTGTACGCACTCTGTGCATACAAAATGACAAATAAAGTTGCCTAAGTCAAAGAAACGGGGTGGCAGTTTCAACCCCATCTCCAGAATGAGGTTATGCCTGAGTCTGGTAAACATGATATAGCAGCATCCATTCTTTCCACTTTCACTGCTGTGGTTCTGGAGAACATCCAACACACACCACTTCACATATGAACATAGAAATGTGGGAAAAAGAGCTGAGCTCACGTTAAACACATGTTGGAATAAAAACATTTCAGATTGACTCAGTTTCCACAGTTACAGCAGTTAGATACAGCTCACCTCTCTGAGGATGCAGGTCCAGAAGGTTTGAAGGTCAAAGGAAGAACCTTTGACATGTCGCTCTTAAAGGACACACAGCTGGGTTCTGGTTCTGGTTCTGGTTTCAGTCTCTGATGGATCCTAACAGAAACATTAAGATCAAAACACATTCTGTGAGGTTCTGTTTTCATACCAGCCCACATTCTGGACCTGTTTAACTGAGCTGAGCTGCTGTGTTCAGTCTGGATGAAGCAGCAAAGAGGACCAGCAGCAGCTTCAGGACCACTTGGTCTCTTCTGGCCTGATATAGTGAGAACGCTGTGTGAAAAGGGCTCTGGACACTTAGAGATGCTGATCTCACCTCTGAGCGTGGCTCTGGCTCTCAGCTTCCCCACACAGAGTGCTTTTAGAGGGAGGGACTCCCTCCTCTCTGTCCTCAGGCTGATCCATGCTGCTGAATTCACATCCACATCAGCTCACACACACTTTCTACCTTCACCTGCAGAGGAAACACACATCATTCATCTGATCATCAACTCTGATCATCCTTTACATCATTAGTGCTGAAAAAAGATCAGCTGCTCCTCCTCTGATTGGCTCTTCTTCTCTGCTTCATATCAGCTGAATGCAGTCAGACAGCAGTGAGAGGCAGAGGAAGCTGCCATCAGCTGCTGTACTTCTACTATCAGTCCACTAGATGGAGCCATGGAGCAACATTTCATCCACTGACATTGATCCACTCTGACTGAACATCAGCAACTATTTATGTCAGTCTTCCTAAAGGCCTTAGTTTTCATTCATTCATAGAATATTTGGTCTTTGGGTTCAACATGTTGGTTCCAGGAGGAGCAATTATTGCACTAAAAGCCAAAATATTTCTACAGAAACTCAGGAGGGTTTATTCCATCTGTAAGCTTCAAATGAATAATCTTTGGCTTTTAGTGGAAATTAACAGGAAATGTGTGGAAACTTTACACTATAATCTTTTTTTATGTCCTTATTTGTTAATTTTAGATCCTGACAAAGGGTACGTTTTAAGGAGATTTGAATTGAATTTCCAACCTCCTCTACTCTGTCTTTGTCTTTCTGGAGGAGTCTAAAGGTACATTGGTGTGTCAGTGATGCAGCAGAGATACTGCAGTTAGTTTCTAGATCACATGTGATTTCTGATACAAGCCAATAGTCTAGTCTGGATTTAGCTGCTCCATCCAGCTTGAGAATTTGTTCTTAATAATCTACCTGGTTAAATAAATAAAATAAAAGGTAAAGGTTTGGACATCTGGATGTGGAGTGCCATTAGTCACTCAGCTTGAGCTCATTACAGAAATATCATTAAAAAGAATTAATGATAATTCTGAAAGCTTTACAGTCATCTGTCAAGCCATTCATCTGTCACCATGCTATCTCCAAAAATAAGTTCACAATTTACAAACATCGTTTAAAGAAATTTTTTAAAACCATTTTTCATCAATTCTGTGATCAGCTTTTAGTTTAACGGTAACTATTATACCCATTTATAGTTCCTGAGAAAATGTCAGTCATTAAAACATCCAGTGACCTAAAGAGTCTTTTTAGATACCGTTATTTTCCCTGTAAAGTTCAGGGTTATGGCGACCCCTGCTGGCTTGTTTGCGCCATGACATCATAGTTTGATTCCAGGGAATAAAATGACGCAGTTTGTTCAGTGAAGAAAACAAATGAATATCAGTTCTTCGTAACGTTTGGTTCCAGAAAATCAATAATCTCATAACCCCGTAAATTAGTCTCCAAACAGCAGAGATTAAACTATAAATAACTGGAAAGTTCCTCAAGACAAAGTTCTGGTAGGAAACAGAGAAAACTCACAGTTTGTTCCAACGGTCCAAAGTGCTGAAGAACAAGATCTGAACAGACTGAGACCAAACAGAACCACCGATGAACTAAACTGGGTTCAAAGTGAAAGTAAAAGTAAAGAGCAACAGATGTTGGACCATAGATATTATTATTATCTCTCATGCGACCCCAGTACATTTATTTGTACTGAGGAAGCAGTTTTACCAACTAAAATTAATCATAACTCCCTGAATTTTAACGGATTTTCTCACAGTTTGGTTTCTAACAAATGCCAGAGATGTGGTTATGATACAGGACACTGTCACATGTAAAAAAAAACATGTTTTAATGCTGAATTATGTTGTTTAAACAACATATTTCATAAATGTATGCTCTTTAACAGGCAGACATATGGCATATTGATGCATAAATACCTGATTTCTCACTGAAATAATTAGTTTTATGCTATTTTAAAAAGACAGACATGTTGTACGGCATATTATTAAATGTCTTAATAAATATGTGCTTCATGCTGAAATACTTTTTTTTGCTCTTAAACAAAGAGACATATATTACAAAACAACACATGTATAAATTAATAAATTTTATATTTTAATAAACAATTTGGATTGTTCATTTAAATTTATTTCTCTCACACATGTACAATCCTGAGCCTTCACACACCAACAATCATTTTTTCATATTTCTGCGTGCTGTGCATACATAGTTTTTTAAAGGCCTGGTGTTCTTTAAAATTTCCAGGTCAATCCAGGGTCTTACTCTGCCTGCAACTAGGGCTGGAGTTTAAGACCCTTCAAAGTCAACTGTTTTGCAGCTTCTTGCATGTGTTTGTACTCTGTAACTCCAGGGTACTTAATTTGGCGTTATGCAGACTTTGTTTGTGAAATACGGCGATAACAGATTAATAAGCATAAAATGACAGTCCATCTGCTGGGTTTCTGAGTTGTTCTCACCAAGTAAAACTCATCTTCAGAACCAATCTCCAGCCTAAAATGTTCATGTGCACCGTGTGATCTACTTTAAGTAGTTATTGCTGGTTATTGCAACTGTAAGCTGCAGAAAATAAAGTAAAGTTGCTCTGTCTGCATTAATTCTCATTGACTCCTGTAGCATTAGACATTCTCACAGCAGTTTATCGTAGTTGCAACCACCGAAAATTGTCAGCTCACATTCTCTACTGGTTAGCATGGAGAACAGAAACAACAGACCGCCATTTTGAAATGCATGCAGATGTATATTTATTCCACTTCCTTTTATATACTCACAACAGGATTTTGGTTGGACGTGAGCATGCACACCGTAATAATATGACGTCACTACTTAAGCTATCTAACATGATTTTGCTATTAATAACAAACAATATGTTTAACTGCTCCCATGCCAGCCTTGGGTAGAAGAGACCCACCCAATATGGCGGTGATGCTCCAGCATGTAATGACGCATCTACGTATGTAATGTGTATGTGGTGGATCTCTGGAGTAAACAAGGGGGAGGGTCTTGGCAGTGGGTGGAGTTTAGGAAAGCCATGATTGGTCAGATAACATCTTGTTGATGACAGACCTAAATTGAGAAGCTGGGGTCTGCAGACACTATTGCCTAAATCAGTAGGAGAAGTGTTAGGATATTTCTTGTAATCATAAATAAAATAATTGCTCTAAATTTCTTTTGATCAAATGATTTAAGAACATCAACATGTATGCAGCTAACAGCTCCACTGCTGTGAGCTGACCACCCCCAGGGTCCACCTGCCAGTTTCTCCAGCATCCTGTAAGCTAATGATTCCTGATAGAAAGTATACTGTATCCTTTCTGAAAGTTGCTCTAAACAAGATGAAGCAGCAGCAGGCCTGCTACACCCATCCTGGAGGTCAGGTCCTTGGATGATCTGTGCAGGTTTTGTAAAGCTGAACATCAGCTTGCTGAACCTAAACATTAAGAACAGGATTAGGTCATCATAGGTCATGTGTAGATAAATGTCAGCTGGCAAATACTTTTGGCCACATAGTGTAGGAGAGGATAACTTAGATTAAAGTAGAATAATAAGCTTTGTTTTCTGTGAGGTGCTGAGTGAATTATTTAGTTAGTTTGGATTTTTTTGTACAGCTTTTTCTCACACCATTGTGGATAAAATAAAACTGATGTTGTTAAATTAATAAGAAGGTTGGTGATCTTCATACAGTAACAGATTACAGAACAGGTCAGGTGTCACAAAGGTGTCCTACAGCTGCTCCAGTCAGAAAAAGAAAAGAACTGCCATTTTAGTCTAATAATAATGATACATTTTATTTGTAATGCACTTTACATTTAAGAAAAATCTCAAAGGGCTACAGGTAAAATCATCATCGAAAGGTAAAAGCAAAAAATAAAAAACTAAACATCATTGTAAAACACACATGAATAAATAAGTCAGTGGTGTTGGAGAAATGTGAATGTAATCATTTTATTTCTATCAAGTTACAGGTATTTGGTTTGTTTTAAGAGTTTGCTTTCAGGAAGGTTCTGTTGTATTTAACCTTAGACAGGGAGAACAAATGGTTCTCCCAGATAAGGCCGCAACAAAGCTGTCTCCCTTGTTTCTTTTCAACCCCCATGTTGTAAATTCCTGAATCCTTCTGACCCCCTCTTTGATGTGTGACAATAAAGACAAGAGGACAGAAATGACCAGACGCAGACGATCCTAAACTTTCAGGGAGTGAAGTTCTTTGTTTGGGAATCCTCTGTCCTCTTCTATAGAACAGTCTAAAACTTGTGTTGTGTGCTTTTCGTTCTAGGATAAAAGGGGTTATCTTTAATAACCCTAACAAGTGGTATAATTGTAAGTTGTAAGTTCTGCTAAAAATAAATGTTTTTAATCCATTTTTTTAAAGTCTGAATAGTCAGTGGTTCCCCTAGATGATCAGGGATCAGTTTATCTTTGAAATGAACTGAACCAGAGAACCCAAAATTCAGCCAGACAAGGCAGGTAACATTTAAAGTCAGTTTATTTAATGGAACAGCTGCAGGTGGCAGGGAATCATCAGCATCAGGGACAGAAAGCACTTCTCATGATCTGGGAACAGGCGGGGAACGATGCTGGTGATCTCTCAACGCCATCAGGAGGCCGGTCGGGAAAACTCTGAGGAAGTTTCTCCAGAGACTGGCTACAGCTCGGTGGTCAGAAAGCAGGCAATGGGTCAGAACCGTGATGACAAAGGCAGGCAGGATGACCGAGGGGATAAAACAGAGTCCGTAGTCTGAGAGCAGCTCCAGAGTCAGAGCCAGGTGATCAGAAATCCACAGACAGTCCAAATCAGAATCCATGAGCAGAGTCAGGGCACAGAGACAGGTCAGCAATCCAGGAAGCATCTCTGTCACTCCGTCACTTCTCTGGGTATCACAGTACATGATGACGGAACCACAGCGAACCAATCTAACAATAAAGTTAAAATAAATCACATTGAAAAATCACTAAATCACTTCTTAACCAGGTAACTTTCTATATTTGGTAAAATTCTGTCCGTTAAAGCTGAAGGCCTTTATCAATCATTATGTTTACCAGGCTCTCATAAAAAGGTTAATTACATCATTTTTAAGTTTATCTTGAAGATATACTATTACTATATTAGTAAAGCTAGGATAATTAAGTATTACCAACTTGGATGTTTAAAAGCATCAGAATCTGAATCTACAATCAGCAGGTTGAGAATAAACTGCATAAAGCAGTTTTTATCCCAACTGGTTCAATGTGGTTCTACATAACAAAGTGTCTGTTTGAGAGTGTTGGTGGTCTAAACTTTATGCTGATATGTGATTTCTATGTATTCAAAACTAAAATTAAAATGATCAGACTTCCATAAGCAGATGCTACTATTTTGGAACTTTCTCACTTTACGCCATATAACTCCACCTTGTGGAACAACAGGGTTATTAAACTAAATAGAAAAACTATTTTCAAAGTAGAATGGGTGAACAAGTGAAAATGGTGTTTTGTTGATCTATTGGATGAGAATGGAGATTTATTACAGTTTAGGAATTTTGTTGACAAGTTTCATTTAAAATGTTCATATAGAGAATTTAAAGCTGTATGTAAAGCAATTCCACCTTCCTTAATTCAGCTAATCCAAAACAAATTTGGTCTATTGAACAGTGGCTGCTAAATTACCTTAAATAGTTAAATAGATATAGAATTGAAGAAAAAACTGTGTAATAATAAAGTTTGGAAATTAATACTGGCCTGCTCCTGCTTATCTCCGAAGGCCCATCTTACCCTGGTTTAAGATTTGGCAGTAAAGGAGAAACAATTATCAGAGGCAAACATTTAAAATATGCATATTTAATTCATTTGGAATTTCAAAGAAGACAGAAAGTTATGTTACCATTTCGCCGTATCCAGTATATTACCCGGCCTCCTGCCCCATGGTGATACCAGCGATTCTGTCTGCTTTACACTACAGTTGAACACATCTTTTAAAAGACTGACTGCCCCTTGGTTTATTTACCAGGAGTTGCACATTACCAAATGAATAAAAAACATATTTTGCTGCTCTTAAATTATTTTGTAACAAGAGCATCTGCACTTTATTGGGACTTTGAGAATGTGTTTGCATATGATGAATATGTTGGGATCTGTCCTTTAATTTTTCGTAATACCTTCCATTCCTGTTAATTTCTGCCTCTCTGCAAATTTTAACTTCTGTATTAAAACGATTCAAACCAGTAACATCTTTCATAAATTCAGTGTGCGATTTGCAAAAAAAACCAGAGGGGGGGATAATTTCAAAAGTTGTATTAATGAATCAAAGTTTTATTAATAATGGTTAGCTAGCAGGTGCTCTTTCAGGTGGCTAGCTAGATCCAGTAGGTTAGACTTTTGTTTTTAAACTTGCGCCATCTACTGTCGGGACTTAGGAGTGGGTATTAATTTACTTTAACCGCTTTGAGCAGAAAATGTAATAATTCTCTTTAAAAACAAACAACAAAATTAATTTACAAATGTGAAGGACACAAGACATGAATTTATATCAATTTTGAAAAATCCATCATATTCAGGGGTTAAAGCAAAAACAATCAATTTGACTGAAAACATTTTCTAGTCAGCCCATATATTCCCGGGCCGTGGACGTCATGCCACCTTAGTAAGCTCATTTGCTTATTGTAACAAGTCCACTTTAACCAAATCTGACAGTTCCATTGACAATTCCGGTATCTCTCCCACCTTCCAGCTTCAGAGCCTTTGCACCATCAAGGACAGCCCTCTGCATCCTCTCCTTCACTTTCCACATCCATAACATCACCTGGTTAACTTTCATATTTGCAGCATCAAGTTCTTCCTTTGCACTTTTGCCAAACTGGTCCACAGTCCACTCACCTTTCCACTTTACAATTTCCCTCCATAAACTTCCCTCCATAAACTGCAGCTAATTCAAAAGACAGCAGCTTGCATCATTACATCATCTTCTTCACACCTGTACATTAACTCTACTGTAAAGTGTAAAAGCTCATTTAGGCATTTTAATATGCAATTTTGCAATAAATGACACTAGTTAAAATGATGCTAGTTAAAATGATTTTTTCTTTTTCAGTTGTCTCAAACAAATTTCTCCCAAATTTCCAACAACTTTTCCCAACTTCTAACCTCTTTCTGACATTTAGCCTACGGTTTATAGTAAAAATTTGTCCAAAAACTCACCTTCATCCAACCGTTTTTGTCATGATTGTGGCACTCACATTGGTTTGATTCCTCACCCAACACACCTGGATAGCTCCGCCTTTCTCTCATCACCACTCATCTCATTCACCTGTTCCTGTCACTATTTAATCTCCCTCCAAACCAGAGACGAGTGCCAGATTTTTTCGAGCCACTTGGTTAGACTAATCCAGCGTTATTTCTTGAGTACCTGACTGCCTGTTTCCTGACCCCTGCCTGTTTTGCCTAGCCAATCTGTGTACCGACCTGGAACTGGACCTCGACTTCGCCTTGGATTTCCCCTCGTACCTTCCCCGGACCTCTGACCTGAATCTGACCCTGGACTGGACATCGAAACACGACAACTGGACATCCCCTCTGAACCCTCTGCCCACGATCCCTAACGGATCTGAACATCGGCTCGCCCCTCGAGCAACCAGTGACTGTCAAACGCTTCTCCCCCGAGCTGAACGACCATCTCCGGCGGGTCCGCCTACCCACGGTCGCCGGCCCTCTTTTGTTTTCTCCCGTCTCACACATCAGCCCCGAAGTGTTGGCGAAATAACTCACCTTCTGTTCCTCTCTCCAGACCTCCCGGCCAAGGACGCTGAGGACAGTCCCACAGCGCGCAGCTGTCTTTTTCGTTTGAATAAACAAAACAAAGCACCCTCTGTCTGGTTGAATTCTGGGTCCTTTTACTCTGCCCGTGACAGTTTTTCCTCCAATGAAACTGTCTCCACCAGCTTTTGTTTACATTTCAGACCACATTTCTTCGTTCAACCTTCTCCTGCGCTTCAAAAAAAGCCATTACTGCATCGACCTGTTTTCCCAATGAGTTCCAAATTCTCACTCCATAATGAAAACTTTTTTACTTACTCCTCAATGCAAATAAAATCGACTCCACAGTACTTTTCCATCGTGAAGCCCACACGCTGCAGGCACAATTCTCACCCCCTCACAGACACACACATACGCACACTCCCAGGAGCCGCGGACTCCTGCAGGCTTCTCTTTCACACAATGGATCCCATTTTAACTGAGACAAAATGTTAGACAAGACATGACAAAAACAATATATAAAGACAGACAGCTTGTGCATCACAGAGAGACCTCTATGTCCCTTCCGTATCGGCAAAATCTTCTTTCAATTGTATTAAACAAACCTCCTGATCTAACTGCCGTGCCTCCGAAAACCCCGTTTTTGGAAGCTAAGAGATAGTTAAACTTATCTTTCTGGGATCCATTTTTTAATCTCTACTCTTTACAGCTTTATCAGTTAAGAGTCTTAGCTGTCTTAGTCTCAACTTTTAAAGATGTTTACGTATCTTGACCGTTTCTATCGCTAGACTTCTTTCAAGAGTCCCACTTCTCAGAGATAGTCTTCCTTCCCGGCTCTAAAATCACCGGCACTCGTAGGCTGGGAGTTGAAATAGCTACTTCTCATAACACTTTTTTTATCTTTGTGTTTTATCGTTTTTATTTTCCTTTATTTATATTTTATCGTTTTTATCTCTTCTCTTTTTCCTAGCTTCATCATTTAAGCTTTTTTATGAGCGTCCCTGTTCTATCTTTTTATTTTTCTGTATTTATATTTTATAGTTTTTATCTTATTTAAATTTTTTGACGTAGACTTAAACATAAATCCCATCCAGTCCTTCCTCGGTTTCAACATAAATTTCATTCCAACTTTTCATACTAGTTGCTCTGTTTAACCTCTGATATTTTGAGAAGAGAGTTTGTCATCTACAGCACCACATGATTTTAGCCTATATCTAATTTCCTGCCAGTGGAGAATCAAAAATCTCCTTACCTTTTTCTTTGGGTCGACCCTGTGGTGCTGTAAACGATTACTCCTTCATGCCCAAATTCAAAAGCTTCCTCCACTTACTGTCAAATCCGGGTCACGGCACCAAATTGTGGAAATTAATAGGGGCCTGCTCCTGCTTATCTCTGAATGCCCGTCCTATCCGGTGGACCCAGACCGTGAGGCTCCAATTGTGATCTACTCTCAAAACAAAGAGGCTGTTCTTCATCCAGTAAAGCTTGATTTAGTACTAAAACCTGTAACATCAGGGGTCAAGCCAAATTATCTCAACAGCCATAAACCAACTCTAAACACATCCTGCAAGCTGCATGTTTACTTTGCCCTGAAATGGGAAGACATAGTTTAGATTAGATTAGATTAGATTAAAATTTATTGTCATTACACAGGTACAGGTACAAGGCAACGAAATGCAGTTTAGGTCTAACCAGAAGTGCAATAGCAGCAAGTGCAGGATAAACAATGGTTCCATAAGTACAGGACATGGGTTATTACTGAATAAATATAGAGATGGATATTATTATAAACAGAATTTTACTGATAGATTTTTCCTATGAGTATAATATATAGATAACTAGTATCGTGAACTAAATTTACAGCTGGATATGTACCGAATATAATATACAGGTAAGGCAAGGCAAGGCAAATTTATTTATATAGCACAATTCAGTACAAGACAATAGAAAGTGCTTTACATGATTAAGATATATCAAAATAATAAAATGTAGATAGAAAATAGAATAAAAGCAAGTAGGGATAGAATGTAGTAACAAAAAAGAACATTAAAAACAGTAAAACTGTTTAACTAGAACAGTCAAAGGCAATTTTAAACAGATGTGTTTTTAATCTTGATTTAAAAGAACTCAGGCTTTCCGCACTTTTACAGTTTTCTGGAAGTTTGTTCCAGATAAGTGGAGCATAGGAACTAAATGCTGCTTCTCCTTGTTTAGTTCTGGTTCTAGGTATGCAGAGTAGGCTGGAACCAGAAGACCTTAGTGGTCTGGAGGGTTGATACACTGATAACAAGTCTGTGATGTATTTAGGTGCTAAGCCATTTAAGGATTTATAGACTAACAGAAGTATTTTAAAGTCTATTCTCTGAGATACAGGGAGCCAGTGTAAGGACTTTAGAACTGGGGTTATGTGCTCTACTTTCTTAGTCTTAGTGAGGACGCGGGCAGCAGCGTTCTGGATCAGCTGCAGCTGTCTGACCCACTTTTTAGGAAGTCCTGTGAAAACACCGTTGCAATAATCAATTCTACTAAATATAAACGCGTGGGTTAGTTTTTCCAGATCCTGCTGAGACATCAGTCCTTTAATCCTAGAAATGTTCTTCAGGTGATAGAAAGCTGACCTTGTAATTGTCTTTAGATGCTTTTGAAGGTTCAGGTCTGAGTCCATTACTACACCCAGATTTCGGGCCTGATTAGTGGTTTTTAGCTGAAGCGACTGAAGCTGTGTGCTAACTTTTGATCTCTCCTCTATTGGTCCAAAGATTATTACTTCAGTTTTGTTTTTATTCAATTGGAGAAAATTTTGGCACATCCATGCATTGATTTCTTCTAGGCATTTACTCAGTGCCTGAACTGGTCCATAGTCACCTGGTGACATGGTGATGTAGAGCTGTGTGTCGTCTGCATAGTTATGGTAGCTGATGTTGTTATTTTTTATTATCTGGGCTAGAGGGAGCATGTAGATATTGAATAGGAGGGGACCCAGGATGGACCCTTGGGGAACCCCACATGTGATTTTTGTCATCTCTGATGTAAAGTTACCTACTGATACAAAAAAGTCCCTGTCCTTTAAGTAGGATTTAAACCAGTTTAGAGCTGTACCAGAAAGGCCGACCCAGTTCTCCAGGCGTTCTAACAGGATGGAGTGATCAACAGTATCAAATGCTGCACTGAGGTCCAATAGAACCAGCACGGTGGTTCTTCCACAGTCTGTATTTATATGGATGTCATTAAACACCTTGATCAGGGCGGTCTCTGTACTGTGGTGAGGAAACCTGACTGGAAAACATCAAAGCGGCTGGTCGTTGTTAAGAAGGTGTTTAATTGTTGAAATACAACTTTTTCAATGATCTTACTGATAAAGGGGAGGTTTGAGATGGGCCTGTAGTTCTGGAGTAGAAGTTTGTCTAAATTGTTCTTTTTCAGCTGTGGTTTGATAATTGCTGTTTTTAGGGACTGGGGGAAAACACCTGACAGAAGGGACGCGTTTATTATCTGAGTCAAATCAGACGCTATGACAGGTAAAACTTTTTTAAAGAAAGCTGCGGGGAGAACATCAAGGCAGCTTGAGGAGGAACTTAACTGCTGAATTATTTGCTCTAAGCTTTTGGAGTTTATTTGGCTGAATTGGGACATTTGGTCAAAATCAATTCTGGTAGGAGACAACGTTGGTACTGAACTTAGTATGGATGTACAAACAGATCCTCTAATCTTTTGGATTTTTTCAGTAAAGAAGTTTGCAAATTCATTGCAGGCCCTGGTGGAGTGGAGTTCTGAAGCCACGGACACAGGAGGATTTGTTAACCTGTCGAGTGTGGCAAATAAGACACGAGCATTATTAATGTTTTTCTTAATGATCTCAGAGAAGAAAGATTCTCTTGCATTTTTCAATTGTAAGTTATATATGTTAAGTCTCTCTTTATAGATGTTATAGTGAACCTGGAGTCTATTCTTTCTCCACCTGCGTTCTGCTTTTCGACATTCCCTTTTTTCACTTCTAACTGCTGGAGCATTTCTCCAAGGAGATTTTTTCTTCCCGGAAACAACTTTCACTTTAACTGGAGCAATGCTGTTAATGATGTCTGAGACTTTAGACTGAAAGTTATCTACTAGCTTATCTACTGAGTTGCAGCCCAAGGTTGAAGTAGCAGAGTAAGCTTGAATAAAAGTTTCAGTGGCATTGTCCTTAAAGGTGCGTTTTCTTACGATGTCCCTTTGGCTAAATGAGTCACTGGTAATGATACATTCAAAGGTAACGGAGAAGTGATCGGATAAGGCAACATCAGTTACATTGACCTGTGAAATGTTTAGACCTTTAGTGATAATTAAGTCTAAAATATGCCCCTGCTTGTGTGTTGGCTGTTTAACATGCTGAGTTAAACCAAAGTTTCTAAGTGTGTCACACAGTTCCTTTGCACTTCTGTCTTCAGGGTTGTCAACGTGAAAGTTGAAGTCTCCCACAATAATTAAACAGTCATAATCAACACATATCACAGACAAGAGGTCACTAAAATCCTTTAAAAAGTTTGATGTGGACTTGGGAGGCCTGTAAACATTCAGAAACATAGTTCGTACTGGGCTCTTTACCTTGAGAGCCAAATGTTCAAAAGAGTCAAATTTTCCCAAAAACACCTTTTTACACTTTAGTGAATCATTAAACAATGTTGCTACTCCTCCACCTTTCCTTTGCTGTCTGCTCTCACAAAGGAAATTGTAGTTTGGAGGCAGTATTACTTCTTCATTAGATTCATGTAACCATGTTTCTGTTAAAAACATAACATCAAGATTGTTGTCAATAATAAAGTCATTAATTAAAAGGGATTTTCCTGACAGAGATCTAATGTTTAATAAACCTGGTTTATATGATTTGGTGGTTGATGATGTATGGTGGATATTACGACGGTGGCACAGAGGTTAGGGGGTTCGTCTTGCAATTGGTGGGTTGCCGGTTTGATCCCCTTCTCTGACTGTCTCTGTCGTTGTGTCCTTGGGCAAGACACTTCACCCGCATTGCCTGCTGGCGGTAGTCAGAGGGCCCGGTGGCGCCGTTGTATGGCAGCCTCGCCTCTGTCAGTCTGCCCCAGGGCAGCTGTAGCTACTAACATAGCTCACCACTGTCAGGGTGTGAATGGGTGAATGACTAAGACTGTAGTGTAAAGCGCTTTGGAGGTCGTCAAAACTAGTTAAAGTGCTATACAAGCACAATGCATTTACCATTTTACCATTACTATGAATAGAGTTTTACAGATATGTACAATAGCATAATATACAGATGATTGTTATTATAACAGAGTTTACATGTACCATGAATATATGTACAGGTGGTTATTACTATAGGCAGAATTGTGAGCATGATATACAGGTAGCTATTACTATAAAATGAATAAATAAAGTTTGGACAGAAGCTATTTAAATTAAAGTGCAGTGGAAGGTAAATGCATATTACAGTTAAAGCACGGTATTGCAAATGTATATGTAAACAATTGGTCCTGTGAATAAACAGCCAGCAGTGCAAATCAATATTCAGTCATAGTGAGTAGTGCAAGGTTCATGTAAACAGTTGTTAGTAACAGTCAGGAGTGCAGGTGAACATTACAGTCTTGTAAATAGCAGAATAACAAAATGGAGGTAGGCCTGAGGAGTTCCTATTACAATTCTCCATACAACTACCTGATTAATATAACAACTAAGATATTTTCCTCAACATAGGTTATCAGAAACACTTTAACAATCAAAGTGGTGTTGCTAAACCACACTATTCCAAAAAAATCCTATCTGCAAATACTTGAAGTGGCCGTCTCACCCAAAGTGAAGGAAACTCATTTTGAAATCATCACTAATTACTACGCTGCTGCTGAAACTTTGAAGAATTGATTTAAGTTTGAAGTACAATTGTGTCTTTTGTGGGGAAGGAGCGAAACAGTACAACACATTTTTTTTCTTGCCCTATTTCTTTAAAGTTTTGGGAGGAAGTTATCACCTGGTTTAATATATGTCATGTTCTCGTTTTTGATCTCCTACAAACTCTGCTGTATGTTGTAGCTGTCCCTCAAAAACACCGTAATTTAGTGAATTACTCTATAGAGTTCTACTGTTCTTCAATTATGCATTATGTGTCGTCATTTCAGCTTTAACTTTCTGTTCTCTCTCTTTTCTCTTCATAGTAGGTACATCTGGTCTGGCGTTCTGTTAACTGTGACATCATCCAGAGAAGACGGCTCACCCGCTACTACCATCTAATGTAGAACAGATTACTAGATCAATGTGTGCTTCTGTGCTTTTTTGTTTCTCTTGTTGTGTCTCTGTTCTGTCTTCTGTAACCCCAGTCGGTCGAGGCAGATGACCGTTCATACTGAGCCCGGTTCTGCCGGAGGTTTTCCTTCCCGTTAATGGGGAGTTTTTCTTCCCACTGTCGCTTCATGCTTGCTCAGTATGAGGGATTGCAGCAAAGCCATGTACAATGCAGACGACTCTCCCTGTGGCTCTACGCTTCCCCAGGAGTGAATGCTGCTTGTCGGGACTTTGATGCAATCAACTGGTTTCCTTATATAGGACATTTTTGACCAATCTGTATAATCTGACCCAATCTGTATAATATGATTGAACTTGACTTTGTAAAGTGTGTTGAGATGACATGTTTCATGATTTGGCGCTATATAAATAAAATTGAATTGAATTGAATTGAATTGAATGTTATTTTAATTTTAGGCAACTATCACATTTAAAGTAAAAAATGGAAAAACTGTTTTCCCTCTGCAGATTCAAAAATGAACTGAGGAATTATTTTCATTATCTAGAACTATTGTCATTCTGGTTTATGAATGTCATGAGCTCTAAAATGTATTCGGCATAAAAGCCTCTCATTGTGACGTCACTGTAACCCCCTTTGTTGTTAGTGGTGTCTTTACTGTTTGTTGCTGGGTTTATCTTTGTTTCTTGTTACTGCTGTCGCTCTTAATTTGACTTTGTGTGCAATTAAAGTCCCTATGAAACTATGTATCATTTTTTTTTATTTTTATTTCCTTTATTTAACCAGGTAAACCCCGTTGAGATCTGGATCTCATTTTCAAGGGGGACCTGGGCAGAAATCTGCAAAAACACTACAACCTGGTTACAAAAATAAAACCAATTAATACATATGCACAAATATAAAACAATAAAAACAATTTAAAAGCAGTGACACTGTTTCATACAAGCTTGTTGTCTATCTTTAAGAACCGCTCGAAATAAGTCCAATGAAATAGTTTCTGACATCTTGAGCTCAGACTGGAGCTGATTCCACGCTATAGGAGCCAACACACTGAATGCTTTCTTTCCTTTATCAGTTCGAACACGAGGAACATGTAGAAGGATAAAGTCATTTGAGCGTAAAGCATGTGAACTACTAGATCTATGCAAAAGAGAGCTTAAGTAAGTTGGTGTTAGTCCAAGTAGAGATTTATAGATCAGGATCATCAAATGATTGTTTCTCCGAACACTTAAAGGAGGCCAATCAGCTTTTGCATACAAATCACAATGATGTGTCAAACGTCTACTCCCAGTTATAAATCATTGCAGTTGTCAATAAAGCTTTATAAAAAATAAAACGAGTACTAAAAGTGTGGGATGCTAGGCGTGATGCTGATATTCAGGAGCTGTGATTGGTTGATAGCACAAGAAAAAAAAACACAAAGGCGTTTGTAACCCAGTGGGGGAAAAAAACGGTTTAATGTCTGTCCATATTTTTTTTTAATCTAGTAAATGTATTTTATTTTGAAAACAGGAAGTGCTGACTGTCTTTACTTCCTGTCTGTCACCCACGCATGTGTTCACCAGCTTCACTGAAGTTTAGCCTTCTTTCTGACCAGGGCGTGGAGCGGAGAGGATGCAGCAACAAAAAGAATGCTACATTGGTGAGTTTGGTGATACAAAAAGCTAATGTGTAATAAAACATGTTAGTGGGATAGATGACTAATCGTTTTCTAAATCAGCAAATGGAGCAGAGAGGTGGTGTGAATATTTTCTACTGTGCTAAACTTGAACAGCATCTTGGTGAGTCACTTTAGCTTCGTCGATAGCTGAAGTTGCCGCCAAGTGTGAGTGAGAGTGCCATGCTAACGGCTAGCTAAGAAATCAGCATGCTAATCATGGGTGCTAATTAGCAGGAAAGAAGTCTGCATTGAAAATATGTTTTTATTTGATTGTCAGTGGATGATTTAAGGTGCTTAATTCCAGCCTTTTTTTTATTGTCTGGAAGGAAACCAGAAATTTTAATAATTACTCAGGCTTCTGGTTAAAGGTAACTCCCCAACAAATAAACATTATTTGTGAATAAACTGATAACAAGATTGTGTTATACCTTATGGTACAGCCAACATATCCTGTTATTTAGTTTGACAAATTAGTGCATATTTGTTTTATGTCTAAAATCGTCAGTGTGGCACCGTCCTAGGGCTAAATGGTGGTCTTGCATTGGATTTTGAATGTAATGACGTAATTTGGAGAAACTGCTGTAGGTAGTGCTACTGAGGGGGGGGGGGGGGTAAAAGCATTTTAAAAGAAAGAAAACAAAAACCCAGCTCCATCTTGTGCCTCCATAGCGAGCACGGTTGAACATTGTAAACCTTTGATGTAAATTTACAGTTAAATCTGAACAGTATGTTACTGTATTGCTGCCATACAGTATCATAATGTTACCTGCAATGCAACTGGGAGAAAAAAAATTATTGCAGCCATTTCAGAGGATTTACATTTTACAAGATTACTATACATTTTACTGTAAACAGCTAAGCATTATGGGAAGGTGAAAGAAAAGTGTGGGAACACTGTAAACTCCAGCCCATCAGTCACAGGATAATCTGCTCAGCTCACTGCAGATACCTGGAGATGCCTGACGTCAGAGTAAGTTAACATTATTCACCATTTTTCCCTGATTTAAATAGGGGATTGGAGGATGTCTCCCTTTGGGTTTTCTGCTGTTTATAACAGTGCTATAACAAAACTGTTGAAAATTTTAATTTTTGCAAGCTAACATTAGCTAAAATTAGAAAGGTTCAGGATTTTGTCTCAATTTAATGTTATACCAACATAAAAACATCAGCAGGCAAAATGGTGAGTCTACGTTAGCATGTTAGCAGTTTCCACATCAAAAGAACCAAAAGAACGGATTATGTGCTAAACTTGGCTAAAATTAGCAAGTGTCAGCATTATGTGTTGTTTTTGCTGTTGGTGGTTAAATATTAGGTTTCTGTTTTTTCTGATGTAGCAAAACGAGTCTTGCAAGGATTTTTCCTCCAACACTTTTTGGCAGTCGAATTTGCGCCTCTGTAAAGAACAGCCAGTCATAACCAAGCACAGCTCAGCTGCATCACAGATGCTCGGACGTCCTCCACCCTGTCCAGAGAGTAAGTTAACAATAAGTCAATATTCACGCTTTTTCAGATTTAGGAGGGAGATTTTAGGATTTCTCCTGCTGTGTTTTCTGATGTTTCAGCACTATAGCAAAGCTATACATTTTGTTTTCACAAGCTGACTTTAGCTTAAATTAGCAAGTTTAGGCACTCAGTACGTTTACATCAAAACATTAATAGACCACATTATATGTATACTTGTATATAAAAAACTTGATTATGTGTTTCCATGCACAGGTGGAGTAAAAAATTTTTTTCCGAGAGACAAAGAAAGCCATAATTTTAAATCCAGCTGAGAAGCACACTCCTCCTTTCCTCACAGTGACTGTGTGCAGGTCCTCGATCAGCTGGAGGAGGGGAATCGTTTATACGCTCTGCGCGGGTGAATCTTCGACTAAAAGTAATTTGAGAGCAACTACTGATAAACATACAATGTAGCAATAAAGCCTAGCTTTATTATTTGTTTTGGTAAAAACAATAAATCACAGCCAAAATGGACAAAAACCTCACTTGTCCACCTGTCAAGCTAAAAAACAGCAAGCACAGCGTCAGACTGCAGACCCAAATTGTCTGAGTCTGACGCCGTCTTTCAAATGCTGCACCGCCTCTGACTCTTTTCTGACTCCTCTCCTTGTCCGAAAGCTTTTGATTTATAGCCTTTCTGGAAAAACTTTATTTCTCACCTTGGTGGTGTAGCTAGGTTTTGAACGTTGCTCTACTCCATGCTGCTACGCTGCAGTTTTATGAAGAGAAATCAACCAAATACTGTTGTTTGTGTGTAACACATGAATTGTAAACTGTGTAAACCTGCATTTAAATTCTGACAAGACAGAAATTGTAATCTTTGGGCCAGAGTCTTCAAAAAATAAAGTTCTTAATCAATCACTTAATCTGGATGGCATTAACTTGGCCACTGGTAATAAAGTAAAAAATCTTGGTGTTGTTTTCGACCAAGACATGTCATTTAAATCCCATATTAAACAGGTTTCCAGAGTTTCCTTTTTTCACCTCTGGAATATCGCCAAAATTAGAAACATTCTGTCCAGGAGTGATGCTGAAAAACTAGTCCATGCATTTGTTACTTCAAGGCTGGACTATTGTAATTCTTTACTATCAGGAAGTCCACAAAATGCAGTTCAAAGCCTTCAGCTGATCCAAAATGCTGCGGCAAGAGTTCTGATGAAAATCAACAAGAGGGATCATATTTCTCCAATTTTAGCTTCCCTTCATTGGCTTCCTGTTAAATCAAGAATAGAATTTAAAATTCTCCTTCTAACATATAAAGCCCTTAATAATCAAGCTCCATCATATATCAGAGCTCTGATTACCCCGTATGTTCCTAACAGAGCGCTTCGCTCTCAGACTGCAGGTCTGCTGGTGGTTCCTAGAGTCTCTAAAAGTAGAATGGGAGGCAGATCCTTTAGCTATCAGGCTCCTCTCCTGTGGAACCAACTCCCAGTTTTGGTCCGTGAGGCAGACACCCTGTCTACTTTTAAGACTAATCTTAAAACTTTCCTTTTTGACAAAGCTTCTAGTCAGAGTGGCTCATGTTACCCTGAGCTATCTCTATAGTTGTGCTGTGATAGGCCTAGGCTGCTGGAGGACATCAGGGTCTAATTTTCTCACTCTACTGATTTCTACTGTTCTCCAGTCTACTGTTCTCCAGTTTTGCATTGTATTACATTGAAATGACTGTTGTCATTTCAGCTTTTAACTTTCTGTTCTCTCTCTTTTCTCTTCATAGTAGGTACACCTGGTCTGGCGTCTGTTAACTGTGACATCATCCAGAGAAGACGGCTCACCCGCTACTACCATCTAATGTAGAACAGATTACTAGATCAATGTGTGCTTCTGTGCCTTTTTGTCTCTCTTGTTGTGTCTCTGCTCTGTCTTCTGTAACCCCAGTTGGTCGAGGCAGATGACCGTTCATACTGAGCCCGGTTCTGCCTGAGGTTTTCCTTCCCATTAATGGGGAGTTTTTCTTCCCACTGTCGCTTCATGCTTGCTCAGTATGAGGGATTGCAGCAAAGCCATGTACAATGCAGACGACTCTCCCTGTGGCTCTACGGTTCCCCAGGAGTGAATGCTGCTTGTCAGGACTTTGATTCAATTCAATTCAATTCAATTTTATTTATATAGCGCCAAATCATGAAACATGTCATCTCAAGGCACTTTACAAAGTCAAGTTCAATCATATTATACAGATTGGGTCAGATTATACAGATTGGTCAAAAATGTCCTATATAAGGAAACCAGTTGATTGCATCAAAGTCCCGACAAGCAGCATTCAATTAAACCAGTTTGTGTGTAACTTAGGTTCTTGCAAACGTGTGTTCAAATGCACACACAAATGCAAACAAAATAATTTTAAACACGCACAAAATACAAAAATCATCTTTCGTGCCTTTTTAAGGAGTCTTCCACACCTGCAATTGTGCAGATGACAGGCACAGGCAAACCTAAGATGGATGCTGAGCATAGAGAAATGAGTGCTATATGAAGGGGAGTCCTTTGTTCTTGGCTTTTCAGTCTTCTTTTCAGTTCCTACTACAACTTTAACCTCAAGTACTGTGCAGTGTGTACATTAGAATTCATTCAGAGGTAACTTCTTTTTCACGTATAGCGTTCCGCAGAGCTTGACTTGATTGACTTTTCTTCAATCAACACCATATTCCAATAAACTTGTAGTGATATATTGCAACCACAAACATAATGCTACCTTTAGTAATAATGTTATGGCCGTAACTCCTTTTTAATGTGGTTCAACATACTGAATCAGTACAATATGCTCTTATTTCATATGCCATACTCATAGACAGATATGTTTTACAGAAGCTGCTTGTTAAAGAAATTAATATCTTTGAATAGATCTCAGAGTGCAAACTGAGGTGGACAGCAGAGCACGGTGTTACCACTCCACTCTCACGTCCATGGATGATAGCACTGACAGATTTTCCCTTAGCAGGCTTTCATAAACACATACATAGACGGGTCGTTATCTTCGAGCCGTTCTTTCACATTGTAAATGTGAATACAGCCCCGTATTGCGCAACTTTCCAACTTTCCATTTTGGCGTGAAGTTGAGCATGGAGATTGAGCAGCTCAGTCACTTCCTCTTCTGATGTCTGGATCCGTGTCTCAGGCGCTGTGATACGCTCCTCTTCTAATCTCTTATTGGTGCTTTGAATGTCTTCACGGATATCTTTCAGGTGTTGGGAGTTGTCTTTTCTGAATTCTCCTTAGTTCCTTAATAATGATGGTCAAGGTGGCGCTGTCATTCTTCTCTGTGTTCTGAGCTAACATGTCTACTCCCTCGTTGCTGTTTGGGAGCAACGCTTAGCATGGTCTTCTTTGTCGAACTCATCGGGTTTTCTGCCTTTTGTTTTAGGCATTTTGGTCGTCCTGGTTTTAGAACAAACCTTTCACTTATAATTATGGCAAAATCGAGTTTTAACAAGCAGGTTATGGATAAATGTCGGGAACACTTGTTTACGCTGTTGCCATGTCTCGACACCCGACAGGAAGTCTTACAGAACATTTCTCCTGGGTCTGTATTCACCGAGATCCTCAGAGTCTCTCAGAGCTCTTATATTAGTCTAGAAACTCCTCCCTAGGAGTCTAAACTCCTGAGATTCAGATGCTGCTGAAAGCGACTCTGAGGAAGGATGACAGACATTTCTATCTTAGTCAGGTGTGGTTGACCCTGTTGCCAGGTGCTGTGATTAGTTGATGGTACAAAAGTTAGACTGGATGAAGAAATATGTCATGATAAAACTGAGCTAAATTAAATAATTGTCCCACAACATAAAAATGTTTGAACACAACTCATTTACATTCTCGTCATTATTCTGATTTGCTTTTTTTTTTTACTCGCCAGTCATTTTACTACTTCATCTACTTGATATTAATGCCCACTCACCTGTCAGCATTTTACTGGGATCGTCTGCTTGTATAGAGCAGTTGGATATGGAAAAATGACGACAAAAAATTAAGAAAAATAGTGGAAAAGCTGAATTGGACAGCAGATCAGAGCTCTGAGAGGAGAATAGAGGAGTGATGAAAGGTAAACTGGTCCCTGGATCACAGAGCAAATACTTTAAAGCATGTTGCTGCAGATCAGAGCATCTTTTTCCCTGCATCTTGATGCTTTTATGCACCAGCAATTAAAAATGAGGAGATGGCATCACACAAGCAAACTTTTTAGACCATTTAGGCGGCTGACATTATCATGCTGTTTTATGAAATTTTATAAAGGATCGGGAGAGATCGGCAATAACACAAATAATGACTCAAACACTGGTTCTGCTAGAATAATTGTGCCCTTTTATTATTCCCCACAGAATACAGCAAAACAACAAAGCATCAAGCTTTCAAACAGACGTGATGCTCAATAGATTCTTAAATCGCTCTTACCATCGGCACGAGACAGGAGAGCCGTCAGTCTAGGTAAAGCAGCAATCATGCGGCCGGGCGTCCGTACGAAACCCACAGCAGACTCTACTAGACTGAGGGCAGACCCCTCTTTATACTCTAAACAAACAGACGGGTGAAACAAAACAACCTGAGGATCTCAGAGGCAACCGGTGTGTAAACAAAAAATAAAAATGCGCCGTGATCAGTCTGAGAAACAAAATAACAGGCCAGTCTTTCCCATAATAATAGTGAAACAAGTTATATACCTGACCAGTCTTCCCACCAAAGAGCAAAAATGATTTATATAACTGACCAGTCTTCCCATAATATATTGTCAAAGAGCAAAAATAATTCTTTGGTCTATCACAAGCAATACAGCAAATACTGCAAAAATACTTTCTCACCTCTTTTATATATCCACTGTTATTCACTTTTTTATTTTATTTGATATTTTCTAATATTTATCTTCAATAAATCTATTAACAGTCTTTAACCCGTCAGGAGACTGAAAGTAATTAATTTCCCTTTATGGTGATAATAAAGTTTATCTTATATCAATAATTGTATTGTAGTTATAGAAGGCTATGTTCTTATTTCCTCTAGGGTTCAGGTGGCGGATCAGCCAATCAGCTCCACCATCTTCCTGCTTCATACAGTTTGAGGCTCTCTAAAGTCCTCCTCTCTACTCCTAACATTTTGTAACTTTAGGAGCTCTCTGGAGATACCTTGAGAATAACTTTTATCTTACTGAGATAAAATTAGAAGAACATTTTTAGTAAGAATATGGAAAGATTTTTCCTAAAATGACATCACTAAGAGCTACTGTTATTCTTAGGAATCTTTGTGAATACGACCACTGGGCTCCAGAAAACCAAGGGGAGAATCTTGGTCTAAAGTTTTCTTTCTAATGTCTTGATTGGTTTCTTTTAATATTTACATGATGTCACAAAAGGAAGCAGAGAGTTTGAGATGCTACCTTCAAATAGATGAATAAATGTCTCTAATTTAAAAAAAATAATGTGGATCAACCAATGAGTAGCTCACAAAGCAAATCATCTTCACTTTGCCAGTTTTTTAAAGCTGGGATTATCCTTATAACACACGATTTCATGACCACATTTAAGAGGTGTTTTGTCAGCAAATATAAAAAATAAAATGTAACATGCGGGATCATATTTCTCCAATTTTAGCTTCCCTTCACTGGCTTCCTGTTAAATCAAGAATAGAATTTAAAATTCTCCTTCTAACGTATAAAGCCCTCAATAATCAAGCTCCATCATATATCAGAGCTCTGATTACCCCGTATGTTCCTAACAGAGCGCTTCGCTCTCAGACTGCAGGTCTGCTGGTGGTTCCTAGAGTCTCTAAAAGTAGAATGGGAGGCAGATCCTTTAGCTATCAGGCTCCTCTCCTGTGGAACCAACTCCCAGTTTTGGTCCGTGAGGCAGACACCCTGTCTATTTTTAAGACTAATGTTAAAACTTTCCTTTTTGACAAAGCTTATAGTTAGAGTGGCTCATGTTACCCTGAGCTATCTCTATAGTTGTGCTGTGATAGGCCTAGGCTGCTGGAGGACATCAGGGTCTAATTTTCTCACTCTACTGATTTCTACTGTTCTTCAGTCTACTGTTCTCCAGTTTTGCATTGTATTACATTGAAATGACTGTCGTTATTTCAGCTTTTAACTTTTTGCTCTCTCTCTTTTTTCTTCATAGTAGGTACACCTGGTCTGGCGTTCTGTTAACTATGACATCATCCAGAGAAGACGGCTCACCCGCTACTACCATCTAATGTAGAACAGATTACTAGATCAATGTGTGCTTCTGTGCTTTTTTGTCTCTCTTGTTGTGTCTCTGCTCTGTCTTCTGTAACCCCAGTTGGTCGAGGCAGATGACCGTTCATACTGAGCCCGGTTCTGATGGAGGTTTTCCTTCCCGTTAATGGGGAGTTTTTCTTCCCACTGTCGCTTCATGCTTGCTCAGTATTAGGGGTGTGCAAAATAATCGTCATGACGATGCATCGCAATTCTAATATTCGCGATCCTATGCATCGATTTTTGACGCCAAGAATCGATTATTAATTTAAAAAACGAATAAATAAAACTGCATGAATGGTTGGCGAACATCAGCCAAAAACAAGTGTAACTTCCAGTCCAGTAGATGTCGCTGCAGATGTGTTGACGCCCGCTGCCTTGTGTCACAAGCATTTCCGGCCGCGGGATACTGCGACGAGTCATTCATAAACAAAACATGTCAATTCGCCCAGCTCATCACATGTCAAGTCAGATGTTTGGACGCATTTTGGCTTTCAATTGAAGACACTATCCAGATCATACACAGCCAGTCAGCCACTGGTGTACAGTGTTCAGTGAAAATATCACAATGCATTGCGATGCATCGCAATAATTCAAGTATCGTGATGCATCGTGATAGAATCGCATCATGGCATGTGAATCGTGATTCGAATCGAATTGTGACTTCTTTGGCAATACCCACCACTACTCAGTATGAGGGATTGCTGCAAAGCCGTGGACAATGCAGACGACTCTCCCTGTAGCTCTACGCTTCTACAGGAGTGAATGCTGCTTGTCGGGACTTTGATGCAATCAACTGGTTTCCTTATATAGGAAATTTTTGACCAATCTGTATAATATGATTGATTCTGACTTTGTAAAGTGCCTTGAGATGACATGTTTCATGAATTGGCGCTATATAAATAAAATTGAATTGAATTGAACATTTAAGTGTACAAAGTGACAGAAACAGAAAAAGTTCAGAGGAAAATTGGCAATAATTCAATGAAATCTAAGTGATGAATGAAAGTAAAAACCAAGATAGAAAGTCAACATGCTGATATTCAGAGTGAAACTTTGACTGGAAACAGGCAGAAAAACAACATGTGGATCCTGGAATAATCCCAGCTTCCATCTTTAAAGGACTGGAAGAGGAAGAAGTTTCCAAGGAATCATTTAGAAGAGTTTCACAAAGAAACAGATTGAATCCATGAATGTGAAAACGTGTTTCTGAGTAAAAGAAACAGAAATGAACAGACTGAACTATCTGTTCAACAGGGAGAGGCTTTCTCTGACAGGAGGAGACTCTTTAGACTCAATCAGCACAGAAACACTGAGGAACCAGAACTGAACCTGAACCCAAAACCAGGATGCAGAGGTTCAGTGAATGTGGTGTTGAAGGTGTGGAGGTGGATCAGTGAGTCAGAGGAGACTCTGTAGAAGGACAGAATACCAGCAGGACAGTCCACATACACTGCTACTCTGCTGGAGGAGGAGGAGGAGGAGGAGATGAATGTTGGTCTGTCATTGTGACAGACAGAGTAACCACCATGATCAGAGCAGCTCAGACTCCAAGACTGATTATTCAGTCCAAACCAACACTCTCTACTGTCTCCTTTCCTCCTGATTCTTCTGTAACCCATTGATATATTAACTCCTCCTTTCCACTCAACCTCCCAGTAACAGCGACCAGTCAGACCATCTCTACACAGCAGCTGAGGAACATCAAATCTGTCTGGATGATCAGGATATGACTGAAGCTCCTTCACATGTGTCACCTTCCTGTTGTCTTCAGACAGTTTCAGGATTTCGCTCACTGTGTTTGTGTCGATTGTGAGTTGACAGGAATCTGATGGAGAGAACAAAGACAATCCAGCTGCAGTTATTGATCATTTATTGATGATGACTCCTGAATGAGTGATGGACAGTCTGAAGATGGTTGAATGTGAGCTGCTTTGTTGTCATGAATCAAATAAAAACACACTTACACTTCCTCAGACCTGGTGTCAACCATTGGACTCCAGCAGGCTCCACCCTGAAAGGAGGAGGGGGGTCAGACCATCAGTCTCTTTCAGCAGCAAACATGGACATTACATGTCTCTCAGACACACATTGTCCTACACTGAGACAGGACCAGTCCAACATTTGGACACGCCCAGATTATGATGGAAACACTGCAACCTGCAGTGGATGTAGGAGGACAGTAGGTGGCGCTGTAGCACAACTAATTTCTCCAACAGAGAGGAGGAAAGGAATCCATCAGTAAAAACCCGAAGAAACACCCTGAAGCGTAAAAGGACATCAGGAAACTAACCCAAGATTTCTGGAAGCTCCAACTGATTTAATAATCAGCATTAAAATACAGTCAATCTAAACACTGACACCAACTCTGGATCCCTGTTCCATCCACACTCCCACACACAGATGGAGGAATGAAACACTAAAGAGCCCTGTGGAAATCTGCTGTGGCCACACTGGAAGATCCAGAAATACAAACATTAAAAGGAGAAGCTGCATCACATTCAACAAAGAGTTTAACAAGAATCAAAGATCTGATCTCTGAGCTCAGACTCACAAACCAGGGAGAGGCTTCCATCATCACAGACCTCTGACAAACACCTCCAACCTTTCAGCTCTTCCTCTACCAATCAGCACCACCAGGTGGCGGTGCACACATTTACAATGAGACCAAGAAGAAGATGCAGCTTCCTGAATCCAGCAGCTGCAGTAATGGGTTGTGAAAGTGTCTAAGGAGCCTCTTTTAAAGTATTTAAAGGGAAATGAAGTCCCTTTCTACTGATGATGACATGCTCTGATATCACAGATCAGGAGTTGGTGGGGTTCTACATTTCCAGCATGGAGGACATAGAAGATCTCAGCTCTGATGAGCTTGCTCCTTGTTGACATGGAGACAAACACAGTAGATTTTCATAAACGGTTATGAAAAATGTGCGCAGTACCACTGAAAAGGCTGTAGTAGGTATGCTGGGCCCCTTCGTGGTGCTGTGACACTGCTAAAGAAACAAAAAACTAATGGGAGAAATGTGAAATAAGAGGAGGAGAGCCAAGATGGCTCCCAGAGCAGTTATAATGTTACGTTGCTGAGATGTTTCTCAATTTTCACTTCTCCATACCTAAATATATTTTTTAATCCAGGAAGGGTTGTGACTTCGTTCTAAATTATTCTACCAAGACCGACTGAGCTAGATTGTCCGGTCAACAAGGAAAAATCATGGGATCATTAGCTATACCTAAAACTAATACGTTTGTGGTTATTTAATAAATTTAGCGTTAATCAATAAGAAGCATAAATCGTCGTCTGGATCACTTTGTATGGGGGCGGCCATTATTGCCTATATTTGGGCAATAATGGCTGCCTGACATCACATCCTGTGACGTAACATCGCGGAGAGCTGACGGCAGTTCTCCGCGCTTTACAAGCAAACTCAACAGGAGCTGTTCTACACAGCTGCCAACAGAAACAATTATTTTGGATTTCCAGAGGACTTCACCATTGAAGTTCTCCAGAGCTATTGTTAAAGCAACAATGCTCACATGCATGGCAGTTTGATGTAACAATGCATCGGGTAAAAGTTTTCGATTCATCATCCACCATGGGCTGTTTTGCTGGGTTACCAACGTGAAGAGGGAGGATTTGCCATTGTGCTTCTGGCCAGAGAGAAAACATGTCGTCTGTAGCCAATATTTGGAAGAAGAATGTCTTCAAGATGACATGAGAGCGAGACTTTTTGGTAGGTTTTTCTTTTTTATAACGTAGAATTTGCCGAAACATTTGTTTACCCGACCAGAGCGGCGGAGGGATACGACACACTTAGAAACATTGCTCACTGTTGTGAAGCCCACTTATTTTATGTGACTTTGGTTTAATTTTTTCTAAAGTCACTTGTAAATTTCATGAGTTGCGGGTTGCAGTTTTTTTTGGGCTTGTTTCTGAAAGTGAAGTTGATTGTTTGGGGTCTAAACTCAGTGACGCTGAAATATCCCTCCGCCTCATAACGTACTGCAGCTCATCCTGACAGCAGAGAGTAAACTCAGAAGGAGCCGATCTGGCTGTATTTTCTGCATTTTACGGTTATAATAACTGATGATAACTGCTGAAAGTAGATTAGGCGGTGCAGATCACCATTTTGAGCAGAGATTAGTTCTAAAGAGGAGTTTTATACTCATCTTATAACATTGCAGAACCCAACCCATAAACCGTACTTTAATGCTTATTTGTTGTCTTTTTATGTCTCTAAAAAGTAAAATTAGAAATAATTTAAATTAAAATGCTTAATACCATGTCTATCTTTGTTTAAGGGGTTAAAAAATATTTTGGCATGAAAACGGATATTTATTTACAAGGGACAGATAGGGCATTGGGACTTGCTCTACAGCCGATACCGCGACCTGATGTCACAAACTGGGAGGAGGCAGTACTGTTCTTCACCAAGATGGCTGCCCCCATAAAAGGACCTTCAAATGAAAATTACTCTTGATTAAAAAAGCTTATCATTTATTGAGCAGGGGGCAACCTGCAGTACCTGCGCAGGTGGCTGGGCTTGCCCCGCAGTCTGAGCAGTATTGCCCTGTTTGGACATGGGACCAAGCTACAACTCCCATTTAGCAGTGTGACAGAGGAGTTCAAGGTCACCCGGGCCAGAGAGGTCCTTCTCTACAAAGACTCTACCGATGGGAAGGTATCTTCAGCAGGGATTGAGGTCCGCACTGGAAGGAAGTGGCGTGCCAAGGACGCAGTGGAGAGAGCCGAGGCGAGGCTGCGGCACAGCACCCTGGTGGGTACAGTGGCCACAGGGCAGGCAGGGCTGGGCAGCAACCCTAAGCCCCGCTACAGCAGAGCGACAGGGAAGGACAGGCATAAGCTCATCCAAGAGGAGGTTCAGGCAGAGGTGGATGAGGCTCGCTTCAGCAGGGCGGTGGGCATGAGCAAGCAGGGGGCCTGGACCAAGTGGGAGCATGTTTCTAGCCGTAAGATCACCTGGACTGATGTATGGAGAGTGGAGCCACACCATTTCAGGTTCCTTGTCAGAGCGGTGTATGATGTCCTCCCAAGCCCCACTAACCTCTTCACCTGGGGTCTGATAGACTCACCTGTGTGTCAGCTCTGCCAGGGGAAAGGGTCACTTGAACACATTCTAAGCTGCTGCCAAAAGGCCCTGGGAGATGGCAGATACCGCTGGCGCCATGACCAGGTCCTGCGGGCAATAGCAGATACCATCTGCACTGCCATAAACACCAGCAAGAGTCGACCTTTAACGAGGACTATGATTGCCTTTGTTCAAGCAGGGGAGAAACTGCAACCCTCCAAGAAGATCCAAGGGGGCCTGCTCATGACAGCAAGGGACTGGCAGCTCTTGGTCGATCTGGGGAAACAGTTGCGATTCCCGGATTACATCGCAGACACGACACTCCGCCCGGACATGGTGCTGTTATCAACGTCCACCAGGCAGGTTGTGCTGCTTGAACTAACTGTTCCTTGGGAGGACAGAATAGAGGAAGCCCAGGAGAGAAAGAGGGCTAAATATGCAGAACTTGTGGCTGAGTGCTGGAGGAATGGCTGGAAGGCCCGCTGCGAGCCTATTGAAGTGGGCTGCAGGGGCTTCGCAGGCAGATCTCTACACGTGTCCTTGGACTCCTAGGGATTTGTGGTCTGCAGAGGCGAAGAGCCACCAAGAACATCTTGGAAGCAGCTGAAAGGGCTTCACGGTGGCTCTGGTTGAGGAGGGGGGAGGCGTGGCGTAGTGTGCTACCTGGACACAAGTTGGGGAATTGATCAACCCCGGCTGGGTCGCTCGAGTGAGGGTGTATGACTAAGAACCGAAACACCCAGTGATCTCGGGAGAGTCACTGAAGATGTGTCCTGGTTGCACCATTAGGTGTATTATATTTCTGTAATAATTTTATATTTAAAATACTTTCAGCAGTTTGAATTCTGATTTTGACCAGACTTCTCCTTTAATACCAGAAAGAGCCCAACAGATTTTACTTTACCAAGTGGAGTATTATCGCTTTCGCCATAGTGCTATCCTTGATTTATTTATGTAAAAAAAAATTACGATTTATGTAGGGAATAATTCATGTTATGTGGAAACTACATTGAAAAAGTAGGAGAGAAAATGAGAAGTCGTTGAGAGAAGGTGAAAGAAAGAGGAGACAGAAGAGAGAGATTGACACCTGTCTGCTTCATCACCTGCAAAGAGAGATGTAAAAAGAACAGCACAACCAACTGATATAGAAATACAGATACAATACAGCAACACCTTGATACCAAGGCGCCAGCCAGCTGAGAGGGGCAGGACAAGGGGGTTGGGCTCCGCACTAAGCGGAGACATGAAATGTCCTTGGGAGAGGGAGCAGTTCAAACCCTACCTGACAAAAAATAAATAAAAGAAACACACACTCATTCAGTTACTCCCACCCCAGTGCCCCCACACACAATCCACAAACCAAAAGAAGGGGGGTGACACTGTACACACATTTGCATTCATCACACATATCCCATATTCCCAGGTCTAGGAGCCAACCCCAAAGGAGGACCATGCACATGGACCCGGTACGTGTATCCTAAAGTCAAGATGGGTTGGGGGACTCCACCACAACCCACCCTTCCCGGTTCTTCCTTGACAACCCATTACCGGCAAGTTGCCCGGGCCCAACAACAGCCACCAGCCAAGTTCCCCGACCAGGTGGCTCGGTCTTCCTCCAGGCCCCAGACTCCAGGAGGAAATCGCAGAACAGAGGTGTGAGAAAGACCCCTATCCTCCCTCCGCCCGCTTAAATGTTGTTGCATGATGTTCTCGAGTGCCTTTAAAACTGGGAGTGCCAAAATCCACCCAACAACTCCCTTGTCAGCTCGGCCACAGGTATGTCCCCATTCGTGGCAGCTAATGTTTTTCAGCCTCTTTTGTTCCCCACACAGGAGCGTAATGTCGCAGTGCCTTCAGTCCGAGCTAGTATTCGTCAAGTTCAAGAAGTTTGTAAACCGGTTTGCCCCGAGAACCTGCAGCAAAACTGTTCCACACAGAAAAAAAGGTTAAAGGTTAAAGCAATTGGACTTCTGTTTTTAAGCTGAATATGTTTTGCTTCCCATCCAGGAAGCTTTTTAAATTCAAAATATCTGGTGTAGTGTGGAGTTCAAAGCTTTATTGACCTGCTGGTGAGGCCTCTTTAGAGCTTGGATTTGCATGGAGAGTCATTAGACTCATCGTTTGGCTGGCTCCCAGGGGGAATGCTGTGGTCACATGCAAAGGGATATGAATTGGGGTAAAACTTGGCATGAATGAAACCTATTGCTGTGTTGTAAGTTTCTGAAAGTTAAAGCCTGAGTCCTCCTCCTCTGTTTAAAGCTGTTTTTCTCACTTTTTGTAAATGGCTTTGTTAATCCCTCTCTCAAACTGTCTTCTCTGTTAAAAATGGCATAATTTTAGTCTTCAAAAGAGTTTAATTTTTTTCATTTTTTTTCATTTTTATTTTCATTTCATTGCAAAGTTTATTTGGTAGGGACAGACACACATCGACATAGACAAACTAAGCATGACAGCAGTCCCATGTTGGCGTCATAGTGCAATAGCTACTGCTAATTCGCAGCACTTTTAGACAGCTGAGTCCTGTTCTGAGGAGGTGCGAAAGTAATCTGTGTGGCACAGAGCCAAGTAGGGCAGGAGAAAACCATAACCATCGGTTTCTGATCCAAAAAGCACCTTCTATAAAAACCTTATTGTTGAGTTTGAAGAAGCAAGCGGTTTTTCTGCTGTAAGTTCACTTCTGCCCAATAGATATAAATCAGTCTGCTGCTAACCGCGTGTATTGCCTCATTGCTCTCAAGGATGAGTATGCCGCCACAGCGGGGAGTAGCAGCTGTAGCGTCCCCGGCTAATAGATGGTCGGACTCTTTTACTGATGGTTCATATCCCTTTATTCCAACGGTCAATGTAGGTATTACATGAACTCACCGTAAGAGCTAAAAGAAATTAGAAAATAAAAATACAATTACATTCCAATAAACAGTCTTTTAAACCTTATAAACAAATTACCGTGTTAGCTTAGCTAGAAATAGATCAGCACGATGCTAACACTTAATACTGCAAACATACTTTACTTATTTAAAAACAAACATATAACTCAAAACCGGACACAATATAATACAAATTAAGATACAAACCTTGTGCCCTTTTAGCCAGGAGCTAATATCTTTAAATAAACGTTTAATACTTTAATATGTAGACCGTTTCCTTTTAACTTTCTCTACAACTCCGAAAAACCGGAAGTACTCCGATAACCCGGAAGTCCTGAGATCTCACGAAAGCCCTTCAAAATAAAACGCTTCGTTCAACCATAACGAAATCTTAATCTAGCCTCGTTATTTTACAACACAAATTACACAGGAAAAAGAACAACAAATTAGATTACATTAAAGGTAATCTACACTCCCACCAAATCATTACTGGTTTTCATCAATTATGGGATGTAAAACATGAATGATTTCTGAACCGTGTAACCCTTAATCTTAAATACTTGGGTCAAAAATGTCCCTTAAACATCTTCATACTGCTAAGAACAAGGCTGAGGAATGAAGGTAAAGATTAATCATTCTCTAGAAGTAGGACCAGCTTCTGTACTGGACGTTCAACAATGGATGGCTTGCCTGAACGAAGTCCATCCTTTTCCATCTTCTGATCTCCAACACGAATCCTTACTCTCCTCACTAGTCCATCTTTATCAGTTACTGTCTCTACAACTTTAGACAATTTCCACTCGTTGCGAGGCAAATCCTCCGTCCTTTCCATCACAATGTCGCCAACCTTGAGGTTTCTCCTTGGATTATGCCAGCGTTGTCTTGTGGCAATATTGTAGACATACTCTCTTCTCCACCGACCCCAGAACTGCTCGGCCAAATACTGTACACGACGCCACCTCTTGCGAGCATACAGATCCTCTCTGATAAATTTGCCAGGAGGTGGTAAGGCGGCAGTGGGTTTCATGGTGAGCAGGTGATTAGGTGTTAGTGGCTCTGGACTGTCTGGATCATTTAAGCTGTCAACTGTGAGTGGACGACTGTTTACAATAGCTGCTGCCTCATAAAAGAATGTCCGTAAAGAGGCATCGTCCAGCCTGCCTGAAGAAGATGAGAGAGTGAAACGAAGAATATTCCTAACTGTTCTGATCTGTCTCTCCCATACACCTCCAGCATGGCTTGCATGAGGAGCGTTCATACTAAAGTCACATTGTTTCTCAGCCAAAAACGTAGTTAGGCGGTTAACATCCACTTGCTTGAGAGCTTCATTCAGTTCATTTCTTGCTCCAACGAAGTTCGTTCCTTGGTCGCACTTTATGTCGCGTACTGCTCCTCTTATGGCAATGAAACAACGGAGTCCGTTTATGAAAGCGTCCGTCGACATGTCGTCCAACATTTCAATGTGGATAGCTCGACAGCAAAGACAGGTGAAAAGCAAGCCGTATCTCTTGTGTACCTTGCGTCCTTGTTTGGTGTCAAACGGACCAAAACAGTCCATCCCACAATAGGTGAAAGGTGGCGATGGATCCACACGCTCAGATGGCAAATCCGCCATACGTTGTTCCTCAGTGAACCTTCTGAGTTTCCGACATGTAACACATTGATGTAAATGCGTTGCCACGGCTCTGTTGATTCCTGGAATCCAGAATCCATTTGATCTAATTTCATTAATAGTTAAACCTTTTCCCTGATGCTGCACTTTCTCATGACAATGAGCAATTATTGCCTTAGTGATGTGATGATTTTTCGGCATAATGACTGGATGCTTCAGTGAGGTAGGGAGTGATGCATTTTTCAGTCTTCCTCCCACCTTAAGAAGTCCATCCTGATCGAGAAAGGCATCCATCTGAAACAGTTTACTCTGAGAAGGAAGTTGAGCTACCTTACTGAGCAACTTTATCTCTTCAGGATACATTTGTCTCTGCAAGTCTCTTATGATGACGCATTGTGCATCTTTTCGTTCTTGTACAGTGCTGTGGTCTGTCGACTTGTCCTTCCTAACACGACGAATGAGACGAGCTACAGCCTGGATTGCCTTCGACCATGAAGAGAACTTTGACAAGCGGTCTGAGAGACTTAACTGTTCCTGTGTCTGTGTTTTTAGACTTTGCATCCTCTTGACTTCGGGATCTCCAATCTGTATTTCTGTGCAAACATCTGTAGCTGGAGGTATCTCCCTTTTCTGTAAGAACTCAGGTCCTGAAAACCAGCTTGATGTGAGAATCTCACTTGCACTCGATCCTCTGGATGCAATGTCTGCAGGGTTATCGTTGGTTGAGACATATCTCCATTGTTGAGGAGAGGAGCTGAGATGTATTCTCTGAATCCGATTTGAGACGAAGGTATGAAAACGACGTGCCTCGTTGTGAATATATCCCAGGACCACTTTCGAATCGGTCCAAAAATATTCAACAACATCTGTTAAACCAAGCTCCTCCTTCAAAGTGTTGCTTGCTGTGGTCGATACAACAGCAGCTGCCAGTTCTAGTCGAGGTATCGTTGTGACCTTAATTGGAGCCACTCGGGATTTCCCCATGACCAGAGCACAATGAACATTTCCATCTTCGTTCACTTGTCTCAGATATGAGCACTGTCCATAACCAAATGTGCTTGCATCAGAAAAATGATGTAGCTCCTTTTCTACAACTCGGCCAAAACCAGGAGGCACATAGCAGCGAGGTACGGTGATTTTCTCCAAATTTGTAAGATCCTTCTTCCAGCGCTCCCACACTGGTTGCAGTTCGCAGGGGAGGGGATCGTCCCAGCCTGTGCCATGCCTACATATTTCCTGAAGCACCCTTTTTCCAGTGAGCAGGAAAGGGGAAACAAATCCCAGAGGGTCAAAAATGGATGCAACCGTTGACAGGATACCACGTCGTGTTGCTGGCTGGTCTTTTAGGCAGACACGAAATCTGAAGGTGTCCGATTCGATGTGCCAGTGGATCCCCAAGGCTCTCTCTAAAGTCACATCCTTAAAGACCAGATCCAGAGCTTTCACTTCAGCAGCACGCTCAGATGTAGGTATACTCTCTAGTACAGCTCTGTTATTAGACATAAACTTGTGCAGTCTTAGTCCACCGGTAGCACAAAGCTTCTGTGCTTCCTGTGCAAGTTGAATAGCATCACTCAGATTTTCTACACTGGTAACACCATCATCAACATAAAAGTCCTTCATAATGAACTGTGATCCAAGAGGGAATTCAGCTTCATTGTCTTTAGCGAGCTGTTTCAGTCCGTAGTTAGAGCATCCTGGCGATGACGCCGCACCAAAGAGATGCACTGTCATTCTGAATTCCTGTGGCTCTGCATTGAAGTTGCCGTCTCTCCACCACAAGAAGCGTAGATAGTCTCTGTCAGCTTCATAAACATGGAACTGATGGAACATCTTTTCTATGTCACACATCAATGCAATATGGTGCTGTCTGAATCTGAGGAGCACACCATTCAAATTGTTTAGCAGATCTGGGCCTGGCAGAAGGTGGTCATTTAGGCTTGTTCCCTGGTGCTTGGCAGAACAATCAAAAACTACACGGAGTTTCTCAGGCTTTTTAGAGTGGTACACTCCGTGGTGGGGAATATACCATCTTTCTCCTTCTTTCCCTTGATCGTGAACCTCCTCTGCTTCACCCTTTTGGATAATGTCATCCATAAACTTCACATAGCGTTCTCTGTACTTGTCATCTTTCACCAACTTTCTTTTGAGGTGACTGAGCCGTACCATGGCTTGTTGCTTATTGTTAGGGAGATAGGGTCTCTCCTTAAAGGGGAGTGGCATCTCATAATGTCCATGAATATTTCTCCTGATTCCTTCCTTTAACACATCCAGGAAGTGGATGTCATCTTGAGAAACAGTCTTTCCATCCTTACTAGCGTCCTTAAAGTCAGATTCAAGGACCCTGAGGGCCTCTGCTGGGGTTATGGGAGGAAGCTCTCTGACAGAAACCCTGTGACACATATTGGTGCTGCTTGGTGAGTCGTGATGAGGTGATGAACAGCTTTCAATACTCCACCCCAGATCTGTACGAACAGCATATGGCTCATTGTCTCCTCCCAGGATTACCTGCCGTGGTGCCAGTGCTCTCGAGCAGTTGTAGCCGATCAGCAGACCGACTTCACACTCCAGCTGTGGTGGGATTTCATCTGCTATTTTTATTAGATGATTCCAGTACCGTGCTGTGTCACAGGTAGGAATATGCGTTCGATTCACTGGTATGGAGTCCTTGGTGTAAACAGGGGGAAGATCAATGTAGGTGGCAGAGCTATAACCCCTCACTCTCAGATCTGACACTCTTTGACTATGCACCAATGTGTCCTTTCCTGTCATTGTTGTTAGCTTCAACCTTACAGGATGTGTCTTGACTTGCAAACTGTTGCTAACTTCTTCATCAATAAAAACCGTGTCACTTTGACTATCAAGCAGAGCATAGACGAGTCTTTCCATACCTGGATTAGTGATAGAAGAAACCCACACAGGCACGATCATCGAAGTATTAGTAGATGGCTCCTTAGTTGTCACACTGAGAGACAATGTGGATGGTGTTTCCTCTGTGGTGCCTTGATTTGGGATCGATGTGGGTTTAGCTTTGGTGTAATTGTCGTCATGAAGAAGTGTGGGATGTCTTCTTTTACAGTTCTCACATGAATGTCTATTGCGACAATCTTTTGCATTGTGGCCTGACCTCATGCAGCCATAGCAAAGTTTCTTTTCTTTCACATATTTCCGTCGATCCTCAAGAGCTTTCTCTTTGAACTCAGGACAGTGATGAAGTTGATGCTTACTGTCCTGACAAAACACACAAGGTGGCCTTAGGCTTGTTTTTAACTGTCCTTGTGTTTCAGTCTCTGTAACTGCTTGTGTATGATAAACACTGGATTTATATTTCTTTTCCTTCGGGTGACGTGAAGAGTTAGTCTCTGTTGAGTGGAGAGCATGGAATGAGGTGATGGGATTACACGCAATCTCTGCCTCTGTTACAACAAAGAAGACAAACTCTTGGAAGGTGGGAAATTCCTGATCATCTCTCATGACTTGGGTAACCTTCCGATTCCACTGTGATGCTGTCCAATCAGGTAACTTTTGTGCAAGTTTCTGGTTTTCTTCACAGTCATTTAAAATATCAAGACCTTTCACATAAGGCATTGCTTCTAAACACGAGTGTAAGAAATCAGCAAATGCTCTGAGTCCTTCAGCATCCTTTGGATGGATCTTTGGCCAGTTTGTTAGTTTTTCCCTGAACGCCTTTTGTATAACGAATGGCTGACCATACCTACGATTGAGACGGTTCCATGCATCATTGTAAGCCTCATCGTCATTTCTGTAAAATATGCCATCGAGTGTCTTTCTAGCTGGACCTGCAACATATTTTTTCAAATAATGCAATTTATCAGCTGAAGCAATGTTCTTTTTATCAATGAGAGACGTGAAGGAAGCCTTCCATTCAACAAACTGAATAGGATCACCAGTAAATACAGACGGTTCTGGCGCTGGAAGCCTGTTCAAAGCTATGCTATCTTGGACAGCTTGAGCCAAATAACTTACATCTGTCCGTGCAGGTAACGCTGTTTCTGTGACATCAGTGGGCTGCTGGATGAGAGCTGAGGACACAGGTTTTTCAGAACACGCATACTGTTGTTCTCTTGTTCTCCTATGATCAGTGGAGTGAACACTTGCTTCCTGCAAAACTTCCCGATCATAAGTTGTGAACCTTGCTCGTGCAGCTCTAATGTCTTTCTCTGCCTTTAATCTTTCCAGTTCACGTTTTTGAGCTTCAAGTTCTTTTCTCTGTTGCTCCTCTAGGAGTTGAATCTTTTCTTTTTGTTTCTCTTCCTCCAATAATACTTCGTACTCGGCTTCTTTAGCTGCTAGTTCTGCTGCAGCATCTGCTCTCTTTGCAGCCATGACAGAACATTGGCTGGAACCTTTACTTGAATGACGACTCGAAGGTGAAGCTGTGGAGCCGTAGATGGAGCGAGCATAATCTCTGTTAAGAAGCTCATGTAGCCGTTGCCTTACTGTTTCACTGTCATATTCTCCATCAATGCCTGATATCCTTTCAAGACCAATTTTTACAATGTCCTTTGTAACAGCCTCACAAGCATCAATACGACGCCTTATGTCACTGGATGGAGTGAGGTGAGCTCTAATTTCCATATACATGTTTATGACACTGTTCTTTCCTTCCTCTAGTGTGTCTATAAGAGCTGCAATGTCACTTTCAGATATGTTTTCCTTTAGTTGCTCTCTAGCCTTACGTGCTTGTGTTTTCCATTGTTCATAGATGTGAACTAACCTTTTTTCCTTTTTGTGAGCTTCCTCTTCCTGATATGCAAGCATCTTGTCTGTTGGATTCCGTACACGACCAGAGCGACGGAGATACTCTTCTTCATTTGCCTTATCCGTTGTCTGTTCAGAGTCTCTGTCTTCTGGAGGTGCTTTGGCTGATGCTTCCATGTTGTATAGGTGTCACAATCCTTGACCATCACATCAAGTCCCTCTGCAACTTCCCCTTTGCCAGCGTGGAGGGTTTGATGAGGTGAAGCTCTTACTGTAGCGTCCCCGGCTAATAGATGGTCGGACTCTTTTACTGATGGTTCATATCCCTTTATTCCAACGGTCAATGTAGGTATTACATGAACTCACCGTAAGAGCTAAAAGAAATTAGAAAATAAAAATACAATTACATTCCAATAAACAGTCTTTTAAACCTTATAAACAAATTACCGTGTTAGCTTAGCTAGAAATAGATCAGCACGATGCTAACACTTAATACTGCAAACATACTTTACTTATTTAAAAACAAACATATAACTCAAAACCGGACACAATATAATACAAATTAAGATACAAACCTTGTGCCCTTTTAGCCAGGAGCTAATATCTTTAAATAAACGTTTAATACTTTAATATGTAGACCGTTTCCTTTTAACTTTCTCTACAACTCCGAAAAACCGGAAGTACTCCGATAACCCGGAAGTCCTGAGATCTCACGAAAGCCCTTCAAAATAAAACGCTTCGTTCAACGATAACGAAATCTTAATCTAGCCTCGTTATTTTACAACACAAATTACACAGGAAAAAGAACAACAAATTAGATTACATTAAAGGTAATCTACAGCAGCCCTATCCCTGACTACATCAGCAGTTTTAAAGAAATGGCTGAACAGAGTGGGACAAGTTTTGAACACATTCTCAAAACAGTAATGGACCAGATCCACCAGCATTTGAAGACCCAAGGAGCAATCGAAACTGGGAATGGAGAGGATGCAGAACCAGAGGAAACAAAAGTGGCTGGTTTAACCACCGCACCAGCCATGCCTGAAGTACAAGCCCAACTGGTTGCACCTAAACCCTCTCAGCCATCCCCTCTATCTGCCGGCATGAACAACGCGGGGCACGACCACGCAAAAGCCACCAAGCAGATCCCATACATACTGGTTCTGCACAAAGATTGTCTCTGAACCCTAACGATCTCAATCCGCCCGAAATTCAGAGGGTTGTTGTTGATCACGTAGTGAGAAACACTGGCCTGACTGCTCCAGTTTCACTACGACTCATTTTCTGGACGTGTTCCGAAGCCCAGTAGTGAAGCAGACTATGAATCATGGCGTTCACAAATTGACCTATTACTTGCAGACCCGAGCCTTTCTGCGCTGCATGTAACTAGGAGAATCATCGAGAGTTTGCTTGTTCCTGCTGCCGACTTGATCAAAGGTCGCCACCAACACACTCGATTTGGCCTATTCCCAGATTCAGGGCAAAAATCACAGTCAGCTTTGTCACCCTGTTACTTCAGGTTACCAAGCTGTTGTCCAGATTCTCCATCCTCATCAGAAGTGTAATTTGGATGGCAATTATTCTGCTTTGCGGCTTCCTGAGGCATACACCATCTTCGGTGGCCAAACCACTGTTCTTGAGGGAACCCCGGCTACTCGGTCGCTGCAAGGAGAAAAAGCTGTTCCAATTGAACATTCGGCTTCATGCACCCTGCCTGGTGGTCTCATAGTCAAGACATGCCTTGCTGATTTGCCAACCCGCCAGCTTAGAGCACGACCAGAACATATGAGCTTAGTCTGCGTTGGTGGCTCTACAGCGATCACACGTTCCATCCATTTCAGGGTATATTTTGGCAAGTCTGACTTTACTATAGTGAGTACGGTGGAGAATTTTAAACTGAATCAGATTAAGACGTACACAAGAAATAGTTCCATTCACAAGGTTAAGAGCTCTAACCCACATCTCTTCTGAAATGACTGTCCCTAATTATTCTTCCCATTTTGTCTTGATGTTGTCTGTTAATAAGCTACTGAATGACATAATTGAGTTATATAAATTAGAGATTTGGCCCTTTAAAGTTATTAGGGTCTTTAGTATAACATCCAATTTTGAATCCTCAGGTAATTGAGGAAACAATGGGTTATACATTTGAATAAAGTGGCGAATCTGAAGATATCGGAAAAAACTGGATTTCGGAATAGAGTGTTTGTTGGCCAGATCTGTGAAAGTAGGAAAGTGTTATCTATAAAAAAAAATCCCTGCATGTGGTAAGACCCCTAGTGTCCCATTGTGTAAACGTAACATCAAGATTGGCAGCTGGGAAAAGGTGGTTATTGCATATAGGACTTAACATAGAGAGGTCAGACAATTTAAATGCTTGCCTAAACTGTATCCAAATTCTTAATGTTGAACCCACTACCGGACTTGAGGAAAAACGTGATGGGGAGAGAGGGAGTTTTGTTGTTAACAGTGCGGGAAGCGATGACTGATTACAGAGCTTTGCCTCTTCGCTGCACCAACCCGTATCTGGAGCCTGAAACCAGTAAATAAATTTTTGCAGATTCGCTGCCCAATAATAAACCCTGAAATTCGGGAGAGCAAGCCCACCCCCCTTTCTTGGCCTTTCAAGCAATGCTTTACGAAGTCTTGAAGATTTGCCTCCCCATATAAAACTTGAGAGTAACGAAGGATTTAGGTAAAAAAAACTGGGATACTTTGAAACAAATATAAAAATCTAGGCAACACATTCATTTTGATGCAGTTCATTTTTCCAGCTAGAGAAAGTGAGATAGCACTCCATCTCTGGAGGTCAGATTTTAGTTTTTCCATAATGGGGATGTAGTTGGCTTTAAATTGTTCAGAAAAAGATGGGGTGATATTTATTCCTAAGTGTTTAAAACCAGAATGTGATATACAGAATGACAAGTCCGCGTTTGGAATCTGCTTTGCCAAATCATTGATTGGAAAACACACACTTTTTGAATAGTTGATTTTATAACCTGAAAAACCACCAAAATCCGCCAGAATCTTTAAAAGTTTAGATTTGTAGGATAGCGGGTTCGATAAGAAAATTAAAAGATCATCAGCATACAAGGAGGCTTTATATTCCATCCCCATTCTTGTAATGCCATGTATGGACGGTGTTCTTCTAAGTTTAATTGACAGGGGCTCAATCGCTAATATGAACAGTAAGTGGGCACCCTTGACGCGTACCTCTAGATAAAGGAAAATATTGTGAACATAAATTATTAGTTATTACTGCAGCCTTTGGGGATGAATACAATAGACAAATCCAAGCCATACATTTTGGGCCAAACCCAAATCTACCTAGTGTAACACGGGGAGATGGAGCCCGGACTGTGACAGAGGACGTGGCCCTAAAGCCAACTGTTAGACCTTAAATATCAAGTGGCCTAGGGTCTTCCAATTAAAAGTACCCAGGTAGGTCTGGCTTAAGAATTATGAAACAGAAATAGTATACAAAATATATATTTTATTTATACAGTCTTTTACAATATTAAAAATAGACTTTATTATTCCAATCTAAAACCCAATAAAGCACAGGAACACAGGACAATACTAGAAACATTCTGAGAATTAAACAAACAACTGTAACCCAAATTAGTAGCAACCAAAGACACAAAATAATGTTAGATAACCAAAAAAACAAAACAAATCTCAAACTGCATCAATCCAGTCCTGTAAAGCTGTGCCCAATCAGCTAATTAATAAAAATTAAAAAGAACCCTGCACTATTGTCTGGTTAAGTATTGGTGGTGCTACAACTCCAGCTCTAAACAACAACCCCTTTTCTTAATTAATCCAGAGCATAAACCATGCACCTGGGTGAGAGCATAATATGCAGCAGCAGCAACCTGAAATACCCCAAAAGATGACAATAAAGGGTCTGCTAACAATAAGACATAAAACAATGGAAAAACTGGTACCTTCAGATGCTGCAGTGAGAAGTCACTGGAATGATCCCAGCAACACAAATTTCCATGATACCAATTCCTGGTACAGCAGACTAACACAGCGTCAGTGGTCAGCCAAGTGAGATCCAAATCCACTCCTAGCTTGGCAGGCACACCTGGTGCCTATATACACCCACTAATGAGCCCACTGAGCTATATTATACACTGGAGTGCTAATCGCCCACTGTTTGAACGAGTCGCTTTGAAGCCACCAGCCGCCATTTTGGTACTCCCTATTTTCCCTCAGTAACTAGGGAATATGTGCGCTACAGCATCAAATAACGAGGATTTTCTCATGTTCAGGGGGGCTTAAGACTTTTAAAATGTCAAATGCCATATGCTTTTATGTTATGTTATAAAACTAAGTACTGAGAAAGTCATGTGCTGAAATATTTTGCATTTTATTCATTTAAATATATGTATTTAACATTTTTAAATATATAAATAATATACAAAAACATATATTTACATATATGTATACATATATACACATATATACATATACACATACTTATATATATATATATATATATATATATATATATATATATATATATATATATATATATATACACATATATATATATATATATATATATATATATATATATATATATATATATATATATATATATATATATTTGTGAATAACATGTAAAATATTTCAGCACCTACTTTCCTAGTAGTTGATAGTGTTAGTATATCCACTGACTGTAGAATTACCTGTGAAACGTTTTCACACAGCCAGAAAACTGCTTGTTGTTGCAACCAAATCCTATGAGATTCTGTGAGAGTAGGGAGTAGCAAGATGGCGGCCAGTGACTTCAGTTTTTCGGCAAAATCAGCACTCCAGTGTATTATATAGCTCATTGAATGAGCCCAACAATGTTGCAAACCAGGAGAAATAGGGCACAGATGCATTCAGGGACATTAAATGGGTAGGAATTTACAACCACTCCATGTAACCACTGTTCCCGACCAATAAACCACCCGGTTACCGCAAAAAGATATTCCCACTCTACTCTATCGAATGCCTTCTCCGCATACAGGGAAACCACCACCTCTGTTCTCACCCCAGACGCTGGAGAGTGCACCACATTAAGAAATCTACGTTTGTTAATAAATGAGTGACGGCCTCTCACAAAACCAGTTTGATCATTTGAAATGATATCTGATACTACGGTGTTTACTCGAGAGGCCAGAATTTTCGACAGTATCTTAATGTCCGCATTTAGTAAGGAAATAGGCCTATAAGAGCCGCAATCTGTTGGGTCTTTACCAGGTTTCAGTAAGACTGTAATGAGGGCTTCTGTGAGACTCTGAGGGAGAGCTTTCTGTTCGAATGAGTACTTAAACATAGTAAGAAGCAGGGGGATCAGTTTAAAGGAATTTTTTTTATAAAATTCAACTGGAAAGCCATCCGGTCCAGGGGCCTTCCCGTTCTGCATGTCTTTGATTGAATTCTCCACTTCCTGTCGGCTTAGTGGCCTGTCCAAGTTGTCCCTTTGTTCCGGCGTAATTGTTGGAGTATTTAGGGTTCTTAAGAAATTAACCATAGAGGAAGTGTCCTGAGGAAATTCTGAGGTGTATAGCATAGAATAAAATGTTTTAAAGGTATGATTAATTTCCTTGGGATCTATTGTCAGCTCTTGAGGTGTTTTCCTAATTGTTGATATGAGTTGGGCAGACGATTTAGCCTTTATTGGATGAGCAAGTAGGCATGGATTTATGGATTATAATTGCAGCACCACGAGCCCTGCTACCAAATGTTGAATGGTACACCTGACCTATCTAGGCCTTTCTAAGCAAAACTTGATCTTGAGTTCTAAGGTGTGTTTCCTGCAGAAATGCAATTTCAGTGTGTAGCCGTTTTAAATGTGAGAAAATTTGTGCCCTTTTCACAGGGCCATTAATGTCCCTGATGTTTCAGCTAACAAAGCGTACTGCAGACCCTCCAGCCAAATTTGTCCCTGCTCTATTCATTACTCAATAAACAAGAATATTGAGCAATGATAAGGCTTGCATGTATGGTGCTGAATATCCAGATCGAGATAACAAAAAAAAAAATCAAACCAACCCCTGAACATATGTAAACTCTAGGTTTGCTCTCTGAACTGTAACAAACCGCAGCTATCTTACTGTAAGTGAACTTCCAATAGCCCATACGTTGTTCCCCCATACACCCTGCTCCCCACTGTAGCTTACAAGTATAACAAGCATACACACTCAGTGCATTTACTCTGAACAAAGATGGATATCTCTGTTGTTCCCAGTCAACATAAACAACAGGCATTACTATATCAAATAAACAGCTTAGCTTTAATTCAACGCACTGAAGCATGCATCTTTCGGATCACCACATAAACAGAATAACTGGCTAGCCGAAAAATAAATGCATCCGAACCATGGGATCTGAACAAATAGGCGAACCATTTTGCTGGGGCTGTGACCCCCTTAGGTTGTAACGTAATATTAAGCTGTTGTCAACAAGCATTATGCCATCAACTATAATATTGATTGGCTTTGGCTTCATTAAATTGCAACGGCTCAAATCGACCAACCTTTGAATATTTTGAGCATCCCAGCTCGGTGAAACAAGTCCACCCAAAGCTCCGTTGTTCCCAGACCTGTCCATTTAAGTCTGAATCAGGCAATTGGAACGGAAACCCGGCGATCATAGAACTCCTTTGCAGCTTCTGGTGAATGGAAGACATGCGTCTCATCCTCAAACTGAACTCGAAGACGTGCTGGATATAGCAAACTGAATTTTATCTTCTTCTCATAAAGGAGCTGCTTGATATTTGTAAATGCTGTGCGCTTCTTCGCCATGTCCGCAGACAAATCCGGATAGATCCTCAGCTTGGAGCCGTTAAACTCCACATCGTGTGACCGGGCCTACCGCAATTCAATTCAATTCAATTCAATTTTATTTATATAGCGCCAAATCATGAAACATGTCATCTCAAGGCACTTTACAAAGTCAAGTTCAATCATATTATACAGATTGGGTCAGATTATACAGATTGGTCAAAAATGTCCTATATAAGGAAACCAGTTGATTGCATCAAAGTCCCGACAAGCAGCATTCACTCCTGGGGAAGCGTAGAGCCACAGGAAGAGTCATCTGCATTGTACATGGCTTTGCTGCAATCCCTCATACTGAGCAAGCATGAAGCGACAGTGGGAAGAAAAACCACCCATTAACGGGAAGGAAAAACCTCCGGCAGAACGGGGCTCAGTATGAACGGTCATCTGCCTCGACCGACTGGGGTTACAGAAGACAGAGCAGAGACACAACAAGAGAAACAAAAAAGCACAGAAGCACACATTGATCTAGTAATCTGTTCTACATTAGATGGAAGTAGCGGGTGAGCCGTCTTCTCTGGATGATGTCACAGTTAACAGAACACCAGACCAGGTGTACCTACTATGAAGAAAAAGAGAGAGAGCAAAAAGTTAAAAGCTGAAATGACGACAGTCATTTCAATGTAATACAATGCAAAACTGGAGAACAGTAGACTGAAGAACAGTAGAAATCAGTAGAGTGAGAAAATTAGACCCTGATGTCCTCCAGCAGCCTAGGCCTATCACAGCACAACTATAGAGATAGCTCAGGGTATGAGCCACTCTAACTATAAGCTTTGTCAAAAAGGAAAGTTTTAACATTAGTCTTAAAAATAGATAGGGTGTCTGCCTCACGGACCAAAACTGGGAGTTGGTTCCACAGGAGAGGAGCCTGATAGCTAAAGGATCTGCCTCCCATTCTACTTTTAGAGACTCTAGGAACCACCAGCAGACCTGCAGTCTGAGAGCGAAGTGCTCTGTTAGGAACATACGGGGTAATCAGAGCTCTGATATATGATGGAGCTTGATTATTAAGGGCTTTATACGTTAGAAGGAGAATTTTAAATTCTATTCTTGATTTAACAGGAAGCCAATGAAGGGAAGCTAAAATTGGAGACATATGATCCCTCTTGTTGATTTTCATCAGAACTCTTGCCGCAGCATTTTGAATCAGCTGAAGACTTCGAACTGCATTTTGTGGACTTCCTGATAGTAAAGAATTACAATAGTCCAGCCTTGAAGTAACAAATGCATGGACTAGTTTTTCAGCATCACTCCTGGACAGAATGTTTCTAATTTTGGAATTCTAATCCGGATATTCCGGAGGTGAAAAAAGTAAACTCTGGAAACCTGTTTAATATGGGATTTAAATGACATGTCTTGGTCGAAAACAACACCAAGATTTTTAACTTTATTACCAGAGGCCAAGTTAATGCCATCCAGATTAAGGGATTGATTAAGAACTTTATTTTTTGAAGACTCTGGCCCAAAGATTACAACTTCTGTCTTGTCAGAATTTAAATGCAGGAAATTTAAAGTCATCCAGCTTTTGATGTCATCAAGACATGACTGCAGTCGAAGTAACTGATTGGATTCATCAGGATTTATGGATAAATATAGCTGAGTGTCATCAACATAACAGTGGAAATTAATCCCATGCTGTCCGATAATTTTGCCAATCTTAAGCATATATATAGTAAATAGAATTGGTCCAAGGACTGAACCCTGTGGTACTCCACAAGTGACCCTAGAGTTTGAGGAAGATTTATTATTAACATGAACAATCTGAAATCTGTCCGACAGATAAGATTTAAACCAGCCTAATGCTTTTCCCTTAATCCCTACAGTGTGCTCAAGTCTTTGTAGGAGAATATTGTGATCAACTGTATCAAATGCAGCACTGAGATCTAACAGGACAAGTATAGACACAAGTCCATTATCTGAGGCCATGAGAATATCATTAGTGACCTTCACCAGAGCTGTTTCAGTGCTATGATGAGCTCTGAAGCCTGACTGAAACTCCTCAAGTAGGTCATTACTTTGTAAATGTTCACATAGTTGATTAGCAACTACTTTCTCAAGAATTTTAGATAAGAAAAGAAGATTAGATATAGGTCTGTAATTTACTAACTCATCTTGATCAAGAGATGGTTTCTTAAGTAAAGGTTTAATAACAGCTACTTTAAAAGCCTGTGGTACATATCCATTTACCAAGGATAGATTAATCATGTCTAAAATAGGACCACTGATTAGAGGGAATACCTCCTTAAACAACTTGGTTGGGATTGGGTCTAACATACAGGTAGAAGGTTTAGATGAAGCTAAAATTTTAGATAGCTCAGAAAGCTCTACTGCTTTTAAACAGTTCAGACACTGCGCAGGTTCTAAGGATTCCTCCAATGCTGCCTCACTTACTGAGGATGAGGTAATCATGTTTGGGAGGATGCCAATTATTTTATTTTTAATGGAATCAATTTTATTTATGAAGAATCCCATACAATCATTACTGCTAAGAGCTAAGGGAATGGGTGGATCAACAGAGCTGTGGCTCTGGGTAAGTTTGGCAACTGTACTGAAGAGAAATCTAGGATTATTCTTATTCTCCTCAATTAATGATGAAAAATATGCTGCTCTAACTCTGCGAAGGGTCTTGTTATACAACAATAGACTGTTCTTCCAGATTAAGTAGGATTCCTCTTGGTGTGTAGAGCGCCATTTTCTCTCCAATTTCCTAACATTGTGCTTCAAGGAACGCAGCTCTGAATTAAACCAAGGAGCCAGCTTCCTGTGAATAATCAACTTCTTTTTCAAGGGAGCTACATTGTCTAATGCAGAACGCAATGACGAAGTCATACCGTTTACAAAGACATCTATTTGTGAATTGGAAGAAACAACATTGCTGCCATCTACAGGGCATTTCTGCAATACGGAGGATATTAAAAAGGGGACAGACTCTTTAAGTTTTGATACAGCATTATCCGATAAAGATCTACTATAATGGAACCCTCTTTTGGGGGTGGAGAACTCAGTTAGATTAAACTCAAATGTTATTAAAAAATGATCAGATAGGACAGGGTTGTGAGGAAATACTGTTAATTCTTCACAATCAATGCCATATGTCAGCACAAGGTCTAAAGTATGGAGCCAAGAGTGCGTCGGTTTATGCACATTTTGAGCAAAACCAATTGAATCTAGGATAGTTTTAAAGGCTACACTAAGGTTATCACATTCTGTGTCAACATGGATGTTAAAATCACCCACTATAATAGCCTTATCAGTATTTAACACCAAATCAGATAAGAAATCTGACAACTCATCCAAAAACTGAGTGTAAGGGCCTGGTGGACGATACAAAACAACAAACAGAAGAGGTTTTATTGCTTTGCAGTTTGGATGAGGAAAACTGAGGATTAAATGTTCAAAAGAACTGTAGTTATTAATTGGCCTGGGACTAATTAATAAATCAGACTGAAAGATGGTTGCCACTCCTCCTCCTCTTCCCACAGATCTGGGAATGTGGAAATTTGAATAATTGGAGGGAGTTGACTCATTTATACTAACGTAGTCCTCTTGTAGCCAGGTTTCTGTGAGACAAAACAAATCAATCTGTTTATCAGAAATCAATTCGTTAACTAACAAAGTCTTTGGAGGGAGAGACCTTATATTTAATAGACCACATTTAATTGTTTTATTTTTAGGTTCAAGGTGAACCGTATTGATTTTTATTAGGTTTTTAAGATTTGTTCCTTTTAGATAAGTTTTTGATCTGTTAAGTTTTGGCCGTGGGAAAGACACCGTCTCAATAGGATAATGGATGGGTAACAGTACAGAAGCTGCAGAGAGGTGTTAACACACCTCTCTGCAGTGCAATGCCTTTTCTTTCTCCTGTAGGCGAAGGAAGCACACCACAAAGGGACGGGGCCGCTGCCCTTCTCTAGGTCTTTGGCCAGGAGAACGATTAACCCGTTCCAACTCCTGGGGGATTCTCAAAAACCTCTCGCCCCATTGTTTGCATTAACATGTCGGATACAAACTTCACAGTTTGCTGGCCCTTCTCGCTGTCCTCAAGGACGTTCAGGATCCTCAGGTTTGCTCTATGGGAGCGGTTTTCCAGATCATCAACGCGTTTGAGCAGTGTCGCGTTTTGCTCCTCTAGGCGTTTAATCTTCCGACCCGCTGTGGATATCGCACTGAAGTTATCCCCAGCCAGAACTTCGGTTGCTCTCAGCTGTTCTTGAAAGCTATTAACAGTCTGAGTCAATGCATTCACGGAGGACTGGAGCGAGGCAGTCAACTCATGAATCAAAGCAGAGATGTCCTCCCTTAGTGAAGACAGTTGTTTCGACAACTCAGCTACAAGTTGACTCACGGAAACCCCCTCGGCGCCCGCGGTCGTTACATCGCTGTGTGAGCTAGCGCTAGCCAAGGCAGCTACCTTGCTAGCTATGCTAGTTCGGGTTGTTGGCGGCATAGACATATATAAAGAGTAGACCCCGCATGGACCGCTCTCGCCTATAGGCGCGGACGAGATTTAGGGGCGCCATCTTGGGGCGGTCGAGAACTCAGCTCAGTGTAATGTGTTAACCAGGTGCAGAATCAATTTAAGTCATATTGCTGATGATTGAACTAATTTTCACGTTGTTTTTTTCTGAAAACTTTAAAGCTATAGCTGTTCAGTGCAGTTAAATGTTCTTAGTGTGGTTTAAAGTAATTGAATATTCTGACAGAATTTATGTATGCTGCAAAACACAGCCACTCATACACTTTAATAATTTTTTGTTATCACTATATACAAAAACATACACACATACACACACACTTATATATATATATATATATATATATATATATATATATATATATATATATATATATATATATATATATATATATATATATATATATACACACACATACATACATATATATATATATATATATATATATATAGAGAGAGAGAGAGAGAGATACATATATATAGTTATCTATCTATCTATCTATATATATATATATATATATATATATATATATATATATATATATATATATATATATATATATATATATATATATATATATATATATTCCAAAAAGAACCCGTGGTAGGCGAAGTCCATGAAGTAGTAACCTTTATTTTCTTTACAATTATTATACAATGAAATAGCCTGCTCCATAGTACATTGAAGCCAAAGAACAACCTTTTTACAGGCCCAAGTATTTGTTTAACAAATAAAAGTACTGTATAAAGGGTTTTTTTTTTTTTTTTTTTTTTTTACAAATAACTACTGTGCTGTAAAATACTAATTTGATCGTCAATACGGACTGAATGCTTCAAATTGTGGAGATCAGCACCGCTCCACCGCGACCCGAGTCATTGTATTAGAACGGGAGAAAATTAAAAATGATTATGAAAAAAATACAAAGTACAGTAGGACAAATAGCGAGTCACATGTATTTCACTGCTCTTCTCATTGAGCCGCTGCATCCCGACTCCGCTCTGTAGCGTTTTTTTTTTTCTTCTAAAGCCCGCGGTGCAGGTGTGTGTTTTAGGGAGAAAAACCATAGTTATCGGTAGTTGTTGTTCTTCTGGGCAAAAAGAATCTTATAAACCGACATGCTGGTGAAGATTCTAATTTTTTGGAATAAACCGACATGCCACCATCCCATTTGAGAAGTGGGAATCTCTGAATCGTGAAAAAGTATGTAATGTTATGTCAGGCTAGAATAGCCACAAGGGCTGCTGGGTAATGTTAAGATGGGAAAAACATTGACATGTCGTCCTAGTTATGTGTTAAATGGGGTTGTTTATGTTTGAAGAATGTTCCACCCGTTGCATATAAAGAAAAAACATTTCCTTGTCATTAGGTGTTGGAAAAATAGGGAGGAGACCCAGACGGAGAACCAGGAGACACTGGGGGGACTATGTTTCCTGGCTGGCCTGGGAACACCTTGGGATTCCCCCGGAGGAGCTGGCCCAAGTGGCTGGGGAGAGGGACGTCTGTGCCTACCTACTGAAGCTGCTACCCCCGCGATCCGACCCAGGATAAGCGGAAGACGATGGATGGATGGAGTCATGTGACTGGGATCTGGTTTATGTGGGATCATCTTACCTGGTAGCAAAGGCACTACGATATTGTGTTTATGTGACTTTTTAAAAACATTTTACTGATGTAAGCTGCTGTGACAGACTGGCGACCTGTCCAGGGTGTACGACGCCTCTCGCCCATTGACACCTGGAGATAAGAACCAGTACCCCTTATGACCCCAGCAGGGATAAGCATGTAGGAAAATGGATGGATGGATGGATGGATGATGTAAGCTTTTCATGTCAACACAACAAAAATCTCAGGGAAAAAATTCTAAAACTGATGAATCTGCATAGCTTTATAAGTCAGTCTTGGACATTGTTTAACTAAAACTGTCAAACTGTAGTGGGAGCATGCGATCACAGCTCTACCCAGTATGGCCTCCTGTTATTCTTGTCCTCCTGCTGGCGCCAGTTCCTGAAGCAACAGCTGGGAATGTTTAGTCCAGGCCTGCCTTTAGCTGTTATGATTCCACACCCCTGTTAACTGAGGCCCCGCCTCCATGAAAAAGCAGGGCCAAAGTGTTTAAAGTGTAAAAAAAATTTGAAAGAGTGGAAAGAAATGTGAATCTGAAATATAGTTTTAATTTCTTTACCACATTTCAAGTCTTTTCTTTGCAGTTTCAAATCTTTACTTTTAGTAAAAAAATTTCAGTTGCAATATACTTATTTTTCAAATAAACATTATTACCCTGATTTAGTTCCATACCGTTCCAGCTAAAATTTAGAACTTGGAAGTCGAGAATTCTGACTACTGATGACCAATGGACCACCCTATAACTGAATTTAAACAAATCGGAGCCAACAGCCTTTTTTCCATGGTGCTCCTTGACTGTAGCATCATCTACTGGCTGTTCATCATGAGAGCTGAGGAGCAAAAAGAAATCAGAGAAATAACTCCCTTTTTGTTCAGTGTGGTCCCCTAATTCTTTTTTTTAGTAACAAGAACAGAAAATGAGAAACTGTCCAAAAACTCCTGCTTTATTCAGCCCAGGTCAGTAAATTGATGCAACAAAGATCTTGAGTAAAAGGAATCATATCAGTTCAACATTTATATGATGCTAGTTATAGTAAATCAATCAGGGACATCATGAGTTGTTTGTAAAGATTGTCAGAACTACAAGTGATCCTCTTGGGTCGGGTCCAAAGCACCAAAACCAATGCTGCTCCCTGGTTTCATTACGTGTTTCAAATGCTCTCCAACATTTTATTTCATTTTATTTGTTTTAACAGGGACAGTAAAACTAACACATCGTTGCCAGTGGGCAACTGATGCAACGTACATAGAGCTTCTAGCAGAATGCATTTCCTCCTCTATCAGACCTTCTCTGCTCGTGCAGCTGGTTCCTCCATACCTGAGAGTTTCCAGTCTCCAGTGTAGATCCTTCAGTCCAGCTGACAGCACCTTCTGTCCTGAGTCTCCTGGATGATTGTAGCTCAGGTCCAACTCTATCAAGTGGGAGGGATTGGAGCTCAGAGCCGAGACCAGAGAAGCACAGCTTTCCTCTGAGACCAGACAGCCTGACAAGCTGCAGACACACAAATTAACACATGATGAGAACATGAGAAAGTTGAAGCGGAAAGTTGAATGAGTACTGGGCTGGTTGTTTTCAAATGAGAAAAATCTAAATCAAATTGTATTTTGTACAATGTACAACTGACAGGATCTTCTGGTGATATGGATCTGCATACAGTGTTTTAACTGAGCTCTGCTGGGCGTTATTTAAAATAATAGTGACAACTAAAATAATTTGACGATGAAACCTAAGAAAAAATACATTCAAGAAACAGTTCCTCAGCTGGACAAAGGAGATGAGATAAATTTGACCCCTCGAGAGGTGTTGTGCAATTACACACTGTTTTAAAGTTAATTAATGTTTAATAAATAACTGTTAGGTATTGTCCGGTGAATATCAACTCAAGAGCTGATATCAGGACAATAGTTGAAAGGAATGATTCGAGCACTGGCGTTCTTTTAACAGCAAATTCTGCACACATAGAATTAGTGACAACTTCTCTTCAAGTTCAGGAATCTGTTAACATAAATAAAATGAGCATCCATAGAACAGCACTATATAATGCTGTTTATCTGAATTAACACAAGATTTCAAATCAACAAATCATCTCTACGAGGCTTGTGAAACTTAACTAAAATTACTAAGCAAAATGAAGATAAAAAGAAGCTAAGGAACTATATACGAAGAGTCTCCAGTGGATGAGAGGACAGTTAATTGAAAGGTCAGTTCCATCAGTAGCTTGTCTCTGGGAGGGATTGAGGCATGTTTGGCAGAGAGCTGATCCTAACTATAAAGAGTTAGTTATTTTTTGAAGGTTTCTCTGGCAGGATTGATTTAGGTCTGGCAGACAACCGACCCTAATCTAAATAGAAAGATATACAGTACAGACCAAAGGTTTGGACACACCTTCTCATTCAAAGAGTTTTCTTTATTTTCGTGACTATGAAAATAGTAGATTCACACTGAAGGCACAGGACTATCAGCTTCTGCACGACACAACTGATGGCCCCAACCCCATTTATAAGGCAAGAAATCCCACTTATTAAACCTGACAGGGGACACCTGTGAAGTGAAAACCATTTCAGGTGACTACCTCTTGAAGCTCATCAAGAGAATGCCAAGAGTGTGAGGAGCAGTAATCAAAGCAAAAGGTGGCTACTTCGAAAAACCTAGAATTAGGGCTGGGCAACGATTAAAATATTTAATCACGATTAATCGCCCTGATTAATCGCGATTAATCGCATTGTATTTACAAACTCCAAGAATGAATTCAAAAGTAGTGTAAAGAGCACTTTTATTTTAATGTTCTGCTGCCATATGAACAAAAGTGTTGTAACATTTGTAGCACTTATCAGTAACACATATTTAGTGTAAAGCTCAACTTAAACATGTAAAACAAAAAAATAGCAATAATAATAAATTAAAGCTTATTGCCACTGACAGGGAATTCTCTTTATGGGGAAAAAATCTACCAAAAACAGGCAATTTCTGAGGTAACAGCAGGGAGCAGCATTACCATTTTATGTTCAATACCAAAGTTTAACTTGGCAGTGGTTACAACTAACTTGTTTCTGTCATATTCGATGCTGGAAGAACTTTAAACTGAAATGCTTGCTAACTCGATATGCTTGCGTTGCTTGCGTTTATTTGACGTTAACACGCGTTTTTTGTTGTTGCTTTCTCGCGTGCATATAGTGAATGGCAGGAAAAACAGGCAAAAACACATGGATACTTTGAAACGAGAAGCGACTTCACCGACGGCGTCGATGCAGGCTCCGCTCCGCACAAAACTTGTTCCGGCCGCCAACTCACCGCCTCGCCTAAGCAAAGTCCTGCGGGAAACACCGACTTCCGCATGTCGGCTTTGTTTTTTTCCGGCCAGCACCTTTCTTACTCTAAATCCGAGGTTTGGCTGACAGCGAGGTTATTGGCGCATTATCGCCAGCTACTGTTCTGATTCAAATCCCTACAACGCAGCAACAGACCTTCACAAAATAAAAGCATGTGAGCAACATGCGTTAACGCGCGTTAAAGAAAATATAGCCGTTAATAGTCTAATGAGTTAACGCGAAATTAACGCGTTAACTTGCCCAGCCCTACCTAGAATATAAGACAGAATTTCAGTTGTTTCACACATTTTTGTTAAGTATATAATTCCACATGTGTTTTTTCATAGTTTTGATTCCTTCAGACGGAGGTGTAGGGTGCAGAAGCTGGCCGGCAGGAGGCGTGTGGAGAGACTGACTGGGAGGAACTCTGGAGCCGAAGACTAGCGACCAGGACAGAGCATCTGAGCTGAGGTCGTGGAGAGCAGAACCTCTGAGGCGTGGACTTGAGAGCAGAACCTCTGAGGCGTGGACTTGAGAGCAGAACCTCTGAGCCGTGGACTTGAGAGCAGAACCTCTGAGCCGTGGACTTGAGAGCAGAACCTCTCTCAACAAAAAACAGAACACAGGGGAACCAAAAGCCTAGGAGAAACACTGGGGAACCAACGAAACTAGAGGAAACGGGAAACCAAAAGGTCACGAACACGGAGGACCAAAGGCTAGAGAACACAGGGAACCAAAGGGGCTAGAGAACACTAGGGAACCAAAGGGGCTAGAGAACACAGGGAAACCAGGGGTCAAAAGCATGGCGGAACCAAAGAGGCTAGAAAACTCTGGGGAACCGAAAGTCCAGAGAACTCTGGGAAACAGGCGAAAGGAAACACCAGGGAGACAAGACAGGCGTGCACAAACACCAGGGGGGAAGAACGGGCGTATGGAAACGCCAGAGGGAAGGAAGGGCGTACGGGAACGCCAGAGGGAAGGACGGGCGTACGACTGCGCCAAAGGGAAGGAACGGGCGCACGACAGCGCCAAAGGGAAGGAACGGGCGCACGACAGCGCCAAAGGGAAGGAACGGGCGCACGACAGCGCCAAAGGGAAGGAACAGGCGCACTTAACGCCAAGGGGAAGAAACGGGCGTACTTAACGCCAAAGGGAAGGAACGGGCGTACTTAACGCCAAAGGGAAGAACAGGCGTAAGACAACGCCAAAGGGAAGAACAGGCGTACGACAACGTCAGAGGGAAGAACAGGCGTACGACAACGCCAGAGGGAAGAACAGGCATACGGAAAACACCAGGGGGCTCAACAACACACGCTGGAGCACGACTGGTGTACAAAAACGCCAGGGGAAACCTGCCGGGGCGTGAGGGAAACGGCGGGGCTTGGGAAAGAGATCACCGGGGCGCAAGGGAAACGCTGGGGCACAAGGGAAGCATGAACTTCTAAAACGCCAGGGAACACTAAATCTGAACGCCAGGAATCTAAACACCAGGAAACCAAGACCTAAACACCAGGGAACTGAGGACGTTCTAACACGCCGGGGAACCGAGAACAGAGGGCGTCTAAACACGCCGGGGAACCAAGAAAAATGCAAACATCAGGAACTAGAGGATGAGCTAGGCGGCAACAGGCCAGGCGCGCTAGAGGGCACAGACAGCGACTTCTAAGCACCGGAGGGCTCTGGCGGTGACCTGCGTGCGCAGGGCAGCGACAGTCTGGCGCACCAGAGGGCTCAGCCGGCGACTTAGGAACGCCGGAGGGCTCTGGCGGCAGCTAAACAGGAAAACAACAAGAACTAAGAGGGCTAGGTGAACAGAACAGTGACACTAGGGGAAATCAGAACAAAATAAAAACTACCGAAGGCTAGAGGGAACAATACTAACCTAAACAGGGCAAAAATAAAACAAAGAAAAACAGGAGAAGTAAAGCGTAGGGACCTTGAAAGCGCAGGGACCTTAAAGAGCGCAGGGACCTTTAAGAGCGCTGGAATCCATCCAACGCAGGAACCCATACACATAGATACTAAGGGGAAAAAAAAGACAAACAAAACTTAATAAAAAAACAAATACAGAACTAAGACTAGAACTACAGGGCTAGGACAGAAACTACAGGGGTTAGACTGGAACTACAGGGCTGACGAAACTACAGGGCTGACGAAACTACAGGTCTAAAACTAGAACTAGGACAGGAACTGCAGGGTCTAAAGCCGGATCTACGGGTCTAAAACTGAAAAATCAAAACAAGACTGGTAAACTAGGAAAGGAACCAAACGCTAAAGCAAAACTATGAAACAAAGCAGAACCGGGAGATGAGGGCAAGTACAGCTAAACTGATGAAAAACTAGATAACTAGAGCTAGAAATAACACAAACCAAAACAGGAAGTCTAAGGTAAAAACTGGAACTCAAAAACAAAACTCAGAAAACTAAGCTAACCTAAAAAAATAGAACCGAGCTGGATAAACAAAAGCTAAATAAAACTCAAATACTGAAAAGAAAGAAAACCCCAAAATAACCCTAAAACACCCAAAATTTCTAAGCAAACCAAAAACTAAGGTTGAGCCTAAACAAATGAACAATAGGCGGAAATAATTCTTCTAAAACAGTAAAATATATATACAAAAGCAAGACTAGAAACTAAAGCAGAACTAGAACACAACAAACCAAACCTAAAAACTCTAAGAAATCAAAGAAACACTGAAATACTCTAAAACTAAGGAACGTTAAGTAACTCAAAACACAACACCAAAAATAACTCAAAACAAAACTGAAACTGGAAGGCGCTGGGCAGCAGCAAAAGTTAACGCTGGGCAGCGACGACGAGGAGCGCCGTCCTTTAATTGCTGCGCAGCGTGGGAGGCGGACTTCGCGGAAGGCGATCCAGGAAACCGAGTCAGAGGCGGGGCGTCGCGGATGCGACCCCGGCAGACGAACCGGAAGCGTGACGTCGCAACTCTGCGACCATGGCGAGACGAAAACAGAGGCGAGGCGTCGCCGTACGGCGACCCAGGCTAGATGAAGCAGAGGTGGGGTGTCGCCACACGGCGACCCAGGCGAGATGAACCGGAGGCGAGGCAGATCCTACCAGCTTCTGCACCAGGCTCTGTGCGTTCTCGGGTTCATCCCTTGGCCGGTCCATAATGTTATGATATTTGTCTAGGATGAACCCGGACACAGCACGCACACACAGAGCTAGTTCTTAAGAGTGAGTTTATTGAAAAGTGTGGAAGATGGATGATGATGGGATCAGAGTCATTCAACAGACGGAGGTGTAGGGTGCAGAAGCTGGCCGGCAGGAGACGTGTGGAGAGACTGACCGGGAGGAACTCTGGAGCCGAAGACTAGCGACCAGGACGGAACATCTGAGCTGAGGTCTTGGAGAGCAGAACCTCTGAGCTGTGGACTTGAGAACAGAACCTCTGAGCCGTGCACTGGAGAGCAGAACCTCTGAGCCGTGGACTTGAGAGCAGAACCTCTGAGCCGCGGACCCGAGAGCAGAACCTCTAAGCCGTGCACTGGAGAACAGAACATCTGAGCCGTGCACTGGAGAGCAGAACGTCTGAGCCGTGCACTGGAGAGCAGATCATCTGAACCGTGGACTTGAGACCGGAACAGCTCACCAGGAGATGAGAACAGGAGTGGGAACAGAGCTGAGCCGGATCTAGGCTGAGACTGGAACAAAACAAAGCTGACGGAAAGTCTATTGGCTGACTGTAACAAAAAACCAAGTTGAAGGGAGTCTTCAGGCTGACTGTAACAAAAAACTGAGCTGACAAGGATTCTGGCAGAGACTGAGCGGGAGTGAACGCTATGGACCGGCGACGAGAACAGAATGAGGTGAGTCTTATAAAGAGGTGAACACAGGTGGCAACAGATCAGGGGTAATTGCTGCCTGACAGGTGACGGGAATGAAAACTAATTAGTGTCCAGAGGAGTGACTAAAGCTGAGCAAGGGAGAGCTAAGTGAACTACAAAATAACAACGAAGCCAGACAAAACTTAAACCATGACACATAGTCATGAAAATAAAGAAAACTGAATGAGAAGGTGTGTCCAAGCTTTTGGTCTGTACTGTATACACCAAAATTTCAAACCTAAAATTTCTGAAAATCATTGTAAAACTGTTGTTTAACCTTCATCATTTCTTAAGTCCTAAAACCATAAGAATGGGATAAAACAGAATAAACCATGTTAGAAATTATTTCCAACCTTATACGCTATGGCATAACTTTCAGCACACCTAAAATACCAAAGATAAACTCGTGGTCCAAGTAGGACCATGGATCTAGTATTTAGATAGCTTTAATTTGATTGATGGAGTCAAAAAATTAAGCCGAGATAAAAAAAAAATAAAGCAGGGGTTTGTTTTCATATTGAATGAAAGTCAGACAAGTAGTTTGTAAATCTATTAATGAAATAACATTTAGATCATCTTTGACAGCAGGTAATAGAAAGAAAACTGGTTTCTACAGGACTGAGAACTTTGTACCTGAGAGTTTCCAGTTTGCAGTTTGGACTCAACAGTCCAACAGAGAGAAGCTTCACTCCTGAATCCTGCAGGTTGTTGTTACTCAGGTCCAGTTCTCTGAGACTGGAGGACTGGGAGCTGAGAACTGAGGACAGAGCTGCACAGCTTCTCTCTGAGAGGTTACAGCCACTCAGTCTGAGCAGACAGGGAGAAATATATATATAATATTATACATAAACTGAAGCAACATGAATCAATATTTACCTCATTAGCAGACTTCTCAAAAATAAAAGCAGCAACAATCTGTGTCCTTACAGAGCTTTGTTGGAGGCTTTAACCACTGGCAGCAGCCTCAGGAGAACCTCCTCTGAAGCAGAGTATTTCTTCAGGTCAAACACATCCAGATCTTCTGCTGATGACACTAAGATGAAACCCAGAGCTGACCACTGAGCAGGAGACAGTTTATCTGAGGAGAGACTTCCTGAACTCAGAGACTGTTGGATCTCCTCCACCAGAGAACGATCATTAAGTTCATTCAGACAGTGGAACAGATTGATGCTTTTCTCTGCAGACACATTCTCACTGATCTTCTCCTTGATGTACTGAACTGTTTCCTGATTGGTCTGTGAGCTACTTCCTGTCTGTGTCAGCAGACCTTGTAGGAGTCTCTGATTGGTCTGCAGTGAAAATCCCAGGAGGAACCGGAGGAACAAGTCCAGGTGTCCATTTGGACTCTTTAAGGCCTGATCAACAGCTCTCTGGTGAAGAGACTTTAGTTTAAGTTTCCTAAAGATTGAAGACCTCTTACAAGTTCGTGTTTCTTCCATCAGGATGACACCAGAGTTGATGAAGGTCAGATGAACATGAATAGCAGCCAGAAACTCCTGAACACTCAGATGGACGAAGCAGAACACCTTGTCCTGGTACAGCCCTCTCTCCTCTCTAAAGATCTGTGTGAACACTCCTGAGTACACTGAGGCTGCTCTGATATCAATGCCACACTCTGTCAGGTCTGATTCATAGAAGATCAGGTTTCCTTTCTGCAGCTGATCAAAAGCCAGTTTTCCCAGAGACTCAATCATCTTCCTGCTCTCTGGACTCCAGTGTGGATCTGTTTCAGCTCCTCCATTATACTTGACCTTCTTCACTTTGGTCTGAACCACCAGGAAGTGGATGTACATCTCAGTCAGGGTGCTGGGCAGCTCTCCTCTCTCTCTGGTCTCCAACACGTCCTCCAGAACCGTAGCAGTGATCCAGCAGAAGACTGGGATGTGGCACATGATGTGGAGGCTTCTTGATGTCTTCATGTGGGAGATGATCCTCCTGGCCTGCTCCTCATCTCTGAACCTCTTCCTGAAGTACTCCTCCTTTTGTGGGTCAGTGAACCCTCTGACCTCTGTCACCATGCCAACACACTCAGGAGGGATCTGATTGGCTGCTGCAGGTCGTGTGGTTATCCAGAGGTGAGTAGAGGGAAGCAGTTTCCCCCTGATGAGGTTTGTCAGCAGAACATCCACTGAGGTGGACTCTGTAGCATCAGTCAGGATCTCCTGCTTCTGGAAGTCCAGAGGAAGTCGACTCTCATCCAGACCATCAAAGATGAACAGAACCTGGAAGTGTTCAAAGCTGCAGATTTCTTGGGTTTCAGTAAAGAAGTGATGAACAAGGTCCACCAAGCTGAACTTTTTCTCTTTCACCACATTCAGCTCTCTGAAGGTGAATGGAAATATGAAGTGGATGTTCTGGTGGGCTTTGCCTTCAGCCCAGTCCAGAGTGAACTTCTGGGTTAAGACTGTTTTCCCAATGCCAGCCACTCCCTTTGTCATCACTGTTCTGATTGGTTGATCTCCTCCAGGTGGGACTTTAAAGATGTCTTCTTGTCTGATGGTTGTTTCTGGTCTGTGTGGTTTCCTGGATGATGTTTCAATCTGCCTGACCTCATGTTCATCATTGACCTCTCCAGTCCCTCCCTCTGTGATGTAGAGCTCTGTGTAGATCTGGTTCAGAAGGGTTGGACTTCCTGCTTTAGCGATCCCCTCAAACACACACTGGAACTTCTTCTTCAGACCAGATTTAAGTTGATGTTGGACTGCAGCAAGATGTTCTAAATTAACACAGAAAGTGAAATCAGGAACAAAACTGTTAGATATTACACAAACCTAAAGTTTTTTGGAGCTGTTGAAAGCAGTTATTGGATATTAACTGATAATTCACAGGCATTTTGTATGTCACAGATGTGACATACACGGATATGGACAATGGGACAGACAAAGGAAATGGTCAATTATCCCCTAGCACCATGAACACTTGGATAAACTTGGACTCCATGTTATTCCACATTCTAACGGATAACCCCAGTGGTGACCAGATTCTACTGGCACAATTAGAGAAGTGTTGAGGATTAACTTGGATTCTATAAAGACTAGGGTGACCAGATGTCAAAACACCAAATCTGGGACAATAAGATGCTTGTGAGGGACAAAACCACATAACCAACACTATGATGATGTCTTACATTTTAATTTAACATTACAACAATCATTACAACCCTCTGCAGGATTCTGGAGGGTGTGTGGGAGTTTGCCCAACCAATCTACATGTGTTTTGTAGATTTGGAAAAGGCATTTTACTGTGTCCCTTGGGGTATCCTGTGGGGGGTACTCCCAAGGTCTGAGGGCTGTCAGACCTTGGTCCGCATTGCCAGCAGTAAGTCGGACGCATTTCCAATGACAGTTGGACTCCCCCTTGTTGCCATTTGTCACCAATTCTATTGATAACTTTTATGGACAGAATTTGTAGGCGTAGCCAAGGTGTTGTGGGGATCCGTTTTGGTGGCCTTAGGATTGCATCTCTGCTATTCCCGAAAGAAGTGGTTCTATCAGGGCGTGATCTACAGCTCTCACTGGAGCAGTTCGCAGCCGACTGTGAAGTGGCCGGGATGAGGATCGGTGCCTCCAAACCCGAGACAATGGTCTTGAGCGGGAAAAGGGTAAAGTGCCTTCTCCAGGTTGAGGAGGATGTGCTGCCCCTAGTGGAGGAGTTTAAGTATCTTTGGGTCTTGTTCACAAATGAGGGGAAGATGTAGCGGGAAATCGACAGGCGGATTGGTGCTGCGTCTGCTGTGAAGCGGGCGCTGTACCGGTCCGTTGTGGTGAAGAGAGAGCTGAGCCAAAAGGCCAAGCTCTCGATTTACCGGTCGATCTACGTTCCTACCCTCATCTATGGTCACGAGCTTTGGATTGTGACCGAAAGAACGAGATCCCAGATACAAGCGGCTGAAATGAGTTTTCTCCGTAGTGTGTCTGGGCTCTCCCTTAGAGATAGGGTGAGGAGCTCAGTCATCCGGGGAGGACTCAGAGTAGAGCCGCTGCTCCTCCACGTCCAGAGGAGCCAGTTGAGGTGGCTCGGGCATCTGATCAGGATGCCTCTTGGACAGCTCCCTGGTGAGGTGTTCCGGGCACGTCCCACCGAGAGGAGGCCCAGGGGAGAACCCAGGACACGCTGGAGGGACTATGTCTCTCTGCTGGGAACGCCTTGGGATTCCTCCTGAGGAGCTGGCCCAAGTGGCTGGAGAGAGGGACGTCTGGGCCTCCCTACTGAAGCTGCTACCCCCGCGACCCGACCCCGGATAAGCGGAAGAGGATGGACGGATGGATTACATCAGTTTCTGTTTGCCTGTTATTGCACAACAATGAATTATCACAACTCAAGAGTTTATAGAAGTCATTTTTCTTTACTTTTCTAAAGTTTTATAAAACTTTTAAATTTTAGCCCTGTAACTGGCGACCTGTCCAGTATGAACCCTGTGTCTCCTCCTCTCGCACATTAACTAATAGAGATAATCATCATTCCCTCCACAACCTTGTGTTACGTCCAGCCGCATTTCCCCATCAGATATGGCTTGAAGTAACCATAAAAGCGGGTACAGAAAATTGATGGTTGTGTGGTGGGATGGTGTTCCACTCTCCCCACTCTGTGCACCAGGTGTAGCAAGAAGCGTGCCGTTGATTGGTGGGCAGGGCAGATGGCTTTATAGCTAAGGAAGGCCGCAGCGAGGTGTGTGTGTCTTTGTTTCCCCTACTACATGTCGGCTGCCTAAGTGGCTGGTGTGCTCGAGCTGCTCATCTGAAATTGTGCCATTTGTACCATATGTGGCTGGGATTCTGGTTTGGTTTTGGTGCTATACCTGCCGTGCGTTTCTGCAGCGTTGCTCTGCTGGCATTGGCAGCTGCAGCTGGAGGTTGTTGCGGCGTGTGGCTTCCATCTAGTCCTCATCTGCTGGTCCGCTCCCTCCCTGGTTAGGTTGTGTTTCTACTCCAGGGTAAGGTACCTGCTTAGATTTTAATTTACTTTACCTGAATCCACAGGTTCTCTAATGGGTTTTCTGGTTTAGGATTGTCTTGGAGTGGCAGCGCTTCTGATGCTCTGCTGTCTTGTTTTGCCGGTGTTTGTTTGGCCCGCTGTCAACGAAACCTGTTGCTGCTTGGACCAGCTGAGCGAGCGGGGCATGACTCCTCTGGCCCCATTGGGAGGCATTTGAAATTGGACAATGACAATTTGTTCCACTGTTTGAAGTGTTTGTGTTTTTTCTTATACAGTTTGCTTATTATTGAAATTATTAATGTGTTTGCTTTCTTTTGTTTTGATTACTAATTTGATTTCTTTTGCATTGCATGTTTTATTCATCCATCCATTTTCTGTCCCGCTTAATCCCTCATGGGGTCACGGGGGTTGCTGGTGCCTATCTCCAGCGTTCACTGGGCGAGAGGCAGGGTTCACCCTGGACAGGTCGCCAGTCCGTCGCAGGGCAACACAGAGAGACAAACAGGACAAACAACCATTCACGCCTAAGGACAATTTAGAGAAGCCAATTAACCTAACAGTCATGTTTTTGGACTGTGGGAGGAAGCCGGAGTACCCGGAGAGAACCCACGCATGCACAGGGAGAACATGCAAACTCTATGCAGAAAGACCCAGAGGTGTACTCGAACCCAGGACCTTCTTGCTGCAAGGCAACAGTGCTACCCACTGCGCCACTGTGCAGCCTTTATTCATATTATTTATTTTTTGGAATAATTTGAATTGTCTTTATTTCATATGATTCCTTTTTCTTCCAAGGGCCCGAGTAGTAGGCCTGAAGCCATGTTTTTACAAAGAGAAAAGTTTTAATGAAACTGCTTCACATCACGCTACCCTCTGGGTCCTTTCTCTGGCCTCTCCCAGTTAGAAACAGTCTCTAGTCTATGTTGTAGCTGCATTTTCTTTTCTTTTATGTAGTTTTCTTAATAATCTCAATGCATGAAAATCCTTGTAATTTTATTTCATGAGAATCCTAGTTTGTAGCTGTTTACGAGGTGGGATGCTGCTGCATATTGATTGATAGTCGACACAGCTCTCTTCGCATTTTTTTTTTTTTTGTCGTGTCCGGTCTGGTCAGTAAAGTGGAGCCTTACTGCTTTTGCCACAGTGCTCTGCTTTATTATAGTCTATGCAGACAATATTTCAAGTTAAATGGACACAGAAACAAGGTAGAAGAGAAAAAAAGAAAAAATGGGAAAAGAGGAAGAGAACAGAAAGGGAGAGAATGATACTTCCTCAAGTCTGCTACTTCACCTACAAAGAGATGTAGTATTACTGGTTCAAACAAGCAACACCTTGATACCATCACTGAAGAATTTACAATATTATTTAATATGAAATGTATAAAGTGCCCGCTGAAGATAATAGGGGTTTTCTGTATAGAAGTGAAGTACCTGGATCCAAGCAACTGTAGGTGTTCGTGAGAGTGCGGTTGTGCATAAAAGGTTTTTCCATGAGAAAAATGCTCTATAGCGCTTGTGAAAAGCCAAAGATCCCCAGAGCACCGAGGCAGACACCCAGATGCCCAAAGGGACCTTCAGAGCAAAGGTGCCCAAGAGGGGCCAACACAGGGAATCCCCCACCCAAGGGAAGAGGAGAGACAGCACCAAGGAAATCCCCCAACAACCACTCCCAGCCCTGGACACTGAGGATCACCAATGCACCAGAGGGCCAAGGTGCCAGCCAGCAGAGGGGAGTCGGATGGGGGGGGGGATGGACTCCACACTTAGTGGAGACCTGAGATGACCCGGGTAAGGGCGCAGTACAAACCCAACTGGACAAATAAACAAATAGAAAATGATGTACACATTCACGTTTACTTGTTCCCACCCCCACATACAAACACTTCTACAAGGAGAAAAAAATAAAATAAATAAAAATAAAAAAGGGGCGCTGTACACACACTCACCACACGTCCTATATTCCCAGGCCCAGGTACCGGCACCCCAGAGGGGTATCCAGCCCCCCGGACCCAGAAGGTGAACCCTTAAATCAAGATAGGGGGGCACCAAAACCCTACCTACCCGGTCCTTGCTCCTGTCCTAACCCCCATCCCGGCCCCAGACCAAATGGCCCACGTGCCCACTCACCTGGAAATGGGGCCACATGAACCAAATGGGCCAACCAACCAGAGACCCCCCCACAGACCCAACGTCTACCACTAGCCATGACCCCGGACCAGTCGGCCCGCTCCTCATCCAAGCCCCATACTCCGGGTGGCAATCTGAGAACAAGGGTGTGAAAAAGACCTGAGCCTGCCTCTCCCTGCTCAAATGTCATGTTGTTCTCAAGTGTGTTTAAAACTGGGCGTGCCAAAAAAGGGGAGCCCGGCACAGTCCACTTTTCCTCTGGAAGACAGCATGTGCCAGCGCACCCCCAGCAGCTTACCCAGAAGCCTCAATGTCTAAATGCGAGTGGGTGCAGAAGGAGCCACCAGGGATCAGGACTACACAACAAGCCCCCCGTCCCAGATGTCTTACCTCACCCCCCAATTAACGCACTACATACTGTATATGTGCGAGAACATTATGAAGGAAAGTGTCTAAGATGCACAATAAAATTGGGGTCAGGGACATTACAGGACAGTGGGACTGGTAAATCCTTCCCTCTCCCCAGTGATGCCTCCATCCCCCAGGATCCTACATATGTGGCAGCGTGATGGAGCAGGCAGACAGAGGTCTCCAGGGATAGGGAGGAAAGGACTGGGGGACCTCAAGCTCTCTCAGGATGCCAGCTTCCCTGCTGACTCCAATAGGTACCCCTGTTCTCCGAAAACCCACTCGGAGAGGGAGGCTCAGCCAGCCGCACCACCATAAAGAAAGTTTAATCCCACCCCAACATTCAGACAACTCCCAACCCACATACCACAACAAATAATAGTTGGGTTCACAAACCACCCCCTCCCTTTCCTCCCTCCACTAGATGAACACACCCCATGAAGGGGAGAGCATCTGCCATGAGATGTTAATGTCCATACCACCCTTCCAGCTCAACAGGCCCCAAGGCCCTTCAGTCCAGTAGGACCCGACACCCAGGCATACACTAGCCCGAACCCCAAGCAATAATTTCCACAGAACTCAAGCCCCTGAGGCCCCGCCAGTACACCCGCCCAAGGACGACACACCCCAGCAACCTAGAGCCCCAGACCCACCCAGGAGCAATACAGCTACCAGACCAGTAACCCACGTCCACCAGCGCAGAGCCCCCCAAGAGTATTGCAAGCTGCCGCCCTGAGGCCACAGCCCCCCACTATGGCCACAGCCCCCCACTGTGGCCACAGCCCCCCACATAGTGGGGGGCTGTGGCCAAGAAAGCTCATTCTGATGTCGATGCAAATGCTATCTCAAGGCTAATATGATCCAACAAACAATCTCTATAATGATTGATACTCAGTTACGTTTTAGTTACCAGCAAGCAAACCGAGGGCGCAGATGAAATTTTACAACTCAGTCGCTATGACAAGTCCTTACAAATCTTGACCCAGAACCTCTTACCAGGTGTTCATAACCATAGTGCATGAATATAATTAGGTGCCTGCTCTTGCAATTGCAATGAGGAGGCAGTGCATTGCGAAGCGTACACCCGAACCGTAGGGCCTACCCCCACAAAGTATATATCAAAACGTGCGTCTCAATGCCTTGAAGTGTACTATTTGTACTTCACACCATTTCAAGTTACCATGGCAACGTAATTGGTGAAAAAGCACATCATAAAGTCACATATAAATCAATGGAGAAAATGACGGAATTTTCCGGCAGTTAGAGTGACGCACTGTAACTTTTTCAAAGATTTCAAAACTCTGAACAACTTCAGCCTACTCGCAGAATTTTCACTCTACGTACACAAATTATACACCAAAACATATTTATTTTTGGCAGGATTCAGAAAATATAACCCTCATTGGTGGATTTTTCGCAAATCACCCCAGAGCGCCAAAAAGTCCAAATGCTTTCCATTGATTTTCTATGGAGGTGTGGCTAAAAATGACATCTGAAAAATCCAAACAACACGTTTTTGCATGGTCGCTACTCCTAAACTGTTGGATGTACAGGCATAAGACTTTAACACAATAATGTCCAGACCCTTCTGGCACTCACAAAAAAGGAATTTTGTGGATAACTGTTATGGTTTGCAGGAACAATTTGTTCCAGGGTAGCGAATGTGCAAAATGCTGAAACAGGATCAGACTTCCATCCCCCAAATGATGCACCTTTTTACATCGTCGCCATGCCTACACCGATTTTTGTACAAACATAAAAATAAGCACACTTCTCCTCCAAAGCCTGCTGATACTCACCGTGAAAGAATTATTTTAATATCTCTTATACTTTTTCAGCTATAGCAATTTGTTTGGGACCCTTTTTAGGGCATTTTTGCATTTCCATAAAATTTCCCCTTTATATCATGATTTTTTGCGCCTTTATTAAACTATTTCCAGCAAAAACCGATAATCTTGTTCCCCTATCCATTCTGAATTAAACGCAGAAAAAATTCTCTCTAGCCTTTATCGTTCCAGAGAAAAGAAGTGCTGCTCGGGGTAAATCACTGCCAATGCTTTTCAATGGGCCATATAAACAGTTATGGTCCCAAAAATACAGGCCAACATATGGCTAATGTATAGTCCAGTGGGAAGTTGTGGGTCTGCCATACCACAGGTTGCAGGATCTAAACTCAATGTGGCAGGTTTAGAGTATTACATCCCCCCCCCCCCCCACAATATATATACATATATATATATATATATTAGGGCTGGGCAACGATTAAAATATTTAATCGCGATTAATCGCCCTGATTAATCGCGATTAATCGCGATTAATCGCATTGTATTTACAAACTCCAAGAATGAATTCAAAAGTAGTGTAAAGAGCACTTTTATTTTAATGTTCTGCTGCCATATGAACAAAAGTGTTGTAACATTTGTAGCACTTATTTTATACTGGATATTTTCAACCCATCTATTGAATTTAGTGCACTAGTTGATCTTTTCTTCATAAAAGAACAGCAAGCACTGCAGCCAAAATATGGCCTTTTTTGACCTGCTGTATATTAGCCAGTCCCTAAGCTTGATGTATCATGAAACTGTTGACCTTTTGGGTTTTGTGTTTTTTATTTTATTATTACAATTAAATAATAATAATAATAATAATAATGTTCAGTGTTTTTTCGCTAATCCACCTCTTATATATTTCAATCCTTATGTAATTTTGTCTGTGTTGTGTGCACCTGCCTGTTGCTTTAATCCTATAAATTTCCCCGCCGTGGGATAAAAAAAGGATTAGCTAATGTTATCTTATCTTAAATAACACTTTTTAATATATGTACTGGGTTCTTTCAAGGTCTTAATTACATGTTATGTGTGGGCTCCAGTAACATCCATCCATCCATCCATCCATCCATCCACTGATCTACCTGGATGTTCCCTGGAGGACTGAAACGCCTCAGTCAGAGACGTCAGTCTGTGGGTCTGTCGGGGCAATGACAGAAGTTTCCTCTCCTCTCTCCGTTTCTGGGGCTCGACGTTTTCATGTTTTTTCACGTGCTTAGATAAATTTGTTGTGTTTCCACTGAAATGAACCGGCTTTTTACAAAACATACAGCTTGATTTCATTTACGGTATTAAAATAAAGCCAAACGGTGCTACTTCCTCTGTTCATGTTTTTTCGCTGCTGCGGTCTCTCTCAGCTGTTTCTTTGCTAAGTTTGTGTGAGAGCTGAGCGGGCGGGCCAGGCTGAGCCTGCGTGCTGATTGGCTGGCGCCGCTGAGCCATGTACGAGAGGGGAGGGGAAGAGTGCTGCCGTGACAGCGCGCTGCAGTCAGCGCGCGTGCTGACTGAAAGCATGTGAGCAACATGCGTTAATGCGCGATAAAATAAATATCGCCGTTAATAGTCTAATGAATTAACGCGAAATTAACGCGTTAACTTGCCCAGCCCTAATATATATATATCAAAACGTGCGTCTTGACCTTGTTAAGTGTATGTTTTGTACCACCCGCCATTTTGAGTTACCATGACAACGTAATAAGCAAAAAACCATGCCCAAATATCCCATAGTATTTTCTCCCTTTTTCAGGCACTTCCCAGTAGAGGATTTCAACCAAACTAACAGAGTACCATTACGTGGTGATACTGAACACAACCATGTTAGTGGATAACGGTGAGCATGTTGCTAACCGAAAGTAACTCTAGGATCGTCCTACCAACTTCTGCATGACAGAGTCTGTACTTCCTTTATAGAGAAAGCTCCACAATAAATCTGGGCCACGCCGGATAAAGCATCTCCAAGTTATGAAGTGTCAAATATCCATATTTAATCCCTTTTTGCCTTTGCTACATGCTGCAGAAATGGAAGGAAAAACCTCCAGCAGAACCGGGCTCAGTATGAACGGTCATCTGCCTCGACCGACTGGGGGTTACAGAAGACAGAGCAGAGACACAAGAAGACAGACAAAAAAGCACAGAAGCACACATTGATCCAGTAATCTGTTCTACATTAGATGGTAATAGCGGGTGATCTGTCCTCCCTGGATGATGTCACAGTTAACAGAACGTCAGACCAGGTGTACCTACTATGAAGAAAAAATAGAGAATAGAAAGTTAAAAGCTGAAATGACAGCAGTCATTTCAATGCCATGCAATGCAAAACTGGAGAACAGTAGAAGTCAGTAGGGTGAGAGAAAAATGATGTCCTCCAGTAGCCTAAGCCTATAGCACCATAACTATAGAGGCCTCACGGACCAAAACTGGGAGTTGGTTCCACAGGAGAGGAGCCTGATAGCTAAAGGATCTGCCTCCCATTCTACTTTTAGAGACTCTAGGAACCACCAGCAGACCTGCAGTTTGAGAGCGAAGTGCTCTGTTAGGAACATACGGGGTAATCAGAGCTCTGATATAAGATGGAGCTTGATTATTAAGGGCTTTATACGTTAGAAGAAGAATTTTAAATTCTATTCTTGATTTAACAGGAAGCAAATGAAAGGAAGCTAAAATCGGAGAAATATGAACCCTCTTGTTGATTTTTATCAGAACTCTTGCTGCAGCTTTTGGATCAGCTGAAGACTTTGAACTGCATTTTGTGGACTTCCTGATAGTAAAGAATTACAATAGTCCAGCCTTGAAGTAACAAATGCATGGACCAGTTTTTCAGCATCACTCCTGGACAGAATGTTTCTAATTTTGCCGATATACCTGAGGTGAAAAAAGGAAACTCTGGAAACCTGTTTAATATGGGATTTAAATGACATGTCTTGGTCGAAAACAACACCAAGATTTTTTACTTTATTACCAGACGCCAAGTTAATGCCATCCAGATTAAGTGATTGATTAAGAAGTTTATTTTTTTGAGGACTCTGGTCCAAGGATTACAACTTTTGTCTTGTCAGAATTTAAGTGCAGGAAATTTAAAGGAGAAGTCCGGTCAAAATCAGAATTCAAACCACTGAAAGTACTTTAAATACAAAACTACTACATACTGTGCAAAAAATTATACGTTTTTTCAATTATGAATAATTTTCATTTAATCATGTTTATGTGGAGGAATCCATCTTGGTCAAGAATAGTACTGTCACCTCCCATTTTTTGACGTCACTCGGCGGACCCGCAGTTGAGCAAGTTTCAATGCTCTGTTTGTCACGGCGCACTATTTTCCAACATGTCGACGACTGGTGCTCTGTACGAAGCAGAGAGTGATGAAGTACTTAGTGACAGTGATGAGAGCTCCGTGGAGCTATCATCATCTGATAGCAATATGGATTTTTTTAGAAGAGTTTTTTGACAGAAACCGGACTTTTGACGGAATCCAGCGTACCTATTTCCAGTGCAAACTCAGTCGGGTCCTACAGTATACATGTATACACGCGTGTGTGTGTGTGTGTGTGTGCGCGCGTGCTCCGCCGCAGCACGGCGCTGCAGCGGAGCGCGCACACACACACACAGCGGAGGAGAGATCGCTGAAGTGACTTAAGTTATACATTTGCCCTCTAGTAAAAAGGGCAGGTGGTCATTATTGTATAAATATTAAAATATAAGAGCGTTCCAGCACATGCTGGGGCGGAGGGATACCACATCACATGCGGTATCCCTCCGCCCCTCTGCTCGGTGACCATCCCCGCAAATTCTAAATAAAAAATTCTAAAATAAAAAATAACTTACCGAAAATCCTCGCTCTCATGTCATGTTCAAAACATTCTTCTTCAAAATGGTTGCTGCATATGACGTGTTTTCTCTCTGGCCAGAAGTTAGATGGCAAATCCGCTCTGTTCAAGTTGGCAATCCAGCGCCGAGCCCGGTGGCTCATGAATCGGGAAGTTGAAATAAGCAATGTTTTTTCCACTTTTACCAGTTGTGTTGGAACATCCGATGGCCATGCACGTGGGCATTGTTGCTTCAGCAATAGCTCTTGGGAATGTCAGCGGTGAAGTCCTCTGGAAATCCGAAAAAATTATTGATGATCGCAGCTGTGTAGAACGGCTCCTATTGACTTTGCATGGAAAGCGGAAAGAAATGCTGTCGCCGCTTCCGCTTTTCCACGTCACAGGATGTGATGTCAAACGCCCCTTACTGCCCAAATATGGGCAGTAATGTCAGCCCCCATACACAGTGATTCAGACGACAATTTATGTTTTTATTTTCTTATTGATTAAAGATAAGTTCATTAAATAACCACAAACGTATTAGTTTTAGTTATAGCTAATGATACCCTGATTTTTCCTTGTTGACCGGACTTCCCCTTTAAAGTCATCCAGCTTTTGATGTCATCAAGACATGACTGCAGTCGAAGTAACTGATTGGATTCATCAGGATTTATGGATAAATATAGCTGAGTGTCATCAGCATAACAGTGGAAATTAATCCCATGCTGTCTGATAATTTTGCCAATCGGAAGCATATATATATATATATATATATAGTAAAGAGAATTGTTCCAAGGACTGAACCCTGTAGTACTCCACAAGTGACCCTACACTTTGAAATCTCAAGACTGAAGACCAATAAAGCTCCTGGAACGGATGGATACACTTCGGAATTTTATAAATTACTTAGGAAACCACTGATCCCCGTGCTAAAATACTTTTAATTGGGTCTTGAAGAGTGGGGAGATACCGATCTCCTGGAGAAAAGCTTATATTTCTGTTATCCTAAGGACGGACAAGATAAACTGGAATATGCCAACTATCGGCCAATTAGTGTGTTGAATCTAGATTATAGGCTTGACGCCTGGAAAAAATCTTGCCAGACATAATAAATTTAGGCCAAACAGGCTTCATAAAGCAGAGACAAACACAAGATAATGTTAGGCGCACATTACGAGTAATAGAAAATATAATTAAAATGAAAACTGAAGCAGTTATATTAGGGTTGAATGCAAAAAAGGCTTTCAACTCCGTCAGGTGGGTCTTTCTGTTTAGGGCAGGGGTGTCAAACTCATTTTGGTTGAGGGGCCGCATACAGCTTAATCTGATCTCGAGAGGGCCACACGAGTAAAGTCATTGCAAGATTAAATAGAACTAATAAATGTGGACTTGTTGTTGATTTTTATATTAAGTTAATTTCACTTTTACACAATATATTATGAATAACCTCAGCGTTTTTAAGAAAAGTATGTGCAATTTCAACAATATGCATTATGCATAAGAACTGATCACAGTGATTATACAATGTTGAAAAACATTTATTCACATTTTTTGGAACTTAAAAACACTGTCCTGCATGACAAAATACATCAAACAGATAAAAATTAAGAAATTATTTGAATTTTTCCACACCTGAAGCTTAATCTGCTAATTAAAACACAGCGCCCCTCGTGGACAATATAGGAACTGCATATTTTCTATTAAACAATCTTTTATCTTGTCCACTTGTGAAAGTCAAATCTGATGAGCTCTTTGTGGCATCTTATTGCCACATTGCCAGACAGGACACTGGAAAAAAAAATATAAATATAATATTATATATATATATATATATATATATATATATTTTATAATGATAATGCATTTAGCCACAGGGCCGGACTAAATTGTCCGGATCCGGACAATCGTTATACCATGTATAAAGATCATCAAAAGAAAGTGGTCGGAGCCGAGGTTCACGGGACCCTTCCAGGTGATCGAAAGAACCTCACATGCGGTGAGATTGAGAGGAAAAGGTAATATGTGGTTTCACTGGAGCCAGTGTGCACCAGCAACAGAACCTCAGAGGTCGTTCAAGGAAGTTCAGGAGGTCTAAAGGAGCGGATCAGTTGATTGGGCTCAGCCAGCTGTAAATAGAACCAGATACAGGGTCATAATAAAACCCTCTGGTTCTTAATACTACAGGCAGTCTACCTGTGTGTTGAAGTTCTATTTGGAAGATTCATCACGGTCATATTGAGTGGCTGTGGGACGCCACCGTTCTTCTAAGAACGTCTGGAAGAAAGAAGACGACTTTGTAAACATTTAAGTGATTTTATGTATTTTATGTTTTTATCTGTCTAGATTTGACTATAAGAAATGTTGGGATATTGATTTAGTTTTTACGATATTTTTTGGCCTTATATTTGTGTGATACTTTGACTTGTTTGGACTGGAATACTGTTATCAAGTTACATTTGCCGGTGAAGGACCTTCATGGTAAGTTGGTATTAGATATAGGATTTGTGTGAGCTGAATTGAGGGTTGTTTTCTACTTCATACTTTATAATAAATATTTTTTTCCAACTGCTTTTTCCTACTTGCTTTTTTTCTGCTTTATTTCCTGTATTTTAATCATGTAAAGCACTTTGCATTGTCTGTGTACTGAATTGTGCTATATAAATAAATTTGCCTTGCCTTGCCTTGCCTTGCTGCTCATGGGACCAGGGATGAAGCAGGGAAACTTGTTACATAGAATTGAGCGTAGTTCTGAGTTTGATTTAACACGTAATTCTCCTACATATATTGATAATATAAGGGTCCCAAGGGGGGTCCCAGATAAGTACAACTTGGTTCATCAGGTCGCAGCCAGATTTTAATCCATATTCCTGTTAGAATTTATTACATACATTATAACGTGTTACGTTTGTCTAATCTGACTAGGGATGCTATTGAGGGCTTGGCTGACCAATTAGCTCCTACCTCTCTTATGCTGTTCAGAATAGGAATGCACTGGATATGCTTTTGGCGGAAAAAGGGGTGTTTGTGCCATGTTTGGAGATATGTGTTGTACATTTATTCCTAATGATACAGCACCGGACGGGTTGGTGACTAAAGCTTTAGAAGGATTAAGGACTCTGAGTGAAACTATGCATGAACAATCAGGTATAGATAATCCTTTGGATAAATGGCTGACACCGGCTCTGGGTAAATGGAAGAATTTGATAATTTCTATGATGATTTCCCTATCAGTATTTTTGGCAATTATGGTTACATGTGGTTGTTGCTGTGTTCGCTGTCTTCGTTCTCTTGCTGTTTGATTTATTGTAGCCACTATTGAGAAGGGCACACTTTCCTTGCCAAATCCCAATACTCAGATGTTACAGGAGGGGAAATGCTTCCTCTGCAGGATACAAGATTGGAGTTGGTACAATATCATGGGGTGATATGATTTTAAGCGAGGATTTTCAGGGGTAATTCAGAATTAATTTTGTGTTGTGTTATGAATAAATACTGTTTCACATGTGTTTGGTTTTGAGATACTGCCCTATTAGCTAATGCAGTACAGTTTAGTAGTGATTTTATAATCGTAATGCTAATTATAAGTTACTCATTTAATTTCTTCTGATTTATTTCACTATGATGGTTTTGATTTGTATTACTTGTTAATGCTAAATGCTGCATGCTTTGTTTATGATGTTTTGCCTCAATATGTTTACCAGAATGACAGGAGTGTTTTTGTGTATCTCACCTTCTTCGCTGTGTGATTATATATTTAGTACACAGATTTTATGGACTCTCTTAAAGAGAGAGTCCAAAAGAGGGAATTGATATGAAAATATATAATCACTTATATGATAATAGTGTGTTTTAAAGTTATACAGATGTTAACCTTTAACACAGTAACCTGGGATGGGAGTTTTTTGCAGAATACAATGGGTACATTCAGACTTCAGTAAGGGTGCCAGCTGCAGGACAGAATGGGATATTTATGAGAGCTTTGTAGAGCAGATAGCGTTTTTAAAAACCTTTCCCAGGGCCTCAATATTATTTCAGTAAACTCCCAGGAAACAGGCCAGGGCAATAGATTACATTTAACGACAGAGTGTCAGAAAGCACATGTCTGAGGCAGACTGAATGTCTCCAGAAAGGGGGGTTAGTCCAACCCCCCTTGGAGCCGTCTGTGTGATAAAAGGCATGTTCCGAGGGTAAACGGAGAGACACATTTTACAATTCATGGAAGATACTTTGAGATAAGATTAGGCTATCCGCGTCGTTGATAAAACTTGTAAGTTGTCTCCTATTTGGAATTCCAAATTGTAATAAATATATGTTTAACTGTTTTGTCTTTGATTATTTGTCTCCTCTCTTGCTGCCAAATCATCGAACCAGATGGATGAGACAGGCCGTGGTAACATGAACAGGCCCTGAGTTTTAGCACATGGTGCCGTGACCCGGATTTGGCTGTAAGTAGAGGAACATTTTGTATTTGGGCACGAAGGAGGACTTGTCTTCAGCACCACGGGTCGTCCCGAAAAATGGTAAGGAGATCTTGATTCTCCATTGGAAAAATTTTAGATGTTTAGGCTAAATTAAGTGGTGCTGTAGATAAAGATACTCTCTTCTCAAAATATCAGAGGTTGAACAGAACAACTGCAAATGGAATTTATGTTGAAACCGAGAAAGGATTGAATGGGATTTATGTTTAAGTCTACGTCAAAAAACATAAAATAAGATAGAAACGATTAAATAGAACTAAAATAAAATAAAAAAGATAAAATACAAAGAAAGAAAAGTCCCAAGATTTGGCCACCTTACCTCCAAGCTGACGGCCATTGGTGATTTTTAAGGCTGAGATGGAGCGCTTTCTCTGGGAAAGGGGACACCCTAACGTAGCGCAGCGATAAGGCCGTTCGTGATACGTTAACATCTTTAAAAGTTGAGACTAAGAACAGTTAAGACCCTGAATGGTGAAGCTGTTATAGGAGAATAGATATTGATTAAAAGGGATCCCAGAGGAACAATTTGGGTTGTTTCTTAGCTCCAGAATGGAGTTCTGGATGCACAACGGTTGTCTCCTCTCTTGCTGCCAAATCATCGTACCGGATGGATGAGACGGGCCGTCGTAACATGAACAGGCCCTGAGTTTTAGCAACCACCAACCCACAGCTAGGATAAAAATTAATGGGAGTTTATCTAGCCATTTCATGCTAGAACGAGGTTGTCACCAAGACTGCTCCATTAATCCACTCTTATTTGCAATATATTTGGAACCTCTAAGCCAGTGGATAAAACAGGATATAAATATAAAGGGAATACATATGGAAGGGGGGGGGGGACAAAACATAGCTTTATTTGCTGATGACGTATTAATATACCTCTCACAACCAGACAGCTCACTTCCAGCCCTAAAGAACATTTTGGATGAATTTGGCCTTTTGTCGGGCTAAAGGGGCGTTGCACAGGGGAAGCGTTTTTCTTGGGGACCAACTAGGGGCACTTCCATCATGGATAAAACTGTTATGAACTACTAATATCGACGTATAACTAAGAAAAGGGGATAAGAGTACAAGTGTCTGTGAGACAAACATATGTATCCCTGCGTAGCTTAAGCTTAGAACTGTGTGTGGACGAAACAGTAGGGGGTCGTAAACACTGTATACCCTACCTTTTCAAGTAAGTGGGTCACTTAAGATATTGAAAATATATCTTTCAGCATTGGCTCTGGAGTCTAGACGTTTAAAAAAAAAAAAAAAACACCAATTTGTCTGTGGCCTGCATGTGTATGTGTGTTTGTCTGAATGTCATAAATGTTTGTCTGTGTGAAGTAATTCAGTTTAATTTATAAATGTCCTGTTTTCGGGGCTGCACAGTGGTGCAGTGGGTAGCACTGCAGCAAGAAGGTTCTAGGTTCAAATCCAACCCTGGGTCTTTCGGCATGGAGTTTGCATGTTCTCCCTGTGCATGCGTGGGTTCTTTCCGGGTACTCTGGCTTCCTCCCAAAGTCCAAAAACATGACTGTTAGGTTAATTGTTTTTTTCTAAATTGTCCTCAGGTGTGAGTGTGTGCATGAATGGTTGTTAGTCCTGTTTGTCTCTGTGTTGCCCTGTGACAGACTGGCAACCTGGTCAAGGTGTACCCTGCCTCATGCCCATATTGGTTGTAACACAAAGGATTCATAAAAAAACAGTCCATATGAAAGATGGTTTTAGATATACATGATCTTTGATTTTAATAGATGTAAAAAGCTGTGCTTTGGCTTTGAAAAAAACTATATGGAATTAAAATGGATTGCTTTTCAAAGGGTTTTCTATTTATTTATTTTTTACAGAAGGCCACATTAAACGCGTCATCAGTTACAAATCATCTGATGTTATCCAGTTACGCTAAGCTGAGGCAAACCTCAGAGGGACAGTTTAACCTGAAAACAGGACAAAAGATATGATAAACAAATCTGACCATGATGTAAACATCTGAATGTGATTGTGTGGCTGGGACAGTGTGTTCTGGCCTGGGGCACGAAAATAATATCAGTAACAATAAGGCCAGCTTCAGATCTGAAGGGTTAAAATTCTAATTCTAATCTTGGTTTGTTATGGGCAGTCTTCTCAATGTGTTGAATTACGGGGGGAAGCTCTTATCATTGGAAAGAAAACACTAGAAGCCCAGAAACTAAAAGAGAAAATCGTTGATTCTGCTTCTGATGTTAGAATATTGTAAGTAAGTTCACTTTAAACCGGTTATGAAGCGTCCGTCAGTTTGACTTAACCTTACGTATATATATAGCAATATATGAACAAATAAATATACCACCGATTTTTTTTTAATAAAAAATTCACATTTAAGAGAAAATCGGAAAAGATTATGATCACTTTCCAAGCGCCCTCCAACCCGGAAGTCGTGACGTCAGTACGTGAACGTTCATCTCAACATGGCGGATTACTGCACTACATGCGGTAGCCAAAACGAGAAATCTGAAAGCGAAATTTCGACTTCAACCGAGCGATTCCTACCAGGAGACCATTCTGATGTATCGGAGGAAGAATATTTGTGTCTGGAGCCTCACATGTTCGACTCAGACATTTCAGAGGAAGAGAAGGCAGCGGACGAACAACAGCGAGTCGGACAATGAGTGGAGATTGGACGTCGGGAGATTAGATGAATGGTAGGACACGTTTTTTCTTTTAACTACGCAGTTCAAGTATTTGTTCGCATGTTGACATAATTTTCTTTTAGGCACCATATTATTGGCTAAAATGCCAGTGTTGTACGAAATTCAGTTCCCCTGTGAAAATCTACCCCCCTCCCTTTGTCGGGAGCGCGCATTGCAGCCGTTTTCACGGCGCTTATAATTGATTTTTCGGTAAAACAACGCATATAATCATATCAAGGTTGTAACATATAGTTTAATCGGCAGCTGTTTACAAAATTATAAAATAAAAATAAATAAACAAGGTCTTCTTGCGCTGTTTTGTGTTATTTTAAACGCCAAGATAATCGGTCTTTTTCCAACTTTTGTCACTTATTCAGCCGACGTGTAAAGCGAATTTCTCCACTGTTAGATCAATAACGTCTATCTTATCTTAAATAAAGAGATGAGGACAAAATGTATCACTAAAATAAATTAGCATTTATTCACAACTAAAAATGAATTTATGCCATGGCCTAGTTAGGCCCCATGATAAGGCGCTACTTATCATAAAGAATCACTTGACAACATTTTGAAAACAGTCTCTGTACATTAATATTTAGCCTACCTACATACTAGCATAACAAAAGTCAAAAATAATAACATATTAAAAATATACACTGAGTAATATTGAGGCCTAAATATTTCCTGAAATGTAAATCAATTTCCAACTTACCATAAATGCATTAATAGTGAATTTGGCAAATCAGTTATGGTGTGTAATTCATATACAAATATACAATTAATCAATCTTATTTTTTAGGTGTCCCTGTTCTCACTGCCAATAATGGATTCTGTGAGAGAGTGCATCTGTTGCCAGGAAATGGGCTTGGTTGTTGCTAAGATGGAAGCCAGAGAGGAGATGGATGGACAAATCCCTGACACAGACCATCCTGGCATGGAAGCGGTGTGTCTAAATGCTTGGACATTGTAGGTTGCTTGGTCCCAATACAAGCAACAGCATAGACATATAGCCTATAGACAATTTGTGAGATGGTGTTAGGACTATTTAGGCAAAGATACCAGGGCTGTGATATCCTCGTATGCAGTCAGCTGGATAAGGGCTCACTTCCCACCCCCAGGACGTGAAGATGATTTTACCTTTAGATGTCACCAGTTAACTGATGGCAGTTAAAAAAAATACCCAAGCTGAAAGAATAAAATCTAAAACATGCATGTAAACAAAATTGTTGTGGTTAAATATGTAATATAAGCAATTACTAATAAAATGATTTCATGGTCTTTTTGAAAATCGACTGAATGAGAGATTGATGGCATCATCTTTTGTTGGTTTCACAAATTAACTTGTCAGTGATCGAGGCTCTTATGCTGCATCAACCTGCTTAGTTTTTATTTTCTCCAGCTCTGCTAGCAGCATCTAAAAAAAAGCAGCAGTGGGTAAAATTTCTCATAACAATTTTTTTTGATTGCTGGGGTGCATTTACACACAAGTGAATAAACAGATACAGGAAAGTAAAAGACAACACAGGAAGACATAGATGCATGAAAATAAAAAGACAAAGAGTGAAGCAACTAGTAAAGCAGTGGTGATTCCTGACAAAGATTATTTCAACAAGAACATCTAATTATCTCAGTATATATGCAGCAGAATTAAGTGTGCTATATTATTAGCTTGAGAATGGGTGGAGGATACTAATATAAATAAAATAATTTGTAGTGATTATCTGCATGGAGTATTCAAAAGGGATGTACAAATAATCATCAAAATATATGAGGTTATGGCTGTTCATCATAGAATATGAACAAAATAAAAATGTAATATTGTTTTGGACTCCTGCTCATGTAGGTTTTTTGGGTAATAAAAGACCAGATAGGTTGGCTAAGGAGGCTTATAAAAAATAATATATTGATATGCCAGTAAAGTTATCCAAATCTGAAGGCAAAAGTATAGTTTGGAGAGAAAGCAATAAGATATGGAAAAGTAGGAGGGATAATGAAATAAATGGAAGGCACTTATATAGGATACAAAATACAGTTGATGTAGTAAGGATTAGAGGAATAAACAGGAGGGAGGAAATAATTATAAATAGAATAAGAACCGGTCACAGTTTGTTTTAAATGGAACTCTTTGTAAAATGGGGAAACATCTTACTGGTTTTTGTAGTTGGTGTCATAATGTAGAAACAATAGAACATGTTTTTATTAATTGTAGAAGATATGTAAATCAAAGATTATTAAAAACGGAATTAGGTTTGAATAGGAATTTTAAATTGAGAATGTGGTTTATAAGCTAAATAGTATTTAGGGGAAAAAGAAGATTCTTCGGTTTAAAAAAGTACTGGGATCAGCGAATTTGAGGAATAGATATTAGGATCCAATAGATGGCAGTAGTGCAACAATAATGGATGCAAGCTGCCGTTAAAATCTAAAGAAGAATAGCGGCTGTGAAGCACAGACATCTTATGTCTATGCCGTGAAGAGGCAAAGACCCCTCCCCCGGAGCACCGAGGCAGTCGTCTTTAAAACGACGAGCCACAAACGGGCTCTAAGTGTGTCTTTTGGCCACTCATGCAATCTTCCATCTTCATGGGAACAGTACACAGCGACACAACGACGAGGCATCTTGTAAAAAAGCCGTGAAAGCAAAACAACCCTATCCATTTAGTACTCAGACAGTATAGCGGGTCCCGGCTTCCAGGTTTGCGACTCATGGTGTGACGTCACTGGGAAAGTCCGCCGAGCGAGATCGTTTTGATTCCATGGATTTTAAAAATGCAAAAAACGAGAGATGCGGGTAGGAGACCAAAAAAAAATTATCAGAAGTAATAAATAACTATGTGGACATCATCTGTGAGAAAAATCTCGCTGATCTGTCACTTCAACGATTAACGCTTCATAACCGGTTTAAAGTTTCACCCTAGAGCAGTGCTTCTCAAATAGTGCGCCGCGCCCCACCTAGGGTGCAATACCTGGTGGGGCGCGTGTGACCCTGGGGAACAGGCTTTTTTTTTTTTTTTTTGGCCGTACTAGTATACAGTGTAATTGCGCATCCACTACAGTAGGGGGCAGTGGCGCTCTCATTGTTACTTTTGTCACGTTTGCGACAGTGCAACATTTTGCGACTTACAGGTTCCCTTAGTTACCAGTGTTGAGTCAACAGAAAGCTTTGACTGCGTTCTGTCTATAGCCTCCGTTATTCAACATAACAACCGCCAACATGAAAAAGTTTTTAACAGGGATGAAAAGGAAAGCAGAGGGAGACAAAGATAATGAGACAAAAGAAAGTCACCCGAAAGCTAAGACGAGGAAATACGACGAAGCGTATTTAGCGCTTGGCTTCACTGTGACTAAAGTTGGAGAAGACAAAAGACCGCTGTGTTTGGTGTGTCTAAAAATGCTCGCAGCGGACAGCATGAAGCCAAATAAATTAGCGCGTCACCTAAATAAGTTACACCCCAATCACGCCGATAAACCGTTTTTTCAGCGAAAACGTGCTGAATATTGCCAACAGTCATCCCGCTTTGTGAAGGCTACTTCAGTAAACCATCGAGCGCTGTTAGCATCATATAAGGTGGCGTACCAAATTGCGCGGTGCAAAAAGCCCCACACCATAGCAGAGGAGCTGATACTGCCTGCAGCAATAGACATGGTCTCTGTCATGCTGGACGATGCCAGTGCAGCAAAACTAAAAACTATCCCTCTGTCCAATGACACTGTTGCCAGACTTATAGATGACATTGCTAATGATCTTCAAGAACAGCTGGTAGATAAACTCAAAGTCAAAAGTCTTACAATTTGATGAAGCAACTGACAGCAACAAAGACTGTCTGTTGATTGCTTATGTACGTTTTGACTTGTCAAACTCCCTGTGTGAGGATCTAATTTTTTGTAAATATGTCAGAGACAGAGCCACAGCTGAAGAGCTATTCAAAATTCTGGACTCTTTTTTGACTGAGAATGGGCTAAAGTGGGAGAACTGCATTGGTGTTTGCAGTGATGGTGCACAAACCATGGCAGGGAAGAGAAAAGGACTTAGGGCACTCATCAATACAGCCTCACCCCATGCTGAGTGGACACACTGTATCATACACAGAGAAGCTCTTGCATCCAGGCAACTTTCCCCTGAATTAAGTGAGGTTATGACTGACATCATAGGTGTAGTCAATTGTATAAAGACCAGACCACTAAAAACAAGAGTCTTCTCTGCCATCTATGAGGAGATGGGAGCTGAACATCAAGCTGTGCTCTATCACAGTGAAGCAAGGTGGTTGTCACGAGGAAAAGTCTTGTCCCCAGTTTTTGAGCTCAGAGAGCGAATAAGAGTGTTTTTGGAGCAGGAGCACAAGTATGAAGTGGCAGAAAAATTTTGTGATGAGAACTTCCTGGGAAAACTGGCCTACCTGAGTGACATATTTGAAAAGCTAAATGAACTGAATCTACAGCTTCAAGGGAAAGACAAACACCTCCCTCAGGTCACAGACAAGATTAGCTCTTCACCCGAAAGCTTGCAATGTGGGGCAGGCAACTTGATGAAGGAAACACCGATTCATTTGAGAACCTGCATGAACTTGTGGACACTAATGACTATGATGTCATCTCAGTGATTCCACACATTAAGCAGCATATTTCCTCACTGATGGGATTCTTTAAAAAGTACTTCCCTGAAAACAGTTCCCAGTATGACTGGGTGAGAGACCCTTTCAGTGCACCAGCTCCAACTGGTTTCAGCTCTGCAGAAGAGGAGCAGTTCATTGACATGACGTCTGACTCCACATTGAGACTGAGGTTCACATCACAAACACTCAGTGCATTCTGGCTGAGTGTAGAGAGGCAGTATCCACTCTTAGGGGAGAAAGCTATAAGCATTCTGCTTCCTTTTGCAACATCTTACCTTTGTGAGATTGGCTTCTCTGCTGTTGCTGCACTGAAGACCAAGTACAGGTCCCAGCTAAACATTGAGCAGGAGCTGAGAAAAGCTGTGCACTGCAAAACGAGCTCATTGTAGCCATTAAACCTGACTTCTTCCTAATTATGTTTAAAAAAAGAAAGAAAAAATTAGCACAAATTGTTGAATTCATTTTGGTTTTGTAGGTTCAAGTGTTTTATATATTGTGCTCCTGAGTTAATGTGGCTGAACTGAACATATATTAGTTATTATTTTTTTAGTTTTTGTAGTTTATTAGTTATTATAATTATTAAATATTATTTATTGTTCTGATTTAATTTTGCAATGGTGCAATTAGTTGGTCAAACATACAGTTTAAACAAGGATTTTTGTATTTTTAATTTCAGGCATTGATGCACTTAAAATAATTTCTGTTGCAGACTTAAAACATTGTTTAATAAAGTTATTCTTTGTAAGTTTGACCATATATGTTTCTTTTTTTCTTTTCTTTAATGTTAATAAGGATAAAATGTTATGCAGGCAGGGACGGATTGTCACGGTGAGGAGTGGGGGGCGCAAATAGTTTTCTTCTTGCTAGGGGGGGGCGTAACAGAAAATAATTGAGAAGCACTGCCCTAGAGCAACTGGAATTTCAAAGTTATATATAAATAAAACTATTACTAACAGTAAATTCACTTGGTCAAGAGACAAGAAACTTATAAAAAGTTTGAAATAAGTCAATAATCTATGTCATATTGGAACAGACATAATTGTGCTCCTTGTGAGACATTTTTTGTTTTGTTTTGTTTTCTTGTATTTTGGTTATTTCTTTGTTAATTTTTTATTTTATTTTATAATTGGGATTTACAATGACAAAGTAACTACATTCTGCAGATAATTTGAAAGAAGGAGATGCTTTGAACAGAGTTACAAAGGAAAGAAAGGAATAGATCTAGCTTCCCAGCATCAGCCAAAAACATCACGTTAAAATGACACTGAGAGGACCAGGGGCCTGTTTCAATAAGGAGGTTCAACCAACTCTGAGTTAAAACTTGAACTCTGAGTTAACTTAGCCTGAGATGGGAAACTTTGAGTTTTGGGTTTCAGAACAGCTGAAATTAGTTAGTTCAATCAACTCTGAGTTGGCTGACTCTGAGTTAAGCGCATGCACCACAACTATAAAAAGCCATTATCAATGGAGCGCAGATATTACGAGTCACCATGGCAACAGCGTCAGACAAAAAAAGGTGTGCATATTTCTCACCAGCAGAACTGGATGTCCTTATGCAAGCATATGCAGAATTTGAGCATGTATTTTAAAAAAAAAAGCAACACGGCTGCAGCGGCAAAGGAGAGAGAGTTAGCTTGGGTGAAAATAGCTGCTCGAGTCAGTGCGTAAGTTTACATTTTAATTACTTTTATACAGTGTTGGGTGTAATGAATTAAGTTACTAAGTCATCTAAATACTGTAATTAAATTAAAGACTATAAAACAATAGTGGATTTAATATCAACTTTTAAAAGGTATATTTTTAATTTAACTTTCTCCCTCTATAATACACTTTGGTCAATTTATGATTAATTCATGCAATTGAATATTGTTTTAATTTGAAAGCATTAGAAGTGCAGTTTCTTGTCTCTCCTTGTTTTGTTCAAGTGGTTGAGGTTGATTTGGGATTTAGAAAGTAATTAATAAGTAAATAAAACAAATTAGTAAGTAGACCAATACTTTCTCGAGACAGTAATTATTACATTAATCTAATTAGACTTGTTGAAGATAAAATTTGTAGTTAGTAATTAAGAACTATTTTAGAGTAACTTACCCAACTGTTATAATATCAGAGGTGAAACTGGAAGAACAGTATTTTATTAAACCTAATTTAATTTTCATGGATAGGTGCAATCCTGCAGGCATCAAAAGAACATGGCAGCAGCTGAAAATGAAATATAAAAACATACTTCAAGCAGGTAAGCCTTGAGCACATCATAGGAGTAGCTACCTGGCTTTACAAACATTTGACATATTAAATGACTAAATGGCATTCAGTGTAGCATTTTTGACATATGTCTAAATGTTCATTCTCATTTGACTTCTACTCAGCCAACAGACAGAAGGCAGAGGCTCGTAAAACAGGGGGAGGACCTGCACCACCACCCCTGACAAAAGCAGAAGACATGGCCCTGAGCCTAAATGCTGGAAGGCCAATGGCTGAGGGAATTCCTGGAGGGACTTCATCAGAGCCAGTCACTCCAGAAGATTTAAGTGCCTTCATAAAATGTAAGAGGTCTACCTACAGTGTTATTGTTTTATATAGACTGAATGTGATATTTCCATTTATATTACTTTGGGTTGGGTTTTTTGTTGGTCCCAACAGATTCGGATGGTAATATCTGCCTCTTGGAGCCTCCTGTCCCAACAGTACCCCATACAGTTGTCAGTAGCCTACTCCATACACCATCAATTATGATAAATAGTATTATAAAGTGTACTCTATGAAATGCTCATCTTCACAGGATGATGGGGATGAAGAAACCGTTTCTGCTGCCACAGACAGGCCTACAGAGGTCATTTTAATATTATATGTCTACACATCAAACAATCTACACATTCACATTTATATGTGGAGTAGCCTATAGAATCCAAGTTTATATCTATAAATGGTCATTCTTATTTCAACCCCCCAGAGTTATGGAAGAACAGCAGGAGGAAGGTCCATCAACTTCTGGTGCACAGATGGACACAGTTCAGTGATTTACAGTAAATGTCACAGTTTCATTCTGAATTTTAGACTACATTCATTATGTAACTCTAATCTAATGTATTTTCAGTTGCCAGTTAAGGAGTTATATAGACTTCTTCTTATTAAAAAGATAGAAAAAAACAGCAAAGAACTTGTATACTTGGACCGCCAGATCCAAAAGGCAGATCGGGAAATCAACATTCTGAAACTAAAGTGAGAGGTGAGTGTATGGTCACAGGTGAATTCTAGGAAGTATTGAAACTATTTTAAAATCTTTCTTTTTTTTTAGCAGATGAACAACACCATATAAATTGCTGTGATAGGATAGGGATATGACAAAAAATCCACTTTGGGCCTCAAAATCCTTTCCCGACGTAAATGTAACTCCCTACGAAGTAATACAACCTCTTCGTCAACAGGATCATCCATAAAAGGTCATGTCATTTCATTCCCTTTGATGCGCTCTGCGTGACTGAAATGTGCGCAATTAATATGTCCCCAAAGAATCAATGAGGTGTTTAAACACCACTTCCTCTTTAAAAAAGGAGAGGAGACCAAAATAAACTCTGGGTTTTCTGAAGAAAACCTGCTCCCGACCAGGTTAGGTTCACAGAGTAAATTGCCATGGTAACTGACTCTGAGTATAAGTTACCTCTCTTTCAGAAACGGGCTTGACTTACTCTGCTTTCTCAGGTTTAACTTACCTCCCTTTCTGAAACAGAAAACCCAGAGTTTCCCTCATTTCAGGGTTAACATACTCAGAGTTTTCACTTAACCTCCTTTCTGAAACAGGCCCCAGGTTGACAGCATGCTTTACCTAAATACTAACTGTCATGATGCAGCCTGAAGGCTGCATTCTGAACATTTCTTGCTCCATCCCCAGTGCAGCCCTGATTGGGAACACCTGTCAGGCTGCAATCAACCTTGGACTCATTCCACCTGCTCACACCTCTATAAGAACCCACCTCAGTTTGTCCATAGTCACCGGTTCGTCTCCAGTCCTCTGAACATCATGCCTGTACGTGTTTCTGCTCGTGTCCTGTTCCTTCTGTTAACATCCGTTTCCGGACATTCACAAGGTGCTTGTTTTAAAGCAAAACGCTTGTCTTGTTCTGTGTAACTGAACTGCTAGTTTATGATGTTGAAGGTCACATTGCTGTACGCCTCCCCTACACTCCTTAGAAAATAATAAAAGTAGGAGGAGACAGGGATGTGTTTCAGAACGGGTAGAAGATATGCCACTGAGCATGTCTTGGCGTTCTCCCTGCAAGTTATATATATTTAACTGCTGCGTCTTTCTCTTTTGTGTTTGTTAAATGAATGTTGTAGGTGTTTGAACCTGACACTAATGGAGAGATTTTCGTCTCTTTTTAGACATTCCCAGATGCGAGTGAGTTCCGAAACGGTGCCGCAGTGACATAGGGGCTGATCCTTGGGACAGAGAGAAAATGTGATGTCATGCCTTCTGCCTTATCCAGTTTTGATTACAATTCTGGCAGGGGAAAAATCTGTTTTTTTTTATTATTTCTTTTATTTATTTTCTTTTATTTATTTTTATGTTTTTAAGATTTTGTGGTTAAAATGTTTGTGACTGCTTTATTGTGATTTCTTTTCAACCAATGGAGCTTTGTTTGGCAAAAAATGTTGGCGGAGTCCGTTTCTGCTTTCAGAGATGAAGGCGGGATCATGGGCTTTGTGGATGAGTGCTCTCGCTGTAGGGATGTGGCGGCTGACTGAAATTCAGACTCGGGGCCATGAAAGGACTCTGAAAATGGACAACAACTGGCAGGGGGCAAAAACAATGGACCTGTCAGCAACAGAAACAAAGTTTGGCAGACACACCTTCCTGCATTTCACTTCAGATTTTCTTGTACACAATTAAAACAAAATGCACATTACAAAACACATTGATGATTATGTAAAGGTGAAAACTTTTAAAGAAGCAACTTTAAGATTTGACAATTTTTGTAAACGCATCATGCATGAAAAATAGGAAAGACCGTTAAGAAAATAATTTTGCACTGAAATGCTAATTTTACATAATGGAATCATAGAGCATCTTAATAGATTAAGTGGGAATTATATCAACAGTTAAATTGAATAAATACATTAATTAGTTAATTTTCATTATATAAGCAGAGTAACCTGAAGTGACGTCAGAGTGGGCTGACGTCACTTCCTGTTTGCGGTAAGGCGTATTGTATCACTTCCTGTTTTCACTGCGTGAGCAACGGTTTGTTGCCCCAGATTCTCTCGCTTTTATCTTTAATCTCTTTGCTGTAACATCTGTTTCTAACACATAAGCACTTTTAAAACATTTTCTGTTGCTGCACATCACGCTTGGGAACTCCTCATGTTTCACGGTTTGCTTTCTTGGCGTGGTAGAAGGGCGCTAGCCTAGCTTTAGCCTAGCCTAGCTTTAGCTCCACAATGGCTTCCTCTCCTACTATTACTTCAGCTTCTCCGTCTCTGACTAAGTCTCCCCTTATCTCCTGCTCTCTGTGTCAGATGTTTAGCTATTCCTCTGCCTCCTTTAGTGATAATGGTACTTGTAATAAATGTAGTGTTTTTGTAGCTTTGGAGGCGAGGGTGTCAGAATTAGAGACCCGGCTCCGTGCTATGGAAAAACCAGCTGATAACCACCCCTTTGCTAGCGCGGAGCCACATAGACCTAGCGTTAGTTCACTTAGTGGTCCTCCAGAAGCACCCGAGCAGCCGGGTAAGCAGGCCGGCTGGGTGACAGTTCGTAGGAAGCATAGCTCTAGATTTCAGCCCCCAGTTCACCACCAACCCGTCTGCGTTTCTAACAAATTTTCCTGACACACCCGCTGAGAAGCCGATCCTGGTGATTGGGAGCTCAATAGTCAGAAACGTGGCACTAGAGACACCAGGGGCCATAGTTAAATGCCTGCCAGGGGCCAGAACGGGCGACATAGAATCCTACCTGAAACTGCTGGCTAAGGATAAGCGTAAATACAGTAAGATTGTTATTCACGCTGGCGGTAATGACACCCGGTCACGCCGATCGGAGGTCACTAAAGTTGGTGTCGCTTCGGTGTGTGAGTTTGCTAAAGTAATGTCGGACTTCGTAATTTTCTCTGGTCCCCTGCCTGATCTGACCAGTGATGACATGTTTAGCCGCATGTCGTCATTCAACCGCTGGTTGTCTAGGTGGAGTCCTGAAAACGACGTGGGCTACATGATAACTGCTGAACTTTCTGGGGAAAACCTGGTCTGATCCGGAGAGACGGCATCCATCCTACTTTGGATGGTGCTGCTCTTCTTTCTAGAAATCTGGCCGGATTTATTAGTTCTCCTAAATGCTGACAACCCAGGGTCCAGACCAGGAAGCAGAGCCGTAGTTTAACACACCTCTCTGCAGCTTCTGTACTGTTACCCATCCATTATCCTATTGAGACGGTGTCTTTCCCACGGCCAAAACTTAACAGATCAAAAACTTATCTAAAAGGAACAAATTATAAAATCCTAATAAAAATCAATACGGTTCACCTTGAACCTAAAAATAAAACAATTAAATGTGGTCTATTAAATATAAGGTCTCTCCCTCCAAAGACTTTGTTAGTTAATGAATTGATTCCTGATAAACAGATTGATTTATTTTGTCTCACAGAAACCTGGCTACAAGAGGACTACGTTAGTATAAATGAGTCAACTCCCTCCAATTATTCAAATTTCCACATTCCCAGATCTGTGGGAAGAGGAGGAGGAGTGGCAACCATCTTTCAGTCTGATTTATTAATTAGTCCCAGGCCAATTAATAACTACAGTTCTTTTGAACATTTAACCCTGAGTTTCCCTCATCCAAACTGCAAAGCAATAAAACCTCTTCTGTTTGTTGTTTTGTATCGTCCACCAGGCCCTTACACTCAGTTTTTGGATCAGTTGTCAGATTTCTTATCTGATTTGGTGTTAAATACTGATAAGGTTATTATAGTGGGTGATTTAACATCCATGTTGACACAGAATGTGATAACCTTAGTGTAGTCTTTAAAACTATCCTAGATTCAATTGGTTTTGCTCAAAATGTGCATAAACCGACGCACTCTTGGCTCCATACTTTAGACCTTGTGCTGACATATGGCATTGATTGTGAAGAATTAACAGTATTTCCTCACATCCCTGTCCTATCTGATCATTTTTTAATAACATTTGAGTTTAATCTGAGTTCTCCACCCCCAAAAGAGGGTTCCATTATAGTAGATCTTTATCAGACAATGCTGCATCAAACTTTAAAAAGTCTGTCCCCCTCTTAATATTGTCAGTATTGCAGAAATACCCTGCAGATGGCAGCAATGTTGTTTCTTCCAATTCACAAATAGATGTCTTTGTAAACGGTATGACTTCGTCATTGCGTTCTGCATTAGACAATGTAGCTCCCTTGAAAAAGAAGGTGATTATTCACAGGAAGCTGGCTCTTTGGTTTAATTCAGAGCTGCGTTCCTTGAAGCACAATGTTAGGAAATTGGAGAGAAAATGGCGCTCTACACACCAAGAGGAATCCTACCTAATCTGGAGGGACAGTCTATTGTTGTATAACAAGACCCTTCGCAGAGTTAGAGCAGCATATTTTTCATCATTAATTGAGGAGAATAATAATAATCCTAGATTTCTCTTCAGTACAGTTGCCAAACTTACACAGAGTCAAAGCTCTGTTGATCCATCCATTCCCTTAGCTCTTAGCAGTAATGATTTTATGGGATTCTTCATAAATAAAGTTGATTCCATTAAAAATAAAATAATTGGCATCCTCCCAAACATGATTACCTCGTCCTCATTAAGTGAGGCAGCATTGGAGGAATCTTTAGAACCTGCGCAGTGTCTGAACTGTTTAAAAGCAGTAGAGCTTTCTGAGCTATCTAAAATTTTAGCTTCATCTAAACCTTCTATCTGTATGTTAGACCCAATCCCAACCAAGTTGTTTAAGGAGGTATTCCCTCTGATCAGTGGTCCTATTTTAGACATGATTAATCTATCCTTGGTAAATGGATATGTACCACAGGCTTTTAAAGTAGCTGTTATTAAACCTTTACTTAATAAACCATCTCTTGATCAAGATGAGTTAGTAAATTACAGACCTATATCTAATCTTCTTTTCTTATCTAAAATTCTTGAGAAAGTAGTTGCTAATCAACTATGTGAATATTTACAAAGTAATGACCTACTTAAGGAGTTTCAGTCAGGCTTTAGAGCTCATCATAGCACTGAAACAGCTCTGGTGAAGGTCACTAATGATATTCTCATGGCCTCAGATAATGGACTTGTGTCTATACTTGTCCTGTTAGATTAAGGGGAAAGCATTAGGCTGGTTTAAATCTTATCTGTCGGACAGATTCCAGTTTGTTCATGTTAATAATAAATCTTCCTCAAACTCTAGGGTCACTTGTGGAGTACCACAGGGTTCAGTCCTTGGACCAATTCTATTTACTATATATATGCTTCCGATTGGCAAAATTATCAGACAGCATGGGATTAATTTCCACTGTTATGCTGATGACACTCAGCTATATTTATCCATAAATCCTGATGAATCCAATCAGTTACTTCGACTGCAGTCATGTCTTGAAGACATCAAAAGCTGGATGACTTTAAATTTCCTGCATTTAAATTCTGACAAGACAGAAGTTGTAATCTTTGGGCCAGAGTCTTCAAAAAAATAAAGTACTTAATCAATCACTTAATCTGGATGGCATTAATTTGGCCTCTGGTAATAAAGTTAAAAATCTTGGTGTTGTTTTCGACCAAGACATGTCATTTAAATTCCATATTAAACAGGTTTCCAGAGTTTCCTTAATCTGGCTGATTTTGACTTTGTAAAGTGCCTTGAGATGACATGTTTCATGAATTGGCACTATATAAATAAAATTGAATTGAATTGAATTGAACCTTTACACTACCTGCTGATGCGAAGGAAATTGTGAACACCGCATTTACCGGACATCTTCAAGTAAGCAGAGGCGCAAAAAAGATGCAATAATTAAGATGTCGCTAAGATCTGCTGCCTCGGCAGACATCAATTAAGTGCAAACCAAAGGTTACTGGTTAAAATTGACAAGTCTGTAAAATTTGCATAATGACACCTTCTACTAACTGACATGGGTAAGTAGGGGATTAAAGGACCAGTGAAAATTTTTTTTGGAATCACATACAGTTATCTACAATATTTATGGGGATTTCATATATCTCAACATGGACACAAATAACTCAATAGTTCTTTTTAACCAGATTTTTAAACATCCTGAGGGAAAAACACATAAAACTGATATTAGCTAACTATTAACCTAGAGGTCTTTTGGACCAGGATAATTTAATGATTATCGTCTTACATATATGCAGACAAAAAATAAGGCCAATTAGATTAAAGGGACATTTTGGATGTGGTCACGATTCCAGGGCGGCTGTGATGATAAAAGGGTAACAGGTTGAAAATTATATTGATTGAAGGTTTACTCTGAGGAACATCAAAGCTGCAATGGCACCCATCATTGGAACTCCTTTTGTGCAAAGAACATCTTGAACGGGACATAACCCTGGGCTTACAACGTGAGACGTTTCACTTACAGGGGGTGTGGAGACATCCAGGACAGGTTGCTGTGGTTTGGAATGGTTGTGAACTTGTCACAGGGGGTAAAAGTTTTTCGATGGCTGAGGCACTTGGAACCAGGCTGGACAAAGGAGAGACAAGGTGGTCCCACAGGGATTACCTGACACCTAACACTGACTTAAAGGTTTTTTTTTTTTTTTTGGGTTGCTGAAAAGAGAAAGCATCAGAGAAAACCTACCCTGTCCTGACCAGGTCCGCGCTCAAAACACATAGATCTAATTACCGAGGCCTAGACAAATACGAACGCAGAGACACATTCATCCAAAAACATCCACATTTAAGTCCTTTATCCTCAGTTAAAAATACAAATAATCACATGTAAGGTTTTACTTTTTTTAAGGATTTAATTGGGAACTAATTCTGATTTGCTTAAGTAGCTTTGTTTGTTCAACAATGTTTGAACGTCTTCAAAAGGGCTCCTGTTCTCTACTATGATTGACACTTAAAACAGAAAAAAATAAATTTTGATTCGCAGAATTGCTTCCTGTCTCCTTCCTAGGCTAACATTCTTTTACAAACTTAAGGGTTTACTGTTTTGGGTATTAAGAACACAAATTATTTTAGAGCTGATTGAGCAAAGAGTTTTTCTACAATTATTTTATTTATTAGTTTATACAATTATTTGTTCAATTATTTGAAACCTTGACTCTGTATTGAGTGTAAAAACGGCCATGAAACAAATAAGATGATAAATTATACTGTAGAAGAACCTTCAACTGTAAGACAATGAAAGTTAAGCCACACATTTGATGAATTCTTTTAAGAATTACTGGAAAACTACTGCAATACATTTGAACTTAAAGATTACTCTTTTAATTAATAATTAAAATGCAGAATTTTAAGCTGGGAGCTAAATTATTGTGCACAGGAATATCTTGAATGTGAAAGTGCTTGAAGAATGTTTTTAATAAATGACACATGAATGGGAGTTTGATAAGAAGTCTCGGCACGGTTAAAAAAGGGTAGTGTAAACGGGGTAAAAGTCTAGAGTGTTCTCTCCCCGAGTAGCAAAATCTGCGTGTTAGTAGAAATGAGGGAGAATAGTTTTCATTTTGGCCTGGTTAAAATCCCCAGCAATGATCAAAACACCCTCCATGTGTGCAGATTGCAGCTCGGAGATAGTCCGATAGAGAACACTCATAGTCTCTTTTGTATTAGCGCTGGGAGGCACGTAAACTGCTGTGACAATTCTAGCATTTTTACGCCAGGTGTTATTGATGTAAACACAGAGTCCGCCTCCTCGAGCCTTACCGCTGAGTTCTTTGTTTCTGTCAGCACGGAAAGTAGCTAGCCCCTCCAGGCTAACGCTGTTGTCCGGGATTGATGATGTGAGCCATGTCGCCGTCAGGATGAGAGCGCAGCAGTCTCTGAACTCCCTTATATAGCAATTTTTTGACCAATCTGTATAATCTGATTGAATTTGACTTTGTAAAGTGCCTTGAGATGACATGTTTCATGAATTGGCGCTATCCATCCATCGATCTATTTTCTGACCCGCTTAATTCCTCATGGGGTAGCGGGGGTTGCTGGTGCCTATCTCCAGCATTCACTGGGTGAGAGGCGGGGTTCACCCTGGACAGGTCGCCAGTCTGTCGCAGGGCAACACAGAGACAAACAGGACAAACAACCATTCACACACACACTCACACCTAAGGAGAATTTAGAGAAGCCAATTAACCTAACAGTCATGTTTTTGGACTGTGGGAGGAAACCAGAGTACCTGGAGAGAACCCATGCATGCACAGGGAGAACATGCAAACTCCATGCAGAAATACCCAGGGCAAGGCAGCAGCGCTACCCACTGCTCCACCGTGCAGCCTGAATTGGCGCTATATAAATTAAATTCAATTGAAAAGTATATGTGTGAGGTTAAATCTTTGTAGAAATCCTCTTACTGCTCTTCAGACGGTCAGCCAGCTCGTCCTGCTTCATCCTCCTCAGGAAGTTCAGAGTGATCTTCATCAGTGCCTCTCTGCTGCTCCTCCTCTGCTCTTCATCCTCAGCTTCCTCCTCATCATCTCTCTGACTCTCTGAGCAGTCTGGGTCATCTGGACTCAGAACCTTCTGGATCTTCTTCAGCTCCTTCTTTACAAAAGAGACAATGTGTTCCTCCAGCAGCTGGAACAGAATAATATATGAAGGACACATCAGACTGAGATCATGGATCCAAACATAAGAACCATGTTGGACAGACTAACGGTCCACTGGTCCACAAAGTCCAGCATGGAGACGACTGAACAGAACCTATGGTAAAGTAGTTGTTGTACATGTACAGACCATAAATATGGAGTCCAGCTGGGTTTGATGCTGCCGGGCAGACGGACCTCTGGGAACCTCTGAGTTCTGCTGGTCCACTCTGTGGAGGAACCAGAACAATTAGGAAGGATGTAAATATTCATCCAGCAGTTTAGAGATAAGATAGGGCTTTATTGATCTCACAATGGAGAAATTTACTTGTCACACATCGGCTTAATAAACAAAAGAAGGTGCCAAAAGGAGGAAAAGGTGTGTTGTGCTATATTACCGCCATGAAAATAATTGATGTCAGATTGAATTCTGAACAGTGGAAGAGGTGACAAAGGAATCCCACTCCTGCTGCAAAGGGGACACAGGCAGAAAGGACGGCCTATCTCTCTCTCTCAGCAGGGTGCTTCTGTAGACACCCCCACAGATAAAAGTCAGAGCACACTTCTGATCAGACTCTTCAGACCTAACTTCTCCAGGACAAAGCTACCAGCCGTCACCTCCTCCTTCCTTTAGACAAAGGGAGGAATGGGAGGCTGGCTAAACCATGAGGCCACATGGTCCCCTCTGCTGGGACATCTGAAGGAATGTAGTTGGGCCAGCCACGCCTGATCCAGGGTCTGCTAAACTCGTCTGCCTGCTTCGATGGAGGACCCTCCCTGGCATCGGAGGAACTGCTGGAACGGAGCTAAGTTGCACTCTGACTCCTGCGCAAACCAGCCGCAAAGTAAGGGATGCTGAAACAGCTTTGTTCATTTTTGTCAGCTGTTCCAGAAAAGCAGACGCAAGACGGTGGATGCCTTCAGACAAGCTGAGCGATCAGACTATTAAATGGACATCAGTTGAGGCCTACAAGCTATCCTGACCACGCGTCGCCAAGCTGCCCGACCACGCTGGTGGTTAGCTCATAGCTACAGAGCTAAACGCTAGCCTGCCAAGACAAACCAACAACTTTCCTGCTTTCCAGGGCTCCTTCGCCGGATGACCAAATTGAACTGGACTCACATGAGGCACCAACAGGTTTGGGCAGCAAGCTGAGGGACAAGTTAAATGGTTCAATTGGAAATGTTTTGTAAATCGTTGTGCACATGGTGCCTTTAAAACAAAGGGCTAACTAAATAGCTCATTGCTACCATTCGGTACCGTGTCATTGTCGAGTGTTTTTTTATGGTTATAACAAAGGTTATCTCCTCAAGGGTTTCATACATTGATGGGACATTAATGTTTACGATATCTAGCCCACTCATTATGACTAAAAATAAAAATAAAGCTTTTATTTGTAAGCGCCGAATGCCCGCTAGCCAAAATGCTATTAGCTTCTGTTAACATCCGTTTCCGGACATTCACAAGGTGCTTGTTTTAAAGCAAAACGCTTGTCTTTTCTGCTCCGTCGGTAGATAGAGCTATGAGCCTTATTCCCGCATTAATATGGAATATTAATGCCGGTTTAAAGGCAATTTTCATAAGTTCAACTTTAACCGATATAGCGACTAATCGCTACAGTGACCCCTACCGCCCAGAGGTAGAATCGCATAAACAAAGGCAAGCAATTCTGAAGTAAATGATTTTCAGGACAAATCGGTCCTCAGAATGTTATTTACTCAAAATAATGTTTTGTTTAACTCAGGATTTGCATTGTGAATGGACTGAAACACATGCCAAATGTTCTTCTGAATTAGTTAAGCTAATTTAATCACAATTCACATTCTTTAAGGTGAACTTTGGTTCTTTAACTTAAACAAAATATTTTTTAATCAAATAAGGCTTTGCATTGTGAATGAACAGAAACACATGCCAAATGTTTTTAACTCCATTCCATGTTTTTTTTGGAATCAGATCTGCAGTGAACGGGATTCACTGACTTATTCTGATTATGATCAACCACTTTTGTTTTGTCTTTTGTTTGTTTTGCATGTAAATAGTTCCTTAGCTTAGCTTCTTTTTTATCTTCATTTGCTTAGTAGTTTAGTTGAGTTTCACTAGCCTAGTAGAGAGGATTTGTTGGTTGAAATATAGTGTTAATTCAGATAAACAGCATTATATAGTGATGTTCTCTGGATGTTCATTTTATTTTGGCTATTAAATTCTTGAACTTGAAAAGAAGTTGTCACTCCTTTATTCTATGTGTGCAGGTTTTGCTGTTAAAAGATCGCTAGTGCTCGAATTCATTCCTTTCAACCATTGCCTTGACATCAGCTTAAGAGCTGATCATCACCAGACAATACTTAACAGACAGAGGGTTATTTAATAAACATTAAATAACTTTAAACAGTGTATAATTGCACAACAGGTGCATAAGATATACGATATATACAGTGTATCAAAAAATAAAAAATAAAAGTACAAGGGAAATAAAGCAGATATTTAGGATGACTTATGTACACTCAGGTGACTACAAATGGAATGACGTTTTACATTAAGTGGTACCAGGTAAGAACAACAGTGAAGTAGTGAGATAACTATATAGCTGAAGTCGCTTATTAAACAAGATTATTTAACAGTATTATTGCACAGGTTATTGCACAGTATATTAAATAGAATTGCACAGTAGTTATTGCTCATTAGTTATTACAGTTATAGTTACAGTTACAGTGCAGCATTGTATAATCTGGTAGCAGCAGGGATGAATGACTTGCGGTAACGCTCCTTTTTACAGACAGGATGTCTAAGTCGGTCACTAAAGGAGCTGCTCAGCTCCTCTACAGTCTGGTGCAGGGGGTCCAGAGTGCAGCCCAGGACAGAAGTGCCCTTCCTCACCAGCTTATTCAGCCTCATTCTGTCCCGTTCTGTGCTGCCTGGGGCCCAGCAGACGACAGCGTAGAGGAGGGCTGAGGCCACCACAGAGTCATAGAAGGTCTTAAGCAGAGGCCTGCTCACTCCAAAGGACCTCAGCCTCCTCAGGAGTTGGAGGCGGCTCTGGCCCTTCTTATACAGAGCGTTGGTGTTTAATATTGACGTGAACACCCAGGTATTTAAAACTAAAAAAGCATAAAGCATAAAGCAATGTCTACACTGTGTTAGGTCATTGGCTGATCTTTAATAAATGTTTTAACCAGTGTATCAGACTCATTTTCAGTTGGTACAACGTTAAGTAGCTTCTGATGTAGTTAAGCTACTTTTAACACATTTGTGTAACTTAGCTTGCTATATTTCTATAGGTGGTAGCTTTTGTGTAGTAAAGCTTAAGTTATTGTTAACTGATAGCTTAGCTCACTACACTGGACAAGTAGCTTGCCCAACACTGGCGAGGACAACCTTCTGCCTCTCTATGTCTGCAAAGTCAACTACAGGAGCAGCTTCAGTTGTGAGAATTTCTGGCTCCATCTTGCTAACACAAAACAACAAACAACACAAGTTATGACAAAATTTTCTAAACAACACAAATCCAGTCTGTGCAAACTTACCTGTGCATGTATGTTTAAATACACATTTTGCCTTAGGTTCCAACTCTCAAAAACTTACAATACAGCTATAGGATTAATTCCGGCCAATCATCACCTCAGTTCTCACCATCATATGGGTGATCAAAACATTGTTCCTTTTAAGCCAAGCCAATAACAACCCTAACGACTCCTCGTTACAGAGGAGTGGACCAGTTTCGGTTCAATCTGCTGGCTTAATGGCTTTAACACCGCCTATTAACAACCAACAATTAACAAGACCCTTCGCAGAGTTAGAGCAGCATATTTTTCATCATTAATTGAAGAGAATAAAAATGATCCTAGATTTCTCTTTAGTACAGTTGCCAAACTTACCCAGAGCCACAGCTCTGTTGATCCATCCATTCCCTTAGCTCTTAGCAGTAATGATTTTATGGGATTCTTCATAAATAAAATTGATGCCATTAAAAATAAAATAATTGGCATCCTCCCAAACATGATAACCTCGTCCTCAGTAAGTGAGGCAGCATTGGAGGAATCTTTAGAACCTGCGCAGTGTTTGAACTGTTTTGAAACAGTAGAGCTTTCTGAGCTATCTAAAACTTTAGCTTCATCTAAACCTTCTACCTGTATGTTAGACCTAATCCCAACCAAGTTGTTTAAGGAGGTATTCCCTCTGATCAGTGGTCCTATTTTAGACATGATTAATCTATCCTTAGTAAATGGATATGTACCACAGGCTTTTAAAGTAGCTGTTATTAAACCTTTACTTAAGAAACCTTCTCTTGATCAAGATGAGTTAGTAAACTACAGACCTATATCTAATCTTCTTTTCTTATCTAAAATTCTTGAGAAAGTAGTTGCTAATCAACTTTGTGAACATTTACAAAGCAATGACCTACTCGAGGAGTTTCAGTCAGGCTTCAGAGCTCATCATAGCACTGAAACAGCTCTGGTGAAGGTCACTAATGATATTCTCATGGCCTCAGATAATGGACTTGTGTCTGTACTTGTCCTGTTAGATCTCAGTGCTGCATTAGATACAGTTGATCCCAATATTCTCCTACAAAGACAAAATTATCAGACAGCATGGGGTTGATTTCCACTTTTATGCTGATGACACTCAGCTATATTTATCCATAAATCCTGATGAATCCAATCAATTACTTCGACTGCAGTCATGTCTTGATGACATCAAAAGCTGGATGACTTTAAATTTCCTGCATTTAAATTCTGACAAGACAGAAGTTTATTCTTTGGGCCAGAGTCCTCAAAAAATAAACTTCTTAACCAATCACTTAATCTGGGTGGCATTAATTTGGCCTCTGGTAATAAAGTAAAAAATCTTGGTGTTATTTTTGACCAAGACATGTCATTTAAATCCCATATTAAACAGGTTTCCAGAGTTTCCTTTTTTCACCTCCGGAATATCGCCAAAATTAGAAACATTCTGTCCAGGGGTGATGCTGAAAAACTAGTCCATGCATTTGTTACTTCAAGGCTGGACTATTGTAATTCTTTACTATCAGGAAGTCCACAAAATGCAGTTCAAAGCCTTCAGCTGATCCAAAATGCTGCAGCAAGAGTTCTGATGAAAATCAACAAGAGGGATCATATTTCTCCAATTTTAGCTTCCCTTCATTGGCTTCCTGTTAAATCAAGAATAGAATTTAAAATTCTTCTTCTAACGTATAAAGCCCTTAATAATCAAGCTCCATCATATATCAGAGCTCTGATTACCCCGTATGTTACTAACAGAGCACTTCGCTCTCAGACTGCAGGTCTGCTGGTGGTTCCTAGAGTCTCTAAAAGTAGAATGGGAGGCAAATCCTTTAGCTATCAGGCTCCTGTCCTGTGGAACCAACTCCCAGTTTTGGTCCGTGAGGCAAACACCCCGTTTACTTTTAAGACTAATCTTAAAACTTTCCTTTTTGACAAAACTTATAACTAGAGTGGCTCATGTTACTCTGAGCTACCTTTGTAGTTTTACTGCTATAGGCTTAGGCTACTGGAGGATATCAGGATCTAATTTTCTCACGCTATAGAGTTCTACTGTTCTTCAGTTTTACATTGCATTGCATTGAAATGACTGTTGTCATTTCTGCTTTAACTTTCTGTTCTCTCTCTTTTATCTTCATAGTAGGCACACCTGGTCTGGCGTTCTGTTAACTGTGACATCATCCAGAGAAGACGGCTCACCCGCTACTACCATCTAATGTAGAACAGATTACTAGATCAATGTGTGCTTCTGTGCTTTTTTGTCTCTCTTGTTGTGTCTCTGCTCTGTCTTCTGTAACCCCCAGTCGGTCGAGGCAGATGACCGTTCATACTGAACCCGGTTCTGCCGGAGGTTTTCCTTCCCATTAATGGGGAGTTTTTCTTCCCACTGTCGCTTCATGCTTGCTCAGTATGAGGGATTGCAGCAAAGTCATGTACAATGCAGATGACTCTCCCTGTGGCTCTACGCTTCCCCAGGAGTGAATGCTGCTTGTCGGGACTTTGATGCAATCAACTGGTTTTCTTATATAGGACATTTTTGACCAATCTGTATAATATGATTGATTTTGACTTTGTAAAGTGCCTCGAGATGACATGTTTCATGATTTCGCGCTATATAAATAAAATTGAATTGAATTGAATTACTGACCTGTTTCGGTTGAATCTGCATGTTGTCTAAGCCATTACAGGCCTTTGTTGGGCAGTAGTATAAAGCTTGATACTCCACATTACTCCAGACTTTTTGAATTGAAAAAGCTTCCTGGAGAGGAAGCGAAACGTCTTCAAACTTCGGAAAACAGGTCCAGTTGTTTTGTTTTTGACTTTTTTTTGGAAGACTCAGAAAAATAATGAATTGGCAATGCAAGACCAAAAGAAAAGAAACTCCTCTGCTTTTCTTTTTGCAATAAGCAACTCAGGGTTCACCAAAAGTCCGCAGCAACTTTGCAGAAGTTGGTTGAATCCTACCAGTTGAGAAGGCAATGTGCACCGTCCCAGGGCAGTGAAACTTTTTTACAGTAGCAGGCCACACACTATCAGGTAGGGGTGCACTTATGCCGATGCCCGAGCCCCGGAGGGGAGAATTTTGAAAAATAGAGTCTCCCTGATGTATTTTGGAAGCTTTCAAGACAGGTTATTATTTAAACAATAGAGTCCGAGTGCATGTTCTAAATTGAATAAAAGGCAAAAAAAGAAGTGAAGGATTCTAGAGACGAACACAAAATGCATCCCCTGAAAAACTTTGATAATTTGCTGCTGTAATATTATATTATATTTAGGGCTGGGCATGTTAACGCGTTAATTTCGCGTTAATTAATTAGACTATTAACGGCAATATTTATTTTATCGCGCATTAACGCATGTTGCTCACATGCTTTCAGTCAGTGTCATGGGCCATTCAGACAGGCTGCGACGACCGCACTGCTGCGCTGTGAAACCCTTTTCAATGGCTTGCGGCGCGCCAGGGCGGTTTATCGCTGCGTCGAGCAAAGCGCAAGCACAGCGCACCGCTTCGCGAGCTCGCGCGCAGGCCAGGTCAAAGCTCAACTATGTTGAACTTTGACCGCGGCGCGCCGTGACGAATGCACGCGTGGCCAATAGAAACCGGGCCATCGGCTGGAAAGACCAGGAAGCAAAATGGAGGAAAAGCTTATACTGTGTGTGTCTGAATTCCCCGAACTATATGACACAAGTTTGCGACTGTACAGGGACATCGGGAGGAAAGCAGTAGCATGAAAACACATTTCCAACCAAGTAGGCGTGTCAGGTGTGTTTTAAGTCAGGTAGGTAGGCAATATGTAAATCTTAGTGTTATATGATCTCCCTCAATAGCTCTACATCTATTTTCTTAATTGAAGTAGGACTAAATTATAGCTTTCATGTACTATGATTAACACATTTTCTCCTATTATTTAGAGGATGAGGGTAAAAGGCGATGGAAAAATCTCAGGGACAGATATATTAAGGAAAGAAAGACCATGAAAGAGAAGAAGAGTGGTGCAGGGGCAGAACACAAGACCACATGGAAGTATTTCTCCATTATGAGCTTCCTGGAGCCTCATGTCAGAGAGAGGGCCACTTCCTCCAATCTGTCCCCATCTCTAGAAGAGAGGTCCTCTGCTCCCCACGTTACTTCAGCACTCCTGGCTGCTCAGTCACCACCACCTGAAACCTTTACCCTTTACCTGACCGAAGTATCTCACAGCTCCCTGTCTACCCCTGCATCTCTGGCCACTGATGAATCTTCTGAGACCCTGCCTGACCCAGTAGCTATTGATGTGTCCCAGGAGCACCCATCTACCTCAGCTTCCTATGCCCCTGCAGCTTCAGCTGTAGCCTACCATGCCCCGGCAGCTTCAGCCGCATCTCATGCCCCTGCAACTTCAGCAGCCTCCCATGCCCCTGCAGCGTCTTACATCCAACAGGCACCCCTGGCTCCACAGGGATCAAGCAAAACCAAAAAAAGGCAGGAACAGAAGGATGAGTTTGAGAGTCAGGTGATGAATGTGCTTAACCAGTCTGCAGATGAGGAGGAGCTCTTTCTTTTAAGTCTAGCACCACGTCTCAGAAACCTTTCACGTGAAAAGAGGAGTGAAATTAAAATAGAAATCATGACCGCTTTTCACAGGGCTGAGTTTTCCTAAGAAAAACAAAGTCATTCAGTCATGGTTTAATACTTAAGTAGTTTACTTAATTCATTGTTTGAGTTTTGATTCATGTTATGATGAATTCTTGCTTAGTGTATAAGCTCTGCATTTGTGTTCCAAGACATTGCAAATAAAGTAATATTAATATGGTAATGAATGTAACTGTCATGGTTTAGGTTTTGTCTGGTTTCTTTTCTTGAAATTTTTTGCAGTTCACTCGGCTCACCCTCCTTCAGCAATTAGTCACACCTGTCTGGACACTAATTAGCCTTCACTCTAGTCACCTGTCAGGCTCCCCTTATAAACTCACCTCGGTTGTTTCCTCGTGGCTGGCTCGTAGTGTTTGTTCCTGACCATCATGCCTGTCTGCTCCAGTTTCCCCGCCTTGGTTCCTGTCTCGTCAGGTTTGGGTTTTGTTTGGCTGCGCTGCTAACTTTTGATGACTTCGTCTTGGTCTCGTTCCTTGTTCCGCAGCAGCCCAGCTCCACTTTGCCTTGGGATTATTGCTCATGTTTTTGGACTCTGTACCTGCCAGCCAGCTCTTGCATCCTTCACCTCCGACTGGTAAACTCTGGTTTCTCATGTCACCACCATCCACCTGCAATAAACTGTCTTAACAAACTCCTCTGTGTGTGTGTGCTGTGTCCGGGTTCATCCACAACAAAATCATGACAGTACGAGCCAGCCAAAGGATGAACTCGAGCACACACAGAGTCATGATGCAAGAGCTGGCAGGATCCGCTCCGGGAAGGATATGCTCCGCCTCACCCGGAATCTCCGTGGGTGCCATCCACCGCTGGAGATGCTCCGCCTCGACCCGGGATCTCCGTGGGTGCCATCCGCCGCTGGAGATGCTCCGCCTCGACCCGGGAGCTCCAGGGAGATCTTAGTCTCGCCGGATTCACAGTTCTGCGGCTTCCGCCTCTGGTTTCGTCTCGCCAGGGTCACTGAGTTGCGACGCCACGCTTCTGGTTCGTCTGCCAGGGTCGCATCCGCGACGCCCCGCCTCTGACTATGTTTTCCTGGTCCGCCTTCCCCGCTGCTCAGCATTGAGGACGGCGCTCCTCGTCGTCGCTGCCCAGCGTTAACTGTTGCCGATGCCCAGCATGCTAAAGACTTTGCTGCCCAGCGCCTTTTGGTTCTGCTTTGGTTTCTAGTTTTTGCTTTATGTTTTGGTTCCAGTTTTAGTATTTGTTTCGGCTTTGTTTTCTAATTTAGCTTAACTTGTAGTTTTGTCTCAGTCCTATAGTGCTTAGTTATCGTCTTTGTTTGGTATGTTTTTACTTTATTCTGTCTGATTTCCTTTTTTCTTGTGCTCCATAGGTTCCTGCGCTATTCGGGTTCCTGCGTTCATTAAAGGTCCCGGCGCTCATTAAAGGTCCCGGCGCTCATTAAAGGTTCCTTAGCTCCCTAGTTAAAAGTAATGTTATTTTGTCTTAGTCCTAGCGTTCATTATTTTGCCTTTGTTTTGAGTCATTTTTTGGTCCTTCTGTTTTGAGTTACTTAACATTCCTTAGTTTTAGTGTATTTCAGTGCTCCTTAGATTTCTTAGAGTTCCTTAGTTTCGGTCTTGCTTTGTGTTCTAGTTCCTACTTTAGTGTACTTGTTCCTGCCCCAGTTATCAATTTTTTTTCCCCCTTGTGACACGTAGATTTTCTAGTTTCTGTCTCAGCCCTGTAGTTCCTGTCCTGTTCTCAAGTTCCTGCTTTAGTCCTGTAGCCTTATTGTTCCTGTCTTAGTTTCTGTCTTGTGTCTAGTCCCTACGCTGTATGGGTTCCTGCGCCGTCTGGGTTCCTGCGCCGTCTGGGTTCCAGCGCTCTTAAGGGTCCCTGCGCTCTTAAGGGTCCCTGCGCTCTTAAAGGTCCCTGCGCTTATTTAGGTCCCTGCGCTTGTTAGGTTTTCTGTTTGTTCTGGTCTCCCCTAGTTTCCCTGTTCTAGTAACCCTGTGTCTCTGTTCTGTTCTCCTAGCCCTCTAAGTTCTTGTTGTTCTCGTGTTTAGGCACCGCCAGAGCCCTCCGGCGTTCCAAGTCGCCGGAGGGCTCTGGCGCGCCCAGCCTGTCACTGCCTAGTGCATGCAGGTCGCCGCCAGAGCCCTCCGGTGCTTATAAGTCGCTGTCTGTGCCCTCTGGCGCGCCTGGCCTGTTGCTGCCTAGCTCACCCTCTAGTTCCTGGTGTTTACGTTTTTCTTGGTTCCCCGGCGTGTTTAGACGCCCTCTGTTCTTGGTTCCCCGGCATGTTTAGACGCCCTCTGTTCTTGTTCCCTGGTTTGTTAAGATGCCCCTTGGTTCCCTAGTGTTCTCTAGCCCCTTGGTTCCTGTGTTCTCTAGCCTTAGGTTCCCCACTGTCCTCTAGCCTTAGGTCCCTCGTGTTCTCTAGCCTTAGGTCCTCCGTGTTCTTGACCTTTAGGTTCCCTGTATTCTCTGGTCCTTTGGTTCTCTGTGTTCGCTGGCCCTTTGTTCCCTCAGTTTTCAGTTTTGACTCTTCTCGCAGGGCTTCTCCAAAGGTGGAAGCAGCAAGGGTCCCTCCATCACTGTTCCGGCCAAAAGCTCCAACATCCACCACCCTAAAAAGATACCTTGCATCCACAACTGCCAGAAGTACAACAGAGTATGTTCCCTTGTAGTTGAAATACTGGGAACCTGAATTATGTGGTGCCTGGATTACCACATGTTTCCCATCTATTGCTCCCACACAGTTGGAGAAGTTCCACCTCTCTTGGATGCCCAGAGCAATCTCATGCCAATCAGCAACCTTTGGTACAGGCAGAAATTCATCCACCAGGCTGTCCCAAATGGCCTTGGACACATCTGGCACAATGTCTGCCACAGTGGAGATGCCCATTCTGTAGCTAGAAGCGATGGTGGTGTAGGAATCCCCAGTTGCAAGGTATCTGAAATGAATAACATCATAATGCTCAATAAAAATTAAACTGCACAACTTTCAACCACCTCCAATAAAGCTAATTTGAAATACAGTTTCCATGTAGCCTAATCAGTCGAAGGATATTTTATAAACAGCCTATAAAGAAATCAATGAGCTAATAGTAATTAATACAAGTTAAATTCCATTTACAGAGTGCAGGCTGAAAAAAACCCTGATGTGTGGGCGGGAGAAAGACATGACTAGCGGGACTGCAGCAAAACAGGCTATAAAATGAAAAGTAGCCTAGATTTATTTTATTACATATTATTTTAATGTAAATCACCTACCTCAGACAAATTGCCAGACGCTCCCTAGAAGAAATTGGCTCCCGGTAATTTGTATGGATCCTTGAGATCCTTGGTCCGACTCTCCCCAGCAAACTCTCAAACTGCTCCATACTGAGCCGAAAGTAGACCTGGAACCAGTCGCTGTGAAAACGGAGCTCTTTCACAAGCCGGAACTCCCCAAGCTGCTCTCTGGACCTGAGGGTTTCGTGCACCCACAGCCTCTTCTTCCTTGCTGCTCTTTTTCTTCGAACTAGCAGGGTTAGTGCTAGCGCTTGCTTCTTAGCACGGGTCAGATACATATTTGCTGCTGACCAAAAGCTGGAACAACAAACAAATGACTAGACCCGGCAACCCAGCCGGCGCAGCGCAGCGCAAATGCGCTGAACCCCGCGGCCAGCGCAGCGCAAATCGCTTCCTATCTGAAAGTCATCAGTCAGTCAGCACGCGCGCTGACTGCAGCGCGCTGTCACGGCAGCACTCCCCCTCCCCTCTTGTACATGGCTCAGCGGCGCCAGCCAATCAGCACGCAGGCTCAGACTGGCCCGCCCACTCAGCTCTCACACAAACTTAACACACAAACAGCTGAGAGAGACCGCAGCAGCGAAAAAACATGAACAGGGGAAGTAGCACCGTTTGGCTTTATTTTAATACTGTAAATGAAATCAAGCTGTATGTTTTGTAAAAAGCCGGTTCATTTCAGTGGAAACACAACAAATTTATCTAAGCACGTGAAAAAACATGAAAACGTCGAGCCACAGAAACGGAGAGAGGAGACGAAACTTCTGTTATTGCCCCTACAGACCCACAGACGTCTCTGACTGAGGCGTTTCAGTCCTCCATGGAACATCCAGGTAGATCAGTGGTCATCTTCAGCAGCAGTTCATGTTACCTTTCAAAGTAGATATTATCTATCATATGTTACTGGAGCCGACACAGAAAATGTAATTAAGACCTTGAAAGAACCCAGTACATATATTAAAAAGTGTTATTTAAGATAAGATAACATTAGCTAATCCTTTTTTATCCCACGACGGGGAAATTAATAGGATTAAAGCAACAGGCAGGTGCACACAACACAGACAAAATTACATAAGGATTGAAATATATAAGAGGTGGATTAGTAAAAAAACACTGAACATAACATTATTGTTATTATTATTATTATTTAGGGCTGGGCAAGTTAACGCGTTAATTTCGCGTTAACTCATTAGACTATTAACGGCGATATTTTCTTTAACGCGCGTTAACGCATGTTGGTCACATGCTTTTATTTTGTGAAGGTCTGTTGCTGCGGTGTAGGGGTTTGAATCAGAACAGTAGGTGGCGATAATGCGCCAATAACCTCGCTGTCAGCCCAGCCTCAGATTCAAAGAGGAAGAAAGGTGCTGGCCGGAAAAAAACAAAGCTGACATGCGGAAGGCGGTGTTTCCCGCAGGTACCGCGAGCGAGCTTAGGCGAGGCGAGGCGTTGCTTAGGCGAGGCGGTGAGTTGGCGGCCGGAACAAGTTTTGTGCGGAGCGGAGCGCGGAGGGGGGGGGGTCTGCATCGACGCCGTCGGTGAAGTCGCTTCTCGTTTCAAAGTATCCATGTATTTTTGCCTGTTTTCCCCCTGCCATTCACTATATGCGCGCGAGAAAGCAACAACAAAAAACCGCGTGTTAACGTCAAATAAACGCAAGCATATCGAGTTAGCAAGCATTTCAGTTTAAAGTTCTTCCAGCATGGAATATGACAGAAACAAGTTAGTTGGAACCACTGCCAAGTTAAATTTTGGTATTGGACATAAAATGGTAATGCTGCTCCCTGCTGTTACCTCAGAAATTGCCTGTTTTTGGTAGATCTTTTCCCCATAAAGAGAATTCCCTGTCAGTGGCAATAAGCTTTAATTTATTATTATTGCTATTTTTTGTTTTACATGTTTAAGTTGAGCTTTACACTAAATATGTGTTACTGATAAGTGCTACAAATGTTACAACACTTTTGTTCATATGGCAGCAGAACATTAAAATAAAAGTGCTCTTTACACTACTTTTGAATTCATTCTTGGAGTTTGTAAATACAATGCGATTAATCGCGATTAAATATTTTAATCGTTGCCCAGCCCTATTATTATTATTATTATTTAATTGTAATAATAAAATCTAAACCCAAAAGGTCAACAGTTTCATGATACATCAAGCTTAGGGACTGGCTAATATACAGCAGGTCAAAAAAGGACATATTTTGGCTGCAGTGCTTGCTGTTCTCTTATGAAGAAAAGATCAACTAGTGCACTAAATTCAATAGATGGGTTTGAAAATATTCAGTATAAAATAAGATAAGTGCTACAAATGTTACAACACTTTTGTTCATATGGCAGCAGAACATTAAAATAAAAGTGCTCTTTACACTACTTTTGAATTCATTCTTGGAGTTTGCGCATACAATGCGATTAATCATGATTAATCGGGCAAATTATGCGATTAATCACGATTAAAAAATTTAATCGTTGCCCAGCCCTAATTATATTATATTATATGACATGTAATATTATAGAATTTTTCAGAATAAAAAGCTAACAGATGTGCATAATCAAAAAATATCAGAAATACAATTGTAGAGCATTCAGTATTGTAAGAAAGGCCACGCTGTTTCTGGATAAATACATTATTGTATGAGTTAAGTTCTTTTCCGTTTTATGCCTCTTTCCTTGTAAGTTTGAAATGTCCCATGCTCCTGAATGCACCATAGCACTGGTATATGAACGCGGTGCTGTGTAGATGCACGTTTGATCTTCCGCTTAAGACAAAGCTTTGCAGTTTTTAAAACTCACGTCAGCTCTCACGGTTTATTGTTGTGTATGAATGACCAGAGACCACAACAAATAAATCAGCCGTACCTCGGATAAAAACTTTGGATTTAATGTTGTTCATAACACCTGTAATTTTGTAAACAAATCTGCCAAATAAAAGTTTTTTCCCCACAAGAGGTTTAATAAAACGTTTTGATATAATTAATTTAAGAACAAGTAACTGCGTTGCTCACATTTTAATCCGTTTTCTTCATCAATATTCAGTTGTACGGAGCGAGGCGCGCTGCCACGACAGGGGATGCACTTTTCGGCATAACACCGGTCTGTGTTTTAATCGGAAAAGTAGCATCTCGGTTGGAACAAGGAACCCAATCACTCGTTAATGTTGCTCTCAGTGGAGACAGATGCAAATGTGATTTTTGGGATGTATAATCGGGGCAATGTAGGCGGCGGCAAGAGTTGCTATAGACGGCGATTTGCCGCTGTTGACCGGCTACTTTTGACTGCCCAGCCATCCAATAGAGCCGCTATTATTTCAACCTCGTGTGTTCCAAGTCGGTGTTAGTTGATTATTTCTCCAACCCACTCTAAATGTCCTATTGTAACAACATAAAATGTGCATAAATACCCACTTAAATAACCAAGTAGCTTTAAATAAAAATTGTCCAACTCCTGTCTCAATTGCTTCTTAAATTGGCTGCCATCACTGCACTATGATGTTCAGTTTTAGCTTATATTTTCAGCATGTGTTTCAAGTTTTACCATACATCAACATAAAATCAATGTCTCGGCTTTACATAGCCACAAAATCAAAAATAAATTGCACCTATCTCTTTTTCCTTTTTAAAAGAAGGAAAAAACAAAACATTTCTTTTATTTTTTCACTCACCAAGTCCCAATTTCCAACGTACTAATCGTTTCCACACAAATCAAGAACGGAACATATTGTAATGATGCCCACACCGCAGCTGTGTACCACCAACAGGGTTTATTAGAAATAATATGAGCTGCTATTTCCTGAGGTTTTGGTGGCCTTAGGATTGCGTCTCTGCTATTCGCGGATGACGTGGTCCTATTGGCTTCATCAGGGCGTGATCTACAGCTCTCACTGGGGCGGTTCGCAGCCGAGTGCGAAGCGGCCGGGATGAAAATCAGTGCCTCCAAATCCGAGACCATGGTCTTGAACCGGAAAAGGGTAAAGTGCCTCCTCCGGGTTGGGGAGGATGTGCTGCCCCTAGTGGAGGAGTTCAAGTATCTTGGGGTCTTGTTCAGGAATGAGGGGAAGATGGAGCGGGAGATGGACAGGCGGATTGGTGCAGCGTCTGCTGTGAAGCGGGCGCTGTACCGATCCGTTGTGGTGAAGAGAGAGCTGAGCCAAAAGGCCAAGCTCTCGATTTACCGGTCGATCTACGTTCCTACCCTCATCTATGGTCACGAGCTTTGGGTCGTGACCGAAAGAACGAGATCCCGGATACAAGCGGCTGAAATGAGTTTTCTCCGTAGTGTGTCTGGGCTCTCCCTTAGAGATAGGGTGAGGAGCTCAGTCATCCGGGGAGGACTCAGAGTAGAGCCGCTGCTCCTCCACGTCGAGAGGAGCCAGTTGAGGTGGCTCGGGCATCTGGTCAGGATGCCTCCTGGACGCCTCCCTGGTGAGGTGTTCCGGGCACGTCCCACCGGGAGGAGGCCCAGGGGAAGACCCAGGACACGCTGGAGGGATTATGTCTCTCTGCTGGGAACGCCTTGGGATTCCTCCTGAGGAGCTGGCCCAAGTAGCCGGGGAGAGGGACGTCTGGGTTTCCCTGCTGAAGCTGCTACCCCCGCCACCCGACCCTGGATAAGAGGAAGAAAACAGATGGATGGATATTTCCTGAGGCTGCAACTCACGCCTCTAACAAAACTATGTGTGCTCGACTTCTGAATCAGCGGCTAACGACCACAACACACGCACACACAACCCCACTTCCTGGTCCCAGTCCTGGGACCAGGCTGCACCGATAGGACATCATTTGGCCACAGCGGTATGGCCTCTGGGGAGGCTGGTAGCGCCACCGGCGACCCCGACTGAAGACCTTCCAAGGCCTGTGGTGCGGCCCTGCCTTGATAGGGGGCCAACCTGTCTCTGTGCAGAGCTACTTTTCTCCTGTTCTGAAACATCTGCACTCTGTAAACAACCTCCCCCATGCGCTCCAACACTCTGCAGGAGCCCACCCACTGACTGTCCAGCTTCGGGCAACTGCCCTTCCTTCTCCGAGTGTTGTAAACAGTGTTCGAAATTAACTTTGTTATTCACCGGCCAAGTTGGCCGGTAGATGTAAAAATCAACCGGCCAGGCATATTTTTTACCGGCCAAAATATTAATTTTGACCAGACCTCAACTTTTATAAAAATTAAGAGTGAAATTATGTTAATTATGGGGGGCGTGGTTGGGGGCGTGGCTGACTGGAACCTGGAAGAGAAATCTTTGTTTCCTGAATTAAAAAAATATATATATTGTAGTTGATTATAAAAGACACAATATGAATTATCAGATTCACATCCAGCCGATAAAAAACACTACAGATTATCATTATTCTATCCATGTTGGCCTTATTTGTGAATGAGGCAGAGTTTCATCAAGCCTGTACGGTCAGTGGGGGTTCTAGACCAAATTTAGCAGGGTGGGTCAGGGTGGGGCCAGTGTTTTTTCACAGGGGCACAGAACAAAAGATTGGGGGGGGGGGGGGACTTAACAGGTCAACATTTCATCGTTTAAAATATTAAGTAAGCCAAAGAGCCAATTGTGGCTCTGGAACTGCAGGTTGCAGACCCCTGATCTTTTCTCAATACAGCGGGAGCTTAACGTGAAACAGCTTGATTTTAATTATTGTTATTTTTTTTATATTTATTTTTTAATTATTTTGTTATTTTATTATTGGGTAAAACCATAAACGAAAAAAATGCAACTGATCCAAATGACCAGTCAGTCACGTTATCTTTGTCAGCATTTATCATCCTAAGAAATTTAACATCATGTTTTTAGTACAGGGGCCATAACAGGGGCCAGGAACAGTTCTATAGGGGCATAGGCCCCTGTTGGCCCCTGTTCAGAACCGCCCCTGTGTATGGTTCAAAATTTTCCCCTCAGCTGCAACACTTAAAGCACTCAGGGTTCACGCTGCGTCTTTACGCTGATCTCGCTGCTGGATTTTACCCTCCTGCGCTGCGCCCCCGATGTTACAGGTTACATGTAACGTAATTTTGCGCACCTGAATTCAAGCGCAACGCACCACGCCCACCGAAGCACCGCTGGTCCTGTGTCGTTAAAAACAAAAGAGCATGAAAAACAGTTACCGACTCTCCTACTGACTTTAATTGGGACATTTTGGTACGAGTGGAAGGACATTAAACGTAGCGATTCACGTTTTGAAGGCTGGCCGCTGATAAAAGCACCTTGCTCCGAGAGGGGGCGGGGGAGGCGCAGTAAGAGCGGTGAAGCACAGAGCCGCAGCGCAGGTAGTTAAAAAAAAATCAGAATAAATAAGAACGAAACTTATAAACAGACTAATTGGCGTTTTAGACTGTATCTGGTTAGCAGATCTGTTTTCTGATCCAGCGTTCAGCCATGACTGGTTCTGAATGTGAAAGAAGCTGAACCAGCACCGCAGAAGGCGGGTCTAGACTGAGCTCTGGATGGACAGAGCTGTGAACGGATCGTATGGGTTTTGTTATTTTTATGTTACTTTTATTTTATTTGGTACAAACATTTACTCGCCATGTGGCAGCTAGCCCTCTGAAATTCACTCGCCAAACGGGAAATTTACTCGCATTTGGCGACTGGCGAGTGTTAATTTCGGACCCTGGTTGTAAACCCAGACCAACTCTCCTGGTGTAAAGTGTCGGCCCTTAGCTCTAACATCATAGTTCCGTTTCTGACGCACACCTGCCTGTTCCTGTTGTCTCCGAGCAAATGCATGTGCTGACTCCAACCTGTCCTGAAGTTTTCTAGCATACTCAGGACCGGCTGGGACAGCAGTTGCATCCGGAGGGCGTCCAAAAGACAGTTCAGCTGGTGTGCGCAGCTCCCTCCCCAACATGAGGAGTGACGGAGTACATGCTGTGGAGTCCTGCACAGCTGAGCGGCAGGCCATTAGCACCAATGGCAGGTGCTCATCCCAGTCCCTCTGATGCTCCGCTGTGAGAATGGCCAGCTGCTGTCCCAAGGTGCGGTGGAGCCTTTCCACCAGCCCATCGCTCTGGGGATGTTATGGTGTTGTTGTAGTTTTCTGGATGCCGAGATGGTTGCACATGATACAAAACACACGTGACTCAAAATTTCTGTGGGCATGCGACTTACCTGTTGGCCCCTTCCATGCAGTACTGGGATTACAGCGGCGGCAGAAATCCTCCACGTCCCTCCTGCACCAGCCCCAGTAAAACCTCTGCCGGAGACGGTGGAGTGTTTTTGTGACGCCAAAAAATCCGGATCCAGATGCTCCGTGCATGGCCTGCAGGACTACGTCTTTCAGGACTTTGGGCACTACGATCTGCCATCGCTCCTCCCCTGTGGCGGGGTCTTTCCATGCCCTCTGCAGCACCCCAGCTTCCAGATGCAGAGCATCAAACTTGGCGCAGCTGCACTGTAGTAGGCTGAATCCGAGTCCAGTCTGGCACCACATCAGGCCTCACGAGTGTCAATCAGTGCCGTGCAGGGGAACCCTTCCACCGTGACAGGGATGTAACAAAAATCCCCAACACAGGTGCGGTTAAAAACCACAACCACTGTCGCTTGGTCTTGGCTTGAGTTCACTTCTGGAGAAGACTGGGACAGGGCCCCCTGTCGGCGCCGGCGGGACCCGACTGCTGTCGATGAAGGTGTGGAGGCTACGGCAAGGGCCTGATGCCTTCTCCATGCCTTCTCCATGCAGGCCCCATCTCGTTTCCCTGTTTCTTCACTGCTGTAGGACACCGCCTGAGGAGATGCCCTGGTTGGCCACAGCCCTAACAAAGGACAGGGGATGCAGAGGAGTCTCGCGTCGACTGCAGTGACGCCGCTCCAACGATTTCCGCCAACTCTGAGACCCAAGCAGGTTTCTCCTGGTTCAGCTCCATCCCCTCTGCAGATCTGCATGCTGGCGGTTGTCCTCTCTGATCATCTCCAGCTGCTACTCCAACCAAACACTCCCTCTCCACCGCTAGATCCAAAGCATCCTGGAGGGATTTTGGATGCATCAGCTGAACGCACACACAACCCCACTTCCTGGTACCAGTCCTCCCGCTCCTGATCTCCCTGCCACATGGCATCGCAGACCTATCACATGTGGTGCGGGAGCCAGCAGCGTCAAACAGGAAAAACCCACAACACTCACACACAACAATAAGAGTCGCGATGCAACTCATAACAAACACATAACGATAAGGAACCCCAGCAGAACCAAAACACAGCACCGTTACAATATCTTCTTTACAAAATCCAAACAAAATTGGCTTCTGAGAACTTAAGATTCTTCAACTTCCTCTCTCCCTCTCTCAAAGTTTTATCTGCAGCCCACTCCCGCTCTCTGCATAAAACCACACACTCTTCCAGCAAAGAAAAAAAACTTTGAACAATCCGATTAGTGGTTGCTAGTCACCTGGGTCACGCAGCAACGTGCCCTTCAAAATAAAAGTCCAAATGCATTTTAAACACAAAACAACCCATGCAATAACATACTGAATGAAATAAAATATTACAGATGTTTTTAATGAAATTTTAACCATATTAACATATTTATTGATTGGTTTCCTTTTACCCAATTCATTTATTTTGCTAGCTAAGTAAACCTGGGTCTCACCTGGGAGAGGGACGTCTGGGCCTCCCTACTGAAGCTGCTAACCTTACGACCCGACCCCGGATAAGCGGAAGAGGATGGATGGATGGATGGATGAATGGGATCTAAGCAAGGATTGTTCCACGTCCTGCGTTGATATAAGATTGTATTGCTTTGTAAACAAAGTTTCTCTTTGTACAGCTCGGGGAAGGGTGACATTAAATGCCTTTAGTCCAACTCCCGTATAAAACTAATAAGCTGTTCCTGCCTTGCCTTTCTAATTTTGTTACGTGTTGCCATGTAAGATATTATTTCACCTCTAATTACCATTTTCCAGGATGAAGGGTGACACAGAATCTGATTTGTTTTCACGCAAAAAATGATCTATGACTGTAGACATCAATTCACAAAAGTTTTCATCTGCTAACAAAGTTGAGTCAAATCTCCAGTTGGGGCGCTGAGCTTGATAAAGTGGTAAGACTAAGTCCAGTATTACTGGTGAATGATCAGACTTTACAATAGCAGAATATTCACTTTTCTTGACAAACTGTAGCAGAGTTTTGTCTATAAAAAACAATTAATCCTTTAATACGACAGGTGGACATGTGGGGAAAAAAAAGAAAATTCCTTATTATCTGGAAATAAAAATGGGCGAAGGGTCTATGCAGCCAGCTTCCTTCATGAATGCTGCTAAAGCCTGAGCCATCTTTGATGGAGATGTTACTCTAGAGCTGGATCGTTCTAGGGTCGGGTCCATTACACAGTTTATGTCACCACCCAATATCAGACGGTGAGAGTTCATGTTAGGTAGAGCTGTGATTAACCTGGATACAAAAGTTGGGTCTTCCCAGTTGGGAGCATATATGCAAGCAAGTGTAACTGGAATATTGTATAGGGAACTGGTTACTATAACATATCGGCCCTGTGGGTCTGATATGGATTTGCTTAAAGTAAACTGTGTTTTTATGAATTAATATCGCAGTTCCTCTTGCTTTTGTATTAAATTGTGGATGGTAAACTTGTCCCACCCAACGCCTCTTAAGTTTTATATGGTCTGCAGAGACCAAATGTGTTTCCTGTAGAAATGCTATTTCTGTTTTAAATTTTTTAAGGTGGGCGAAAGTTTTTGCCCGTTTCACTGGTCCTCTAATGCCCTTTACATTTCAACTAGTAAAGCGAACTGCTGAGGCCTCCCCCTTACACTGCTGTTACATACATCAGCCATGATAATCCAATTTTATACCTGTAACGACCCAGCAGCCCCTCACGCCCCACCCCCCAGTAATGTTTAAACTAGTGAGGAAAACAAAGTAGAAAAAACAACACAAATCAACTGTATGAATGAAAAAGGCAACCCTGAAACCAACCCTTATTAGAACCCACCTAACTTTATCCTTGCTTCTCTTGTGGAAGCCAGCTGCTGTCCCTTAAACACCTTGTAGGTCTTCCGATAGGCCATACGCAGTCCCAAACTGACTTTGGAAGGTTCCCAATAAACTTAGCATGCAGGAGTTACACTCTTTGTACAATGAATTAAAACAGTATCAGTGGGTGATATAAGCTCCACAGGGCACTTGTACAAAAACCATCTTAATTATGATTGTGGATTTGGGGCTAAAATTCACTAAATTATGAAAGCCAACAAAAGGCCTTTAGATCTAGGCAAAAGGCACTTAAATCTCTAACCTATAATTATTCAATTTTAACCCTTAAATTAAGTAGGTAGAAATATTTTTGGAATCGAAACTAAGTTATATGATTTACTTCCTTTAAACTCCAGAAAAGGTAAAAAAAAAAAAAAGGACATCTTATTTTTATTTACCTCTCTTTGCCATCATATTCATATTCTTGAAATTAATTGGAAATATTTACGCTAGTATCAGCGGATCACAAGTCTCTGTTCAGTTTGGTCATTATTTTGTTTCTGAAATTGAAACCTTGGGTGAAAATAATTGATCTATGACAGCAACCTGAACTTTGTTATAATTATCAAATACAAAATACATAAAAAGGCACATGGTGCATTTAGAGGTGTTTCCTTGAAAATTGAGGTTCTCACCGGGTAAACAGACTCAGCCACGTTATAAAAGAGTAAATGATCGGATTAAACAGAGTAATGACAGGACCAGGTTTTGATTGCATGCTTTGCATTAACAAGCCAACCTGATTAAAAGCACTAACTGTTCTGCTTTCAGGCCGGTTTTTCAGAAGTTGAGTATCTATCCAGTTCTGGCCATTCTTTTCTGATGGAAGACACCTAGAAACACCACCAAAACAAGAGTAAAGGGAGCGCTGGATAGACAGTATGATAACTAGTAAAGTGAAAATAAAACTTATATTAACCTCTGATTTTAGCAATCAAATTTTCAAGTGACTACTGTAAGATCTCTCTGACAATATCTTGGTGAAAGTTTAGTGTAATAGTATTTTACGTAAATGTGATATTCTTTAACGCCACATGGATGCTTTGTGATCAATTCTGCAAGACATTGCAAAACTGACATTATAACTCAAATCTAGGTACTACCTTTGAGGAAAGTAATTCTCCAGACAATAAATTAGTAAGAAAGGATCTCAGTTTTTATTAACAATGATAATAACAACTGTTAACAAAGGAATGTTAGATAATTTTTACATGACTTTAGAAAATTAGTTTTTGAAACTATTTGGTGAAAATTATACATTATATTGAGTTGCACTTGTGAGAAGGAAAACAAGTGAGGAAATCTAAATAGTTAGGCAATAAAGGAACTGTAATAAGCCATGTTTAACAAGTTAAGTAATCAGTAAATTGGTTTCATTTCTGAAACAAAAATCTCACGTGCGCTTGTGGTGCAGCAGGTAGCGCCACCCATATACAGAGGCTTTAGTCCTCGACGTGGTCAACCTGGGTTTGACTCCGACACGCGGTCCTTTGCCGCATGTCTCTCCCCCTCTTCCACCCCCTTCCTGTCAGCCTACTTTCAGAAAAAGCGAGCCACTAGAGCCGCAAAAAAGCCCCAAATAAATAAATAAAACTCTTATGTATTTCAAATAGGATAAATATTTTTCGAAACAGAAAAGACTAACGTACTTTAAAAGAGAAGCGAAAAATTGGTTCCAATTACCTTAAACTTGGAAGAGATCTGTAGTGTTGGCTTGACGTTCGTATTAACTCTGCCATAATTCCTATTCAAAAGGTAGATAACTAAGTAGTTTCTTCTCTATAAAAAGTTCTGAAGGAAAAGAAGGAAAAAGACGATTTAGCCACTATTTCATAAATAATATTGAAACAGAAAACAAGGGAAGAAGGTGGAACACTGTTCAGCTCAGGTCCACATCTAACTCTTTGGAATTTTCTTGTTCTTTTTTCCTTTTTCATGACTCCAGGAAAACGGTGGTTAGATAAGAAGGGGTTCATGGACCTAACTCAAAACATCTGGTAAACATTTGCAACTCCCATTGAACAATTATTCAACAGTTAGATGAGCATTAAAACTACTATTCTGATGAAAACAGTTTTACTAACCGTATATATGCTGACCTATAAAGTATTTAAGGTTGAAAAAGTAAATTACCTTGCAGGAAAGATGTATGTTCACCAGATTTACAATAGGCAAATTGAACATGACAAGTTACTGTATATGCAGAACACAACATATTTGATCAATCTTAGAATTGCAAAAAGTATAGTCACATAAAGTTAAGATGTGAGTGATGATTTGGTACACAAAGCATTTAGGAAAATCAACAAATGAAATTCATTCCTAATGTAGTGTAAATGGGAGACTTAGTATGTTGTATTTATTTTAGGTTAGAGGGAATTTCAAAATTCTAAAGGGGGGAATTAGAACATTAACCTTGTTTAAAACACAGGAAAAAATGAGGAAAAGACTGATTTTAATTTAGCCATAAGAAAAGTAAAACAAAGAGTTGACCAAAATGTGTTTGTCAGGGTTCAGTTTTGATTTGGGTTCTTATTTACTATTTTTCAGTTCTTCCTCCTGTCTGGGTTTAGTTAGGTTCTGGCTTTTGTTTTGGTTAGTTCAGTTTCCTCCTACCACTCCCACTCAGCCTTCTACTGCAGTTAGTCACACCTGCCAGCCACTAATTAGCTAGACTCACTTCACCTGCCAGCTTCCCTACTTAAGCCTCACTCTGCTGTCACTCCTTTGCCGATTGGGAGCTTCTGGGGACGTGGTGGAGGTTTTGAGAGGAAGATTGTGAACAGAGTGAAAGTCGGTAGTTGATTATTTCTGGCGGATTGCATAAACTGTACACTGAATGTAACTTTATGGCTTCTACATCGGGTGGAAATAGTGGAGAAGAAATGGAATGGATGATGTTTAGGTCCTCTAGGAGAAAGAGAGAAATAAGACAGACAGGAAAGAGATAGAAGTTGGTCAGATGGGAGTGAGGTTAGAGAGGAAAGAAGTAAAAAGACAAAAACAAATACAAGTCTGGAAAAACAAGTACAGGGAGACCGAGGAAATGGGGAAGAGGAGTGGAATGTCACAGTCGAGTTTAAACAAAAGGGAGGACATCTTCATCCGATAAATCTAACAAAAGAAATAGAGAAAGAAATTGGACAAATTAATTCGGCCAGGACAATGAACAACCGAAAGATATTAATTTTTGCTAATAGCAAAAAACAACAAGAACAGATTCTCAAAATGACAACCTTGGTAGGTGAAAGAGTCAAAACATTCATCCCTGGTGCAGCTGCAAGATTAAGAGGAGTGATACAGGAGTTCCATTAGACATGACAGTTGAAGAAATCAAACAAGAAATGAAAGGAGGCAAAGTTATGGAAGTAACAAGGATAAAAAACAAAAGAGACGGAGTAGTTAAAGATACAATGGCAATAATATTGATGTTTGAGGATGTTGTGCCGGAATCTGTACAAATAGGATACATACATTTCAGGGTGAGAGAATACATTCTTAATCCAATAAGGTGTTTTGTTTGTCAGAGAATGGGTCATGTAGCAAAGGAGTGCAAAGGGAAAATGAGGTGTGCAAGATGTGGAGGGTCGCATGAGTATGGAAAGTGTGATAAAGACGCTAAAGTGAAATGTTGTAATTGTGGAGGAGAACATAGTGCAGCATATGGAGGGTGTATAGTACAAAGAGAAGCAAGGCAAGCACAAAGAATAAAAATAACAGAGATGGTTTCATATGCTGAGGCATTAAGGAAAGTTAGAAAAGAAAGTACAAATAACTTGGGAAATAAAGAAATTAATCAAGAAGATTTAAATCAGGAAAATAATGATTCACAAAGAAAACAGAAGCAAATCATTGTTAGTTCAACAGCTGAACGTAATGCATGTAAGCACAAATGTAATGTAGATGAGAATACAATGATGGTCAAAAAAGATAATTTTGTGGCATTTATTTGTCACATTATTAATGTTACAGTGCAAATGAAAAAGAAAAGTGATAAAATCAAAACGATTATAAGCAGCAGGACGGTTTCTGGACATGAAAGAGATTCAAGCAGATCAAATTCATAAACTTCTGAGTTCAGCTGGAAATGATCAAGAAAAGGATAAAAAAAATTTAATATTCTACAATGGAATGCTAGAAGTCCTATAGTAAATGGTCAAGAACTTAAAAAATATGTACATGAATTAGAAACAGTTCCAGATGTTATTTGTATTCAGGAAACTTGGCTAAAACCATCTTTAGATTTTAAAATTCCAGGGTACAGTTCAGTCAGAAGAGATAGGAGTAACAATAGTAATGGAGGAGGTTGTGCAACTTTCATTAAAGATGGATTGGCATATAAAGAACATCAAGTACCTGGGCAGTATGAATGTGTAAGTGTAGAATTATATAATTTAGAAAAAATTGGTAATATTAGGATTCTCAACTATTATAATCCATGTAAAAGGTTAGAAAGTGAGGTGTTTAATAACATTTTAGGATCAATAACAAGAAGAGAAGTTTGGTGTGGGGATTTCAATGCACATAATAGCCTATGGGGAAGCAGACAGACGGACAATAATGGTAAAATAGTGGAAGAAATGATGGATGAAAGGTCACTGGTGTGTCTTAATAATGGATAAGGAACAAGAATTGATATACATAAAGGAACTATGTCATGTCTTGACTTAAGATTAGTATCCAGTTCGATAGTTAGTTCTTGTGAATGGGGTGTGAGGGGAGAGTCTACAATAGGAAGTGATCACCATCCTGTTAGTACAATTATTAAAGATAATTTATTTAGACAAGATGAATTAAAAATAACAAGATGGTGTTTTAATAAAGCTAAGTGGCAAATGTTTAGAACAGTATGTGAGCAAACTAGTCATTTAGTAACATTAAAAGGAAATATAGATGAGTGTACTAAACAGGTAACGGAACATATACTTAATGCTGCAGAAATAAGTATTCCAAAAACAATTATTAAAGGGAAGAAAAAAATTGTGCCATGGTGGAATAAGGATTGTAGCAGAGTGATTAAAGAACGAAATAAAGCTTTTAAAACTCTTCAGAAAAATTTGACAGGAGAAAATCTTATTAATTATATGAAGAAAAGGGCAGAGGCTCGTAAAATAATTAAAGAGGCTAAGAAGGAAACATGGAGAAATTATTGTTCATCTATAGGAGCAGAAGTTAAACTACAAAATGTTTGGTCAATGTTCAAGAAGATGGGTGGGAAAAGAAATCAAGTTAGAATTCCAGCATTGGTTAGCGGTCAAGAAATAGTGGTGTTAAATAAAGATAAGGCAGACGTTTTGGGTGAGGCATCTGCAGCAGTGCATAGTGGGGAGCACCTAGGAAATATAAATAGGAATCAAAAAGAACAAAAACTCAAAGAATTTAATGATATATACAAAAAGAAAGACAGATCTGTATCAGCATTAGATGAAGATATAAGCATGAATGAAATAAAAACAGTTTTTTTTTTTTTTTAAACAGTTATTAAAGATACTGGATATTCAGCTCCAGGAGATGATAATTTTTGTTATGCAATGTTTAGAAGATTACCGGAAGCAACGTTAAAATTAATTCTACGACTTTTTAATAAAATTTGGAGAGAAGGTGAAGTTCCAAAGAAATGGAAAATTGCAATAATCCTCCCATTTAATAAACCAGGAAAAGATTCTTCAGACCCAAATAATTACAGACCAATAGCATTGACATCTCACTTCTGTAAATGGATGGAGAAAATATTAGTAAAGAGATTAGGGTTTATTTTAGAGCAGAGGCAGATATTCAGTAATTATCAATGTGGATTTAGAACAGGAAGGTCTACAATGGATGCACTAGTGAGAATTACTAATGATATAGAAAAAGGATTAAAAATGAAGGAATTGATAATAGCAGTATTCTTTGATATAGAAAAAGCATATGATTCAATGTGGAGGGAAGGTTTACTGATTAAGTTGGGAAATATGGGAATAGGTGGAAGAATGTATAATTGGATAGCAAGTTTCTTTGCAGATAGGAAAATTAGAGTTAAAGTTGGGGATAATTATTCAAGAGATTTTAAAGTAGAAAACGGCACTCCTCAAGGGAGTGTAATTAGTCCTTTACTTTTTAATATTATGATTAATGATATATTCTTAAATATAGATAAATGCATTAAATCAGCACTTTATGCAGATGATGGAGCCATATGGATGAGGGGAAGGAATGTCTCGCACGTAGTAAAAAATATAAAGAGAGTTGTAAATAAAATAGAAAAATGGTCATATGAATGGGGATTTAAATTGTCGTTAAGTAAATCCTGTTATATGATTTTCAGTAATAAAAGAAATATTGATATAAAATTATATGATCAACCTATAAAAAGAGTAGCAGAATTCAAATATTTAGGATTATGGTTAGATAGTTCATATACTTGGAAAATACATATTAAGCAATTAGAAACAAAATGTAAGAAAGTAATAAATCTCATGAAAGCCGTGGCTGGGAATGATTGGGGGGCTGATAACCAATCACTATTGAATACTTACAGGGCACTTATGAGATCAGCAATAGATTATGGATGTATGGTATATAGAGCAGCAGCTAAATCATCATTACAAATAGTAGACAAATTACAATATGGGGCATTACGAATAGTTACTGGAGTAACTAAGACTACCCCTATTAATGCTCTTTTAGTAGAGGCTGGAGAAACTCCTTTGGAAATGAGACGGGTCAAAATATCACTCTCATTCTGGATCATAATTAAAAGTAGTAGTCAAGAAAACTTAGCAACAAGCATTATAAAGAACTGTTGGGAATATTCCAAATTTACAAGAAAGGGTTTTGGCTGGACTGTGAATAAATGGGCAAAAATATATGAGTTAGATAATAAGACATTTTCAAAAAATAATCTAATTAGTGCTGTGCCACCATGGTTGTTTCCAGAAACCAAAGTTGACCTTAAAATACATGAAATGAAAAGAGAATGGAAACATAATGAAGTCGGGGTTAAAACTAGCATATATATTAGACAATGGTATTATAGTTATTTAAAAATATACACAGATGGTTAAAAAAATTTAAAGGGAAATGTGGGAATAGGGATATACATTCCGGAGTTTAATAAATGTATATCTAAAAGATTAACAGACCTGTTATCGATATACACAGCAGAAATGGTTGCAATTATTCTTAGTTTACAGTGGGTGGAGGAGGTTAGACCGGTGTTGAGAATTAACAATATATCTTAGTTGGGGTTACTGAGGAAAGCAGAGGGGGGTCTGTCCTTTCCTGCTTCAGCGTAAGATAAACATGGAGTTTTATTGCCCCGAGGGGGTGGTCAGCAGGAGAGGGGGTCAGTCATCCTCCCTCTGAGCCATGCAGGAGGAGTTTAAAGTTGATAAAAGGAATGTCTTGGTAAAACTTACTTTAGACAGACAGACAGACTTCTCGACCACGCGGTGAAAGATCTCGATTGGTAATGTAACTCTGTCTCCATATTTAATTTCTATGAATTAAATATGTATTTAAACCGTTCTACTTCTGATCAATGATTCCTCATTTATTGTCAAATCTTAAACCGGGGTAAAAATGGGCCTTTAGTAGCGAAGCAGGATTAGGCCAATAATACATAAATCACAATTTGGTCAGCCGTGACCCGGATTTGACATTAAAGTGGAGGATTTTGAATTTGGGCACGAAGAAGTAATCACTTACAGCAAAACAGGGTCGACCCGAAAAAAAGTAAGGAGATTTTGATTCTCCTATTGGCTAAAGATTAGATGTAGGCTAAATCAAGTGTTGCTGTAAATGAGAAGCTTTCTTCTCAAAATATCAGAGGCTGAACGGTATAACTAGGTTTGAATGGAATTTATGTTGAAACCGAGAAATGATTGAATGGGATTTATGTATTTGTTTGCGTCAGAAAAACGAAAAATTAGATAGAAAATTAAATGGCAAGTAATCTTAGATGGTGAGGCTGTATGAGAAGGAAATTAGAAATAACAGCCAAGAAACTTAACTGTTGAGACTTTACAAAAATAAATAAAATAACATAAGAATAACAATTGAGAAACTTAAATGTTGAGATTACAAAAAATATTTAAAATCAAATAAAAAAGATAAAATACAAAGAATAAAAAGAGTCCCGAGATTTGGTCACCTCTTCACCAGACTGACAAACTGGTGAATTTAGGACTAAGATGGAGTGCTTTCTTTGGGGAAGGGGACACCCTAATGCAGCACAGGGAATAGGACGGCCGAGAATACGTAACATCTTTAAGTTGAGGCTAAGAGCAGCAAGACCTTAAGAGTGAGCTGTTATAGAAGATAAGAGATAAAAAAGGGGCCCCAAGGGAACATTTACATTGTTCTCTAGCATCAGAACGGGGATTCTGATTGCACAACGATTAGACCGAGGTGGTATTAAAATGAATAGTTGGTTTCGTCGAGTGGATGGGTATTAAAAGGAGACCCTCTGCGCGCGCAAGGCTGTCTGTCTTAAATGTTATATTTGTTATGTCTTGTCTGATGTTTTGAATGTCTCAGTAACATGGGATCCATGGTTTTGAGAGAAGGAGAGATTGGTTGGACCCTGCAACTCAGCGGAGAGTGGGGGTGTGTATGTGTGTGTGTGTGTCTTCATGACGGTGTGAATTTCTCTGCGTGCATGGGCCTGAAGATAAGAGCAGTGACTGGGGAGCAGTTTAATTTTGTTAAGTAAAAGTGATAAGTAAAAATATGGGTGAAAAACTAAGGGGAATTTGGAAATCATTAGAAAAAAGGCCGATGCATTAATAATGTTTGTTGAAGTGCAGGAGAATTTCAATGCAGTAACGCGATTTGAGGTATTGGCTGCAAGCTGTATGTGTGAGTTGCATTGGAGAGCATGAACTGCTGCGTCTTGGTGAGTTTTGGAGAAAATTTTTATTTTGAACTGTAGCCTAAAAGTTAGAAAGTGGTTAGAAGTTTGGAAAAGTTGTTGAAAATTTGGCTGAACATTGAACATCTGTTTGAGGCATTATAAATTGGGAAAACACAAAAAAGGGAAAAGGCCTTCTGTTAGAGTGTAATTTTAACTAGCATTATCTATTGCAAAATAGCGTTTTAAAATGCCTAATGAATATATATACTTTCAGACATGAAATATAATTTGCGATTAAATAGTGATTAAATGATTTTCATTGTTTGATAGCCCTAGTTATAATAGATAAATAGATAAATATAATTCATCAGACTTAAATCTAGCTGATTAATAGGGAGCAGGAAATAGCCACCCTATAAACTTTTGCTCATTTGCAGGCCTGGGAAAACCACATTAAGCAGAACTAAACAGAGTTAAAAGTTGGGTTAAACTGTACCTTAATAGTGTGTGCCAACTGATATTGCGGTTGATTTGATCGATTTTGTTAACACTGCATTTAGTCATGAGTCAGTTTTGAAGTTATCCTCAAAAGAAGCAGCTAAAATTGAGGAATCTGTGACAAATGTTAATGGCGTGTATCATTTTATTATAGATACTGATATTGCAGAGCGCCAAAACCTAGAAATAGAAAATATTACGGGATCATAGGGTTAGGGTTAGAATAGAATCAAGAATAGAATTTAAAATTCTTCTTCTAACGTATAAAGCCCTTCATAATCAAACTCCATCATATATCAGAGCTCTGATTACCCCGTATGTTCCTAACAGAGCACTTCGCTCTCAGACTGCAGGTCTGCTGGTGGTTCCTAGAGTCTCTAAAAGTAGAATGGGAGGCAGAGCCTTTAGCTATCAGGCTCCTCTCCTGTGGAACCAACTCCCAGTTTTGGTCCGTGAGGCAGACACCCCGTCTACTTTTAAGACTAGGCTTAAAACTTTTCTTTTTGACAAAAATTATAACTAGTGACTCATGTTACTCTCAGCTACCTTTATAGTTTTACTGCTATAGGCTTAGGTTACTGGAGTATATCAGGATCTAATTTTCTCACTATATTGAGTTCTACTGTTCTTCAATTATGCATTATGTGTTGTCATTTCTGCTTTAACTTTCTGTTCTCTCTCTTTTCTCTTCATAGTAGGTACACCTGGTCTGGCGTTCTGTTAACTGTGACATCATCCAGAGAAGACGGCTCACCCGCTACTACCATCTAATGTAGAACAGATTACTAGATCAATGTGTGCTTCTGTGCTTTTTTGTCTCTCTTGTTGTGTCTCTGTTCTGTCTTCTGTAACCCCAGTCGGTCGAGGCAGATGACCGTTCATACTGAGCCCAGTTCTGCCGGAGGTTTTTCCTTCCCGTTAATGGGTGGTTTTTCTTTCCACTGTCGCTTCATGCGACAGTGGAAAGAGAAAGAGTAAGAAAATGGATGGATGGAATTTTCACACACACACACATTCAGCTTTAAAAGGAGAGAGTTAGGACTCCTGTGGATGCTACCTGTGAAATGTGCATCTAATCAAAGAGAGAGTCCTCTTGTTGACAAGCAGAGGAACTGCAATTTTTCGTTTCCCGAGTCTTCTTTTTTTAATGTTTAAGTTTAATCTCCCACAGCCTTTTTATCACCTGAAGAACATTTCCAGGATTAAAGGACTAATGTCTCAGCAGGATCTGGAAAAACTAATCCATGCATTTATTTTTAGTTGAATTGATTACTGCAACGGTGTTTTCACTGTATTTTGCCATGTTCTATTTTGTTTCTACATTTTATTCCTACTTGCTTTTATTCTGTTTTTTTTCCCTGTATTTTAATCATGTAAAGCACTTTGCATTGTCTCTGTACTGAAATGTGCTACACAAATTTGCCTTGCCTTCTCCTGCCATATATTCCAATAAATTGGAAATTTACCAATTCATAATTTAGGATTTAACCAAATACTTGAAGAGACATTTAGAAAGTGCTTGAATATAAATATTCGGGTGACCATATTCCAAACTAATATACAATGAGCGATTATTGGATGCGTTTTTGCTTTTTTTCTTAATTTAGTAGAAAAGACTTGCATGACGAGATTCGCCCGGAGTACCTTAAGGCTCTGGATGTTGTGGGGCTGTGTTGGTTAATGCGGCTCTGCAACATTGCGTGGACATCGGGGGCAGTTCCCCTGGATTGGCAGACTGGGGTGGTGGTCCCCCTATTTAAAAAGGGGGACCGGAGGGTGTGTTCCAACTACAGGGGAATCACACTCCTAAGCCTCCCTGGTAAGGTCTATTCAGGGGTTCTGGAAAGGAGGGTCCGTCGGATAGTCGAATCTCGGATTCAGGAAGAGCAGTGTGGTTTTCGTCCTGGCCGTGGAACACTGGACCAGCTCTACACCCTCAGCAGGATTCTTGAGGGGGCATGGGAGTTTGCCCAACCAGTCTACATGTGCTTTGTGGATCTGGAGAAGGCATTCGACCGTGTCCCCCGGGGGATCCTGTGGGGGGTACTCCGGGAGTATGGAGTACCGGACCCTTTAATAAGGGCTGTCAGGTCTCTGTACGACCGGTGTCAGAGTCTGGTCCGCATTGCCGGCAGTAAGTCGGACTCGTTTCCGGTGAGAGTTGGACTCCGCCAAGGCTGCCCTTTGTCACCGATTCTGTTCATAACTTTTATGGACAGAATTTCTAGGCGCAGCCAAGGTGTTGAGGGGATCCGCTTTGGTGGCCTTAGGATTGCGTCTCTGCTATTCGCGGATGACGTGGTCCTATTGGCTTCATCAGGGCGTGATCTACAGCTCTCACTGGAGCGGTTCGCAGCCGAGTGCGAAGCGGCCGGGATGAAAATCAGTGCCTCCAAATCCGAGACCATGGTCTTGAACCGGAAAAGGGTAGAGTGCCTTCTCTGGGTTGGGGAGGATGTGCTGCCCCTAGTGGAGGAGTTCAAGTATCTTGGGGTCTTGTTCACGAATGAGGGGAGGATGGAGCGGGAGATCGACAGGCGGATTGGTGCAGCGTCTGCTGTGAAGCGGGCGCTGTACCGATCCGTTGTGGTGAAGAGAGAGCTGAGCCAAAAGGCCAAGCTCTCGATTTACCGGTCGATCTACGTTCCTACCCTCATCTATGGTCACGAGCTTTGGGTCGTGACCGAAAGAACGAGATCCCGGATACAAGCGGCTGAAATGAGTTTTCTCCGTAGTGTGTCTGGGCTCTCCCTTAGAGATAGGGTGAGGAGCTCAGTCATCCGGGGAGGACTCAGAGTAGAGCCGCTGCTCCTCCACGTCCAGAGGAGCCAGTTGAGGTGGCTCGGGCATCTGGTCAGGATGCCTCCTGGACGCCTCCCTGGTGAGGTGTTCCGGGCACGTCCCACCGGGAGGAGACCCAGGGGAAGACCCAGGACACGCTGGAGGGACTATGTCTCTCTGCTGGCCTGGGAACGCCTTGGGATTCCTCCTGAGGAGCTGGCCCAAGTGGCCGGGGAGAGGGACGTCTGGGCCTCCCTACTGAAGCTGCTACCCCCGCGACCCGACCCCGGATAAGCGGAAGAAGACGGACGGACGGACGGACGGACGGACTTGCATGACAGAGGGGCACAACAGCTTGTTTCTTACATTACCAGGGTGGGGCTCTTTCAGGAGGCAGAAAACAATGGGCCAGGTGCCTTAAACTAAAAGATAATAGTAAAATAACATCTTTGGTAGCCCTAAACCTCCTTTATCAGATGATCTTTGTAAGTTGCTGTGTCATTTACCATTCTAAATAAATATCTTGGATATTATGTTTTTGAAATAATAGAGGGGAATTTCTAAGCGGAGGGACTGCTTAAGATAATTAAGCTTGGGAACACAGTTCATTTTCGAAATGTTAACTTTAGCTGCCAGGGACAAATTAAGAGCTGTCCGTCTTTCAATATGATATGAGATTTTTTTTTTGTAATATTGGCTCAAAATTGACTTTGACCAAATCTTTAAGCTGTCTGGGAAACCGAATCCTGGGTCGGGTCGTGGGGGTAGCAGCTTCAGTAGGGAGGCCCAGACGTCCCTCTCTCCAGCCACTTGGGCCAGCTCCTCAGGAGGAATCCCAAGGCGTTCCCAGCAGAGAGACATAGTCCCTCCAGCGTGTCCTGGGTCTTCCCCTGGGCCTCCTCCCGGTGGGACGTGCCCGGAACACCTCACCAGGGAGGCGTCCAGGAGGCATCCTGACCAGATGCCCGAGCCACCTCAACTGGCTCCTCTCGACGTGGAGGAGCAGCGGCTCTACTCTGAGTCCTCCCCGGATGACTGAGCTCCTCACCCTATCTCTAAGGGAGAGCCCAGACACACTACGGAGAAAACTCATTTCTCAGCTGCCTCAGCTTTCAGTTCCCTGCCATATCATTATTGAGCTTTTGGTGAGTTCTGTCCAGCCTCGCGTTTGTAAGCCTGTAGACTTAACCCAATTGCCCTTTTTGTGTTTTCTGAGCCAGCCTGTGTTCCTGTCTGATTTTTCCTGTCCCGGTTTTTTGAATGCCTTCTCGTGTACCGACTTTTGGATTCCTTGTATGACCTTTGAGATTGCCTGTTCCCGTTCTAATAAGTTCTGCTTATTAAAACCTGGTTTCTTTACGTACCTCGCTTGTTTTGGCTGAATTCTGGGTCCACCTTCATCTAATTCATTACAGTCCCTTTTTACAGTAAATCTGGTCACTTACATTCCTCTTCCCAACGTAAATAATCTGAAACAAACCCATTGGTCTGCTGCTAGTGGGTGCTTATATATACATGAATCCATATAATAAAGGTGCTACCAAATCCAAACTCTTCAAAAAGTTTGAACAACTATCCACATCCGATCATATCAAATGCCTTTTTGACGCCTACAGAGATTACAGGCAGGGGGAACTGGGCATCAACCACCAACCACATAACATCAACAAGGCATCTAATATTATCTGAGGAGCTATGAAATCCAATGATCTTAACATTTTGCATTAAGGTAATAGGATGGTAATATTAGCATTCATCCAGATCTTTACCATTTTTAGGAACTAGACTAATAACAGACCTCTCAACCTTTATCAAAAATTAAGAGTGAGATTATGTTCATTTTGGAGGCGTGGCTGACTGGACCCTGGAGGAGAAATCTTTGTTTCCTGACTTTGATAAGAAAATATTGTAGTTGATTATAGAAGGAACAATATGAATTATCAGATTCAAATGCAGGCAATGAAAACACTGCAGATTATCGTTATTCTATCCATGTGGGTCTCATTGTGAATGAGGCAGAGTTTCATCAAGCGGTCCAACATTTTCCCTCTCAGCTGCCACACTTAAAGCACGCAGGGGTTCGTGCTGCGTCTTTACGCTGATCCAGCTGCTGGATTTTACCCTGGTTCGCTACGCGCAAAGGATAAACAGTGGGGAAAATGCATAAATAAATAAAGACTGTAAAGGGCTCCTTTAGGGAGAAAAGAAGGAATAATGGGTCTGAGCTGAAACCCCTGATGTTACAAGTTCCTTAAAAAGACCCTTAAATGTGTGCACCTAAACTACATGTAATGTAATTTTGTGCACCTGAAGGCAGCGGCCCACCGAGGCACCGCTGGTTCTGTGTCGTTAAAGGAGAAGTCCGGTCAAAATCAGAATTCAAACTGCTGAAAGTACTTTAAATATAAAATTATTACATACTGTTCAATAAATGATAAGATTTTTTAATCAAGAGTTATTTTCATTTGAAGGTCCTTTTATGGGGGCAGCCATCTTGGTCAAGAACAGTACTGCCTCCTCCCAGTTCGTGACGTCAGGTCGCGGTATCGGCTGTAGAGCAAGTCCCAATGCCCCATCTGTCCCAGGTAAATAAATATCCTTTTTCATGCTGAAATATTTTGTTAACCTCTTAAACAAAGACAGACATGGTTTTAAGCATTTAAATTTAAATTAATACTAATTTTACATTTTAGAGACATAAAAAGACAACAAATAAGCATTAAAGTACGGTTTATGGATTGGGTTCTGCAATGTTATAAGATGAGTATAAAACTCATCTTTAGAACCAATCTCTGCTCAAAATGGTGATCTGCACCGCCTGATCTACTTTCAGCAGTTATCATCAGTTATTGCAACCGTAAACTGCAGAAAATACAGGCAGATCGGCTCCTTCTGAGTTTACTCTGCTGCTGTCAGGATGAGCTGCTGTCAGGATGAGCTGCTGTCAGGATGAGCTGCAGCGTTATGAGGCGGAGGGATATTTCAGCGTCACTTAGTTTAGACCCCAAACAATCGACTTCACTTTCAGAAACAAGCCCAAAAAACTTGTGCCTTACCGCACAAAGATGTCACAGGATTTGATGTCAGGCGGCCATTATTGCCCAAATATGGGCAATAATGGCCGCCTGAAATTGGGGCATTTTGGTACGAGTGGAAGGACATTAAACGTAGTGGTTCACGTTTTGAAGGCTGGCTGCTGATAAAAGCACCTGGCTCTGAGGGGGGGAGGAGCAGCACAGAGACACAGCGCATGTAGTTAAAGCATGCAGAATTAATAAGATCGAAACAGACTAAATGGTGTTTTAGAATGCATCTGGTTAGCGGATCTGTTTTCTGATCCAGCGTGCAGCCATGACTGGTTCTTAATGAAGGACTTATCTGGATGCCGCTCTCCCTCTGCCTCCTGCTTCGCACTTTCACCGCTGGTTAAGACCAAAAAATCATGACTCTGATCGCTCTTCCTGCTGCTCTGTTAACACGAACTGCAGCAGGAATAATTACTGATGGCCACAAGCTGTGAAAGAAGCTGAACCAGCTTCGCAGAAGGCGGGTTTAGACTGAGCTCTGGACGGACAGAGGTGTGAACGGATGATCCACAGCCCAGATGGGTGTGTGAAGTTAGTGAAATGCGTGTGTCACACGGTGAATACGTGAGAGTTGAGAGCTCTGCTGATAAGTTGGTGGCAGCACCCTCACCTCTAGCGCGTCACCTTTGGAAAGTTGAAGCTAAGTCTGTCGCCAAGCTCTTAAAGAATTTCTCAGTAAAGCCGACAGGCCCAGGCCCTTTACTTGACAGCAAAGCCTTAATTACCACTTTAATCTCATCAATAGTAATATCAAGATCTAGAAAATCCCTCTGTTTGTCTGTCAGTTTTGGGGTCCTAGTAGTTCTATAAACTTATGAATTTCTTCTTGAGATGGGAGAGATGCTGAACTATAGAGATTCTAACAGCAGGAATAGTGGGGGAGAGTACCCTCTGCTTTATATAACTGGCAGCCAACTTACCTGCTATATCTCCTGACTCCCTAAATAGATTAAATTCAACCTTCTGGGATAATATGTTATTACACTATCATTTTAACTGAGTCAGTTGTCTCTTGCCTTCCTGTATCATGTTGCTTCAACTCTGTTTCAGCCAGTTTAATTACACTTTCCAGTTCTAGCGGCACCCATGTTTTAATTGTCTTATGGTATGACGTATGTTTGATAATCCGTCCCCTAACCACAGCACTTCAGGGGATCCCACGCCACACCTGCTGATGATACAGATTAATCAATTAGTTCTGTGCTTAGCCACTCAACATTTACTGGGTCCTGCAGAAGAGATGAGTTTGACCGTTATCTATAAGACTTCCTTCTCTCTGTGGTAAAAGATATGAGCCAACCCAAGTATGGTCAAAAATAATTATGTTCCCTATTTCACAACCCATAGTAGAGGAGACCAGTGCTTTTGATATTAGGAAAGAATCATGATCCTCCAAATATCTATTAATTCTAAAGATTTGCATATTTTTCTACTGTTATAGCGGCCCTTGGCACTTTACGCAACACTGCCCCACTGATCCATTAACAGATTAAAATCTCCTCCCAACACAACAGCGTTAATCCCAGCGGGTTGTAATTTCCTATCAGACCAATGAAAAAAGTTTGGTCATTCAGATTAGGCGCATACATGTTCCTCAGGATAAGTTTCTGAGACGGTATTACAGCCAGTATAATGATTAGCCTTCCCCAAATGTCCTTAATATGTGTGAGACTTTAAATTTTAAATGTTTACTTATTAAGGTTATAACACGCTTGCTCTTGTGCCTATACTGTAAATAACATGTCCTGCACAGAGCTTCTCAGAATCCACTTTTGACGAGTGTGAAAGACGGAGGAGGTTCCCTCTCTGGAAGGATGGGCTGTGGAGATGGAACGACTTTCAGCATCGGACAAAACGTCTGGATAGACTGGATATATATGAAGCAAGATGGGTCAAATATTTAACTTTGTTAGAAGGCCTCTGAAAAGTGTTATATACTGGTGAGACAGAAGGTTTCATTAAAATCTGTACAAATATATAACTGTGCTTCTTATTTTGATATGTAGGTTCTATTTTTCGCAATATGTCCTCATCAATATGGTCAGTGTAGCGGTGGTAGTTATGCAAAGGAGCAAGGGAGTAGATGCTGGTAACCAGAAAATGATCAGCACAGATGGGGGTGTTTGTCTGGGTGAAAATAAACTGGCCGAATGATAAAAACATTTCAGACTGACTCAGTTTCCACAGTTACAGCAGTTAGATACAGCTCACCTCTCTGAGGATGAAGGTCCAGGAGATTTGAACTGAAGAGGCTCTCCCATTGACCAGTCGCTCTTAAAGGACACACAGCTGGGTTCTGGTTCTGGTTCTGGTTTCAGTCTCTGATGGATCCTAACAGAAACATTATGATTAAAACACATTCTGTGAGGTTCTGTTTCCATTTCAGCCCACATTTACATCACTGACCCATATAGGCAGGACTGGGCTGAAAAACTGGACCCAGATGTAATTATCTACAAGTTAAATAATGTGTTATTTATCTATTTAGATTTGATGCAGAACAACTCTGGGTAAAAACTGGGACCCATATGGGTACCAGAGGTTCTGCTACATTTGATCTGATTTACCTGAGACCCATTTGAGACCCAGTCAGTACCTCTATAGCGGGACCAGCTGGTTCTGGTCATCTTGGTTGTATTTAAAACATTTCAGACTGACTCAGTTTCCACAGTTACAGCAGTTAGATACAGCTCACCTCTCTGAGGATGAAGGTCCAGGAGATTTAAACTGAGCAGGTTTATCCATTGACCTGTCGCTCTTAAAGGACACACAGCTGGGTTCTGGTTCTGGTTCTGGTTCTGGTTTCAGTCTCTGATGGATCCTGACAGAAACATTGAGATCAAAACACATTCTGTGAGGTTCTGTTTTCATACCAGCTGTTAAGAAAATATCCCAGGCTTAAGGTACCCCCCCCCCCCCCCGTTGCTGGGCAACGGGGGGTGGGGGGTGGGGGGGGGGCGGGGGAGGGAGCTAAAATCGATTGAGATTTTAGCGCCCTCTGGTGTACACATCATAAACAAGAGAAGACCTCGTCATTATAGCAGCCGCATTGTTTATTTTTATTTTTTTTACAAAAACTGAACAGGGAATAGAACAAATAACACATAACAACGCCAAGGCATAAATTATTGAAATAAATGTATTAAGTACAAAATACAGAAATACATATGCAAATCAAATAAATGATAAAAAACCCTGAAAAATATTCAAAATCAAATACTTTTTCTATACTCCTATATGTGTTTATAGCTGGGTTTTTTTATGTACTTTAGGAAATGGTGTATATATACAAAAAGAACCCCCCCCCCCCCCCTAAATCGTGCTACCGGTACGGATCGGGTAGTGACAGCCGTGTCACTACCCGATCCGTACCGGTAGCACGATCCGTACCATCAGCTCATTTGCGCGTGTGCGAACAGAATAACTTCCGGTAGAAAATATTTAGTTTTTCTTACTTTTTTATTCTTTTGTATTTTTTTGAGGCAGGGGTTTCTTTTTGTATATCTTTGTATTTGCGTCAATATTGCTAAAAATTAAACAACAGAAACACATAAAAAATACATGTTTTTTGTTTTTTTAATAGCAAAAATGTTTCCCAGTTGTGGTTATGGAAATAAAAATATATAAAACATTTCTTAAAGTACATAAAAAAAACAAGCTGACGGTCCTCGGGTTTGGGGCGGGTTCCCGGGTGGGTGCCGGCCCATTCCCGGCGGCTGCTTCGCGGGGCCTGGCCCCCCGGGGGGCGGCCGGGGCCCCTGCCGTGGGGGCGGGGCGCCCCTGGGGCCTCTGGCCCTCAGGGCCCATGGCCGGGACCACTTCAGTGGGGCTAGCTGCCGGCGGAGCCCACGGGCTCGTCCCCGCGGCTCTTGGGGGCGCCGGCATTGCGGTGGCTGGGGGATTTCCTCGGGGTCGTCTCTCCTCTTTCCTCGGGGGGGGGGGGGGGGTTGCAGATATCCTGTGTAGGCCCCTCCTGGGCACCCTGCTTTGGGGGCCCCTTTGGGAGTCCGGGGTTATGGGTCCCCAGACTCCTGCCTCTGTGCTCGGGTAAGGTGGGTCTTTGGTTCTCCACAATCACTATCGAGCCATTTCCTTCTGGATAATTTTCACCTAAACTATTGCACTCTCACAAACTCCCACAGGTGCTGGGTCCCAGGTATTAAGTGTTCACTTATATACAGAAAGCCTATAATTTATTTATTTTATTTTTTTTCACTTTACACATGTCAACTTAAATAATAATACATATGAATTAGCAATGGCATCTAGGTGTTACTTGATTGTATCTGTTGCTTTATGTCTGTTGGTTGTGCTGTTCTTTTTGCGTCTCTTTCCAGGTGATGGAGAAGATTCTCAGTCATTCAGGTCATGCTCATTCCAAAAAAGTAAAAAACAAAGCAACTGGGCTTGTTTTCTGTAGTTGAAGACGTTTCGCTTTCTCTCCAGGAAGCTTTCTCAATTCAAAAAGTCTGGAGTAATGATGAGTACCAAGCTTTATACTACTGCCTAACAAAGGCCTGTAATGGCTTAGATAACATGCAGATTCAACAGAAACAGGTCCACTCCTCTGTAATGGGCGGTCGTTAAAGCCATTAAGCCAGCAGATTGAACCGAAACTGGTCCACTCCTCTGTAACGAGGAGTCGTTAGGGTCGTTATTGGCCTGTCTTAAAGGAACAATGTTTTAATCACCTGAATGAGGGTGAGAGTTAAGGTGATGATTGGCTGGAATTAATCCAATAGCTGTGTTGTAAGTTTTTGAGAGTTGGAACCTAAGGCCTCCTCCTCTGTTTAAGGTTGGTCTTTCTCTCTTGACGTAGATGGCTTCCTTCACACCCCTTTCAAACCATCTGTCTTCTTTGTCCAAAATGTGGACATGTTGGTCCTCACAGAGTGTCCTTTGTCCTTTAGGTGTAGGTGGACAGCAGAGTCTTGACCTGAGGAGGTAGCTCTCCTGTGTTGAGCCATGCGTCTGTGGAGAGGTTGTTTGGTTTCTCCAATATAAAGATCAGAACATTCCTCACTGCACTGAACTGCATACACCACTCCGCTCATCTTAGGTTTGGGGGGTTTTGTCCTTGGGATGCACCAGCCTCTGTCTGAGGGTCCTGTTTGCTTTGAAATGTTCTGGGATTTTGTGTTTGGAGAAAATCCTCTTGAGTTTTTCAGAGGCTCCAGCAACATATGGGATGACAATGTTTTTGTGTTTATTCTTCTCACCATTATGTTCTGCAGCGGGTCTTTTGGATTTTCTTGCTGATTTGACAAAAGCCCAGTTAGGGTAGCCACAGGTTTGGAGGGCATCTCTGATGTGTTTCTGTTCCTTGTGCTTCCCTTCTGTTTTAGTCGGGACATGCTCGGCCCGGTGTTGTAAGGTTCTGATGACAGAAAGTTTGTGCTCCAGTGGGTGGTGTGAGTCAAAAAGAAGATATTGGTCTGTGTGAGTGGGTTTCCTATACACTTCAATGTTGAGGTTTCCATCTCCTTCCATGTTCACCAAACAGTTGAGAAAAGGTAGCTTGTTGTCGTTGGCATCCTCTCTGGTAAACTGGATGCTGTTGTCCACCGAGTTGATGTGTCTTGTGAAAGCTTCCACTTCTTTTACTGGATTTTGACAAAGGTGTCATCCACATATCTAAACCAGTGGCTTGGTGGTGTTCCTCTGAAGGTTCCCAAAGCTCTCTTTTCCATTTATTCCATGTAAAGACTGGCTACAATTGGTGACACTGGAGATCCCATGGCACAACCATGCTTCTGTCTGTAAAATTGATCGCTGAACTTGAAATAAGTTGTAGAAAGACAAAGGTCCAGTATGGTACAGATGTGGTCCGGAGTGAAATTAGTTCTGTTATTTAGGTCACTATCTTGTTGAAGACGTTTCCTGACTGTTTCTACTGCCTCTGATGTAGGTATGCAAGTGAAAAGTGAAGTGACATCGAAAGACACCAGGACCAAAATGTTCACATTTTGGTCAGAGAAGACAGATGGTTAGAAAGGGGTGTGAAGGAAGCCATCTACGTTAAGAGAGAGAAACCTTAAACAGAGGAGGAGGCCTTAGGTTCCAACTCTCAAAAACTTACAACACAGCTATAGGATTAATTCCAGCCAACCATCACCTTAACTCTCACCCTCATTCAGGTGATCAAACATTGCTCCTTTAAGCCAAGCCAATAACGACCCTAACGACTCCTCGTTACTAAGGGGTGGACCTGTTTCTGTTGAATCTGCATGTTATCTAAACCATTACAGGCCTTTGTTAGGCAGTAGTATAAAGCTTGTTACTCATCATTACTCCAGACTTTTTGAACTGAGGAAGCTTCCTGGAGAGGAAGCAAAACGTCTTCAACTACGGAAAACAAGTCCAGTTGATTTGTTTTTTACCTTTTTTTGGAATGAGCATGACCTGATGACTGAGAATCTTCACCATCACCTGGAAAGAGACGCAAAAAGAACAGCACAACCAACAGATATAAAGCAACAGATACAATCAAGTAACACCTTTTTTACCTTTTTTTGGAATTACCAGGTGATGGAGCAGACAGGGAACATTTTATCATTCTCTCCCTTTTATCTCTTCTTTCTTTCACCTCTTCTCTTTCTTTTTTTTCTCTTCTTGTTCTTCCTTTACTCTCCCATTGTAGTGTCCATATAATTTAAAATTTTCCCTGCAGGAATCACAATAAAGCTATTTACAAGCATAAATCAAGCGGAGCACTATGCTAGACAGGACATTGGGGGAAAAAAATAAATAAATAAAATAAAAATAAAAAAAAACCCAGCTATAAACACATACAGGAGTACAGAAACGTATTTGATTTTGAATTTTTTTTTATCATTTATTTGATTTGCATATGTATGTATTTTGTGCTTAATAAATGTATTTTAATAAGGTATGTCTTCGCTTTGTGTGTGTTCTTTGTTCTATTCCCTGTTCGGTTTTTGTAAAAAATAAACAATGCGGCTGCTATAATGACGAGGTCTTCTCTAGTTTATGATGTGTACACCAGAGGGCGCTAAAATCTCAATCGATAATTTTAACTTTCTAATAAAATAAATGTTTAGAACAAGATTATTTGTATTATGAAATTCACAGTATAATTAAGGATTAAATATTTTTACAGTCCTGTTTGAACAAGCCATAAAACTAACAGAGTGCATTCAGACAATACAGTTAAACGTTACGCAATAATATCTTCCCCGACTTCTGAGCATATCTGACGATGACGTCAAGCAATACAATGGAGAGAATGTAAAACGTATCAATTTCTTTTAGAAAAGTCTTCAATATTTTATTTACGATATAGTTTAGCATTCTTTACTGATGTAAGTATAGAAATAAGTATTTTCAGTACCGTAATTACATTTTTCTTTTGGCGACCCGGAAGTTATTCTGTTCGCGCAAATGAGCTGATGGTACGGATCGGGTAGTGACAAGGCCTGTGGATTTTGTGTCCCTTACTGTCAGGACCCAGGCTTGGCTCCGTTATTGCCTGACTATAAATGAATCAACATGTCTTCCCCAGTGTGGTCGTTTGTCTGGATATTAGAAGATGACAGCAGCATTGCAGTTTGCAAAACCTGTTTAGCAAGAATTTAGACAGGAAGAAAGAAGGCTTCGGGTTTTAACACAACAAACCTGATAGCTCACCTGAAAAATCGTCATCGTGGCACTTTATTTTGAGGATGCAGTTTTATTGACTTTTTTGAATTGTTGGAATCGACGCTGATCTGCATATGTTAGTACATATAATTTCATGTTTGAAAATTATTTGACTTGACTCCACAAATACCTTTGCAGATGCTAGTCTTCTGAACATTTTTTAAGAAGTTGCTCTTTTTTCTTTGACCTTTGCTGTGGTTATTTTTGAAGATGCTTTTTATTTTTTGACTTCACAAATGCCTTTGCAGTTAAAGCATAGATCTGTTCAGTCATTTTTAAGGGATGCTATTTGTATTCTGAATTTGTTTGTGTCTTTTGTTATTTAAAGCAAATTACAACTTTTATGTGTGATGGTATAAAAAATAAACATTTAAAGAGCCAAAACCTTTTGTTTGCTGTTATATATAAGCCAGAGCTGCTAAATAATTTGTTTTTCATAGCTGCAACCAGCACAAGCTGCACATTATGCAAAAACTATATTGAATATGAACGTATCGGTATCGGAATCGGCCATGAAAAGCAGAAATTTGTCGGTTATCGATATCGGCTGAAATTGTTAATATCGTGCATCACTAGTTCTCACTATATCAGGCCAGAAGAGACCAAGTGGTCCTGAAGCTGCTGCTGGTCCTCTTTGCTGCTTCATCCAGACTGAACACAGCAGCTCAGCTCAGTTAAACAGGTCCAGAATGTGGGCTGTTTTAAGTATTAAGAGCCGGCCTGTTGCTTCATATCTCTGAAGGCCCATCTTACCCCGGTTCCAGATTTGACAGTAAATAAGGAATACGTTGATCAGAGGGAAAACATTGCAATATGCAGGGCAGTCAAAAGTAGCCGGTCAACGGCGGCAAATCGCCGTCTATAGCAGCTCTTGCCGCCGCCTACATTTCCCCGATTATACATCCCAAAAATCAGCTTAGCATCTGTCTCCACTGAGAGCAACACTAACGAGTGATTGGGTTCCTTGTTCCAACCGAGATGCTACTTTTCCCATCAAAACACAGACCGGTGTTATGCTGAAAAGTGCAATAAAACCGTGAGAGCCGACGTGAGTTTTGAAACTGCAAAGCTTTTTAAGCGGAAGATAAAACATTCACAGCACCGCGTTCATAGACCAGTGTGATGCATTCATTTATGCAAATGGAGATTACCTAACCTTGTTAAAACATGATGATAACATCATGTGAAAAAATAATGTTTTAAGAATAATCAAAAAAACAAAGGTTGTTTTTGAAGAATTGATCATTCACATTTTTTGTCTTTTATTGAATTTGAAACATGAACTCTGACTCTATTGTTTAAATAACCACCTGTCTTGAAAGCTTCCAAAATATATCAGGGAGACTCTATTTCTCTAAATTCTCCCCTCCGGGGCTCGGGCATCGGCATAAGTGCACCCTCCTACTTGATAGTGTGCGGCCTGCTACTTTAAAAAAGTTTCACTGCCCTGCAATATGCATATTTAATTTAATAATAAATTAAATATGGAGACAGAGTACTACATTACCATTATAAGATGATTTCACAGTGTGGTGTAGGAGTCTGTCTGTCTTAACAACTCTGAACACATCTTTTTAAGGATAGGACCCTCCCTTGTTTTCTTAGGAGGAGGAGGAATCTGTTTCGGACAAAGGAACTCTCTTTCTGACCCACCCCCTCCATGTGTTATAAAGCTAAAGGCGGAAATTCAACTGAAGAAACTCTTAATTACCCCATCCAATCGGAGGCTGATCCGCCTCTGATGCAGCCAATCCGATTCAAGCTACATCTCCTCGAAACCCAATCATCATCAGCGTTCACCTTTAAAAGCAATTCCAAATCATCTCTCGGCCTGCTTTTCAGCAAACGCAAGAACCAGCGCTACTATGTCGGATTTCGATTCAGTCAACCCACCTCCATCCCCTTCTCCACAATCGTAGCAAGCTTTCTGACTTCTCCTCATTGCTCCGTCAACCTCGCCTTCCAGAGTATAGTTCCTCCGGACTCTCATGAAGTTCACTGTCACTCTCAAAAACGGTCCGGCAGAAGACCACCATGCTGAGCCTGGTTCTGCCAGAGGTTTCTTCCCAAAGGGGAGTTTTTTCTCTCCACAGTCGCTTCATGCTTGCTCATCATGGACAGTTCATGCAAACTTTGTTATCCAAGCTGGACATTTAACCCAAGTAAATCACCTTGCAAACCAGCCTCTATGGATTAACCAACTTCATCCATCTAAACTCCACCACCAGTTTCAGGCCCGGGGGGAAATATCCCTATTCTCATACATTTGCTATCTACATTAAAGTATAAATCAGCGTTTATGTTTCCTGCTGGACCTGAGCGCCAAAGTTACATCATTGTACCAATAAATTCTTCTAATTGCATATTTTCTCTTTGTGAGTTTTCCAGATTGAAATGGAGGGGGGGGGGGGGGGGGTAGCATTCTTTAATGATTTAAGTATAGAAATAAGCATTTTCAGTACCGTAACTATATTCATTTTTTTTGGCGACCCGGAAGTTATTCTGTTTGCGCAAATGAGCTGAAGGAACGGATCTGGCTACCGGTGTAGGTACCAGATCTGCTTAGGAGGTCAGATCTGCTCGAGGCCCTGCGTCTCCTGATGACGTCACTATACATGATTGACTGAACGTTTGCACAATTAAGCAAAACATGGTGATTGGTCCGGACAACTTATCAACGTAGTTATAGCAGGTTTGTATGTATGGTTTGTAAACATGGACAATTTTTATGAAGAAAATCTCCATGGGCCACGCGCCTCCCGATGACGTCACTATACGGCAACTCCACTCAAACTACTTGGCGCCTGCAGTCTGCAGTCAGGGATTTTGCTTGCACTCATTTTTAAACAATGGCGGCGGCGGCAACAACAGCAGGAGCGTATCGTTTTGACAATGCCTCTTCTCGGACAAAACCTGATGTCTATAACACTACCTGCGGTAAAGTGATTGTGGAAGATGAGTTTTTACATTTTATCTCTGTTAAGATAAAAACACTGCCGCATGATGACATTGTTTTGTTGGCTACAAACAATTTTTCATCTGACTGGATTGAAGAATCCAAACGACTCCTACATGAACTGTGCCCAACCAAGCAGCGTAACATCAAACATAAGGGAGCGCAGAAAGACGTAAATAATGTAAAGGACTGTTTGAAGTTGTTAAACGAGCGTGGTGAGAATATTCCCCGTTTTGTTTCGCACTACCTGGACGACCTTCCACCTGTTGGTTTCGGCAACATTGATGCCTCGGCCCTGCTTGGTAGAATGGAGCGTCTAAGCCAGGAAGTCTCTGTACTAAGAGGAGCTATGGAAGCTCAGGCTACTGTGAGTGAAAATCTTGGACGAGCGACGGTGGATCTGGAGCGCCGGCTGACGAATATTGAACCACCACCTCATGAATCCAGTCGGGCTAATGAACCCGTGCATGGATCGACGCAGGCTGAGGCGGAATTGGAAGAGCTACGTGGGAAAGACGCTAAACCGCAGCAACCAGAAGACGCCTCCAATCAACAAGTCCTGTCTCCGGCTTGGAGTACTGTTTTGAGGAAAGGGAAGCAGAAGCCCCAGAAACCCTTGAAGGGAGCAGTATCATTGGAACATGGAACACAAAACCGTCAAAAGCGGGAGCAGCACAAAGGAGGAATTATTGGCACTGACATAGCGGCTAATATCCCAGTGGTTAGAACCAAGCTGGTAAGTGTCTTTGCTACGAAATTCTCTCCCGACCTTGATGTTGACACTCTGAGTGCCTACCTAACTGAGAAACTGGGCAAATCGGTGACATGCAGGAAGATAGATTCGATGCGTAACCGATTTAGCTCGTTTCATATAACTGCAGAGTGCTCGGAAGTTGCTGAAATATACGATCCTAAACTCTGGCCCTCAGGTGTGTATGTGCGTCGCTACTTTGAGGCGCGCAGACCAAAAAACGACAGCATCCGTTTGGCTCATATGTCAGAGACTGGTAGACTGCAGCAAGACAACGTACCTGCATCTGTAACACCGCAGATGAGCAACGGCCACGCAGATCCCGATAAATAAATGACTGGTATTAATATTGTGTCATATAATGCGCGAGGTCTGCGTGTTGGACACAGTGAAACAGACAGAGCGCGTCGCCTTGTGGTGGACAAATTACTGGAGACTTGTGATATACTGTGTGTGCAGGAGACATTCTTAGCTAAACAGGACCTGGAGAAGTTGAATTGCATACACAAAGAATTTTACGGCGCTGGTGAATCCACTACCGACCTTAGCACCAGAATAATTCGGGGAAGGATAGCCGGTGGTGTTGCAATATTATGGCACAAAAAATATGATCAACTGGTTGAGGTGATTAGACTGGGTGTGGATTGGGCCATAGGGCTAAAATTTACTTGTGGAGACAAACTTTTTATTGTTTTAAACATATACACACCTTATGAATGTCCTCAAAACGAAGACGAATTTCTTAATAGATTGGCTTTTATTATGTCTTTTATGCAAGATAATCAATCTACTTGTTTTTTTATTGTGGGGGACTTAAATGCAGATGTTACAGATAAACATTCTACATTTGCTTCGCATTTAATGCAATTCTGTCACAGTAATGCCTTAATTCTTTCTAGTAAGGCACTTTTGCCTAGCAACAGTTACACCTATATTAGTGAATCATGGCATACAACTTCCTGGTTAGATCATTGTATCTGTTCAGCTGATGCTCATGATTCCATTCTGGGAATTTGTGTCAATTATGACCTCGCCACTACTGACCATATACCATTCTCCTTATGTGTAAACATGAATTGCATACCTTCTGTTTTGCCTGTAGACTATAATATAAGTACAGGAAAAATAGTATGGGATAACTTGACTGAAAAAGATCTATCAGATTATTGCTATCGAACTAATGATATGTTCAGCAATATATATTTACCAAAGGGAGCAATCTCATGTCGTGATATGAATTGTAAAGACCCTCAACATGGTATTGAGTTATGTACTCTATATGAGAATGTTGTGAAATCCCTTCTTATCTCAAGTAAGCCACTGCATAAAACCATCTCGCATAGCACCAAGCCGGGTTGGAACGACTATGTAAAAGAACATCATGCAGAGGCCAGAAGGGCTCTTAAAGCATGGGCTGACGCAGGTAAACAGAGACATGGTCCCTTGTTTGAATACAAAAAACAAGCAAATGCTAATTTTAAACATTCTTTAAGAATCATAAGGAGAGATGAAAATACTATGAGGTCTGACTCTCTCGCTAGAAAGTTAGGAAATAATAATGTTAAGGACTTCTGGAAAGAAATAAAGAAAGTAAACAACTGTAAAACGTCACTTCCATCTACTATTGATGGTATTACTGGTGTAAAAGAAATCACTCAGTTATGGAAAGAGCACTACAGTGCGCTATTTAATTGTGTCAAAAGCGATATTCCTGACATAGGAAACATTCACAGTAATGAGAATGTGACTGTATGCCCACAAGAAATATATCATACAATTATGACACTGAAAGACAATAAGGCCTGTGGGATGGATAACATTTCCGTTGAGCATTTGAAAAATGCAAGTAAAAAATTCTGTGCATTACTCTCTATGTGTCTCACTAGCTGTCTAGTACATGGTCTGTTACCTAATTCAATGCTATCTGTCATTCTGGTACCTACCATTAAAGATAAAACGGGTAAGATTAGCTCCTTGGATAATTACCGACCCATAGCTTTAGCTAGTAGTTTATCGAAAGTTTTTGAAAGAGTCCTTCTAAATAGGCTGGAAGAGTTCTTTTTGACCTCTGAAAATCAATTCGGTTTTAAACCCAAACACGGTACAGACATGTGTATTTTTGTGCTACAGGAGATTTTAGATCTGTATAATTTGCACAACACTACAGTATTTATGTGTTTTATTGATGCTTCTAAAGCATTTGATCGCGTGAACCATCAAAAATTGTTTTGCAAGTTAGAAAACAGAGGTATACCCAAATATCTAATTAGAATAATGGCCTATTGGTATGGCCATCAACTAATGTATGTCAAATGGGGTAACTCATTGTCTGACTCGTTTAATGTTGGTAATGGAGTAAGGCAGGGAAGTATATTGTCCCCTTACCTTTTTAACATTTACATGGATGAACTATCAAGGCGCCTGAATTGTTGTAAAACAGGCTGTGTAGTTGGTGACCGCATAATCAATCACATAATGTATGCGGATGATTTGGTAGTCTTATGCCCATATAGTGCTGGCCTTCAACAATTACTAAGGGTCTGTTCCCAATATGGATGTGATTTTGATGTCAAATACAATGCTAAGAAAAGCAATATCATGATTGTTAGAAGTAGATCAGATAAGCATCTGATAACCCCTGACTTCTCTTTATCTGGCATTGTCCTCAATATACGCAATGAAATTAAATATCTGGGACATTACATAACTGATGACCTATTTGATGATCGTGACATTCGTAGGCAGTATTGCATGATATATGCTCAGGCTAATATTTTGATCAGAAAGTTTGGTATGTGTTCATCCTCTGTGAAGGTAGCTCTTTTTAAAGCTTTTTGCACTTCATTTTACACAGCCCATCTATGGCGAAGATATAAAAAAAGTAGCCTGCACAAACTTTATGTGGCATACAATGATGGCCTGAGGCTCCTACTTAAAGTGCCTAGATGGAGCAGTGCTAGCCACATGTTTGTACATACCGCTGTTCCCACATGTGCAGCTGCACTCAGGAATCTCATGTATAAATGTATGTGTAGATTATCTGTGTCATACAATAATATAGTAGTAATTTTAGTGAACCCTGTTTTTAGTACAGTGAGATTTTTCTCAAGATTGTGGAAACATTGGCGTCATCATTTATTTGTGGCTCAGTGACTGTCATATTATTCTCTGTTTGTCTTTTTCTTTATCATTTGTTTTTACTATGGACCTCTTTTGTGTCTGAAATAAAGATTGATTGATTGATTGATCTCTATTTGTACTGAATCAATATTATTGAGTTAATTATCGCCGATTGTTTGCCACTGTCGGCTATTTCACCAAATACCTATAATACTTTAACGAGCATCGTAAATTAACAAAAAAAAATTTATTTGTTACAAATAGAGACCACAGGCGCAATGTAGTTTCTTTGAGTGGAGTTGCCATATAATGATGTCTTGTCCCGCTTTGGGGCCACTCTGCCTGAATAAAATTCCATCACATTTTAATATTGGCTATTTTTAATTGGAAGAATTTACTTATCGGCCCGATGTAAAATTCCACCAAATCGGCCGATATTTTATCGGTCTGATAATATTGTGTATCCCTGCTGAGAACGCTGTGTGAAAAGGGCTCTGGACACTTAGAGATGCTGATCTCACCTCTGAGCGTGGCTCTGGCTCTCAGCTTCCCCACACAGAGTGCTTTTAGAGGGAGGGACTCCCTCCTCTCTGTCCTCACACTGATCCATGCTGCTGAATTCACATCCACATCAGCTCACACACACTTTCTACCTTCACCTGCAGAGGAAACACACATCATTCATCTGATCATCAACTCTGATCATCCTTTACATCATTAGTGCTGGAAAAAGATCAGCTGCTCCTCCTCTGATTGGCTCTTCTTCTCTGCTTCATATCAGCTGAATGCAGTCAGACAGCAGTGAGAGGCAGAGGAAGCTGCCATCAGCTGCTGTACTTCTACTATCAGTCCACTAGATGGAGCCATGGAGCAACATTTCATCCACTGACACTGATTTACTCTGACTGAACATCAGCAGCTATTTTATTTCACAATCATCAGACTCTACAAGTGGATTATCTGCTGCATCAGGGATTAACTATTTAATAATCTGACTGAATCAAAGACATTTTACCATTGATTTCATTTTATTTTGAAATGACTCACAGGAAGCAGTGAGAAAAGAATTGCTGATCCTAGCATTAATGACAGAAACAAATGCTCTTTACTGTCAAATAACAAAGAAAAATGTAAATACTTCAATATATAATGTGTCAAATTTCCATCATATACAGCAAAGTAATGCTCCATACGAGGGATTGCTGCAAAGTCAACAAGTCTATTCCAGCAACCGTCCACCGTAGCTCCATGTTCATCCAGGAGGAGTGAAAGCTGCAGGTCAGTGACTGGATGCAACCTGCTGGGTTTCCTGAGAGAGACTCTGAACCATCCTGTCTGGATAATCTGATGGAATTACCTCTGGAAAGAAGATTGAGGTGACATGATGTGAGCTGGCGCTAGAGAAATAAATTTTGAATTGAATAAAGTTTTGAGCTGAACTGGTAAGCAAAAGGAAGTGAACTTTTTAACAGAAATCAATTTGTAATAAAACTCCTCCAAACAAAAATGCATCAGTCTGATATTTCTTGGTGAAAACGGGCCTGGATCCGTATTACAAAGATCCTCAGAGCCTCTCAGAGCTCCTGTCTTAGTCTAGAAACTCCTCCCTAAGACTCTGAGCGTCAGAGGTTCAGATGCTGCTGAGACTCTGAGGAAAGATGAGACATTTCTATCTTAGTCAGGTGTGGTTGACCCTGTCGCCAGGTGCTGTGATTGGTTGATGGTACAAAAAAAACATAAATGCACTCTTAGTGATTAAAAGAGAGAAATGAACCATTTAGACCAGATGAAGATGAAATTTAGCTAAATTAATTTTACTGGCATTGTCTGCTTGTGTTTAGTAAATGCATGACATAAAAAAATGTAGGAAAAAAATGTAGAAAACCAAAGGAGTAGCACATCTGTCCACTCAGCTCTGTTGAAAAGTGAATTAGTTCCTGGATCACGGCGCGCAAAAAAAAGCATATTTAAGTGTAATACTGCAGATCAACGCGTCTTTTTCTGGAATCAAATGAGGAGATGGCTTCACACCAGCAAACTTCTAGATGACCTATAGGCTGCTGACATCAACATGTACAAAACAGAAAATACTGCACAGCCTCTTTTAGATATCTTCTTTGTTTGATTTCTTCACTTTTTACTCATGATTTAATATTTTCAGGTTATTAATTTATCCTCTATAAAAATACGTCACAGCCATCCCTTTAACATGTCCTCCTGCTGAAACTAATTAATTTCTCTCTATGGGGGGATAAAGTTTTAAAAAAGTTGACTTTGTAATGTGCTTTAAGATTAAATGTATTATGAATCGGAGCTATATAGTAAAAATGTATTTAAAAAATCAAAAATTGAAAGGTTTCTGTTCTCATTTCCTCCACTGTGTAGCTGCTGGATTAACCAATCAGCTCTCTCTGTTTCCACCATCTTCCTGCTCCAGTCGCTCTTAAAGTGTTTTATCTTCCTCTGTTTTATCAGTAGAAGAAATAAGATTTTAATGTTAAAGATGAAGTTTGCTTCATTTTTTTTTTCCTGTGTAACATTTTCCTCTGTAATGTTTCTCTGTTCATTTTCAGCACTTTGAATCTTTGCTTCACAAATAAACTTACCTGCCTAACATTTTCCACATTAGCAGCTCGCTTAATGCTAAAGATACTTTCTGAATAACTTTTATAGATGAAATTCTGAGAAAAACCTTAGAATTCCTGAAATGATAAGATTTCTCCTGAAATGACGTCACTAACAGCTACTCTCAGCCTCAGGACTCTTGGTGAAAACGGGTTTGGCGACCCCTGCTGGCCTGTTAGCGCCATGACGTCAGTGTTGATGCCAAGATATGAAAACATGACGTAATTTACCCAGAGAGGAAAACCAGAATCAAAGACATCAGCTGATCATCATGTTTGGTTCCAGATCATCATTAATCCCATAATCCTGTACATTAGTCTCCAAACAGCAGAGAATAAACTTTAAGATGAAATCAGAGTCATTGTCTGCAAACATCAGAGCAGAAACCAACAGGAAAGTTCCTAGAAAAAAAGTCCTAGCAGGAAAGAGAGAAAACTCACAGTTTGTTCAAACGGTCCGAAGGAGAGCAAACAGAACCCCCGTAGAACCGGACTGGGTTCTGCCTGGACAGGACGAGCTCAAAGTGAAAGACGGTACAAGTGGGAACGGCTGCAGTAAAACGGGCTGAGGGGGCTCAGGACGGCCCGGTTGGTCAGGTTACATCTGGCCTGTGTTAGAAATGGGACGTATGAGTGGAACGTCAGTTATCCTGGCAGCTGCATGCTAAGACAGTCTGGAACACAACGTATCAGATAGAACCCAGTGGTGATGTATTTAACTGATGTGTGCAGGCCTTGCATTGTACCCAGACTTCTCTATAGAGCCTATGGGAGGATCAGGCGGGACCCTTAATACATTCCTTTCTTCCTCGCATCGTGTCCAGAGCCTTTCAGCGCTGATGTGTCTGTAAACATTTCTCTGACTTTTCTAGATTAAAAGAGTTAAAGTATAGATTTCTGCGTCGTCTATTGAAAGCACTCTAAAGTACAAGTGGGGGTCGCCTTAGGGGAAAATTCTGGGCCTACCAAAGATGTTTCACCCCCACAGAGGGCGGCAGCTCAGACACATGAAGCCAAATCTGCAGCAGAGCTGAGTGGGCTGATACCAGGACCAAAATATTATCAAGTTCAGTTACTTTGTGCAGTTTGCTAATAAATAAATCAGACTACTTTATGTAACTAAAGTCCTGATGAAATGTGTTTAGAATTGTGTTTTAATATGTTACATTTTAATTGTTTTAAGGACAGTATCAGTGCTGCCGACTCACGAAAGTTTTAAGTGACTTTAGAGAAAAACAAGCAAAGCAAAGTCGTGTTCTGATGCGTCTACTCTACCAGGGCGTATATATACACTACATACACGCAGTGATTCAGCCGCTACAGCCGTTTAGTCTGTTATTTACCACGCCACGAAATGTTTAAGAGAAAAAGTTTAAACAGAGGAGGAGGACTCAGATTTTAACATTCAGAAGCTTCCAGGTTTGATTCCTGCCAATCCCCCCCCCTCCCCTCCCTCACACACACACACACCCACACACACACCCATCTATATGAGCATTCCAAAACCACTGGACTCTCTGACACTGCTCTGAACTGGTTTCAATCATACCTCGCTGACAGAACGGAGTACATCTCAATTGGCAATACAAGTTCACGGCATCACAAAGTCACCTGCGGAGTCCCCAGGGATCAGGACTGGGGCCCATCCTCTTCATCATCTACATCCTCTTCATCACCGGTCATGTCATCAGCCATCATGGAGTCTCATTTCACTTGTACGCTGATGATACACAACTGTACATAAAATCCCATCCTACTGCAGCTTCAACAACAGCATCATCATCTTCAACACTCACTACCTACCTGGAGGAGATAAAGATGTGGATGAAACACAATTTTCTCCAGTTGAACAGCTCCTTGTTGGCACATCACACCAAGTCCAGTCATCCTCCATTACTGGTATAACCATCTCTGACCAGGACATTCCCATCTCCACAACAGTCACCAGTCTTGGTGTAACATTTGATCCACAACTAACCTTTGAACCCCATATCAAACAACTCTGCAAAATCTCCTAATCTAAGAAATATTTCAAAACGCCGTTCTACACTCACCTTGGCTGATGCAGAAAAACTGGTCCATGCCTTTGTCTCCTCCAGGCTGGACTACTGTAATGCACTTCTCATCAGGATCCCTAACAAGAGTTTGCAGAAACTACAATATATTCAGAACAGTGCTGCAAGGATCCTGATGAGAGTCCGAAAGTATGACCACATCACACCCATTCTCCACTCCCTTCACTGGCTTCCTGTTTCTGCAAGGATTGAATACAAGATCTGAATTCTCACCCATCAGTGCATCTATGGAAATGCCCCCCCCCCCCCCATACCTGAAGGAACTGCTCACCCCTCTCAATACAACACGATCCCACCGCTCAAAACACTTAAACAATCTCCTCCTCCCCAAGACTAAGTTAAGCACCATGGGCGACCGTGCCTTCTGCTCTGACGATGCCCTACCTGATCATCTGAGGGAACCACAGACTATTCAGACTTTTAAAAAAGGATTAAAAACATTTCTTTTTAGCAGGACGTATGACTTTTAACATTTTACAATTATGCTATTGATTTTATTCATAAGTGTTTTAAAGCGATGCTTAGTTTTACATTTTGATTTTACCCTTCTATGATGATTTTACCTGTAGCACTTTGAGATTTTTCTTAAATGTAAAGTGCATTACAAATAAAATGTATTATTATTATTATTAGCATTCCTCCTGGGAGCCAGGCTAACGAGGAACCAGGCTAACGAGGAGAGACCCGTTCCAGGTGAATCTCCAGGTGAATCTAAGCTCTAAGGAGGCCTGTGGGTTTATGAAATCTGGAACTCCTCACTACTGCAGACATTTAGACCTGAGAAAGCTTCCTGGATGGAAGAGAAACGTCTTCAGAATAAAAGTCCAGTTGTTTTATTTTTCTAACCTTTTTAGGATGATCAGGACCTGGATGACTGAGAATCTTCACCAACAAATCATTCTTAAATTCAGATTGGAGGGCCGCACTAAATCCGTCCATGGGCTTCTAAAGGCCCGCGGGCCACATGTTGGACACCCGTGGTCTGGTGGGTGAGTTACAGGTTTGCTTCACAGTTAAAGTTCATATTTTTTCAGTTTTAGCTTTTAGATGCTAGAATGTGTTTACTGACACTGATTAATAATAAATAACCGGCCTGTTATACATTTACTGTCCAGTTGGTGGCGCAGTAGAGCCACTGAACCATGATGGAGCCTCAGCGCTTCATCAGTTTAAAGTCTCATCCCACCAAAGATGAGACTTTAAACTGATCATCACCAGGAGACAAAGTGTTTTTTACATAAAAACTTCCACAAACTCTGTTCATTGTCACTTGCTAAAAGTTATTCATCCAGTAATAAAACAATAATTTCTCTTTTAAGTCACATTTACCTTTATGTCCTGCATAAACAACCTCAAACCAGATCTAAGGGATAATCTTAAAGAAAAGCTACTTTATTTATATGGTAAAAACAGAAGTCCACAGATGATGAATATTTGTCCCTCAAATATTCATCATCTGATGTCAGATTTATTATGAACCATCATATTAATCTGTTATTCCTCATTTTTCGGTTCTTTATGCATCAACATGCATTTTCTTCCTCAGGAACATCTAAATTAGGCGTTAAAGTGAAAATAATCAGTTTGACTGAACATCTTTCCAGTCAGCCCATATATTCCCGGGCCGTGGACATCATGACACATCAGTTTCCTCACCTGCTTATTGTGTAAAGTCAACTTTAACTAAATCTGGTAGTTTTAAAATATCCATTGATAATTCCTGTATCTGTCCACCTTTCAGCTTCAGAGCCTTGGTGTCATCCTGGACAGCCTCTCCATCCTCTGCTTCACTTTCCACATCATCACCTGGTTAACTTTCATCTCTGCAGCATCAACTTCCTCCTTCACACTTTAGCCAAACTGCTCCACAGTTCACTTTACACTTTAACTTTCCTCCCTGTCCTCCAGAAAACCTCCAGAAACTGAAACTAGAACAAAAAACAGCAGCTTCATCATTACATCATCTACTTCACTCCTGAACATAAACTCCTCTGGCTCTCTGTCACATTCAGGATAAATCTATGATCCTACAAGGCGACCACAGCCTGGACAAATCAGGTCACATGACCAACACTATGATGACGTCACACGTTTTAATATAACACAGATTACACGTTACAATAATCAGTTTTAGAAGGTTAATAAAACGGTTATATTTTAGCCCAGTCCAGGATGGACTCTGGTCCTCGCCTCTCACTCATTGACTACTGGAGAACCCCCCCCCCCCCCATGACCCTGTGTGACGTCAGCTCTGCCTGCTTTGGTCACAGAAGAAACAAAAGGCAGAATTATTTACTTAGTTTTACCTTTTCTGAATCTGATCCAGTCAAATGCGGCACATTGTTTCATATTTCGACCCTTTAAAAAAAAAAAAACATCCTGCTAAATTATCATTATTATTATACATGCTGTGAAAGAGCTTATTTATAAATATAACAAGCAGAACTCTTCAGTTTTTATGTTTCCTAGATGCATTGAAAGCATTTCACAGAGTTAATCACAGAAAACTATTAATGAATCTGACACAGAAAGGTGGACCAGAGTTCATATTCATATTCATATTGTTCATATGTTGAAGTATTGGTATGCTCAGCAAACACTGCAGATTAAATGAGGAGAACGTGTCTCTGCTCCATTCAAAGTTAGTAATGAGGTGAGGCAGGGAGGGATTTTATCCCCAGTTCTCTTTAATTTATATCTGGATGAACCATCAACCAAGATGAGAGCTTGTAACGCTGGATCTGTGGCTGGTAGCTTAATCTCCTGATGTATGCAGATGATTTAGTGATATTTAGTCCAAGTACTGCTGGGTTACAGCAACTACTTAACATCTGCTCTGATTATGGTCTGGAACACGATAAAGGTGTGGTTATAATCTGTAGGAGGAAAGAAGATCAAATACTGTGCTGAGTGTTACAAACACCACCAACCATCATCATCACATAAATCTGTCAGATATCTGTAGACAATGTAGAATGCTTTATGGCCAAGCTAATAGCCTTGCTGGTAAATTCAGTGCATGTACTGATGAAGTCAAAGTGTTTAATGCATGTTGTACCTCTCTGCTCACCTGTGGTCTACATATAGAAACACCAACAAAGGCTGCAGGCGGCCTGTAATGATGCTCTGCTGGTGCTGTTGAAACGACCAAGATGGACCAGTGAGATGTTTGTCTCAGTGAGTTAATACCCTACTAGATGTTTATGAAAGGTAATGTAGAATTTTATCTGCAGGTTAAATGCATCTGGAAATATTATCTTGTCATCTCATCTCAGCGCTGCGTGTCCAGAGCCCGTAACATCATCAGGGACCCCCCCCCCCCCCCCCCCCCCCCCCCACCCCCACCATGGACTGTTCTCCCTGCTGCCCTCTGGGAAGAGGTTCCAGCATCTGCTGCAGGTCCTCCAGGTTCTGCAAAAGCTTTTTCCCTGCTGCCATCAGACTGTTGAACTGCTAGAACTGCTGAACTATAACCCACAAACTCTGCACAACATTCACATATTTGCACATTTTGCATCATTGCATCTCCATCTAGCATTATAAATGCTGCAGAACTCTTAGTTTTTAAATGCATGCTTGCACAAAAATTCTGCACATACAAATGTTTTTAAGAAATACTCACCTGTACACTGTGATCGCACACTCTCTTTCTCCTGCATTGTTTACATTTCAATTGTTTTACTGTTAAATCACTGCTGCACTTTATCCTGTAATTCTATTTTGTAAACTTTATCCTGAAATTTACTTTATCCTGTAATCTACTGCAATTCACTGTAATTTTCAAGCTGTATGCAAATGAAATGTCGTTCTCTACGCACTCTGTGCATACAGAATGACAAATAAAGTTGTCTAAGACACCACATGTAGTGCAGTCAGTTACCAGTCTGAGCTGTGCAGACACTGGTATTCATGGCTTCTTAAAGCGCCTATTTAATTGATAATGGTACTTGTGTTTTTATTCTTATCTATTTATTTATGTATTTATTGGACTATGAGTCCAGAATGAAGTTTATCTATTATTGAGTTTTAAATCCAACCTAACAGTGAATAATGAGCAGATCCCTGGTTGGTTTATCATCTAAATGACTGGAATCCAGGTAATAAACGCTGACAGGTGAGGTGTCCACAGGTGGAATAAAAAGTCTAGAGGAACTTTTTGCTTTTTCCAAATGACGGAGAACTTTAACTCCTGATCTAAAAGCACGTTTCTGCTGTAAAGTACCTTACCATCATTTTATCTAAGACTGTTTTTATTCATGGAGGCAGAAACCAAAACCTCTGATTTATGGATTAATGACGTGAGAAAAACCAGCTGCTGGTTGGTTAGTAACGACCTCTGCTGATAATTCACTTATTCTGGGACATATTTAGTTACTGCAGCACATTAAATATGAGTTAAATGATTTTAGACATGGATGTGAAGCTGGTTCTGGACACGTATAGACCACCAGACCACCAGAACCAGCTGGTTCTGCAGGGAGAGAAGAACCCAATTCACCACCAGGTCCTCTTTGTTCTTCTGGTTCTGCTGGCAGCCCGGTTCTGGTCAGGAAGGTTCTGGTGAGACGCTGCTGGACTGATGCGTGTGAACCTTGGTCTGGTACCAAAGTCATCTGTGGTAACCTAGGTAACCGTTATCATCCATCATGGCTGATCTTTAACTTTAATTACCGTTTAGTTCTGATCACTGACCGTTTAACCGACCCGGTTACCCATCACAGGACAGTAAGAGGCTGGTGGTGGACCGGTACCGTCTGACCTGCAGCTGGATCCGCCCGGTTCTCAGTAGAACCTCCCATGTGATCAGATGGACCCACACTGGTCTCCATCAGAACCTGGACTGAAACCGGTTCTGATGAGACCGGCTGTGATGGGACCTGCAGATTTAGACACGCTGGAAACCTTTGGACCTCCATCAGAACCAAACATCTCTTTGGTTCTGATGGAGGTCCAGTTGGTTCTGGGACGGTTTGAATAAAGATGATTCTTTATCCTGGAAACCTCACATTAGTGCCAGAAGTACAAAACCAGCCAAAGTGGTCCGTATACCGGGAAAAATCTGCCACCTGATTAATAAAAAAGCTGCAGTTATGTTATATTATTCTATGTTATATCCATATATTAATTACTGTAATGTTGCTTTGGTTAGCACACACATACTAAACTGGAATGTGTTGGACTTCAGAATCGAGCTTTAAGGCTAATATTGTGTGTAACCACTGTTTGCTCACCAGGTAATGAACTTAACCAGTATCCAACTCATAGTAGTTGTCTCATCAGGCCTCCTCTAACACATTTAGTGTATTATAGAGGATCATTGGAACATTGACAGATCTTTCTAAAGAACAATTTAACCACAGAGTAAAGTTGCTGCTGCTTAGTCTGAATTTTCCATGTAGATTTGTGGTCTGAATGAACTGTTTTATATATTGAAATGTTGTTGAAATATAGTTATTATGGAGGCGGCCTCTTATTAAGCCCCTCCCATGTTCTTTTTTAGTGAAACCTGATTCTGTTTTCATGTTTTATTGTGAAATTAAATAAAGCAGACCTACAGCCCCCCCTGGTTCTGACCCACAGTGATGGTTGGTAGTGAACAGACGAGCTCTCAGACGTGTTTTTTATTATTTTATTGTGATTTATTGGCTCCGCCTACTTGTCCTCAGGCTTGTTGAAGCAGTAGGTCAGGCAGCATTTGCCGCAGTAATGCCGGTCAAAGTGGCTCGCCATGAAGACGCCGGCGCCGCACTCGTCTGCCGGACACTCACGCCTCAGACGGTGGATCTTTCCGTTCTCGTCCACCTGCAGACAGAACCAGCAGCGTCAGCGTACCGCAGGAGAACCTTCCCAGGTTCTGGTTCCGGCCCGGTTCCTACCTTGTAGTACTTGAGCACGGCCAGCTTGACCTTCTTCCTCTTGTGCTTGTTCTTCTTGGGCGTGGTGTAGGACTTCTTCTTCCTCTTCTTGGCGCCGCCCCGCAGCCTCAGAACCAGGTGCAGAGTGGACTCCTGCAGACAGGAAGTGATGTCAGAGCGCCATTTCTGCCCTTTTGTCCAAACCAAAGCATCTGATTGGCTCTACACTAAACAGGTAAAGAGCTCAGGTGACCTTCTGGATGTTGTAGTCCGACAGCGTGCGGCCGTCCTCCAGCTGCTTCCCAGCAAAGATCAGCCTCTGCTGGTCAGGAGGGATTCCTGCAGGAAACCAAACGGGTCAGACGGGTCAGCGGTACCGCCGCCTCTAAACTGTTAATAACATATTTAAAGGTTTTCTCAACAAAAACAAAATTAATTCCTTTCATGTTGTCAGATTACGTTTTATAGATCATTCTTTTCACTTCCTGCTCTTGCTGCACATTGACCAATAAAAACCAAAATACATTTTTAAAAAGTAAAATATGAAAATTCTTTTTGTTAAAAAAACTGAGAACAGTTATTCTGAAACCCTTTATTATTTAAGTGGTTTAAAGTTTGATAGATTAGCATTTATATTTGTCCTTATGAACAGCACCAGTCTACCAGCCATGTTTTAAGATTTCTGAACAATAATGGAAAATATAAAAAACTGGAAACCTAAATTATTCTCCTTTCCTCTCAGAAACAGAATGCTGAGGATTTATGAATAAAACAAGTGCAGAGAAATCTGCTGAATAAGGAGAAAAGAGAAAGCGTCAGAGTTCCAGACTGGGCGGTTCTCTGCAGCCTTTAAGCTCAGCTATAAACTCCTAAAGCCCAGAAAATAAGGAGCTGGAGGCTGAGGAAATTCTGCAGAACCGAGCCCTGTTCTGATCCACTATAACCTCCTGAGGGAGCAGAACAGAGAAATAATCTGGTTCTGGAAAGCTACCAGCCTCCAACTACTACGCTGTTCTAATAAACCAGACTAAGGACCCGTTAACGGACCTCTGCAGAACCTCACTGCCCATCCAGCAGGTCCAGATGTTTTATTAGGTGTCTGGGTCAGGATGAATCTAGAACCGCGGCTCTGGAGGAGCGTAGCAGGAGATGAAACGCTCCACAGACAACCCTGGTTTATGTAGTTTGACGTCAGTTAAATTATTTATGAATTATGTAGACAAACTGATCAGCAGCTGTTCAAACGTCTTGGTGACCTCATTTAACTGCAGATTCATAAACTGTTGAAATGGAGTCAAACTAGGGCTGAACCATTTTTATCTTAATATTGCTATTTAATGCGATCATTTTTTTCTTGTTTTTTTTTAACCCCATACAAACAATTCAGTGTTTCCTCGCTGTGCAGATGAGGTGCTAAAAGAGCCGCTGCATCTCGCCTCAGAGCAGGAATGATCACATTCTGACTACAATGTATTTCAACCAAAATTATGATTTAATTTAGACTTTTCTGCATGAACAAGCAACAAAAAACGGCCTTTAGATGTTTGTAAACATGGACTATTTAAAACAAGAACTTTAAATGTTTCTATTAATCAGAATATTATTCAACAGAACAGCTTTTACTTGATTTACACATAAATCCCTGTTTAACATTAAGTGTCACTAATAAACCAGTCCATGAATTAAACTGAGCTTCTGGTAAAACTATGATTATATAAACTCTAAAACAATAAAGTTAGATTATCTCACTGCTGCTGATCTCTTCCCTTCCATGTGGAGAAAACCCACTTTAGACATTTTACTGACACCTAAAGGTCTGATTCACTAAATGTTACACAGCCAAAAACTAAAGACAGATTTGGAAATTTTTTTAATTGCAATTATAAATTATATTAATTGTGCAGCTCTAAGTCAAACCCTCCAGTGAGATTAAATAACAAAATAAAGCGTCTCTTTCTCGTCTCCTCAGTGGTTCCTGTCCTGCATCATCTGCTGTGAGACCTCCTCAGGAACCCCTGATCCCCGTGGATCACTGCAGCAGAGCAGACTGCATGAGGCTGGACTGGACCTTAGTCAGAACTGTTCAGAACCAGCACCACAGAACCGAACCTCCCCACCGGGCCCACAGTTCTACCGGGGAAAACTCACCTTCTTTGTCCTGGATTTTAGCCTTGACATTTTCAATAGTATCTGAAGGCTCAACCTGTAACACAGAAAGGACCGCCGGTCAGAACTTAGCGCTACGGAACCACCACCGGAACCAGGAGCGTTTCCATCGGCTCCGTTAAATGAGCTCTCCGCCGCGGCGGCTACACGTGTTTACCGCTCCGCCGCCGTTAGCCGCTTAGCTTCAGCCTGGCCGCTCAGAACCAACCAAGCGGAGCCTCGTTACGTCATAATGAAACAATAATGTCCGATTATAAAACAATATATGTCTACATTTTAGTCTTTTCACCGGTAAAGCTAATAAAACTCAGAGTAACCGCAGTCAGTGAACGCGTCACCCTTCCATCACACTGAACTCACCTCGAGGGTTATAGTCTTCCCCGTGAGGGTTTTCACGAATATCTGCATCGTGGGGTTTGGTCCACCTGCAGGGAACCGGAACCGGACACGGACACTGTCAGAACCCACTCAGCGTGGAAAACGGCTCATAAATGCGGCCATTATTGATTAAAAACGCATAAAATCACGGAGCGATACTCACCACCGGCTAACTCCTAATGGCGGATACTGAAAAGAGGACCTCACAGGGAAAGGCACGGGGTTTCCTACACGCGTTCCCAGGGGCGGCTGGCCGTCACAGTGCCTGATGTAAAAAGATTTAGGACATCGCCGTACTTTTCATTATGAATTTTGGCACTTAAAAAATTGTAAAAAAAAATAAAAATAAAACAAATACCTTAAAAAATACATGTCAGCTTATCAGAAACCTATTTATTATAGTTCGAGGTCCCAGGTATCCATGGTAACGCAGTGTTTGCGCTGTTGCTGACGGCTGGCAGACAGAAGAGCTGGAGCTGGTGTGAAAACAGAGGTATAAAAAGATGAATAAAGGACAAAAGGAGCCTGAAAATGCAGAAAGGATCCCTGTGGTGGACAGTGAGCTGTGTGACAGCGACAGGAGGTTTTTACAATCTCTGAGAAGGTTTATTGACGAAGGGAAGACGTACCTGCAGTGTCCAGACGGGGGCGCCAGTGAGCTGCGGTACATCATCTACCGCTCCGCGTTCAACAAGGTGATCAATTCAGCAGATTAATGTCTACAAGCATTGAGATAATTGATTATTTAACAAGAATATCCGGTTATAACCCTGAAAGAGTTCATGTGTTATAAACTGATGAAGTTATTTTATCTAAATGTTGTTTCCTGTCCTAAATATTCCCCCATGTGATCCAGACTGTCCTCCCATCTGGACCACAGCTCTCCGGGCTTTCTGGAGAGCTTTACAGACTTTGTATTTGAACTGGATGAACTGGACTCAATCTCTGTCTAAAACATACAGTCCCTTTGAAAAGTATTCACACCCTATTTTTGTTTGGACTTTATCAGACAGTTCAACATAACATAGAACTATAAAGTGGAAAGTAAAATGTTCATGATTTTAAAAATTCTTTACAGGTACAATCTGAAAAGTGTGGCATGCATTTATTTTCACGCCCCTGGGTCAGAACTCTGTAGAACCGCCTTTCTCTGCAGGTCCAGTTCCAGTTCCTCCAGAGCAGGCGTGACTCATTTCCCTATGGGGCCGCTAGGCATCATTGCTCCTGTATATATGATACTTTTGGTTTCATAATTTCATTTTAGTTCACATAGAAATGTAAACAATTCACAGTAACGTAAAAGTAGCACCTTAGGCCCAGTTTATACAGTTTATCTGCAAATAAAGTTGTTATTGGAGTGAGTTACACTTTAAACTCATCATTCCGCATCACTTCTTCTCTTTCTGGACATTTCTGGGTTGTTTTAATGTGAGAAAACTGACACCTAGTGGCAGGAAGCTGTTACTACACAGTTAGAAAAAAATCAACATTCGCTACAGGAGGCTCAGTTTTAGTCACTTCCATGTTTCTGACTCCATCCTCCATGTTGGAGCTAGGAGACAGGAGCTAGGAGATAGGAGCTAGGAGACAGGAGCTAGGAGATAGGAGCTAGGAGACAGGAGCTAAGAGATAGGAGCTAGGAGACAGGAGCTAAGAGATAGGAGCTAGGAGCTAGGAGACAGGAGCGAGGAACAGGAGCTAGGAAACAGGAGCTAGGAGACAGGAGCTAGGAGACAGGAGCTAGGAGACAGGAGCTAGGAAACAGGAGCTAGGAGACAGGAGCTAGGAGACAGGAGCTAGGAGCAGGAGCTAGGAGCAGGAGCGAGGAGACAGGAGCTAGGAGCAGGAGCTAGGAGCAGGAGCGAGGAGACAGGAGACAGGAGCTAGGAGACAGGAGCTAGGAGACAGGAGCTAGGAAACAGGAGCTAGGAGACAGGAGCTAGGAGACAGGAGCTAGGAGCAGGAGCTAGGAGCAGGAGCGAGGAGACAGGAGACAGGAGCTAGGAGACAGGAGCTAGGAGACAGGAGCTAGGAGACAGGAGCTAGGAACAGGAGTTAGGAGACAGGAGCTAGGAGACAGGAGCTAGGAGCAGGAGCGAGGAGACAGGAGCGAGGAGACAGGAGCTAGGAGACAGGAGCTAGGAGACAGGAGCTAGGAGACAGGAGCTAGGAGACAGGAGCTAGGAGACAGGAGCTAGGAGCAGGAGCTAGGAGACAGGAGCTAGGAGATAGGAGCTAGGAGCTGTTATTAAGGGTATTAAGATAGAGTCCAGTTTGTGTCCTGCAGGTGATTGGCCAAGCGGCAGCCAATCAGAGGCTCCTCCTGGCCATCAAGGCGGAGTATGATGACATCATCAGGGAGCTGAAGAGGAGGGAGGATGAAGCTGCAGCAGAAAGGAGGCAGAGTCCAGACAGGTGAGGCTGGTGCTGCTGGTACCAGAGGTACCAACGTCTGGTACCAGTGGTACCAGAGGTTCTGGTACCAGAGGTTCTGGTAACGTCTGGTCCAAACAGCACCAGAGGTTCTGGTATTTATCAGCAGGCTTCACGTCTTCTTCTGTGGTACTCTCTGCCGTCTCTCTGTCCAGAATCCCGGTCCTTCAGAACCAAACAGCAGAACCTAAGGAGGAGACCAGGATACAGAACTCCCCCACTCAGAACCGACCGGTACCAGGTCCGGACTCATTAATTCAGTTGGAACTGGGTTTGCTTAGAGCAGATGTTCTGGATGTTCAGTGAGTTAATAACTGGTTCTGGTCCAGTTGGGTCCAGGCTGCTAACTGGTTCCGGTCCAAACCTAAAGCCACCGGATCAACAATCATCTGGAGCTTCAGATAAAATGAATTTAGTGAAATGTTTTCTAGAAATAATCCGTTTTATTCAGATTATTGATGCAGGTCCAGTTCACCTCCAGAGGTCCGTCACTAACAGAACCGGTCTCGTTCTGCAGGAACCAGTTCATGTTTCTCATTTTGGGCCCGTTTGACCCGTTCTGTGGTTCCTCAGAGGAGTTTGGTTCCGTTTCTTTGGGTTCAGGCCTCGGTTCTGTGGTTCTGGCTGACGCGTGTCTCATGGTCAGCAGGTTCCTCTGGGTAGAAGAGGTCCAAATGAGTCCAGTTCATAACGGTCATGTTCAGAACCGACAACACCATCTGGATTTATCAGCTCCAGAACCATCGGGTCAGAGGCACCAGAACCTTCACAGCAGTACGTCTAAACCACAGCAGAACACATAGTTAACCAGCAGAACCGGGCCTGGTACCACTGATAGGGGAGACAGAACCATCTCAACCAGAACCACCAGCTGCAACAACCACACAGGAGCAGGACCAGCAGCGAGGTCACCAGAACCAGGTTCTACTGGACTGAAAAGGGACCGGCAGTACAACCAGAACAAAGGAACAGGAACTAAGAGAACTTGGAGAACCCCAGAGGAACCTCACAGAACATCAGAACCACAGAACCAAGGCCCAAACCCAAAGAAACGGAACCAAACTCCTCTGAGGAGCCACAGAACGGTCCAAACGGGCCCAAAATGAAACCAAAGAAAAGATAAACCAACATGTTCATCAGAACAAGCCCGGTTCTGTTCGTGACCGACTCAATCGGGTCGTTCCTCTCTGATCAACACTCCTCGTGTGGTTCTGCAGGTTTGACTGTGGCCCAGTCTGAGCATCCTGCGGTTCTGGTGGTTCCTCCAGAGGATTCATGGACCCAAAGTGAAGTTCTGTTGGACAGGAAGAACCGGTGTGGTTCCGTGGAGGTCCAGACTGAACTGGACTCTGAGCAGCACAGAGACCTGAGAGTCCAGAACATCCTGCTGAGGACCCGGTATGGAACTCATGGGTTCAGCAGATCCGCTGGTGATAAAGGAAGAACCAGAACCAGAACCAGAACTTCATGACTGGATCTGAGAGAAGAACTGCTGGGCTGATGAAGCCCAGTTAGGCCCGGTTCTGGAGTTAAAGCAGCACCATGTGTTCCTCTGCAGCTACAGACGTCTGAAGCTGGTGTGTGACGCCCTGCGGCGCTGGGAGCAGACTGGACCGCCGGTACCGCCGGTACCGCCGGTACCGCTGGAGGACCTGCTGGGTTCTACCATCCAGAACATCCAGAGCATCAGACCAGAGTCGCTGCAGGATGAAGGTAGAACCCGGCCCAAAGAGGCCGGTTCTGGTGGTTCTGTCTGATGAATGGGGTTCTGGACCCAGACACTGGGTCCTGCTGGTACCGGAACAAGAACCCGTTTATTTATAGCATGAAATAAATGATGAATGAGGTTCTGTGAGAAGGTCCGTCCCAGAGAAAGGTTCTGCTCATTTTATTATTGGACCTTAAAGGCCACAGATTCTCCTAAAGGATCAAAAACAACATTTAATCTACATTCATGTAAATCTTAGTTTATTATATATATTCATTATTTTAATAAATAATTATTTTAATAAATAATCAATAGATAAAATATGTTCATTCAATGAGATTTCCACTCTCTGGTTCTGGACTACAAGTCCCATAATGCACTGAGGCAGGAAGCCTGCAGCCATCCAGGTGTCTCTCTACTGGAGTGCTGATTTTGGCGAAAAACTGAAGTCACTGGCCGCCATCTTGCTACTCCCTACTCTCACAGAATCCCACAGGATTTGGTTGCAGCAACAAGCAGTTTTCTGGCTGAGTGGAAATGTTTCACAGGTAATTCTACAGTCAGTGGATGTACTAACACTATCAACTACTAGGAAATTACTTGATAGTTTTAGAACATAACATAAAAGTATATGGCATTTGACATTTTAAAAGTCTTAAGCCCCCCTGAACATGAGAAAATCCTCGTTATTCGATGCTGTAGCGCACATATTCCCTAGTTACTGGGGGGAAATAGGGAGTACCAATATGGCGGCTGGTGGCTTCACAGTGACTCGTTCTAACAGCGGCTATTAGCTGTAATGGTAACGGTACCGGAACCAGAATCAGTAACGGTACCGGTCCGATGAAAGCCACTGCAGTCTGGACCTGAACGTGTCGTTTATCCACCTGAGCTGAACTGGTTCTGGTTCTGGTTCTGACCCGTCCATGGTGGACCTGCTGAAGCTCCTCCTCCTCCTCCTACAGAGGAAGACTCCTGCTGGCCGGAGCTGCCTGAGGACGAAGAGCCGAGCGGCGCCGACCAGTCCCGGCTGCTGGCGGATCACCTGGCCAGGTGGGGGTCCGGCAGAGATCAGAACCGGTTCTGTGGGTCGGTGTGTGACTGGTTCTGGTCTCCTGCAGGTTCCTGGAGCTCTTCAGGTGCGCTCGCTACGAGGCGGCGGCTCTGCAGGCGGCCAGGTGTCCAGGAGTCCTGAGGAGCGCCGACACCCTGCAGATGTTCACAGGTGACCCCTGACCCCTGACCCCCCCTCTGAGCCTCTGAGCCACAGAGACTGACCCCTCCTCTGCCCTCAGGTGTGCAGGGCCCACCTGGCTCCGCCCCCCCGGCCCTCTGCTTCTTCAGGGCCCTGCTGGTTGCCACGGCGACAGGCAGCCGCCTCTCAGGTGAGCTGTCTCTGCGGGGCGTCGGCTGCGCTCTGCAGCACGGAGACGTGGCGCTGGTCGCTCACGCCGTCACCCAGAACAAGTAAGGACACCACCCGGCCCGGTTCTAGTCATGTAACACCAGAACCAGAACCAGAACCAGAGATGTTCTGCCTGCAGCAGGTCAGGTTCTGGAGCGTCACGGCAGGTAAAGACGGTCTGTCCCGGGCCAGAACCGACCGGTTCTGAGAGACCCTGAGCTCAACCGGGTCCATGAACCCAAAATAAAACCCAAAGTTCTTCATGGAGGAGAAGAAGAAGAAGAAATGTTCCTGAAGAGTCCAGAAGATTTAAATTGTCCTCAGAGAGGTTTTAAATCCAGACCCAAAGCCTGTCCGTGTCTCATAGTCAGGTTCTGGTTCTGGTTCTGGAAAGACAAACAGAACTTCTCTCTGAGGACAAGGTTCTGATCAGGTTTCTGGATCAGAATCTAGAGTCTTTATAACCAGTGAAGCTTTATTATGGAAATGAATGTTTGTTTTCTGAGGTCCAGCCCGGTTCTGATCATGATCAGAACCGGGCTGGACCTTTACTGACTTCAGCTGAAGCCTCCAGACTCTGGTTCTGCTGAAGGTCCATCAGCTGATTCCTCCATCAGTGAAAACAAGCTTTAAATATTAAACGTTAATGAGCTAAATGTGTTGGGCTCAAACCGGACCAAACCGGTCCGGCGGTTCTGGGTCCGGTCTGGCGGTTCTGGGTCCGGTCCTCATGTCTAACGCTCTTCTCTGCTTCCTCAGGCTGACGTTCTGTGAGGCGCTGGGCGACGCGCTCACTGAGCATGCTCAGAAGGACCCGGGCGTGGCCGACCTGTGCCTGGCGCTGGCCGCCGTCGTCCATCAGGCCTGCGGGCTGCACCTGAAGGCCGCACTGAGCATGTGCAGAAGAGGCCTGGTCCACGGCGCCGCTGAGCTGCTGAGGCGGCAGCAGGTGCCTGCAGGTAGGAGCCGCCTTAGGCATGGGGCCCCCAGGGGCCTCAGAGCCCACAGGGGCCCCAGGGTGACGTCTGGTCTCCTGTCCAGAGGACGCCATGAGGGTCCTGTCCCTCTCGCCCAGCCTCCTCCTCCTCCAGCTGCTGACCGAGGCCCACGGCGGCCAGGCGGCCATCTTGCCTGTGGGCGGGGCCTGTGCCTCCATGCTGGCGGACTCTGAGCAGCGACAGGTGGCGCTGCAGCTGCTGGACGGCTTCCTGAGCCGAGGTGAGCGGTCCGACCCGTCAGCGGTCCGTCTCACTCTGTGGGATTCAGACCGACAACCTTTCCCTACAGCTGTCTCTGGTGTCCCATCAGGCACGCTGCAGGACGCCATCCTGGAGGACGTTGGGTCCTCGGTGGACGTCTGGGACCAGGTGGCCTCTCTCTGCTCCCACCTGAGCCGGGCCGACCTGAGCCGGCCCGTCCGCCGCGTTCTGCTGGGCCAGAGCGGAACCGGGCTCAGAGGTTCTGACCCGGAGGGAGCCCGGCTCATGGAGCACGTCTTCCTGTGAGGTTCTGCTGTGGTTCTGCTGTGGTTCCGCTGTGGTTCTGCTGTGGTTCCGCTGTGGTTCTGCTGTGGTTCTGCTGTGGTTCCGCTGTGGTTCTGCTGTGGTTCCGCTGTGGTTCTGCTGTGGTTCTGCTGTGGTTCCTGTGAGGTTCTCCTCATTTAACAGTGGACAGCTTAATAAACTGTGCTGTCTCCGTCCATCTTCTACCACGTCTGTCCCTCATGGGGTCCTGAGGACTGCTGGTGTCTCCTGTCTCTGGCTGAGAGGTTCAGGTCTCCACTCCATCACACAATTCTGTCTCCAGTTACAACAAGTTCTGATAAAATGTTCCAGTTCAGCTAATAAACCACAAAAGCTTAGAGCATTCAGCAGCTAAGTTCCTCCTCCTGCTGCCTTGATGTTCTCCCCACAGCGTTCTTTAAGAACGTTCTGCCTGTCATAGCGTCTGATCTGACTCAGATAATAAACACGTCCCTTCTGTCAGGTGTTTTCCTCCAGTCCCTAAAAACAGCAATTATCAAACCACTGCTGAAAAAGAACAATTTAGACAAACTACTACTCCAGAACTACAGGCCCATCTCAAACCTCCTTTATCAGTAAGATTGTGTTCTTCATAGAAGGTACACCTGGTCTGGTGTTCTGTTAGCTGTGACATCATCAAGGGAGGCAGATCATCCTCTATTACCATCTACCATAAAGTACTCCTGGGTCAATGTGAGCTTCTGTGCTTTCTGTATCTCTGCTCTGTCTTCTCTACCATAGAAAGTACTCCTGGGTCAATGTGAGCTTCTGTGCTTTCTGTGTCTCTGCTCTGTCTTCTCTAACATAGAAAGTACTCCTGGGTCAATGTGAGCTTCTGAGCTTTCTGTGTCTCTGCTCTGTCTTCTCTACCATAGAAAGTACTCCTGGGTCAATGTGAGCTTCTGTGCTTTCTGTGTCTCTGCTCTGTCTTCTCTACCATAGAAAGTACTCCTGGGTCAATGTGAGCTTCTGTGCTTTCTGTGTCTCTGCTCTGTCTTCTCTACCATAGAAAGTACTCCTGGGTCAATGTGAGCTTCTGTGCTTTCTGTGTCTCTGCTCTGTCTTCTCTAACATAGAAAGTACTCCTGGGTCAATGTGAGCTTCTGAGCTTTCTGTGTCTCTGCTCTGTCTTCTCTACCATAGAAAGTACTCCTGGGTCAATGTGAGCTTCTGTGCTTTCTGTGTCTCTGCTCTGTCTTCTCTAACATAGAAAGTACTCCTGGGTCAATGTGAGCTTCTGTGCTTTCTGTGTCTCTGCTCTGTCTTCTCTACCATAGAAAGTACTCCTGGGTCAATGTGAGCTTCTGAGCTTTCTGTGTCTCTGCTCTGTCTTCTCTACCATAGAAAGTACTCCTGGGTCAATGTGAGCTTCTGTGCTTTCTGTGTCTCTGCTCTGTCTTCTCTACCATAGAAAGTACTCCTGGGTCAATGTGAGCTTCTGAGCTTTCTGTGTCTCTGCTCTGTCTTCTCTAACATAGAAAGTACTCCTGGGTCAATGTGAGCTTCTGAGCTTTCTGTGTCTCTGCTCTGTCTTCTCTAAGCCCCAGTGGGTGGAGGCAGATGAGCGTTCACACTGAGCCTGGTTCTGGTTCTGCTGGAGGTTCTCCTCCCTGTTAAAGGGGAGTTTTCCTCTCCACTGTCGCTTCATGCATGCTCAGTATGAGGGATTAATAAAATTAAATTGAATTGAATTGATTATAGAAAAAGCTGAGTTTCAACAATTAAACAGCTTCTTAACAACGACCAGCAGCTTTGATGTTCTCCAGTCAGGTTTCCTCACCACAGTACAGAGACCGCCCTGATCAAGGTGCTGGTTCTGGTGGACCTCAGAACCTCAGTGCTGGTTCTGGTGGACAGTTCTGCTGTCTCCTTCCCGGTCCAGCAGGTCTACCCTAACCTTCACCAGCACCATCAGCTCCAGCTGTCCTGTCGGTGGACAGAGGAGTCTTTGTTTGGATCAGAACCACTAAGCAAACATTCTCCCACGGGTCTGTAAACAGAACCTGAACAAAGACGGACCTCATTCTGTTCCTGCAGGAGAATAGAGTCTGAATGAAGCTGCTGCTTACTGAGACGCTGAGGAACCGGTCCAGAACCAGGCCAGAACCGGGCCAGAACCGATTCTTTGTTTCAGTCTCTCAGCTCTTTGAATCCCTGACATCATTTACTGTCTGCACTCTGGACCTCTGCCTCCTGAGGAACATGTGAGGAACATCTGAGGAACGTCTGAGGAACGTGTGAGGAATGTGGAATGTATTAACTTTAATCCTTTTTTATACGCTTTTATGAAGGTTCAGTATACTTTTATATACTGTTATATACTTTTATATACTGTTATATACTGTTATATGCTGTTATATACTGTTATATGCTGTTATATACTGTTATATACTGTTATATACTTTTATATGCTGTTATATGCTGTTATATGCTGTTATATGCTGTTATATACTGTTATATACTGTTATATACTGTTATATACTGTTATATACTTTTATATGCTGTTATATGCTTCAAGGCTGCGCACGATTGGTGAATAGATCAGGGTAAAATGCGCTAATCTATTGCTCTCAAGGCCAGGGAGAGGGAAATTACTTTTATTACACGTTCCAGATAAACACACATTATGTACTGCAATACACACATTCAACGGAGGAGAAGAACAATCCATAAAAAGTAACGCTGTTAGGCAGTAGAACCGATACTGTGTGACTCTGTGAAATCCTTTTATTTGAAATTAATAAGACGAGCCTGAAGGGGGGGGGGGGCGTACCTGCTCTACCTTCACCAAGGTGAAACTGAATTCTACGTCCTGGCTGAGTTTTTGTTTTAAGTTCTGCAAACGAATTAATGAACCTGGAGAAGCAAGACGGCTTCAACAGGAACCTCTGAGGAACGGGGGGAACATGTGAGGAACGTGTGAGGAACCTCTGAGGAACGTCTGAGGAACATCTGAGGAATCTGTGAGGAACATGTGAGGAACGTCTTAGGAATGTCTGAGGAACGTGTGATGAACGTGTGAGGAACGTGTGAGGAACCTTTAATCTGCAGAGAAGCTGCTTCCTGCTGGAACGTGTCCCATCAGCACCGTCACATCTGATTTTTATGGGTCTCCATCAGAGAGTTAGTTAGACTCTTCATGGAGAACTGGTACTGTAACTCTTATTTAGTGTTAAATATTAAATCTCTTTTATAATTTATCATTTAACACTTAATTATCACCAGCTAGGAGTTATTAACTCTCACTGAATGTTTTCCTAACAGGAGTTATTCTCTAATTAATACCAAACGCTGAAAATGTTACTTTACTGAACATATAAAAATAAATAAATAAAGAAGTAATGTTTGTTTTTTCTGACAATATTTATTTCAAAAGTTCACCACAACTGGAAAATATGTTTAAAAACACGTAACAATGTGGAACAATATACATGTTGTGACTTTTATTAGAATATTGCCTGTCAACATAAATAACATAATGCTCATTATTTATTTCTTTATTACAGTATGCATGAAAGTGTTCCTGCTGTATTATAATATGTCTAATTTTATTAAACACATGATGGACGTTGCAGTAGATAAAAACAGTCCAGCCTGTGATTTCTTACCCAGCTTGTCGTTAAAATCCAGATTTAATGTGTTAGACAGTAGATCTTCCAGCCTATGGGCTATTCTTCTTTTTAAAGGATCACATTTAAGTCTTTTGAAACAATAGTTTGTAATGAATTTAAACTAAAACATGTTTTGATGCGCTGCAGAGGAGGATCATTTCTCCAATCAAACCGCCGTTGGCTGGTTTTATGGGAGACTGCAGGTAGACGGGGATTCATGTAGCTCCAGTGTTCATATTAACATTTCACTAATTATTCTGTAGGTGTGAAGATGATGATGAGTTTAGCCAAAAAAACATTAAATATTCGTCTACAAACCCTTTTTCAACATTATAGTCACAAAGATAACAAGTTAGCTAAACATGACTAGGCTACCACCAAAGCTAATGTCTACCACACGCCTCTGCTGGGACTCAGAAATTAGAAAATAAATTAAACCTAAAGAGCCTGTCTCCCGCATAGACATAATATAAGAGTAGACGCGTCATTGGGCGGGTTCTGCCTATGCTGCGATGCGTCAGAGCGTCCGCCATCTTAAATGTGGCAAATCTGCAGTTACTCAGTCACTTAAAGGCATACTATGCAACATTTTTCAGTTAATTAATATGTTCCATACCGTTTTGGATGATTAAATGAGTCATTTCAGGTTGAACTAAGGTTTTCTCGGCCGCCCTGGTGGTCTGTGGGGGAAATACCGCACTTGCAATGCAGGAGCAGTCGGCCCGCAGTCACAGGCTCAGTAGTCTGGTGTGCATCGCGAGAGTCGGTCTTGCTTTACGGTGAGAACTGCTACACGCCCGCAGTGAAAGGCGTGCTCGTTGGTAGCGCAGTGGCGATATTTGTGCAGTTATCATGGCGGAACCAGCGAGAAAACAGCGAAAGCCCATGTTGGAGCAGGCAAGAAAGAGGAAAAGGGCTCTGGACAGAGAGAGGAGTCGTACACGGGTGAACATAGAAGGCTGCAAGGCTGACGCGGACCTCGCGTTTCTGCTGATGTGATTGTAAGTAACATTGTAGGGTTTCCCTCACGCTACCGCCTCGCCGACATTCCAAAAAAATAATAATAAAAAAATAAAACTAACTCGATATGCGCACCGCTCCGCTCAGCTGGTCAGCAGTGCAAAGTTTGTCTCCCCCCCCCCCCCCCCCGCCCCGCTCCGCCCCGCTCCGCTCAGCCGGTCAGCGGTGCAAAGTTTAACGTCAAATAAACATGCAAGCATATCGAGTTTTATTATTATTATTATTATTATTATTATTATTATAATAATCTTTTTTTATGTTGGCGAGACGCTACCGCGGCGGCGGCGGCTGCGGCTTGGCGAGGCGGTGGCGGTAGCGTCTCGCCAACATAAAAAAATAAATAATAATAATAATAATAAAACTGGCGAGGCGGCGGCGGTCGCGGCTTGGCGAGGCGGCGGCGACTAGCGCTGCGGGAAGCTTGATGTTCATATCTTCACTGTGTTAGTCATTGTTTGTACTGCCGTTTTTTCCACTTTTCGTTGCGTTCGCCTGTCTGCTAAGCTCAAAACAACCGCGCCTGGCTTGACGGAGAAACCAGAACAGCTGAGCATCTTTACGACAGTGCACTTTTACTTTCGCCCTCTGGGGGGAGCCTCGCTGGAAAATCAACCCCGGTTGCATAGTATACCTTTAAACAGTATCAGAGGGACTTTAATCTCTGAATATACTTTGTATTCGTAGTATTTTTTTTTGTAATATTACAAGTTTATTTTCGTACCCTTTAGCTTCATTCTCCTGAATTTATTCTCCTAAAGAATACAAATATTTAAAATAATCTAACCTGGCTTTATTACTCCATGAGTGAAATAATTCTGCAAACTGTGACTATTCTGGAAATGTTCCCCCTAAATTCTCATAATATGATGTTTTTATCGTAACAATATCACTTTTGTGTTTGTTTGTTTATTTTTACTTAATTGACCTAGGACTTTTTTTCCTCATATTATTAATTTTACCTGTTTAATACTCACCCAAAAAGTTCCTAAAGGTTCACATGTGACACGGGTTTATGAAATAATGAAGACCACAATGTTTAGATTTAACAAATTGATCCTTATATTCATAACACATACACACACAACACAAATATATATATATATATATATATATATATATATATATATATATATATATATATATATATATATATATATATATATGTGTGTGTGTGTGTGTGTGTGTGTGTGTGTGTGTATTTATTTATTGCAGCACAAGAATGAGGCATCTTCTCTGATCCACGTTCACAATAACAGAACTTAACTTTTTTATGCCACATACAATATGGCGGTGACGTTGACGTGCGAACCTGCGCCCTATGACGTGTCTACGTATATATGTCTGTGGTCTCCCGTGGCCTTGGAGGCGGAGCCTGTCAATGTCCTCTCCGTCTATAAACTCCACTCTAGGAGTTCAGAGTTTATAGATAAAGTTATTTTTCTATTTAAACACCTGCAGATTTATTATGAAACCCTCCATTTTAACGACTAACATGTGACACCTCAGAGTTATATTTATAAAATATAACTCTATTAGGAGCTAAATCAACTACTAACACCATATTATTTAACTCTCTAAGAATCAGAACCGGTTCTGCTCTGCTGTTCTCAAACGGGGAGTCAGAACCTCCTCCCACACATGAAGAGGCCGTCTGAGCTCAGAGCAGAGAGGATGTGTCCTCAGGAGGAGGAAGATGAAGGAGATGAAGGAGATGAAGGAGATGCTTCATCAGGTGCTGATGCTGTGAGGCACCACCTTCTCCACCTGGAGGTTCTGGAGCTCCTGTCTGGTGCTGGATGCTGGTGCCGGCAGTCCGGCTCAGGGCTTCCTGGTCCAGAGGACCTGGTAAGTTCTGGTTCTGCTCTGAGTTTCAGGAAGTCTCAGATGGACCTGGTCCAGTTCTGGTTCTGCTCTGAGTTTCAGGCAGTGGGAGACGACGTCCTCAGAGGTGGAACCTTCAGGCCAAGATGGCCGACTGAGGGCAGGCTTTGACTGACGGCTGCAGAGTGGAACGATACGGAAAGGTGATTATTTCCACAAGAACCTTCACCGCCTCCACAGAACCGACTTGGTTCCTCAGACAGAACCGAGTCGGACCTCTCAGGTACTGAACCTGGCAGCAGCTAACAGCTGTTTATTTTTAATTTAACGTGTGCTGTCTGGTAACGTAGCAGTAATAGTTGCTGTCTTGATGCCAAAAAGACAAACAGAGTTATGTTCACCAGAGGAGCCTTACTGCTGTTACCATGGTGATAAACTTTATTCATAAGCAAGAAGCTTTACTAGAATTTATGAAGGGAATATTTCATGTCCAGTGGACACAGAACCAGGAAAGGAAGAGAGCGATAGAACATCCTCTGCTTCTACAGCTGCAAAGAACAGCAGAACCAGCTGATAAAGTGTTACAGGAACAAACAACGCCTGATACCATCACTGAAGAATATACAGGATTAATTAATACCACATGTAGAAAGTGACAGCTGATAATAATAACAGGATTAATTAATACCACATGTAGAAATAATAACATGATTAATTAATACAACATGTAGAAAGTGACAGAAGATAATAATAACAGGATTAATTAATAGGAGCTGTGGTGTCTCTGCATGTGGGGCCACCAGGTGGCGCTGTGGAGCTCCATGTTCACAGTAATCAGTGGGACATCATCATTCTTTATAGAATAATATTGTAAAAACACAGATTAATTTACCAATAAAGTTCTCTATAAAGATCGTGTCTTTATATGTGAGGCTTCCAGGAAACTAACAGCTCAGCAGATAAATCCTCCTGAGGAGCTTTGATGTTGGGCCACCAACATCTGTTTAAATAATGAACATCTGGAACCACACTGAGCATGCTCAGTAGCTCTCAGCAGACATGGTGGGGCACAAACCCTACGGCCCCACGCTGGGATCGACCAATCAGAACGCTGGAAATGCAGACGTTACGTTTAGGTTCTGCTGGATAGAGAGAGACCATCTAGACAGATTTATAGAACATTTCAGTACGAGGACAATGCAAAGTGCTTTATATGATTAAAACATTAGAAAATAAAAACAGAATAAAAGTAAAGTAAAAAACTGTTGGAATAAAAAACAGGAAAGTTTAAACTAAAATGGACGAACATGGAAACTAAAAGCAAACATTAATCTAGTGATGGTTGTCCTTGATGATTTATTGAAGGATTGATGAGAATCTTTTCTGGTCAATAAATGAACATTATGAGGGAATCTATTTATAATTTGATGTATAAAAATGTAATTACATTTAGCTTCTAAATTGATTTTCTAGTGTGTTGGTTTATGCTGATTTATCTGTTTATTGAACCTTTGATCAAAGTCAGGTTGTATGCATCATAAAAACTGTCCCAGTTTACTCATGAAGCCAGAGACGCTGCTGAATGAGAGGAGAAGATAATAACAGGATTAATTAATACCACATGTAGAAAGTGACAGCTGAAGATAATAACAGGATTAATTAATACCACATGTAGAAAGTCACAGCTGAAGATCATAACAGGGCTTTTCTGCTTCTGCTCCTCAATCCAGGCGCCTGGTGGTCACAGCAGCACGCTTTCTCCCTAAGAAGGTCTGAAGTTCCCGGTTCAATTCCCGCAGGCTGCCATCATGGGTCCCTGAGATAGACCTCAGCCCTGATGGGTCCCTCTGCTCCCTGAGGGACGGTTAAATGCTGAAGAAGCTGGTTGGTTCTCTTCTGTCTCTGGAGGCCCGTCTGATCAGGAGTATAAAATACTTCTTAGAGATGAAATAATCAGGTTTAATTATTTTATTAGCCTCTCCAGTAATATCAGACCAGGGTTAGATATAACGGACCTCTCTGATTAATGTCTGAAGAGCTTTATTCTCTGTCTGGAACCTTTATAAAACAGTTTATACAACAGAACATGATTTACCTTTTATTCCCTGATAAATGTGGTTTTATTAACTTAATCTGTAATAAAGCGTTAGTAACAGCTGCATTAGACCATGAGCTCCAGATTAGGCTTTAAACCTGGAATCACACTAAAACGGCCAATACCAGAACCAGAACCACTGTGGGCTGACCTGGTCCAGAACAGTTCAGGTCACGTGGAAACGGGTCCAGAACCAGGTGGGCCCACAGAGGTTCTGGTTCTGGAACAAATGTGCTCAGAAACAGACGGAGCAGCACAGAAAAGTCCAGAAATCATGAGAACATCTGGGATTGTTTCATTAAAGTGGTTTTAATAATCTGGTTCTGCTCCTTTCTGCTCCTCAGGTTCTGACATGATCTACCCACAGATCCACTAGAACACATGGAACCGTTAGAATGGACTTTAGAACCGGGCTCGGTTCTGCTCATCAGTCAGTGAGTCACAGGAGCAGCAGGTGATAAACCAGCAGGGACAGTGTCAGGTCTGCAGGAGATCAGGTGACCCGTCAGCTCTCTGCTGATTGGTCCCAGCGGGTCATGTGATCAGAGATCAGGAGGAAGCTTCACAGACATGGACTTTAGGTCCTCTGCAGCTCCTTGGTACCGTTGGTACCGTCCCGGTCCAATTCTGAAAACAGCTGTTGCTAGTCAGCCTGCAGCAGCTGGGCCCGCTGACCCGGTTCTGCCCGGTTCAGCCTGGTTCAGCCCGGTTCAGCCCGCTGACCCGGTTCAGCCCGGTTCAGCCCGGTTCAGCCCGGTCCAGCCGCCATGATGGCAGCTCACGTCTCTGACTGATTCTGCTTCTCTGGTTCCTCTCTGGGCTGATTTGGGTTTCCAGGCTGAAACGTTTGACTTTAACGGCTTTAAGAGTTTAAAGCGTGAAGGAACTGAAAGACACGTCTGACCAGAACCGCTGGAAGGAAGCGGACCTGGTTCTGGTTCTGGTCCTGGTTCTGGTTCTGGTTCTGTCATAATGACACGTTGGGTGTCTCCACGTGTGAAGCTGCTGCTGCTGTGTTCAGGTTCCTGTGGGTCATCTGTGCGCCGTGGAATCCTCCCTCTGCTCTGCAGCTCCTATAAAGATCATTTTCCTTCAGGCAGGAGGAGGACGCCTCATCGGTCAGAGCAGGAGAACATCTGGATGATACCAGCTCCACAGCTGCATGCTGGGGCTGCAGCAGGACACCAACCTGAGGTTTCCCAGGTTCCCTGAACGCAGCGCAGCATGTTGAGAAACCCTCAGATTACTCATGAGGTTTCTGTTAACACATGAAATCAGCCGCGGGGAATTATTTCCTCTTTAGGCTGACTTAGACTTCTGCTGCGCTGCATTCACATCACAATGCAGAACCCGAGTTCTTCCTGCAGAACCGAGACCCAGAACACGGTACAGGCCTGCAGACCCAGTGACCCAGAACCAGAACCAGAACCACATCACCATCCCTCCGCCACCGTGCCTGACAGCCGCCATGATGTTCTCAGACGTTTTATTACACATGGTCTTTTCTAATGACTCTTTTATTAACATCTAACATGCTCGTGGTTAATTTTTATTTGTTTATTATTCAGTTAATTACATATTCTAGGTGTTATAGTGGTTATAAAGACATAAAGTAGCGGCAGTAAAGGCGGAGCTGCGTTCCTCCGCAGAGCCTCAGCCGCAGAATCTCAACTTTCTGCTCCTCCTAACTTTTTGGCCTGTTTTAGGGGGAGGAGGAGTCAGGTTACGCCACGCCCACTCAGCTTGATTTGATTGGTCAGTGGCCACGTCGCTCAGCGGCCCGCCGTCGCTGATTGGTCGGCGGGAGTTCCCTTTCTCAGAGGCCGACCCAGGCTCGGGTTCGACGCTGTGGGTCTTCTGCGGTGTCGCGTGGCGCAGTTGGGCTCGGTTCGGAGAGAAAACGGAGGCGAACCGGTTCTGGTCCGCGGCACCTTTCCCCGATCACAGCTCACCCGCGGAGGAAACCGGCCCGGAGACCCGGAGAGAACCGGAACCAGAACTTTTTGCCACTTTGGGAGAAACTTTAGAAAAGTGAGAAAGATGGCAGACAGCGAGGAGCCGCAGGTCTCCTCCAGCAGCCCCCTGTTCGGCGAGGCCCGCCACTACCAGGCCGAACCGGAACCGCAACTGGACCCGGAGCCCGGCCACGACCTCTTCGGTTCGGACGACATCGTGGATCTGGTCGGCGGGGCTCAGGACGCGCTGGAGCGGCACAGGGCCGAGCAGCAGGGTGGGCTGCAGGAGCCCCGGGTGACTTCCACAGAACCGGAACCAGAACCAGAACCGGAGCCAGAACCGGAGCCAGAACAGGAGCCAGAACCTGTAAAGAAACCCGAACCGGTGGCGGTTAAGGAACCAGAACCCGCGCCCCCGGCCCAGAAGCCAGACCCAGACTCCACCAGCTCCGGCTCGGTTCTGGAGGAGCCCGAGGTTCTGGCCCCCCGAGCCGAGGCGGAGAGCTGGGAGCTCGGCCCGGCCCCCCCGGTGGCGGCCCCCCCGGTGGAGCCTCCTGCCCCCCCGGCGGAGCCTCCTGCCCCGCAGAGCGACGCCCTCCCCGCCCGCCGAGCAGCGCCATCCCCGGCAGAAGCAGCAGCGCAGCCCGCGGTGACGCAGGAACCAGTGGCTCCGGCTTCGTGTGAGTATCTGCGGCCAGAGTTCGGCTCTTTTATCGGAACCGGGACCCAGACCCCCAGGCTCATCGGAACCGGTACCTCAGCTGAAACCGGGGCGGTTCTTTTTTTGTTTTTTTACCGGTTATTGGGCGTTTCTCTGCCGGTAAGGGAACGTCTGAGGAGCCGCGCCGTGATGCTGCTCATCCCGGACAGAACCGCCTCTGACCCGGGCTGATGTTTGGGTCCCGGTCCGTTAACTGGACCCGGAACCGGGCTCACAGGAGCGTTTTATCGGGACGGATCGGGTGTATTTCTGCGGGTTCTGGTCCAGGTTTAGGTTCGGCGGTTGGTGCGGTGATGCGGCCCACCTGTTCTGTTTGGACCGGCTGATGTGTCGGTGCCGACCCGCTAAACCAACCGTTAAAATGTCGATCCGGTACCGGAGACCCGGAGGGGGGTGTGGAGCATATGCAGCGGGCTGGGGGCCGGTTCTGTCCCCGGTACCGGTGTCGTTATTCACCGTTTTCCCCGCCGTTAGCGGTACGTAGCTGGGTTCCATTATCGGACAGCGGGCTGCGCGCTATTCACCATCAGAGTTACGCAGAAAGCGCTGCGCTGCTTCCTTACACCGTTACACCGTTACACCGTTACACCGTTACACCGGCGCCGTTCTGCTCGCACGCCGGTTCCTCCCGGTCCGCTCTGGTGTCCGCCTTACAGCGGAGGTTCTGGTGCGTTTATTTGGGTCGGGTTGGCCGGGGCCGAACCGGAACCGAACCGGTTTCCCCCGCCGGAGCAGAGCAGGCCGTGTCCGGTAATGGACGCAGCGGCGGCGGCGGCCCAGCCCAGATTAGTCACAACAAAGGAATCCACCGGGAGTCCGCTCCCCGCCGCCCCGCCGCTCCGCCCGGCCCCGGGGCCACGGAACCAGGTCAGGGTGACGCCCTGGCTCCGGTTCCTCCACCCAGAACCAGCTGCAGGTCCGGTCCGGCCCAGTTCTGCAGCAGGTTCTGGGCCTGATGATGATGATGATGATTATGATGATGATGATGATGATGATGATGATGATGCGGAGCGAAGGTGAGCGGGCCTCAGATGCTGGGTGGGGCTGGACCCGGCCTTCGGAACAAAAGGAGCAGAACCTGACTGGACCGGGCCGATCAGAACCAGCTGAGTTCCTGGAGGTTAATTTAGGTTTAATTGATTAATTAATGAGTTTATTAATTAAGTTAAAACAGAGACCAGGATTAGAAAGCAGGTAGAGAGACAACAAAGAGCTGAATCAGCCTTAAACCCAAACTAAACCCAGACAGGTTCTCCAGAACCGAGGCTTAACGAGCCGCGGGTCGTTCTCCAGAACCAGGAACCATCAGCGGTTCTGACCTCACAGGTTCCTCTGCTTGCTGTCATGATGACCAGCAGGTCTCTGAGTTTTCCCACGGTCAGTGAAGGCACCCTCACCACAGCAGGTGTGTTCTACCTGGTTCTGGTCCTGGTCCGGTTCCTGCTGTTTAACAGGCTTCGATGAGCCTGAGTCACTTCAGCAGACAGAAGATCTGCTCCCCTCCCCCACCTGTTGCTGTGCTGGGTTGGCGGGTTTGACCCAGAGCCGGCTCGGTCCGGTTTGGTCCGGTCCGGTCTGGTTCTGTCTGGTCCGGCTCGGTCCGGTCGGTGTAGAGCTGTAGGAACTATAACAGCTGGTTTACTGTGTGATACCGGCCCAGAAGTTCTGATCGGGGAAGCTGGTTCTGCCTTTGATCTGAACATTTGGGTCCGGTCCAGTACACCAGTGAGCCTGGTACCGACCCGGCCCACCCAGACCGAGCCCAGTTCAGATAATTATCTAGCACCCCCTCCTGCAGAACCAGTTCAGGTTCTGACCCAGCAGCCGTGTTCCTGCTGGTGGCTGACCCGGTTTCCTGAAAGCGGGTCGGGTCGGGTCGGCTGAGCCCGGTTCTGCAGACAGCAGCTGGTCTCACTAATCTGACTTAACCTCGTGGCTCCGGTCCAAACTCCCTGAGGAGGAAGAGGAGGGTTCTGGACCTTCGTCCTGGGCTCCCGGCGCTGTTCCTGTAGGAGGCGAATGTGGGTCATCAGAACCAGAACCACTGTAATTAGAAGAAGAAAGGTTCTATTAAGACTCAGCTCGGGTTCTGCTGGGAATTGGACCTTAATCACAGAACCGGCACCAGGAGGCTGCTAAACGGGTCCGGACCTGAGGAAGGACCGGCTGTTGTTGTGGTTCTGCTGCCGCTTGGTACCGAACAGCTGAAACGGGTCCGGTCCAGCCTTCAGAACCACAGAAAGCTCTGGTTTCCATCAGAACCAGGGAAGTCGTGTTAAAAACGAATAGAAAGTTAAACCCGGTACCGAGAATTCAGGCCCGGCCCACATCGTTGGTTCTGTTGGACCCGCTGGACCCGGAGAGGAATGATCTGATGTCAACGTCCTTTTCTCTGAGCTGCAGATGTTCTGAGGTACTGACTCAGAACCAGAACCGACTCTGTTGGACC